>NC_056728.1:862365143-862965143 GCF_019279795.1 Protopterus annectens
CGGGGGAATTAGCATTTGGCGAATCAATCTCCCCCCACTAAACGTATCAGCCCTCAGAAGTCAAATTTCTATCCTTCTTCAGAGCAGGAGAGTCCCTGCACAGCAAATCTTGAGAGTGCTAGGAATGATGGCAGCCGCTCTTATCATAGTCCCCCTAGGCAGGATGCATATGAGGATTCTTCATTGGATGCTATTCACTTAGTGTTCTTACCGACAGCTTCCACTATCTCATGAGATCTTAATCACGAACTCCTGCAAATGGGATCTCCTATGGTGGATGCACAGTCAGGACCTAACAGCAGGCCGACCGTTTGTGTTGCCCAGTCCTATAGCTTCTTTAACCACGGACGCTTCCCTGATAGGGTGGGGGGGACTTTTTCAGGGAAGAGCAGTCCAAGGTCAATGGTCCAACTAGGAGTACAACCTGCACATCAATGTCCTAGAGCTGAGGGCAGTGTTTCTAGCATTGCAACACTTTCACAAGTCCTTACCTCTGGGAACAGTGACAGTTCAGACAGACAACATGTCAGTAGTCTGGTACATAAACAAACAGGGAGGAACCAGATCTTATCCATTGTGCAGAGAGGCCCTCAGGATTTGGCAATGGGCTGTGTCTACCGGATGCTTTCTGATAGCAACGCACATCCCAGGGACATCCAATGTCATTGCGGACAGGTTGAGCAGAGCCATCCCGTTGCCCCACGAGTGGTCCCTCAAATCTCAAGTAGCGGAAAAGATTTTCCACAGATGGGGCCAGCCTTGCTGCGACCAATTTGCATCCCTATTGAATGCCAAATGCAGAAGCTACTTTGCCCTACTACCCCCTCCGGGGGGTGCCCCCAGGAACGCACTGGTACATGATTGGCCCCCGGGTCTCCTTTACGCTTTCCCCCCTGTCCCGCTAATTCCCAAATTCCTGCAGCAAGCTAAACGTCTGGAAAGGACCATAATTCTGATAGCCCCATTCTGGCCTCAACAAATCTGGTTCCCCTTTCTTCAAACTCATCAGGTGGAGGAACCGTGGATTCTGGACCTAGTGCCAGATCTGTTGACGCACTCGTCGGGAGTTCCTCACACATCCCTCAAGTCCCTCAAATTGACAGCTTGGCTGCTCTGCTTCCCATCTTAGCCAGGTCAGATTTACTGTCCCCTGCAGTACAACACATAATTGTATCTTCCCACAAGCCGTCCACAAGGAAGCTATACAACAGCAAATGGAAATGTTTTGCGTACTGGGCCTCGCAGCAGGGTATAGATCTGTCAGGGGCTCCAGTACACGATATTAGAATTTCTTTCGACACTTTTTCATGAAGGAGCATCGACTTCCACGATAAGGGTACAACTTGCGGCTATATCTAACTTTCATGTTGGTCAGGGAGATGGTTCTCTCATGTCCCACAAACTTTCCAAAGCCTTTATGAAAGGTACCTTTCACCTCCGTTCCCCCTTTCGTAATCCAGTGGCCCCATGGAATCTTAACCTGATGTTATCACGGCTCATGTTGCCCCCATTTGAACCAGCCGCCACAACCCTTCTTAAGTTTTTGTCGTGGAAGACACTTTTTCTGGTTGCCATCACTTCCGCCCGGAGAGTTTCAGAGTTGAAAGCATTGTCTGTCCGGCCCCCATATATGATTTTTCATCCAGATAGGGTAACATTGCGCACCAATCCATCCTTCCTTCCAAAGATTTGTTCGGTCCAGAATATTAATCAATCTATTGAATTACCCACCTTCTTCAAAAATCACTCCAATAAGTTGGAATACATGCTGCACAAATTGGACGTCCACAGGCAGCTGAGATTTTACTTAGGACGAAGGAATACAGAAAGTCAGACCAACTATTTGTATCATGTGCTGACCAAAGGAAGGGAAAGGTGGTAACAAAAGTTACTTTATCCAGATGGCTCTCAGACTGTATAAATTTCGTCTATTCAGAATCAAAGCAACAACTCCCCTTTAACCCCAAGGCTCAGTCTACGAGGGCGATTGCTACTTCTTTAGCCCATGCAGCTTGCTTGCCATTAGATACCATTTGTGCAGCGGCAACGTGGGCGAAACCACATACATTTGTCGCTCACTACAAATTGGATAAAAACTCCAGAGACAGGGCGACATTTGGTTCCACTGTTCTCAGGAATGTTCTTCCATGAGCCACCCAGGGTAAAGGAGCTAGGGACGCTACCCGTGTGTAAGAACAAACGGCGAGATCGAACAATTTCACATAAAGAAGTTATGTTCTTACCATAACGTTCCATGTGAATTGTTCATCTTGCCTTTGTTCTTACATTCCCCCCCTCCATCCCCCGTCCTGTGTTCTGGAAGAACGGGTACGACTGCATGCGAGTTCAGTCTTCTCTAGATATTGTTATTCTTGAGCTTCCTAGTGTACATCAGGGATGGCATCTTTTCTCTTCTATTGATGACTGAGTATCAGACGGTTGTGTTTTCCTATGCGCTTAGGGCGCAGTAACTAGTGGGATTCTTTTGGTGTTGAACTAGATCTGAGGGTTAGCACAGGAGGATCATGGGATAGAACTGTGCCTCGAGCTTTCTCGAAGATGCGGAGCTGGTGATGTGGCCGACTCAGAGCCGAGGATCGGCTCCAAACCCGTGTGTAAGAACAAAGGCGATATGAACAATTCTCATGGAACGTTGTGGTAAGAACATAACTTCTTTTTATTAGTGTTATTTTTAGAACTGCTGACCTTGCTCTTTAATTACGGAACAAAAGTTAGAGATCACTTTGTGTATGTAATCAGCTGCTGAATTCTCTTCCTCTGTGTGCTGTACATCTCCATTTAGAGTTTGCTCATTTTGAATAATTCCCTGATTGCTCCAACACTGGTCCTCCTTAAAAATGGATGCTAGAACCCACAAGGTTTATTCCTGTCCAGTTTCAGGACATCATCTAGTAAGTCATACTCATCAACTTGCCAGATTTTCCTGATGGATGATGTGAAGTTTGTCATGAGTTTCCTTTTGTACTTGCATATTATCGCAACCAGATTTTTCTGATAATACTGCTTGCTTCCCGGTGTGTGATTGAAACCAGAAATGTCTGCAGAATCACACAGGCAATGTTATCTTTCAGAAAACACTGATGTGAGAGTGTTCAATCTCGCCGTTTGTTCTTACATATGGGTTCGGAGCCGATCCTCGGCTCCGTGTCAGCCGCTTGCAAGCTCTGCATCGAGAAGAAGCTCGAGACATCCTAATACCCACAATCCCCCTCTGCCTTTACCTCAGATCTAGTTTGCCGCTGCAGCGTTCGCATCACTGGGTCGAGCTCGAACAACTAAAGCTAAGATTAAGATTTTTTTCTTGTTATTTCTACTTAAATTTCTTCTATAAACTTTGTGTAGTGACTAAGTGTGTGTGTGTGGTATGGTTGAGGAATTCTCGGTTCCGTTTAAGTTTAATTTTAAACTTATTAGAGTTTCCCTCGGGGCCTACCACCCCTTTAGGATTTGACAACTAGATTTGACAATTACTGGATATACATTTCTCTTTTACTAGATTTGACAATTACACCGGATTTGACATACTACCTGGACTTGACTTTTTACCTTTTTTTCCACATTTAGTTAAGATGTCTGAAAAGACTAAATCTGGTTTTAAGCGTTGCCAATGTGGGCAAAAAATGTCAATCACTGACAATCATAGTTCCTGCGTCTACTGTCTTGGCCCTCTCCATTTGCAAGAAGACTGCTCTATTTGTCATTCTTTCAGTGGGAGGGTCATGACAGATAGGCGCAGGAAACTCATGGATAGGGGTTTATTGAAACCTTCCTTTCAGGAGGCTCTGGATGCTTCAGACCAGGCATCCAAGTCCTCGAAGGAATCGAAGACGTCGGAGCCCAAGTCATTGTCTCCGAGCTCTTCGGTTAAGGTTCGATCACCGGTTCCACAGACCTCAGGGCCGAGTGTTCAACTGTTGTCAGTGTCGAGCCTCGAGTCTTGGAACCGGTGACGGAGCTCCCTCCCCCGACACTGTTGAGGTCGGCTCCGTCTTCGATTCCTTCGACCCGTTCTTCCAGGCCCCTCTCCGACACCGATGTTGACCGTGTGGTGCAGAAATTGCTGGAGAATTCGGCCTTATCCAAACTCATCTCGGTTTCCACCCAGTTGGTGTCGAGACTGGAAGGCCTTCCATTATCTCCATCTGTTCCTCCTCCGAGACCTGTCCAGTCTTTGGAGCCGGAAGAGGCTGATCTACTGATTGTGGAGCCCTCGGTGCCAGAACAGTCTTTTTCTCGGTCGGCACTGTTCACCTCGACTCCGTCGGATCTGGTACCGGAGTCTCGGGGCCGAAGATCCATCCTTGGTTCCGGGACCGAGAGTCGAACCGATCTTTCGGTTCCGACTCTCCCTCTAAGGGCCTCGGCTCGGATCGACTTGGCTCCGTCCTCGGGGTCGATGCCTTCGGTGCCTGTTTCGGGGATTCTTCCCATTTCTTCGGAACCGGGAGATACCTCGACTCGGAACCCGGGGGCCTTCGATCTCATGAGGAAGGTGTTGTCTACCCAGACAACCACATCAGTAGAAGCAGCCTCTCCTCCCCATAAAGGACCGTTATCCTCCTCTGCACCAATGGTCACATCCAAGCGTCGAGCACCGGTGTCTCAGCCACCCCTGGAGGGTGCCCCCTCTTCCTCGGAAGCTTCTTCGGATGCCCCGTAGAAGTCCCTAGGAAAAGATTGTGTAAGAGGAGACACTTAGATTCTCCACAAGAATCATTGACATCGGACACTGACTTGGATGAGTCAGAAGGGTCCCCAAAGTCACCTTCAGAGGATGTCTCTTTTGCTGACATCTTGGAGATCCTAAAACAGAGAGGTGATTGGCAGTGCCTTCCCCCTTCTGAGGATGAGTCAGTCTTGCTGAAGGCATTCGGTGCTCGCCCTTCCTCCTCCTGGGTCACTCCGCCCTTCGATGAGTTAATGGAGCTGATTGCTCGGGCGTGGGAGACACCTGACACTGTGGAACCAGTCCCTAGAAAGCCTAATAAGTACATTACTGCACCCCAAAACAAGGCTTACCTCACAAAGGGAGTTCCAGTGGACGCTATGGTGGTGGCAGCGGCCACGAAAAGGAGATGTCGGAATCTTCCTCATCTGTCCATCCGCCTAACAAAGATTCTAGGACTATGGACAGATGGGAAGCATTTTTAGTTCAGTGGCTTTTCTATGCGATCCTGAACTATTTGACCCATTTTACACGTCTACAGAGGGATCTAATCAAAGAGTTGGGAGATACCTCCAGGGTACTACAGATGCTGCTGTTTCAGAGAAAGTTACAGCACATCTCAATACCCTTACATCCATTGTTAACTCATCCATGAGGCTGATATCATACGCAGCTGAAGGATCGAGTAGGGCAGCAACTTCAGCGATTGCTCTGAGACAATCCTGGATGCGCTTATGTTCATTGTGGAAGCCTTCAAGTCTTCCTTTACTAACGCCCCATTTGATGGTGCCACTCTCTTTGGCCCCAAAGTAAAGGAGACCCTTACCTGGTGTGAACAGGAGGGAAAGACTCTGTCTGCTGTCGGAGTCCGTTTTTCCACCTCATCCAGACCGTACCCCAAAGGGCAACGCGGTGGAAAAATGTGGTTTCGAAAACCCCAAGGATCTTTCCCAGGCACGCAGGGTGATGCCCCCTCTAGAGGCAGAGGAGGGGCAGAGGTGGAAGATGCCACCCTGGCGGCAGAGGGTCCGCAAAACCAAGGTGACAGGGATACACCCCCTGGAAAACCCTTCCAGCACTCCTGAGAGGAGGCCCGACTGTCCTGCTCTGGAGGCAGTCGGGGTCGCAGCTTTATACCCTCAGGCCTGGCAGAATCTTACTACAGACAACTGGGTAAAAGCGTGGTTACCAGAGGTTACAGAATACCCTTTCTATCCACTCCCATTCCAAAGAAAAGACTCCCAGATGTGCGCCCCATCTGCGAGACCCAGCAGCTATAGAAATTTCAAAGCTGCTAGAAAAAGAGTCATCCAACCAGTCCCAGCGGACCAAATAGGATTCGGAACTTACTCAAGGTTCTTTTTAGTTCCAAAGAAGACAGGGGACTGGAGGCCGATTCTGGACCTAAGCAACCTCAACACCTTCGTCAAGAAAGAAAAGTTCCGAATGGTCACGCTTCAATCGATCCTTCCATTCTTACAGAAGGGCGACTGGATGTGCTCAATAGATCTGAAGGACGCATACTACCACATCAAAATGGCCAGGGCGTCCAGGGATCATTTGCGCTTCCGGCTGGGAGCCAGTCACTATCAGTTTCGAGCCCTGCCCTTTGGTCTGACCTCAGCCCCAGGGTTTTCACCAAATGCATGGCAGTGGTAGCGTCTCATCTGAGGCGCCTAGGATTCCAGGTGTTTCCGTATCTGGACGACTGGCTCCTTTCTGCCACCACCCGGCGTCAACTGATACAGGCCAGGGATTACACTCTACAACTTTGTGTTCACCTCGGAATTTCCGTAAATTTTGAAAAATCTTTACTACAGCCATCACAGCATATCTTATTCATAGGAGCGAATTAGATCGCATCATTTAATTCTAAGGCTCCCTCCAGAAAGGATAGCCTCACTACAAAGCCACATTTCTCTCCTTCTGTCATCCAAAAAATCCCCAGCAAAGCTGGTTCTGAAGGTCTTGGGTCTCATGGCAGCTTCTCTCATTGCTATATCATTGGGAAGACTGCACATGAGAGTTCTACAATGGCTACTGTTTGCACAATGGTCGTTCCAACAGCTACCTCTGACACACGAAATTCTGATTACAAACACATGCAAATCACACCTAACCTGGTGGCTTCAGACTTGCAACCTTTCCAGCGGAAGACCATTTGTGCTACCCACGCCGACAGCGACGGTAACCACGGACGCTTCCCTGATAGGGTGGGGGGGCATCTTTCAGGGACAGACAGTCCAAGGCGAATGGACCAATTTGGAGTACAATCTGCACATCAATGTTCTAGAGTTGAGGGCAGTGTTTCTAGCGTTGCAGCACTTTGCTCCCCTTCTTCCTCTAGGGACTATTGCAGTTCAGACAGACAACATGTCTGTAGTCTGGTACATAAACAAGCAAGGGGGAACCAGGTCTTATCAGCTATGCAGAGAGGCCATGAGAATTTGGCAATGGGCGGAGTCCACGGGTCGCTTTCTGATTGCAACGCACATCCCGGGGTCATCCAACGTCATAGCCGACAGGCTGAGCAGAGCAATCCTGTTGCCTCACGAGTGGTCCCTCAAACAGTCAATTGCGAAGGTGATTTTTCGCAAGTGGGGCCAGCCTTCCTGCGATCTTTATGCCTCCAATGAACGCCAAATGCAAGAGCTACTTTGCCCTATTACCCCTCCAGGGAAGTCCCCAGGGACGCTGGTGCACGATTGGCCCCGGTCTCCTGCACGCTTTTCCTCCCTTTCCCCTGATTGCAAAGTTTCTGCAGAAAGCCAACAACCTTCAAAGGACGATAATCCTCATTGCCCCATTCTGGCCTCGTCAAATTTGGTTCCCCTTTCTGTTGCAACACCGCATTCGGGGACCTTGGATTCTGGACCCAGAGCCAGATCTACTGACTCACTCGTCAGGAGTTCCTCACCCCTCTCTCGAATCACTCCATCTAGCAGCTTGGCTGCTCCGCTTCCCTTTTTAGCCAGGTCTGATTCTCTTACACCGGCAGTTCAGAATATACTAGTGGCTTCTCATAAAGCTTCCACTACAAAGACCTACACTAGTAAATGGAAGCGTTTCGTCTTCTGGGCAAATTCACATCATTTGGACCCTGTCATAGCTCCGTTAAACAAGATCTTGGAGTTTTTAACAGAATTGTTCCATGAAGGAGCTTCTCCTGCCACTTTAAGAGTGCAATTGGCTGCCATTTCCAATTTTCATGTGGAAGAATGTGGGGCACCTGTTATGGCTCACAGACTTTGTAAGGCCTTTTTAAAAGGATCTTTTCATATTAGACCACCAGTTAGAACTCCTACATCACCTTGGAATCTGAACCTTTTACTGTCTAAATTGATGTTGCCCCCTTTTGAGCCAGCCTCCGTTTGCCCATTGAAGTATTTATCATGGAAGACTCTCTTCTTGGTAGCCATTACATCCGCTAGGCGAGTGTCTGAGCTTCAGGCTCTTTCTATTAAACACCCTTATTTGATCTTCCACTCTGACAGAGTATCTCTTCGCACTAATCCATCCTTTCTCCCCAAAGTTTGCTCTACCAATAACATTAATCAGTCCATTGAATTACCCACCTTTTCAAGAATCACTCTAATAAGTTAGAGTATATGTTACACAAATTGGATGTCCATAGACAACTCAGGTTTTATTTGGATAGAACAAAGGATCACAGGAAATCTGATCAACTTTTTGTAGCCTTTGCTGACAGCAGGAAAGGTGTAGCGGTTACTAAACGAACTCTTTTCAAATGGCTAACTGATTGTATTATATCGTTTATGATTCTTCAAATCAATCCTTATCTGTCAAACCTAAAGGACATTCTACAAGATCAGTGTCTACATCCTGGCTCACGCAGCTCGCCTACCATTAGACACGATTTGTGCAGCTGCTACTTGGGCTAAACCACATACATTCATCTCTCATTACAAAGTGGACAGGGTTTCTAGGGATAGGGCAACCTTTGGTTCCACTGTGCTCAAGAACGTTCTCCGTGAGTTCCTCAGGAACATGGAGCTAGGGGCTACCCATGTGTAAGAACAAACGGCGAGATTGAACACTCTCACATATAGAAGTTATGTCCTTACCATAACGTTCCATGTGGAGTGTTCATCTCGCCTTTGTTCTTACATTCCCACCCTCCCACCCTCAGGAAGAACGTTCAATTTGGTGCCTGGTCTGGAGTATTCTCCTTCTGCATTTGCAGTGGTTGTATATGTATGATGTACATGTGTATATATATATATATATATATATATATATATAGATGATTTCTTGATTATGTAATTTTTGGCATGAGTGTGCTCTCTCTGGCTGCTGGTTTGCTTGCAAACTAGATCTGAGGTAAAGGCAGAGGGGGATTGTGGGTATTAGGTTGTCTCGAGCTTCTTCTCGATGCAGAGCTTGCAAGCGGCCGACACGGAGCCGAGGATCGGCTCCGAACCCATGTATAAGAACAAAGGCGAGATGAACACTCCACACGGAACGTTATGGTAAGGACATAACTTCTATTTTCGGTAGGAAGAACAGTGTAATATTTGAAAAATGAGTGTTTTTTGAAAGTATGCAGTTTCCCAACTCAGTCATACTCCATTTCCAAGTCCTGTTAATGTGTTAGGCATGTTCCTTTTCTCGAACTGGTAAATGTTGTAAAAGTTAAAGTTGACATTTGGAAAGAACATCTGTGTAGTTATTTAGTGGTAGTGAACGACCCAAAACTAAGTTATATATTCACAATGCATTTGTGGGATTGGCCAAGATCAGAAAAGGAGTCAGTAGCACTTTTCCAGCAGTACGGGATTTTACCAGCAAGTAAAGAATGCTGTTCAGGACATTCAATGAGATTGTACTTCGGGAAGCAAATTTTTGAAAATGCAATTCAGAGAAATATTACCAACACACAAGAGTTCAGGTTGGCAATTTTTTGATGGCAGTAGAATTAATTTTACCACAGCTGTCCATTTCATTTGTTGTTGGTCTAAGCAGATGATAGTGATACATTTCAGTCGGGAAGAACTGGACATGGCTGACAAGACTGTCATAGACTGAAGTAACTATTTAAGGGATGTCTGTGTCTTAGAAGTGGAGAAACAGGACAAGAAGCAAATTGGAGGGCCAGGATGTATTGTGGAAATAGACAAAACTCTATTTACTCATCGTAAAAGTAATGCTGGCCATATTCTCCCTCAACAGTGGGTATTTGGAGGGATATGTAGAGACAAGAGAGACATTTCTTGTTACAGTCCCCAATAGAACAGCTGCAACATTATTTAGCAAAATCACAGAATACATAAAAGAGGGCAGTACTATTTACTCTGATTCCTGATGGGCATATCAAACCCAACAACTACAAGAAGCTGGTTTTACCCATGAGAAAGTAAACTATAACTGTGTAGACCCAGACACAGGACTTCATACACAGCACATAGAGAAAATGTGGGGATCTGTTACATGGAGGAACAAGAGACAGAGAGGAACTGCACAACACCATTTGGACTCCTCCTTAGTGGAATATATCTGACTAGAAACGCAGCTTGCACAGAAGAAAGACTGCTTTGATGCAATGCGGACGGCAATTGCAGACAACCCCCCACACACACACACACACACAAAAACAGTAAAGTAGCGACTGAACAACCCACAAGTATGCTGCCGTAAAACATCTACTAAACATTCCAACAGTAACTACTGTCCTTACGGATAACACCATCAGAATACAAAAAAATCAGTAGTCAATGAATCCAAAAAATTATTATTGTACTACCACTTAGCACAACATTTGATAATAATTTCAGCCTCCATTGTACAGCTACTTTTATCAAGCGTGCGCATACATATTCTCTTACATATTCTCATTAACTTTAGTTCTGTTCATCAGTTTGTAAAATAAAGCAAACAATTTACCAAAAAAGATTTGCAGGTCGACATGTCTAATTCTCTGAAAATAGTATTGTAAACTTTGTAGTAATCCATCTTGCAGTACAGCAGCAGTTCAACCAAACATTTCCCAGGTGTCCGCATTTCATTTCCTGCAGTACGACAGCAGTGTAACCAATTTTACAGTGCGTAAACCAGGATTCACATTTCCACGTTGATTTAACTTACGGATTTAAGGACAAACTAAGTTATACCCACTGAAAACATCAAATTCCATGTTTAGGCCAACAAGCGTATTACTGCAACCGCAAAAATCTGGTTGCCATAATACGCAAGTACCTTTTTCTTTTGAAAAGAGAGTGGTCAGAGGTTCCAGCATTCTTTCTTCAGACTTATCTCATTAAAGCTGTCTTGGTTCTGGAACAAGCACAATATATGATAGTCACTTTTGTATGCTTTGAGGGTGTTAATTTATCATTGCCCCTACCTGGCACTGTCAGGCATATCAAGTAAAGCCAGATGGAAATTTTTAGGACACAAGCATTAGTGTGCTCATTGAAAGCTTCAGATTGAATTATATGGTAATTTTGGTGTTTTAGAGAAAAACATATTTCTATGTAGGTCATCCAGGGCTCCAAATTGCATTGGGAAGTATGTGTTGGTAATGGTACAACTACAACATTTCACAAAGAATGATAAAGTTTTAAGCATGTGGTAAAATAAAGGAAAAATGTTTTAGCAGCATTGTTTTCTGAATACAATTCCAAGTGGAAAAGTGTATAATAGGCAAATCGTTGATTCCTTTTGTCTAAATAATTGCCAAAAATATGTGGGACCTGCCCATACTTAACTTTTCAGCGCAAGAAATCTGGACAAAGCCAGAAAAATGGGGGGGGGGGGACAAAGGCCCAAAAATAGGGACATATTTTAAATATTGTTCCTATAAACTTGGAAAGTAGCTAGAATGACAGATTTTACAGGGTTATATATTTTCTGAAGGATATGAAGTCAAACTCAAATGTCTGTCATCATTTAGTGACTTCAATCCTCAATGTTTTGCCAGCAAACCACACATTTTATGAGCAACAGACCAAAATAAGTGGCAAAAATCTGGACAATTGAGAGGTGTGGCCACTCTTGCCATATATTTTCAAAAGTAATGGCAGGGATACGTTTGCAGGTTCAAAATTTTTCTACTTCCATCTAATGTTTGTTTCTGTGAGAGTACAATTTACTTTCATTAGCAGAATGGTTCTTTTATCAAGGGGGTAGAGTCAGGAAAGCAATTAGTGTGAAGCACTCCCTTCAATTTACAGATGTGTTATTTATTGATTTTACTTTTAATTTTAGCTGTTTATATACTAAAGCTCTCATTCTGTGTGTGGATGGTTTAGTTAGTTGATTTAAGATAAGCCACACCAGAACCTGTGATAATTTTCTTCACTGTCCAAAAACTTACGGATATGCAGTCACCTAGTAAGACTGCCACATTTCACAGAAAATGATAAAACTTTTGGCTTCAGGTAATACATAAAGGAAAAATGTTTTAGCAGCATAATTTTCAACTTTAAGATAGCCTTCTATGTACCTCATCATTTTATACTCCATTCATTATCACCACTTTTCCAAGACAGATGCCTTTGTTCATTTGGGTGCCAAGACACTAATTTTTTAAAGCCTCTTAAATCTTAACTCCACCTTGGTTGTTGTGTCCAGTGCACAGAAGCTGGGCATTATTCACATGTGCTGCTACTGCTAATGGAGGGACATGTTATGTGTAATGAAGAAACAACTACGATGCAGTGAAGTGTTACTGAGGTATATATTCATGCGGAGTTCTCCAGAAATATCAGGTACCACTTGGCATACAGAACAGTGTTAACTTGCTCATTAGCATTAATATATAACCCATCGCCAACATCCTTCTTTTTTAATTTAGCACAATATGTATGCATCTATGAGGTAGCCTTCATTACATTGCACTGATCACATTAAGATTAACCTCAACACTGCACCAGCTAAATCAAGGATCTTTCACAACAAAACAAAACTTGTGTACATGTTCTGAAAACATTTCAGTAAAGTAAACTTTTCAGTCTTTAAAATCATGTTTAACTCTCAAACAGTGCAATTGTCTGGTGTCTTTTCAGGGCCACGCATAACAGGAATATTTGACAGGGCTGTTTAGTAGGGCATCTGATCTCTCTTTTGGGGCGATCTTTGATGTACTGCAGCTTTACCTGAGACATAACTTTAGGCATCTCTCTAACCAACTCTATACTGTTACAGTTCTAGTCTCTGTTTTCTTGTAGCAGGACTAGTTGTGCAACTTCTGCTTGCTGTCATCCTTGTAAATATGGCATATTTGTTTTATACTGATGTCCACAATTCTTTCTGTACAGCTTTCTTGCCCTCTCCCGGTACAACCTACAGAATCTTATGTTGACTGCTTTACCAGCTGGTTTATTGTCGAGCTGCAAATATTCCCATGTCTTTTGAATTCTTTCTGTACCTCTGACCTGTGAATCTGACAGTCAACTGCAGTTTGTCTTAGAAGTTTTTCTTTTTCTGAGGATTTCCTCTCAGCATTTCTTTTACATTATGGGAGGGGGTTGGTATAATGGCTAAGGCCTTTACCGCATAGATAACAAGGTACAGGGTTTGTTTCTGAGTTCTAGTTATTGGCCAAACCTGTAACAGTCTGCAGACTAATAGGTAGGCTATATATGGCACTCCTGTATTTAGTAAACGTATTTAGCATAATGTTTAAGGCATTTACTTCACAGACGCCAGATGTATGGTTTGATCCTCACCTTTGAGGGAAATTGGTACAGGGGCAGCTAGACTTGTATTTACCCTATGAACCCATTACTGGTGTTCAGGAACCAATAATGTTGATGAAGCAGGTAATCTGCTTTCAGTTCTGCCTAGTAAAATTTGAGCTAGTTAAGAGATTAAGTCCTTGTAGAATATTCTTAAATTCCAAAATTTTAATATGGCAGTCCTCTTTAGTACTAGTTACTCCTGTTTCTCGTGAGATGTCATTTTCACACTTCATATAATTGTCTGCACTTATCCCTTTTAATTCAGGTAGTGTGGGCTGGATGATATTTGTCTGAATTCCCGCTCTTGCACAAAGCTTCTGAATTCATAAGTTCTGTATTCCAGACTATTGTTCCATATGCTAAAGTCAAATATTCCACCTCTTGAGAAAGTGGACTTTAATGCACTAATCCCATGTATTTCAGGGAACCTAATATAATAGTTTACGTATGAGATACATGGCTTCTTTGAATTGGAATAAGTCTTTACCCATTTCATTCCGCAGATCATGTCTGGTACTTGATATGCAACTTTTCTACAATAGATCTCTTGCTGTTTCTTTGCATTTTGCTGTTCACAGATGTCAGTCATGTATTCTGTCAAGCATTTGTCTTTTCATTCTATTGAGAACTGCTGTTTAGCCAGCCTTAAACATTAAGCCCTGGACGCAGCTTTCTGCTGTGAAAGAAAAATAGGACTGAATTTCTTTTCTTACTTCTTTTTATTATAATGTCTTCCAGAAATACATTTCACAGTAGTTGTTAGTGTACCTTTGAATTTTTTTTTACTTTATTCTACTAGCATTGTTAACCGCCTTATTACTAAATAACATCTATTTCTTTTTTAATCAATTCTTAATGCCTTTCTGGTAAATGTACTCTACGCAATGTTTCAGCTTTATGTATTCCTTACCTGGACTGTACACCACATTCATGTCATACTTCTGCAGATTGATTTTCTCAGTCATCTCAGAGATGCTTTTTGTGAAGAGTTCCTGTGTTGCTGTGGTTTCTGACTTGTTTTATCTGAACTCCTTCACTGCAGATGTAATCATGGAATTTCACATATCTGTACACTATTACTAACAGTTTTTCCTATCTGGTCATATATTTTTTACGTGGTTAAACACTTTTAACCAATGGCCAACTTGTCTATTGTAAGGTCACACTCCACCAGGTTTATAGGTAAATACTAGGATCTGATGTTATCCTTGTCACCATTCCTCATGTATGAGGTTTTGCCACCCCTATAGTGCCTTTTTTAGGCAAGGTTCAAATGACAAATTCACCACTGTAGTAGGAACAGGCAAGCAAAAACTGAGGGTAATGCTACTCAGTGCTATACTCAATGCTAGAAGTCTAAATCTCAAAATGCACTCCTTAAAATGGAGAACATCGATATATGTGCAGTGACTGAGACCTGGTTCAAAGCTCTAGAGAGCACCCCTATACTACCAGGCTGTAACTCATATCACACTTTTCGGCCATGTAACCTGGACCTGAACACCAAAGGCGGAGGTGTGTCCATATTCATTAAGGATATCCACACCTCCAGGCTAGTTGCTCAGCTTAATGCAGCAGAGGTTATCCAAGTGCAACTAACTCTGGGTAAAACTGCAATCCAAATTGTAGCTTGCTACAGATTACCCACCATACCCCAGGATTCACACTCCTCTTTTCTTGATGTACTGGAAAATATTAGGGTTCAACCAAACACCCTAATAATGGGTGATTTCAACTACTCCACTAACTGGGAAACCTACTCATGTACCAACTCCTTCGCTCAATGCTTTCTGGAATTCATAAACTCCAATGTCCTGGATCAGCTTATCCACACCCCCACCAGGGGCAAAAATATCCTAGATCTAGTCATTACCAATATGAGTGACTGGTGTTCCACACCCGAAGTCAACACCTTATTGGTCCGATCTGACCATAAACTAATTACCCTAGATATCCACACCTGCCTCCACCCCCCCCCACCCCCCCATTAAGGAAACCATGGTAAAAAATTTCTCCAAAGCCAACTTCATGCTTCTTAAGACAGAAGTGGTGAACTTCATGACACCCATGCAGATGGACAATACAGTTACGACTACTGAATCCTACACAATTGCACTTTATAAGCACTTACATGAGTGCAAGGATCGTGCTATCCCAAACAGAACCAAGACGCTATCCTCCAAAAAAAGGAAGCCAGTCTGGTGGTCCCTTGCCATAAACAAACTGTACAACAGAAAGAAGAAACTCTTGCAAAAGAGAGTAAAATCCCACGTGTTGAGGAGCTCCCTGGTCAGCCTCAGTAATAAGCTGCGATCCCTGATAAAATCCTCCAAAGCTAGTTACGAAAGCAAAATTGCCACTGATTCTAAAGACAACCACAAAGCATTCTATAGCTATGTCAAGAATCTCAATGGCAACACTGAAATCTGCTCTGAGTTACAGCACATTGGCACTAAATATACAGACCCAACTGATATTGCCAGCATCCTGGCAGATAGGTTCAGTGCTAACTTTACCCCCCTCTCACCCCCTAAAGAGCCAATCACTATACCGGAAGAATGCAAAGTTCCTGTAATCACGGCTGCACAGGTAAAAAACACACTCTTTAAAGCCAAGAACACAGCATCCATGGGACCAGACAACATCCCAGGCTGCATTCTACACGAACTACAGAACGAATTGGCACCCCACCTAAGTACCATGTTCAATCATAGCCTCACCTCAGACTTTGTGCCTGCTGAATGGCGCACAGCAACGGTTAGCCCACTCCACAAGGGGGGAGCCACCAAGGACCCCGGGAACTACCGCCCCATTAGCCTGATGAGCCTGGTCTGCAAGGCCATGGAATGTATCATCATGGAACTTATAAACAAAGATGTTGGTAATCTCCAAACTCTGGATCCCACCCAGTTCAGGTTTGTAAAAGACAGATCATGTCTCCTAAACCTGATAGACTTCTTTGAAGCAGTCACCAAAGCCGTAGACAAGGGTAAGGTGGTTCAGACAGCCTATCTAGATCTTGCCAAGGCTTTCGACACCATCCCTCACTCTGGAATTATAGATAAACTCACTAATCTAGGTATAAATCCCTATGTCACAAGATGGGTTGCCAACTGGCTCACTGACAGAACCCACACTGTGAAAGTAGCAGACTCCAAATCCGACTTCAGACCAGTGACAAGTGGAGTACCACAGGGTTCAGTCCTGGGTCCTGTCCTGTTTGATATCTACTTCTCTGAAGTACAGACTAACACAGAAGGTCTTTGGCTAACGAAGTTCACAGATGACTGCAAACTAGGAGCCATAATTGAAACTCCTAATGAAGTGGACATCCTACAAAAGGGCCTCACTGAAGACAGATGCCTGGTGTCAAAGCCATGGCCTCAAGCTCAATGCCAAAAAGTGCATTGCGTCACCCCCTTTGGTAAAAACTCTGTACCCGTGAACTACAACATAGGTGATAGTATACTTAACACCGAAAGTGTGATGAGACCTTGGGACACAGGTGGACAGTAGTTGCTCCTTTGATAATCACATCGCCACAGTAGTCAGGAAATCCTTCTACGTGGCACACCATCACAAAAGGTTGCTCATCTAGAAAAAAAGAGGTCATTGTTCCCCTCTACTCATCACTCATTAGACCCATTATAGAGTACAATGCCCCTTTTGGTATGTACCTCACAAGACATCTACAGCAACTGGAAAGGCCGCAGAAATACCTCACAAAGAGGATTACCAGCCTCAAACAGATGCCCTACGCAGACAGTCTCAAAAAACTCCAGCTTTACTCGATCGCATATCGCCTACTCAGAGGTGATCTCTGCCTAACATACAAAGCTATGTCAAATCCAGAGCTGTTGAACATGCTCCACTTAAAGAAATCCCAATCCCTCTGAGCTACACGCTCTAGGGACCTAAACCTTGTCACCACAATAAACAGAACATGCCGGAGGGATAGATTCCTGTCCTAGAGACTTCCCATACTCTGGAATAAACTATCTATATCAAACAAAGCTCCTCATTAGCACTCTTCAAGAAAAATCTTGATGATTGGATGGGAAATAGGAAATTCACCCCGGGGATCACCTCTGTGGTTCTGCTCAACAGTGACACAGGAAAATAATTTTCTTGGGTGACAAAAGCCAGGGTACCTTTTTGGCTGGGCTTGTACAGGCCCCAGGGCCGATAGCCTAGTACCTAGCTATGAACCTATGAGTCTAGGATCTGACATCAGATCCAAGCCGGCAACACTTAGACAATAGCTTAGCTCAAGCTTCTCCCCTCCCATAATGCTCTGCTGCCCTCTAACCCCTAAGATCTCGTTTGCCATGCTTGAAGACAGACTCAGATTGCTCAGCTCCTCCAGTGTAGATAAAGTAAGTTATCTTTTTGGGGTTTTCCTCCTTCGTTCTTCCTTAGTCTCTCACTCAGTTCTTTCTGGGTGATGTTCTTCATCTCACATTGCTGCAGTCCTTACACTTGGGTAGTCCGCTGTCCTCGTTCGGCCCGAATATCAAAGTATAAGGCTGACGTCGGTCAAGGCGCATTAGACTGACATCAGGACGTCAGGGTACAAATGCGCATGACCGACGTCATATCCTCATTCTTTTTTGCCGCATGGTCCGATGCAGAAGCAGCGTTGCAAGTGCCGTTCGGCGTTCTGAAATTTTTCGAATTCGGAGTTTCAGACCGAGTCAAAGTTGGCTAAGTACCCGTTGGAATATTTTAGTTTTTCTTGCCTCAGTGGTTTACGGATGTCAGAAAAAGTGAATAACTGTATTTCTTGTGGGAAACAGATACCGCATAGAGATTATCATACTTTGTGTATTCCTTGTTTAGGGCCTGAGCACGGCGTTGTTGGGTGTAAACGCTTTGTGCTAGGGTTCAATAAGCACTATTAAAGCGAAGGTTAGATTGTGCCAGGTTAGTCTTGAGCGGTGCAATTATAATATGCCGTCGGATGCTCCGGCGTCCGCTTCTTCAAGAAGCGCAAGGACAAAGCAGCTAAGCCCAGGCAAGAAGAGCCCGCGTCCGCGGACGCCGGTTCTTTAGAGGTGTCGGTGGAACCGGGGTTCCGCGGAGGTTTCTCTGGAGTCCCAGGGGGAGACTTTGTTATTACAGGATGTGGCCTCTCAGGAGGCAGGTCAGGCTGAAGGGGCCTCTCAGGTTACTGTACTCCCCTCCCTTCCTAGGGTGGTTAGGCCCTCTCCTTCTGTTTCCAAGGCTTCTCCCAGAGGCAGGCCAGGTTTAGCTTCAGTTGGTGTCACTCCTAGTTCTTCAGGATCTGTGCCCAAGAAGCATATGCTTAAAATGGCAGAAGATTTGATTACTTTGATTAGGGGTTCTTTGCCCCCTCCTGATAAGAGACCTAGGGTGGAACCTGAGTTGGGGAGTTTTGAGCAGGCTTCGGATGCTTCAGAGTCATCGGCTGAAGGCTTGCAGGAGTATTCTCCTTATTCTGATTCTGATGTGGATGATTCTACTCCTTCTGCTTCTCCTCCTGAGGATTTTTCTTTTTCAGAGACTCTTCATTCCATGAGGGAACATTTTAAGTGGGAAGGTCAGGACTTCTCTGATTCCAGGAAAAGGCTTAGGGAATTTTTGTTTTTACCCCAGCATAGGCCTTTGGCTATACCTCCTGTTCTGGATGTTGTGGAAGATGTGTTTGCAGAGGCTTCTCTTAATCCTGATTCTTTGCCTCCTGCTCCTGTTAAACCGGATAGGTATTACAGGGTGCCTGAAGCTCATAAATATCTTTTTAAGAGTCCTAGGGCGGACCCAGAAACTGTTAGTCAGGGGCCTAAGGGTGTCAAGGCTTCTGTTGTAAAAATCCGGTTCCTCCAGATAAAGAGGCCAGGGCTTTGGATAGATGGGGAAAGAAAGTTTATACTTCTTCCACCCTAGCTATGAGGGCTTTGAATTGCCAGTTTCACATGTTGAAATACCAAAATTATCTACTTTCTCAATTGAAGTCTAAGGTAGATGCTCTGGCGGAAGGTATTGAGTGTAAAGAGTTACAAGATTTGGTACATGTTTCTGAACAGGTGGGTAAGCATTCTTTGCAATGTGGTTTTGATGCTGTACAGGCCTCGTCTAGGGTGGCTGCCACTGGGTCAGTTCTTCGCAGGCCTGGCTGAGGGATCAGAATTTATCTGACCATGTTAAGACAAGGATTTTAGATGCTCCTTTACAGTCTGATGTGTTGTTTGGTTCACCTGTGGAGGCAGTCTTAAAGAAAATGGAAGACAAGGCTAAGTCTATGCAGACTGTTAAAGATTTTTTGCAGGTTCAGCCTCGAAGTTTAGTAGGAATTGGCCTACCAAGGGGTGGACGTATCCTTCTTATGATTCCCAGTCTAGGGTAGATCTAGGCGTGGTAGGGGCAGAGCTCATGGCTCTTTCAGGCCTAGAACAGGCACCTGCACAGTCTTGGTGAGGGCAGGGGTCAGTCCTTCGTAAACAGACCCAATGACCTACCTTTTCAGCTGCCAGAGCCTTCTCGTCTGGCAGCACCTTTGGGAGGAAGGTTGGCACTTTTCAAGGAAAATTGGAGTTTAATTACCCAAGACAGATGGGTATTGGATATCATACACCAAGGTTACAGGTTTTATTTCCACACCTTGCCTCCTTTCAAAGGCATGCCAGACGTTCCTCCTCAGCAAAGAATAGAGGCTCACAAACAAATTTCTCTGCTACTTCAAATAGGGCCATACAGCGGTCCCTCTGCCAGAAGTGGGCCTAGGATTTTATTCTCGCCTGTTCCTAGTACCAAAGAAGGGGAACACGTGGAGACCAATTTTGGATTTATCTATCCTCAACACTTATCTGGACATTCCCAAGTTCAAAATGTTGGCGTCACAACAGCTTTTACCTCTGCTGGGCAAAGATCACTGGATGGTAACTTTGGATCTCAAGGAGGCTTACCTTCATGTTCCTATCAGACTGAGTTGCAGGAAGTATCTGCGTTTTTGGGCTGGGACTTCTCATTATCAGTTCTCTGCATTGCCCTTTGGCTTATCTACTGCGCCCAGAGTGTTCACGAAAGTTCTGGCTCCAGTGATAGCTTTCTTCAGGCTAAAAGGAATACAGATTTATCCTTATTTGGACGATTGCCTGATTCTGGCTGAAGGAAGGGACGAACTTCTTCATCATTTGCAATATGTGATAGCAGTGCTAAGATGCCTGGGGTATTCTGTGAATGAAATAAAGTCCAGTCTAGTACCCTCTCAGGACATGTGCTTTCTGGGTGTAAGACTGAATACAGCATCCCAGATGGCCTTTTTGACCCCGGACAAACAAAAAAATCTTTCCCTTTACTTCCATCAATTGTCTCATCAGTCCAGGCTGACTGCAAGGTCCTTCTTCAAGCCTTGGGGTTCATGGCATCTTGTATTCTGGTGCTTCCCAATGCCAAACTGCATATGAGGAAGCTACAATGGTATCTCAAAATGTATGGACACAGCACTGCCAGGATATGGACACTGTCATTCAGATAATACCTTGCATTCAAAAGGAATTTTTGTGGTGGGCTCAGGAATGTCACCTAAACAAGGGACTCTCTGTGACCCGGCCAGAGGCGAGTCAGATTCTAGCGACAGATGCCTCAGACAAAGCTTGGGAGCTCATCTAAATGGAAAGTGGATACAAGACCGCATTGGCCTGCCAGACTACAACATCTACATATCAACTTGAAGGAAGGAGATGTTAGCAGTCCAATTTGCATTAATAGCTTTCAAGGATTTACTTCTTCCAGGGCAGGTGTTGATTCTAACAGACAACACAACTGTCATGTGGTACATCAACAAGCAAGGGGGAACGCATTCTTACCCTGTTTGCAGGCAAGCAATGATTCTGTGGGAGACTGCTCTCAGTTTACAGGTAAATCTTCAGGCAAGGTTTCTGCCGGGAGCACAGAACTCCTTAGCAGATGTGTTGAGCAGACAAATTATGGATCCCCACGAGTGGAAATTGGATCCTCATGTATTTCAGAAATTGACAGTGTCATGGGGAACTCCAGACATAGATCTGTTCGCTTCCACTAAACTACCAGCTGCCAAAGTTTTGCACAAAAAGGTTTCATCCCACAGCCTGGAAAGTGGATGCTCTTTCTTTCAATTGGAGCAATCTTCATGTGTATGCCTTTCCACCTCTGCCTCTCCTCCCAAAGGTACTCCTAAAGGTCAGACAGGACAAGCCAAAGATGATTTTAATAGCTCCAGATTGGCCTCGACAGCACTGGTACCCATTACTGAGAAGTCTGGTGCAGGAGCCTCCATGGCCTTTGCCTTGATTCCACACCTGCTGTCTCAGGAGAACAGTCATTTACTCAATGTCAAACTTCACTCTCTTCACCTAACAGCCTGGCATATTCTGTTTTGAACCCTGGAGGGTCTCGACTTCCACAGCAAGTTTTGAATGTTATTTTGGAAGCCAGAAGGCCTAGTACAAGGAAAAGTGTACGATAAATGGAAGAGATTTTTATTTTGGAGTGCAGCAAAGGAATTTGATGTTTCTGAGCCTAATTTAAGTGTGGCTCTTCAATATCTTACTGAGTTGCTGGACAAAGGTTTGTCCTTCTCTTCTATTAAGGTTCATGCTGCAGCAATTTCTGCTCACTATGATTGTGACCCCCCATTGTTTTCTCATCCTTTGTTCAAGCAATTTCTTAGAGGGACAAAGAATATAAGACCCCCACGTAGAGCTCCTAATCCTGCTTGGGATCTCAATTTTTTGTTGGAGAAACTCACTCTACAACCTTTTGAGCCTGCAGCTACTGCCGAGTTGAAATATTTATCATGGAAGACTGCTTTTTTGTTGGCCATTACCTCTGCAAGAAGGGTTTCTGAATTACAGGCCCTTATGTCAGTTGAGCCTTTCTTAATTTTCCATAAGGATAGGGTATCTTTGCGTACTAATCCTTCCTTTATGCCTAAAGTGGTTTCTAGTGTGGCTTTAAACCAAACTATTCATTTGCCTACTTTTTATGCAAATCCCCAAAATAAAGGGGAAAAGATTTTGCACACTTTAGATGTACACAGGCAGTTGCGATATATTATTTGAGCAGAACTAAAGAGTTCAGGCAGTCTCAGCAGTTATTTGTTTCTTTTGCTTTGAGTTCTCAGGGCAAGCCTGTGTCAAAACAAACTATTTCTAAGTGGATTGGGTTTTGCATTGCTTTCTGTTATTCCCATCATGGTAAGGAGATTCCAGCTGGGATTAGGCCTCATTCCACTAGGGCTACTGCCACTTGACAGCTTTTTAAGGGGTGGCAACTAAAGATATTTTGGAGGCAGCTACTTGGAGTTCAGTGCATACTTTCTCTAAGCATTATCACCTTCCACTTTACTCTAAATCTAGGGCTGGTTTTGCCACTGCTATTTTACAGGGCATTTTGGCAGCTCCTGCTGATTTATAGTTTTGCCATCCTCCCTTACCTCTGCTTTGGGATTCTACCCAAGTGTAAGGACTGCAGCAATGTGAGATGAAGAACATAGTACAGTTTTGTACCTACCATAAATGTAGATGTTAGAAGATCCACATTGCTGCAGTCAATTACCCTCCCTCCTTCCCCTCTGTAGTTAGAGGCGGTTGTGTGGGTTGGGTTGTAAATATTGTGTATATTGTATATATTGTACATATTATTAGTGCAAGGGTGGTTGGTTGGTTGTTTGCTGTCTTTTGGTTTTGACCTTTCTTTTTAGGGTCTTCTGACATCTGGGGCAAGAAAAGACTGAGGATATGACGTCGGTCATGCGCATTTGTACCCTGACGTCCTGATGTCAGTCTAATGCGCCTTGACCGACGTCAGCCTTATACTTTGATATTCGGGCCGAACGAGGACAGCGGACTACCCAAGTGTAAGGACTGCAGCAATGTGGGTCTTCGAACATCTACATTTATGGTAGGTACAAAACTGTACTTTTTACTCTCCTAGTTAGTGTACTTTAGGTTTTCCGGCTGTTTTATCCATTGCTCTTCTACCCCTCCCATTATGTGCCATTTGGCACTCTTTGCAAGTTTGTGTAGGAATGTCTTTCTTTGGATTTTAAAAATTTGTGGGCTTTTTGTAGATAGGTTTTTTTTGTGTGCGCGCTGTTGTGTGTGGGACGGACTATTGGTTTATGACTTTTGCTGGTTTCTTGGCCTTAGGTTTGTGTTTTGGCTAGGTTAAAATGTCAGCGAAGCCTACAGGATTTAAGAGGTGCCCCTCATGGTGCCGGAAGATGCCTGTTTCCGACTTGCACAAGGAATGCCTCTTCTGCCACTGCGCGGGCCACCTGGAGGGTGAATGTGGCATCTGCCACATTCAACCCCAGGGCCCTGGTCGAGCACTGAAATAAACTTCTGCTCAAAGGAATGGTTTGGGGGGGGTCCCTTGGTCAAGGAGCCTTCAACTAAGCAGGGCCCCTCTGACGACAAGAGAAAAGCCATCTCTTCCTCCTCCTTTGGAGAGGTCTCTGGTAAAAAGCCTAGACTGTTGGATCCCAGATCCCTGGATCCAACTCTAGCCTTAGCAGAGTCAGATCTGAAGATCTTGGATCCGAAGCCCTCCAGAGAGTCAATGCCCAGTCCCAAGGCCTCCAGTGTGAGGTGTTCAGATATGAGTGTCTCTGAGTTGACTCCCAGATCCAAGGCCTCCGGATTGAGGGCTTTGGATCCAAGTCAGAGCAGGCCTGTCATGGATCGGATCCTGTTGGATCTGAGCGGTTCGAGAGCCCTGCCCTCAGATCCTTCTGTTTCCTTTGATCCAATATGGTTGGATTCAAGACCCATGTTGAATCCTGTTGTTGTTGAGGACCTTTTCTCAGATCCTCCAGGAGGGGATCATTTGCTTACCCCTCCGCGAAGGAGCCATTCACTGGGACCGTCTGAGAAGGCCTTCAGGGTCCGTGCACCGGGTATCTAGCTAGGTCCTCTATTTCCTCCTGATCTTCCAAGAGCATCCTTCCTTCCGATATGGACAGGATGATGCAGTCCTTTTTGAAAGCTCAAATAGAGTTGGGGTTTTTGGCTTCCCCAGCCCATCAGACTAGGGAGCCTTGTCCTACTCCCCAGTTATCTTCTCATCCAATCCCACAGGGTATGGAATAATGGATCTGGTGCGCTGCATGGAGGATATGGGGGTTCTCGAGACACCCTTTGTTCCTACCCCATCAGTCTGTGGCTAGTTCTGCTGTCCCTCCCCTGAGGCAGGCGGGGCCATCAGTCCGGTTGTCGCCCTGGAGTCCGTGGGGGCAGATTTGGGTCTGGGCCTTTCAGACTGCTCTCTGCCTCTTGGTGCTTTAGCTCTTGATAGTTCCAGTCTGGCCTTCTCAGGAGGGTTGGAAGTCCAGGTGGGGTCTGCTCCTTCCTCCCTTGTGGTGGTGTCCACAGGGGAAGTAGCTTTGTTCAGTCCTTCTGCATTCCGGGTGGTGGAAAGATCTCTCTCTGCTACCAAAGTAGCCTCCTCTGCATGCCACGCTTCATCCCAGCCTCAGATTTTGAGCGGACCCTCTCATCCTGCTCCTGGTCAGCCTGTTCGATCTAGCCTCTAGGTGGAAGTTACTCCTGTTTGGGTCCCCACCTCTTCCTAATCTTCCCTTGAACCTCCCTTGGAGTAAGTACCTCAGAAGAGGACATGTAAGAGGAGACATCTCAACTCTCCAGTGGAGTTTCACAGAGGACACAGATATTGAAGAAGATACTTAAGGCCAAGGGCAGTTGGTCTCCTCAGCCCTCTTCCTCAGAGGAAGCCGTGTTTCTAGAGGCTTTCGGTACAGTCCCCCCCACTGACCCCTTGGATCAATCTCATTGCCAGCAGGGAAGGAAACTTATACAGTGGAGCCACTGCCTAAGAGAGTGGACAAGTTTTTGAGTCCCCCTTCTGACAAGACCTTTTGGTCCAAGGCAGTTCCAGTTGATGCAAGAAACAGCTGGTGGAACAGAGTTCCTCTCTCCATTCTCCCAATTGCAAGTCAAGAGTGATTGACAGATTTGGAAAGTGTGTGTTTGCATCGGCTTTTTTCAGCCTGTGATCCTTAAATTACCTGACACACTTTTCCAATCTTCAGAGGGATTTGATCACAGAGCTTGCCACTTCCCTCTTGGAGTCCATGCTGGCGGAGGACTTTAAGACTGTTTCTCCCAAGCTTGCCACTCACATCTATAGCTAATTCGCCCATGAGGTTGATATGCAGCGCTGCTGTGGGTACCTCACGGGTGGTGGGCACAGGCATCACCATCAGGCGTAATGCCTGTCTTCACTTATGCGGGTTTGTGGAGGCCTTGAAGACGTAGTTCACCAATGCTCCCTTCGATAGTTCAATCATCTTTGAAGCAACCATAAAGGAAACTTTAACCCACAGTGAGCAAGAATGGAAGACGCTCTTGGCCATAGGGATCAAGTTGTCTACCCCCAAAGGCCCTTTTCCAAGACCCAATAGGGGAGTAAGAAGCTTTGGTTCCATAAGTCGCTGTCTTCCTTTCAGGAAGCTCAAGAAAACTCCTCTTCCAGGGGATGGGGGAGAGGTTCAATGGTTGATGCTGCCGTAGGAGCAGAGGAAGCCCGCAAGGCCAGAGCTCCAGGGAACCCCCCTCTCTGAGAAGCCCTTTCAGAGCTTCTGAAGCATTGCCCAACTGTCCCTCCCCTGGAGGCAGCCGGGAGCTGTTTATCTCTGCACCCTTCGGCTTGGGCAAACATCACAACCAATCAGTGAGTACCAAGAATTATATCCAGAGGCTACTATATTCCCTTTTCCGACCCCCCACCAAGAAAGAGAACTCTCCCTGACGTGCCTACCTGGTCAAAGAGAGTTAGCCCATCTAGAGGTGACCAACCTCATTCTAAAAAGAGTTATCCAAAAGATCCCTGCAAGACGGACAGGATCCAGAACTTACTCCCGCTTCTTTTTGGTACCCAAGAAAACAGGGGACCTGTGTACAATTCTCTACCTCGGTCAGTTAAACCTCTCAGTCAAGAAGTCAAAATTTCAGATGGTCACTGTACAGTCCATTGTGTTCTTTCTGCACAAGAATCACTGGATGTGCCTTGTAGATCTCCAATACGGGTACTATCATATTAAAATAGACAGGCGGTCCAGGAGATTTCTCAGCTTTCACATAGGAGCCAACACTTTCAGTTCAAAGCCCTGCCCTGTGGACTCACCACAGCCCCCCAAGTGTTCAAGTGAATGGCAGTGGTTGCAGCTCATCTCAGGCTTCAGGGATTCCAGGTGTTTCCCAACCTCAACAATTGGCCCCTCACAGCTCCCACACAGCATCAACTGATGGAGGCCACACAGTTTCTTCATCTCTTCGATCAGCTAGTAATAACAGTGAATCTTGGCAAGTCTTCTTTGACACCATCTCAACAGCTGGAGTTCATTGGCACTCAGTTGGACACCATCTTGGAGACTGCATCTTTCCCCCTCCGATACATACTTCTTATCCGGTCTCATGTACAATCCTTTCTGGAAAAAACTTTTCCTCCAGTATCGCTTATTCTGAGAGCATTAGGTTCAATGGCAGTGGCCATTTATTTGGTTCCACTAACCAGATACTGCATGAAAGTTCTGCAGTGGACCCTGGCAGTTCAGTGGTCCGCTCTTTCTTATCCTCTGTCAGTTCCTATACAGTTCATTCCAGTATGCCAAAGACATATGCCATGTTGGATGCACTCTCCAGACCTCCTAGCGGGCAGGTCTTTTTCTCCCCCCAATCTGGCAGCCAGGCTGACCACAGATGCTTCCCCCTATGGTGGGGAGGGAGGCATTTCCAGGGGAAGACTGTTCAAGGGATGTGGTCCCAGTCAGAGACCAAACACATCAATGTCCTGGGGATGAGAGCAGTCCTCCTTATGCTACATGTCTTTCAGGACTGCCTTCCTCTAGGGACAATAGCAGTGCACACACAAACATGACTGTTGTGGTACATAAACAAGGGGGCACACATTCTTATCTTTGTCACTAGGCCATGAGGGTTTTGGAGTGGGCGATGGCTTCAGGGCACTTTCTTCGTGTGACTCATATTCCCAGAGCATCCAACGTGCTGGCAGGCAAGCTGAGCAGGACTATTTTGACCCCGCATATGAGTGATCCCTGAATCCACTAGTGGTGAAGCAGATCTTCTGTCTGTGGGCCAACCGAGCTGCGATGTTTGCTTCTCCTCTAAACCAAAAATACAACAGCTACTTCACCCTGATCCTCCCAGAGGGAGAGTCCCCCAAGGACACTCTACCTCACAACTGGCCTCCAGGTCTTCTTTATGCTTTCCCTAAATTACCACTAATTCTGAGAGTCCTTCAGAAAGCAAGACGCCTCAAGACACAATCCTCATTGCCCCCTTCTGGCCTCAGCAGGTGTGGTTCACTCTTATACAGTCTCATCTGAAGCATCCCCCTTGGGTGCTCAATCCAGTTCTGGATCTGATCTTTCACCCGACACTCCTTCCACTTTCAAATCTGCAGACCCCCCCTCCGTCTGACAGCTTGGTTTGTTCCAATTCCAGTGATTTCTTGCCAAGTCCAAGCTTGTGTCCCCTGTGAAGGACATTATTCTTGCTTCTCAAAAATCATCTTCCAAGACAGTTTACAGAAGTAAGTGGAAGAGATTCTCTGTCTGGGCTAAAGTTCAGAGTCTGCATTCTTTTTCAGCTCCTATTTTGCAACATTCTTCTTTTACTGCCTTCCCTTTTTCAGGAGGGCTCTAGTTTCTCTATGATTAAAGTCCAAATGGCAGTTGTTTCTAATTTTCACCTTAATGTTGAACCTACATTCTCCCCTCACCCAATGCCTTTTTGAAAGGTGCCTTTTTGTTGCGTTCCCCAGTCAAGGATCCTTCTCCACCATATGATCTTGCTCTGGTGCTGCAATCCCTAACTCAGCCCCCTTTTGAGCCAGCCACATCCTGTGATCTCATATTTCTTTCTTAGAACACTGCCCTTTTCTTGGCGATAACTTCAGCAAAACCAGTATCAGAATTGCAGGCTCTTACCATTAAGCCTCCTTATTTGATATTCCATAAAGATAGATTAGCTTGGAGACCCAATCTTTCCTTTATGCCAAAAGTGGCCCCCAAAGCAAACCTCAATCAGTTTATACAACTTCCATTGTTCTTTCCTAGTTATGCTAACAAGGGAGAATACATTTTACATACATTAGATGTTTATCGATAGCTTCATTTTTATTTGCACAGAACTAAGTCCTTTCGTCTCTCAGACCAATTGTTTGTGGCCTTTTCAGTCAACAGGAATGGCCGAGCTGTTAAATTACCATTTCCCGTTGGATTTCCCAGTGCATTTCTTACATCTTCTTTGCCTGGGCCAGTTAAGGCTCATCCTAGCAGGTCAGTGGCTACATCAGCTGCCTTCTCATCTAGTCATTCCTTGGATTACATTTGTGCAGCGGCAACTTGGTCTTCTCCTCATACCTTAATTTCTCATTACAAATTTGACCTAGTTTCTAGGAGAAGGGCTTCCTTTGGCTCCACTGTTCTTTGGCATGTCCTTCCATGAGGCCACCCAAGAATGTTGGGTAACTGGGGAGGTATGGTGACTAGGATAACATCAGATTAATAGTTATGTCCTTACCATAACTTGGTATCTGTTATCCGTAGTCACCATTCATCATGACCCCACCCTCCTTTCCCCCTTCCTGACGGATTCGCAGTATATTAGATGGACCTTTTCTGGTGGCAGGTCTACTCTGTCTTCCTTTTCCAGGGCAGACTTGATCTGAGGGGTTAGAGGGCAGCAGAGCATTATGGGATGGGAGGAGCTTAAGCTAAGCTGTTGTCTAAGTGTTGCTGGCTCGTATCAGATGTCAGATCCTAGACCCACACGTGATGAATGGTGAAAACGGATAACACAGATAACAAGTTATGGTAAGTACATAACTATTTGCTGTCATTTTGAGCCATTTAAGGCTAGACAGTTTTTCCTCAAAGGTAAGAATCAATCCCTGTACCTTGTGTTTGTGAGGTAAACACCTTAACCATTGCACCATCCTACTTACAACTTGGCTCATTAATATCATAGAATTTTAATATTGGTGCATAAATAACTAGCTTCTTAAGCATTTCAGTTTTTCCCTGTTTATAACTCCATTCCCCGTGTAGCAAGCTGTATATTTTTGTAACAGCTTTTTTGAGGCACAGATATCTCAAACTTATTTGCTACAGTATCATTCTGATAAGCCTGTTCCATGCATGCTTTTCTTCTGGTTTTGGCATTTGCTCAACTGTTGCAATTTTTTCCTGCATCAGTCTTCAGTTCCACTAATGTAAGAACACAGCCAATGCATTTCAGATCTGTTACTGTTAATTAATTGTGTTCTATCTTTTCAAAACCTGTACCAGTTTCTTCTTGTGCTTGACTGCATACTACTATATTATCCGTTTTATTTACCAAAACATCCACATTTTTATTTGCTTGAGTAGCAGTACTTTGGTATAATTGTGTTGCTGATAAAATACTGAACAGAAGTCTGGTGTGTCTGTACTATCCTAATGGCATATTAAATATGCACATTTAGAATTTGCACCCTGTTAACGTAGATGGATAAAGCCCTGACTGACCTGTGACCCAGGTGACCTAGGTGTGATTAGTGCCTTCAGCGCTTGATGGATTGGTGGATATATCCATCATGAAATGGAGAAATAATCCCAGGCAGCTCATGCTGCTAATCCTGATCTGACCACTGCCAAAGGGCAGGGATGGAGTGGAACAGATTGATGTCAATCTGGTGACAGTAGTTCTTGTCAGTCAACACTAAGGAGCACGTGAGCTGCCAGAATTGTACACATGGTCCTTATGATGACACAGATGCCCATGTTATTACCAAAGGAAGAGGCCAGTGTCTGATGTACAAAAATCTATCATTGCTGGGATGTTAGCAAAAACACCAAACTCCCCATTTGTGTGCCTGTGTTGTGTGTACGACTCTTGCTGTAGGGTATCTGAAGTGATTTCCTCACCCCTGAGGAACAAACGGACTCTAATCCGTGTAGGGTGCTTCGATGGTTGACAGGCAGGGGAAGCCCTTAGAAAAAAATATGTACACATTTAGAGCTTGTTTCACAAAGGTTTATGTGCCAGAAACCCTGGGTTACATCCTATACACCACTTCCTCAACTGGAAGGAGTAAGTAGTGCTCACTTTAAGCCATTTTATTCAGATTTTTTAGATCCACGCAGATGTTAATCTTGTCTTTTTTATTGGAGTTACCATATTCATCCATTCTGCTGGCTTTAAGTACTGCTAACTCTTTCTGCTTAATGACATGTAAATGTCCATCCAGTTTAGTTTTTTTCTGCTATACTCCTGAAAACACTGACACTTTCTTGGGAGCAGGGATTACAGGCATTGGATCAGATTTTTTTTTTGATGGGATATTATGACAAAATTATCAAGTCTGTAAGAAAAGCAGCATATTTATGAAGGATGTCACTGCTTGGCTGTGCATTTGAGTTGCATCTGTTACTGTAGTGTCTGTTGACGTGCGCACTCCGTTTTTACCCTGTGAATTTATTTTACCACTCGTAGCTTCTCACAAACCAAGCGACCTAAAATATTATGAGAACTTACTTTTTTAATGCTACATACAGTTTGAAAAAAAGAATTGTGAACATCTTAATTTTGAATTCTTTTCAGCTGGTTTGGCCTAAATGCTACCTGCTGGCCAGTTTAACAGTACTGTCTCAGCTCTTTTCAACAGCACTTTGGCAGTTTGTTATCACTACTTTCCCAGCTGTTCTTGAGAAGCCTCGCACTCAGACATCTTTCTTTCTTTCATCATCTGATTTTTGCAGTTTTATCATTTCATCTGAATATTAAGTTAAAGCTGCTTTTATTTTTTTTCTGAACTTTTATTTAAGTTGATATATTCCTTCAGTGTTTCATTTATTTTAATCATCTCTGAATACGTTTGATTTATTGTTTCTGATAAATTACTGGAAGCCTTTCCTTGTGCCAAAGCTGAAGCTTGAACTCCTTTTTGCTGAACAGCTGCAGTGTTCTTCCCAGCCAGTGTTTTCTCTTCGTTTTCTTGTTGATATTCTTTCAGGTTGTCACTGTTGAAGTGATACCCTGACCCCATGTGGAAAAAGGGGTTGAGGATGGATGGATGGATTCTTTCATGTTCTCCAAATGTATTCTTTGCTGGCATCTAGACAGTGTACTTACTAGCCAGTAACTGAATTTTACCCAGAATCAACGATTTCAGTGGCCCCTTTTTTCCGTTTCTACTTTCACACTGGGAGACATGAAATTAAGCTGTTACTCAGTGTGCAGCCATCTTGAAAGTCCACTTACCAAGCTCTTTGGGCATTTTCTGGTTCCAGTGCTTTAAAGGTCCCCTTAGATAAAGTAACATAGTTTGCATCTATTTTTTTAATTCGGAATTCTGCTTGTTGCCACCATTTCTTTCCATTAGTTTGACTTTTTTTTTCTTTTCTTGTCTTGAGTGTCTAACAACTTTTAAACTTCATTGTAACTCCTATTGCAGTAGTACCTACACAGATAGCTCATGTTCATATTTATTTTTAACAGCATAGAACGTTGTGAACATGCTTGACTTTTTTTTCCATATCTTTGTAAAATGATCTTTCTTGACAGATTTGCCGACATTGATTAACTACATCAGGAGGCTTCTCCTCAGGAGTATAAACAACCTCTCACATCCGTTCTCACTTAAAACTACAGTGCATTCTTCTTTGTTAGACAAGACCTCCTCTCACGCTTATAGCCACCTATATTGCATATGGTCTTTCTTAAAATTGCATTGTTTTCACTAGGCTCCAGTGCTGCCATTGTAAATTGGCATATGGCTCTGAATTTCTTATCTACTTTTGTTGTTACCCCTTCTTGCGTTCCAGTTTTTGCCTGTTTGACTCGCATTTTATTATGTACACATACCTTTCAATTCTTATAACTGTAGTAGTAATAGATGTCCTTCCTTGATTAATGCAGTAATACTAACAAATGGGATATCCTGCCAAAATAGCCATACTTTGGACAGTGTACCAAAGGATGGGCACCACTTCTCTCACTGTACGCCTAATGTATGAAATCCCAGTGAACAAGGAGGTCCAAAAGGGATGTATGAGCATGGATTACATCAGAACTTTCTTGTCGCCAGCCGAAATACTGCTTCAACGTCTCTCTGTCAGATGTTCGATCCATGCTTCTTCTTTAGACATTGGGCAGATAAGTATCCCCTTTGGGAATCTTTCCTCTGCCCTTATATTTGGTACTAATGTTTTTGAATATATATCATTGAAGAGGGAAAAATGTGATTGTGGGAATGCAAATTCCTGACAGAGGTCATCATTTAAAGTACCTTATTTGCTTGAGTGCTCATCACAGCTGTTAAAACTGAAAAGTGTACATAGCCATCTGTCTTCCTTAAAAGTTTACCTTGAAAATCAGAATCTTAAAGAACTTGAATAAGATAAAATTACCTCCTGGTCTTCGTGTCTTGACATCCCCTTGATGATGTAAAAGAAACCAAAGCTCGAGCTTCTGCTTTCCATTCAGACCCAGGTGTTTCCATTGTGTATCTTGATGAGTCCTCAGACCATCTGATTCATCCATCTGCTTCCTCTATCATAGTTCCATCAGAGGGCCAATATGGTACAGCTGTCTGTCACATCTTTCACATCCAGCCAGTTGTCCATTTTTGATGAGAAGGGGGAACCTTGGCTTCTTATTTTGGAGGGAGAGAGAGCACACCTCAGATCATAACTAGGGAAGAAGTTCCCATTTCCTTGATTGTGGTATATTAGGTTACAGAGATGCCGCATTTTCTGCAGGCAGATATACCACGTAAAAAGAAATAGATGTCTAAACATACAGTTTCTCCTCGGATGTCAGGATATCTTCAGAAGGAATGGGATGATTTTATTCAGGGTTTTTTCAAAACTATAATGTCCAGGATGCCTCTTTTAATTGGCTGATGCTGCAGCTCCCTCTTGAGGCAAACATATTTCTTCTTTAGTAGATGATTTTGATTCTGAGGAGTATAATTCTTTGGCTTATTCCTTCTAAATCCATTCCTTACTGGATTATGCATCTGAAGTTGAGGAAACATTGTCTCCTGATTCTCTTCTAGAAGAACCTTTTGTTTTGGAGATAAATCATGCAGCATTTTCAGTGGCAGGAGGCCTAGTGTTCTGATTTTCAGAAGATATACTATGTCCTTTTGGAAGCAGAGGTGCCTAAACCATCTGTAATTAAATGATTCCTGTTTTGGACGCTTTGTTTGATACCTTTTCTATTGCCTGTCTTAATTCTGAGTCTGAACCACCTGCATAAAATAAACCTGATAGATTTTTCAAGATTAGTCACAGAAGACATCTTGTATAAGAATCCCACCTCAGATCCAGTTAGCATTTTTTCCACTGAAATACCAACATAACTGCTTCCATTATCCAATGCTTTGCTCACTGATAAAAATATAGCAACAGTATTACCTCTGCCACACTATCTTTTAGGGCCATCAATTAACAAACCCATATGATCAAATGTGTTTTGTCTATTTTAGGCGTCATTGGCCTCATCAGACTTGGTTCCCCTTCCTTCGACTTCATCTTTTGGAAGACCCTTGGATTCTGGACCCAGTTCCACATCTTCTGACGCACTCATCGGGGGAACATCATCCCTTTCTGCAGTCCCTAAAGCTGGCAGCTTGGCTGCTCTAATTCCCATCATAGCCAGGTTCCATAACTTTTCTAATGAGACAAAGTAAATTCTCTTCTTCTCATAAATCCTCTATGAGGAAGCTATAGCTTAACCACGATACCACACCAAGAACTTTATTAGATAAAGCTTTCGGGTCTGCACCCTTCATCAGTATGAGTCATTACAAAAAATTCAGCATTTAAATAGGAGAATATAAAATCACATGCTTCAGCCCATCCCACTCCCTAATTAACAATCAAAACTAAAAGTAATATACAACTCATAAAGGTCTATATAAAAAAATACTAAAAAAAAAGGACAAGAAATCTTACTTTACATAAAAACTCTTCTGCTTAGAATAAAACATAAAAATTATTAACTTATACAAACATTATTTAAGTATTAATATATCTATACACAATAAAGAAGTCACTGGTAGCATCTAACATCCTATAGTGTATTACATCAGGTTCTAGAAACTTGTCATAACCTATTAAAGCCTCTCTCTCTGCCTTTTAACTAATACTGGCTTTAAACTAACCGCATTATTTAAGCCTGGGGGTACATCCGCCTGTAGCTAATAACCCACTCAAGTTCTCTCAACTCCAAAAAATTGTTAGTCACCTTTCCTTAAACTCACTGCCATTTTACTTAATACCCTAAATTTAAAAACATGTCTTTCACCTTTCTCCATGGCATGCTTACTCAGAGCATTTGTCAATACTTTTCTTCTTACTTCAGATTTATGCTCCACTATTCTCACTCTTAGTTTTCTGATCGTTTTACCCACATAAAACGATGTACATAAGGTACACATAGCTAGATACACTATCCTTTCCTCATTACAAGCAGTTAATGTTTTTATAGCAAAGACTTCTCCTGTTGTTGGATGTTGAAATTTAGTGTCTCCTTCATATAAATCATTGCAACAGGAACAATTATAACATTTAATCGTCCCTCCTAATTCATTTTTTCTTTTAGTTTTAACCTGAAAGTCTTTATAGCATATTTTCTGTTTCAGAGCTTCACAGCTTCTGTAAGCAAACCTTGGTTTATCACCTACAATTGATTTTATCTCAGGCATAGCCAATAAAATTGGCCAATTCCTTTCTATTATATTACATACACTCCGTGTATTTAAATTGTATGTTGTCATATACCTCAAAGTTTCAACAACTGCAGGTGAACCATCATTTGTTTTCTCATTACTAACCGCCAATATTGGTCTAATTAATCTGTCTACCCTCTATTACTTCCTCCCTTATCGTATTTATCAGATGTTTAGAATAACCACTTCTCAAACTCTAATGACATAATTTCTACCTGTTCAGAAAAAACATCCTTGACTGTATTCAGCTTACTCAATCTTATAAATTGTGCTTTAATTATTCCTTTAAAAATATGTGGAGCATGCATACTGTCCCTATTCACATACCTCAAAGCATCTACCTCTTTTCTGAACACCTTAGATTCTAATCTGCTATTAACCTTAAACAACGTTACATCCAAGAAATTCATACTACTAACTGAAGCCTCCATTTTAAACTTTAGAAAGTCAGTTGAGCTATTGAGGTATTGTACATAAGCTTCCAATTCCAATAGGGACCCCTTCCATATCATAAAACAATCGTCCACAAGTCTTTTGTAGAACATTTTCTCATTTGAGTAACTACTTTCATCAAATATAACTTTCTTCTCCCACTCATAAAGCACAAGATTAGCATACGTGTTGGAATGGGAGTGCCCATTGCCACACCTGTAAGCTGCAGAAAAGGTTGTGCATCAAAAATAAAAACATTGTGTAACAGAACTACTTCCAAAAGAGAACAGATGGTCTCAATGTCTCTTCCAACCATCCTCACTTCCTTATTCAAAAAATTGTGTATAGCGTTAACCCCATAATCATTGGGAATGACAGTGAAAAGTGAGGTGATATCCATAGTAACCATAATATATTCAGCCACATTATTACTCAACTGCCAGTTATAAAGACTACCTAAAAAATCATTCGTTTCCTTTAACACAGTGGGACAGATATCCAAATATTTCTCCAAAACATTTTGTAGATATTTGGAAATTGGTTCTGTCACTCATCCCCCACCCGAGACAATAGGTCTCAAGGGTGGGTTGGTGATATTTTTATGTATTTTTGGGATACCATATATTTGAGGTGTTCTGGGGCAAGGAACAGTCAAATAATTAAATAATTCCACACTCAAATCATCATTAATCTGAAGCTCATAAACAGCCATATTAACTTCAGTTGCTATTTGTTGAACTTCCACAGGGGAAATTCTCCTAAATGTATTTAAATCATTCAATAACAGTTTAAAGTTTTCAAAGTATTCATCCTTCTCCATTACCACAATTGCTCCCCTTTGTCAGCTTGCTTTATTACTACAGTATCACATGCTTGTAGTTCCCTTAAGGCCAAGTGTTCAGCAAAAGTTATGTTATAAAACCTTTTACTAACAGCACTACTATTGTAGTAGAATCGTAATTCACGTTCAACAATACTGGAAAATGCATTTAAAATAGGGCATAATACTGGCATGAAGACACTTAACTTTCTACAAACTGGCTTGTACATATCATCATTCTTAAAAATCAATTTGAGACCAACCAAATGCACAAACATTTTCAAGTCTATAATTGCTTGTACAATGTCATCCCTTGCTTTCGGAATGAACTTTAAGCCTTTACTCAACAATAATAATTGCGCTTCTGTCAATGGAACCTTAGAGAGGTTTTTACAGTACCTTTATTGGGATTAACTATCGCTGGACTAGCTTGTGGTGCACCAACGGACTGTTGTTCTTCCTCTTGCCTAGGACTGTCTGCTGCTGTTGCTGTTGATACTGCAAGCGAGACTCTTTCGACTGTACTTGCGAAGCAACCTTCTCCGGCTGCTTCAGCAAAAAAGGAGAAAAAGAAGTGATCTCCCTTTGCAGGACTTTTTTATTCAAGCTTGTCGCACTAGACACCATACCTTCCCTTATTTTGGATTACTGGAAGTTAGACTTTGCGCCACGCCCTCTCCTTCACTTAGAGGTACATTGCCATTTTCAGATAAGGAAACCGATCTGGAAACAGATTTTATATGCTCAGTACTATGATGTATAGCAGACGTTACTTCTGTCTTCTGTTCCTCAAATACATCAAGTTGATCCAATGGACCCGTTTTTTTTAGCCATAGTAGCCGATGTTTTCTTATTAAAAGTTGCTACATTACCTTCTTCTCTGGGCCAAGAAAAATACGATTCTGCTTAAAATCGCCCATATCTCTGTGTAATTTATTTATTTTCCTTTGCTGTAATTTTGAGTCCAACGCATGCATTTGGGTTAGGAAGCTCTGATATAGCCCCACCGAATCATTAAAACAAGGTAAACTAGTAATAATACTCTCATGCTGTTCAATTTCTTCTATGAGCTTACTTTCTATAGGTTCAAAAAATGTGTTCATCAATCTCATATAATCAGCACTTAGCTTAAGGTTTAATTGTTGCCATTGCATCAGTAAGTCATTATAGGTATTGCCATAAGAGGGCATCTTTAGTATTCTTAAACCTCTTGGCACAATACCCAATTCAAGATATGCCTGAAAACTCAGTCTCTGCCACTGCAGATGTTTATAGGTTTGCATTTTCTTCTCCAGAGACAACAAATGTTCCTTAAACTCTTTCACCTTTACGTCTACAGTTAGTTGCTCAGGGACCGCTTCATATACCATTTTTAATAGTGGATTCTCATGCAGCCGCAACAAATTCTTAACAGAATTACTGGATTCTCTTACTTCAATCTCCATATTCCACTGAACACAGTCACCAGGAATAGACAGCAAAAGTTCCCCGAACAAACACCACAACCACCACAGGCTGAAGCTCTCCTTAATAACCAGGTGTCTGCAGTATACACCAAATATATCCAAGTAGAAACAACAGTAGGTGTTACTGCTATAATTCAACTGGTAAGATTTCTTGTCCTTTTTTTAGTATTTTTTTTATATAGACCTTTATGAGTTGTATATTACTTTTAGTTTTGATTGTTAATTAGGGAGTGGGATGGGCTGAAGCATGTGATTTTATATTCTCCTATTTAAATGCTGACTTTTTTGTAATGACTCATACTGATGAAGGGTGTAGACCCGAAAGCTTTATCTAATAAAGTTCTTGGTGTGGTATTGTGGTTCAGTTGAATTATAGCAGTAACACCTACTGTTGAAGCTATAGCTTAGCCAATGGAAAAAATGTTCTATATGAGCCTCTCAAAACAATATTGATCCCTATGGCCTCCATTTTAGAGTTCTTGACTATGATTTTTAACAAAGGAGCTGCCGCAGCAACAGTTCGTGTTCAACTTGCTGCCATTTCAAATTTTCATCTTGGATTTGAAGGATTGAATATTATGTCACACAAACTATCCAAAGCCTTTCTTAAAGGGACCAGACCATCTGTGAAATCCCCATATACCCCATGGAATCTAAATTTTATGCTTTCTCGCATATGCTTCCTCCATTCAAACCAGCTTCCTCATGTGACCTCAAATTTTTATCATGGAAGACTATCTTCTTAGTAGCTATCACTTCTGCCTGCAGAGTGGCAGAGCTTCAAGCCTTATCCATTAAACCTCCTTACTTGATTTTCCATGCTGACAGTCTCTCACTTCGAACAAACCCCTAGTTTTTGCCTAAAGTTTGCACTGAAGCTAATCTTAATCAGATTATTGATTTGCTAGTTTTCTTCCCCAATTACTCCAATAATTTAGAATACATGCTGCACAAACTTAATGTTCACAGACAGCTCATATTCTACTTGGATAGAAGAAGAGATTTTAGGAAATCTGGACAGCTTTTTGTTTCCTTTTCAGACTCCAGGAAAAGTATGCCAGTGGCTAAAACAACTCTGTCAGTGGCTATCTGATTGTATCACATTTGTTTATTCAGCTGCCAATATGCCCTTACAACACAAAATTAAGGCTCACTTAACCAGAGCAGTGTCTACATCCTCTGCCTTTTCTGCCAAACTTCCTATTGGTAACATTTGTGCAGCAACCACTTGGTCAAGACCTCATACCTGTATCATTCATTACAAAGTTGACAGGGCCTCCTTTTGATCCACTGTCCTGAAAAACATACTTCTGTGAGACACCTGACACAGATGGTGCTTGGGACTCTACCCATCTGTAACAATGAACGGCAAGATAGAGCAACTCCACATAAAGAACTTATGTACTTACCATAATGTTCCATGTGAGTTGTTCATCTCACCTTCATTCTTACTTCCCTCCCTCCTACCCCCTCCTGGGCTTTTAGAAGACTGAGATGCTGGATTCTTCCTGCTTGCTCAACCCTTCTTTAATTTCTCTTATGGAGTGATTGAGTGACATATGGTATTATATGCAGCAAACAAGATCTGAGGTAACTCTAGGTGCATCATAGGATAGAGACTTGGCCTTGAGCTATTTAAAGACCTCGAGCTTTGCAGTAGGCCAACTTGGAGCCAAGGATCAGCTCCGAACCAATCTGTAAGAATGTAGGCAAGATGAACAACTCACATGGATCTTTATTGTTTCTGTATCTGCATGGGTTTATCCATCTGTTAGATTTAATATTTCCTGTAAATGAAACTCTTGTGTTTATTGTAAATAATATTTAGTATTTTCATGTTCTTTTATTATTTATTGTTAAATCTATTAAACGTTTCATTGTGGCTGGTCTTTTAGAGAATATTTTCGCCTTTAAGAGCACTTATGTTTATTTGGTGACACTCTGGCTGCTTCTGAAAGCCTTGCTGCATTGGTCAAAAGCAAAAGCTGCCATTTGTATTAGCATTAATTTTACTAAGTATAATTGGATACCCTGGTAAGAGCCTTGGAAGCTGGCTTTGGAGTGTTCTGGTGGCAGTATCTACCTTATAGTCTGGGCAAAGGGGGCATAGCTGATAAATCTGCGCCATCCCTTCCCAGGTGTGTGTGTGAGAAAATCAAATTTTTGTGTATGTGTTTGTGTCAGCTACTTGGAGCAGCAATACAGAGCACTAGTTTCAGAGAGGGGGTGGTGGAGGACTTGGCTTAAAACACTTGACTGAGGACTCAACTCTGCAGCTGTGTCAGTGGGGAGTCTTATTTGGGGCCTGGATAGAGAGAGGGGGAAACCATCCTCAGGACAGAGTGTGTTCCTTGTGTGTCCTTAAGGGAAATTGTGCTTGTTGCAGATCTGCATCTGGAAATACTTTGTGCATCTGTTTTGGTTCCAAGTGAACATCCTTCACCTGCGTCACTGGTGAGGATTGAGGCTCCACGATTACTGGCCCACAAAGGGGTGTCACAGTATTGTTCCCATAATTTTTATTTTTTTCTATTTAATTTACTCTCATTCTTTTTCTAAAGATCCCATGTCCAGTTCTTTTGTCGCTATTATAGTATTCAATACTTCAAATACAGTTGGTTTAGACTTTCATTTCCATTTTCTACTAATTGCTTCTTTGGCAGCCATCAAAATTAAACTTAGCAATGCCTTACTTTGTCTAGACAATTTAGATCCTGTATTCCAGCTCAAAAAAAAAGAAAACCTTTTTCAAAAGTTATACCAATTTGCTCACCCAATATTTCTAACAGAATACTCTGTAGGGAATTTTTAAAGTCTGCCAAAATATATGTTCCCAATTACCTCTTTTTTTCCCCATCATTCCTCTAACATTTGCTAGCTACCTGAGGAGAATTTCTTTGGAGTCTGCTTAGGGTATAAAAATACGTATGCAAATGCTTTAAGCAAAAGTCCTAAATTTTCTAAATTGTTTTGCCTGTTTAGGAGCTTCACGTACGTCTTCTCATTATTTCCTTGCAAATTGCTTATCCAGTCCATCTTCTCAGTCTTTTCGAACCTCCTCCGATTGATTCCTACGGTTATCCTGTATTATTTTACATAGCCTACTGATTATAGCAGCTTACATTCTAGATTCAATTAAAAACTCTACCAGAGTAGATCTTTTACTGGGGGTTCCCCTTCCCTTCCCTTTCTCTTTGCCTACGCTCTGACATCAGTCCCTGATAGGAAAGGCAGTTTCTAGCCCGCAGTCCATATGTCTTCCTGGCCTGTTCCTACTCTGTTACCTTTCTCTGTCTGATTATTTGCTCCCAATTCCTTGGTTCCTTTGTCAGTTTTCTCCAGTAAATTCCAGGCCCCTTTTGTCTGTTCTCTGTACCCCTAGTTGCAGTCATCCCTATCGTCAGACTCTCCTTTCAGCATTCACGTGTTGGCTTAGTTCTTACAATTCTTTCTTGTACTTTTTAAATATAGTAATCTGTATGGCTGTTAGTCTCCTTAAGGATCTGCATCCAAAATCCCACTCTGTTCTTATTTCTTGAATTACCCCCCCCCTCCACTTTCCACTTTGAATTCTAGCTTTCTGCTTGTGTTATGTATATGAGCCTTAAATGTATAGTTGTAAAATATCCCCTCAAATCATGTAATCCTAAACCATCTTGCTCTTATTGGAAGGATCTACTTATCCTATTTGACCCTTGGACTCTTCCTTCAACTTTTTATTAATTACTGTTCACAACTTTTTCTGTAGTTGATAAAAGTATGCCTGACCTGTATAAAGAAAATAAGAGCTTCCAACTTCTCAGTTTTTGTATTATCTTTTGTTTAGTCTCTTCCCATATATTGTCAGCTGGCACAACAGAATCCTTTTTGACCCATATTCCTAAATACTTCATTTTATCATGTCCCCATAAATATGGGTATTGCTGAAACAATTCTTGTGTGGGCACGTAGTTTTTAGCTATAGCTTTTTTTTTGTCTTCATTAAATTTTATGTTTCAGAAATGACTTGAAACCGTCTCAGAATGTTCCACAGCACTGTGATGTCCTTTTTGTGGTTTATCATGTACAAAATAATATTTTATGCAAAATAAAGCCAGCTTTTCATGATTACCATACCAGTTATGTCTTTGAATTTCTGAGTCCCGAATTTTCTTTACCAGTGGTTCTAAATAACAATACCAGTGGCCAGTAACAAAGGGGAAAGTGGACACCCTGCCTGGTTCATCTTTTCAGATACAATTTATCAGAGGCGCACCCTCCCACTTTAATTTTTGCCTCTGATCCCTCATATATCCTCCTAAGTAAACTTGATTTTCTAACAGAAAATGGTAATGCTTCCATTGCCCTACTCATAAAATCCCAGCTTACACTTTCATATGCTTTCTCTGTGTTAAGGGCAACTAACCAACAATAGCAGTATTTTCTTGCATTCCGCTTCCCTGTGGATCGTCATTGTTATATTAATGTTGTCAAATGTTTGCCTCCTTTCCACAAAATCACATCGATCCATTATCTGTCAGTTTTTGCAACACCTTTGCCATTATTTTATCATTATAGACATAAACACTTTATAATCATGATTTAAAATTAAAATGGGCCTATGTGAAGCTGTGTTTTTGGGTCTTTACTGTGTTTAGGTATTACAGCCACCACGACTTTCTTCCAGGGTGTTCATGCACAACTTTTGATAAGGTCACGTGGCACTTTCTCTTATTAGCTTGCCCCATTTTTTCACTATTTTTTGTGCCATAAACCATTCTTTCTCCTATTAATGAATTAGGAAATTCATCAAATTCATGGTCAGCTTTGTACTTCCAGTCAAGTAGCATAAACTTATATAGTCTCTGTAGAACAGTGTAAAGAATAGATAGCAAATAAAATGCAAGTTCTCTCTGGACTGACATTAATTTCTGGACTCAAGTCTGAGTGCTGCTGTTCTGTTTTACTCATGGACAGGAAAAATGAAAGGGTTAAGTGCTTTAAAGTTAACTTCAGCATTATGCAAGAGTGTAGCACGATGCAGCTCTTTAAAATTTTTGGCTAATCCACTTGCAGTTAAGAATATATCAAATCTATGGATCCTGGACTTCCTGTTTTCAATTAAATTTCCACAAAGTATGACAGTTCTAAGGGGGGATACAGTTTGAGCAGATTTCCAGTATGAGTTATAATTATGTACTTTCAAACGGATCTATGTTTCATCATGAAGACAATATCCATCGAATGGCTTTCAAGTGAATACTAACCATCAAATGTGCTTTTTGTCGTATAGGCTGATCATTGTAAATCCATTCATCGAATAGTCTTAGTTGTCCATCTTCAGTACAGGATAGCAAACCTGCCCTTTCCCCACCGTAGTGCAATCCCTGAGTGGGTAGATGTAATTAATGGGGGGGTGTAGCCCCACTTAACGAATATCTAGTGTTAATCTAATCTTCCTGTTGTGCTACCTATGAGTATTCAATGAATGGATTTACAATGATGAGCCTACACGATAAAAGGCACATTCGACGGTTAATATTCACTTAAAAGCCATTTGGTGGATATTGTCTTCGATTAACCATAGACCCCTTTCAACACTGAAACCATTGAAAGTAGACTTGTAATTCCTTAGTTATGGCAGCTATATCTCCAGATCTGATGCAATGACATGCCTGATGCTTAATATGTAACACAGAAAAACTTAAGACATTGTCTGGCCATTCTGAGGTATATATTTCCACTATGTTCTTTAGAGAATCTTTTACAGTATGTCATACAGATTACTTTCACTAATTTATTAGAATTAAAGCCTTACACACCATGTCTGACTAGACCCAGCCAGCCCTGAAGGAGTTCAGGTGTACAGCTTTCTAATATCCACCATCTGGCAGTGTCACACTCACATTTTGCTCTCTCACCTCTTGGGTGAGAAAGAGAGAAAGAGCAGGCTATCATATGCTACATCTCAACTTTTCATATAGCCAAGGAGAAAAATCAAATGCCATTCACTGTTAGCATTATCAGGAACAAAACTCTGTGCTGACAAGACAGAATACAAAACGCTTATTAAATTACTAGATTTCTTTTCACTTTGTCTTTATTGTAGTAAGTCTGCAAAATGGAGCCTTTGTTTGCTGACCTCATGGAGTGGAGGGCTGATGCCATGAGTACGAACCAACTAGCCCATATTCATTTAGTGGCATAGGTGCTAGAAGATTAGAAGGACCAGGTGGGAAAATGGGAATGGGCAGTCCCAGCCAGCTCACTTATACTCGTGGGGTTCTTATCATTGCATTGGTGACAAATGCGGGTGGATGCTTGCCCAGAAAAGGAGCTCAGCTGGCCTGTGTTGCATTAACAGTTCACCTCACCAGAGATGCATGTATGGTAACCCCTTGTGCCTACTCCCAAGTAACAGCAATTGCAGAGCCTACAAGCTGCATTTATGTTAGGGAAGTATGGAGGATCAGCAGACTCGCCCACTTCCTACCTCCGACCCCTTGCTGCTAGTGGAACAAATGGTCTGATAAGACATTTCAGAAAGACACAAATGGGCCAGAGATCTCTGTCGCATCTGGGGATGCCTCTGTCTCACAAGCAGGAAGAATGAATAACCCAGTGGGGTGCAGATGGGGGAGTCATTAAGCAATTCCTGTGGTCTAGCAAAGTAGTAGTAGTAGAGTCTCTTGGGTACAGTGTTTGGCTTTCAAAGTACTTTAAACTGAAGTGATGATTCTTAGTTACATTTTAAGTCTGGGTTTGCACATTCAGTTAAAATGCATTTTGCAGAAACTCAGTAGACTAGGCTGAGTAAAGACAAAGTCAACAACTCTAATGTGGTTTTAAACCCACAAGTGTCACAGGAAGGCAAGCTTCTACCAACATATTCCAACCGTGAAGTCACATGAACTTGGAATTTTCCCCATGAAACATTTTGAGAAAAGAGACTTTTGATTTGGGCACTTTTTATATGTCGTCCTATTCTCATGTTGCGGTATTCATTACAGCAGGGGAGGTTGGTATCTGCAGCGCCACCCAGACATTATAACAAAGTCTTTGCTCCTGGAGGGTATGCATGACGTCCCTTGTCAGGGCCATAAACCGAAGTAGGGTATAGAAGTGACGTCTGCAGGTACCCTATTCAGAATTTTTTCTGCTGCAGTGAATGTCTGACTCCTGTTTGCCAGTTCGAAAGCAGATTGTGTTTTCAGATGACTGGTTAAAGTTACCGCTCCATACCAGATGACCTCTTAATCAACCAATACAAATAAGTGCCCTGTTGTTTTTTTCTTTGCCTTGTGATTACTGTTAAGATGTACATGTCAACTAGAAAGGGGACGTGTGTTGTGGGAGAGAAATTCTTCACAAGAACACACACGAAATGTGCATATTTTACATAAGTGAGGCCTACAACCATACTTCCTGCACCATTTGCAAATCTTTCATCCCAAAAACACTTCGCAGCCATCTGGCCGAGTTAAAATTGTATTTGAAAAATCAGAGATTATGATGTCTTACGCTGGTGTGGAAGGGGGAGTAGGCCCATCCGATGAGCTGCTGAAGAAGACGACCAAGAAAATCAGGCCAGAATCCCACGCTGCGCCTCAGGCATCCGAGCAGATTTTGAGGCTGATGAAAGCCCGGGTTCTTCTCAGACCTCTGTTTCCAAACCAGGCATGGGAACCTCAATGGAAGCTGGGATGGTGGAAACTTTAGGTACATCCGCTAAGGCTAATCAGCCGTCAGATCCTGATTGCGGAGGGGAACCACGACTCATTCAGTTGGAGGACCCTGCTCCTACACTTCCACCGAAATAGACGTCCGCTCCAATTCTTTCTCCACCGGCTACCCCTTTGAAGAGAAAACAAAAATTAAAGCATCCTGAGCCTCAACCGGTTCCTGGATGGGAAATATTTTCACAAAGTCTCTTTAAGGCAATTCACGTCTTGCAGACACAATTATCACCTGGCTCCCCTTCTCTACCCCCTTTAGAGGTATCAGAGGAAGACTACTCCTCTTCAGAGGAATCTATTACTTATGAATCACAAATAGACTCCCCCAAGGATTTCACTACCCCAGAGGAGGAGGACTGCATTACTCCTGAATCCCAGGGGGAGAATTCACCTTTGGAGACACAATCTCCCTCATGAGGGAACATTTTAAGTGGCAGGCATCAGAAGTATCTGACACTAAGAAAAGGTACTTTGACCTATTACAAATGGAGCAGCCATCTCCTCCAGCTGTGCCTCCCTTGCTGCCTGCTTTCCAGGATGCATTATTGGCTGCTTCTCAGTCCCCGGACTCACAATCAGCAGCCTCAAAACGTCCGGACCATTTTTATAAGGTCCCTTAGGAAATCCAGCTCCTTTTTAAACATCCTCCAGCAGACCCAGCAGCTATTGCAGTCTCTGCTGACAAAACATTAATACAGTTGCCTTCTGCTGCTCTCTACTCCACAGATAAAGACAGCAAGTTCATGGACAGACTAGGGAAGAAAGTGTATACCTCCTCTACTCTGGCTATAAGAGCTCTCGGCTACCAAACACATATGACTAGGTATGTCCTGGATACCATCACTAAAGCTTCTACCTTCCTCTCTGAGTCTTCTGACTCTCCCATTAAAGCCCAGATCAACACCCTACTTTCGACAGCATCCCAAGTGACTAGGCACTCCCATCAAGTGCAGTTATGATGCTGTGGAACCCTCATCAGAATCTGCTGCATCAGGATCAGTTTTGAGGCATTATTCCTGGGTGAGACTGCAACCTCTCCCTATGGATGTACAGACTAAATTGCTTGATGCACCCTTGGACAATAAGGCCCTGATGTCCTTCAAGGATGCATCTGCAGTCATCACATATGGGTTGTCCTGCCTCAGGCAGCCCTTCGGTCGGCCGGATTCCAAAGTCTGGGTCCGGCGTCGGCTGATGTCGCATTCTCCCCGACGTCAGAGCGCTTGGGGTATAAAAGCATCTGCCGACGCCATCTTCCTCAGTCTTTTTTGCTGCGTGGTGCCCGAAGCAGAAGCAGTTCGCAAGTGCCGGTCGGCCAGCTCCTGTGATTCAGCTACCGAAGACTTCAAAAAGCTAAGTACCCCGTTGGGGACTCTTTCTTGCCTCAGCCGATGTCAGATAAAGTTAATAATTGTTTGACTTGTGGGAAACAAATACCTCATAAGGATTTCCATTCTTACTGCCTTCCCTGCCTAGGCCCAGACCACGACGTCTCGGCCTGTTCAGCCTGTGCTTCCTTCAACCGACGCACTCTTAGATGTCGGGCGGAGTTTGCAGAGGAATTCTTTGGGGCTAGTTTCTCGTATAAGATGCCGTCGTAGACTCCGACTTCGCATTTAGTTAAAAAATGGAAAGACAAGGACCGACACGTGCAGACCGTGGTTTCGGCTGAAACCACGGCAAGGCCTACCGCGAATGTCTCGGTCTCGGCTGAAACCGAGTCCTTGGTACTTCCAATTTCAGAAACCGCTCAACCGACTACCTCGGTCCCAGAGGCCCCGGCCGAGTCGGTTATTGAATTGCCAACAGAAACTGGTGTCCTGGAACCTTCCGCCACCATTCCTTTAGACAAATCTCTGATGCAGAGGAATCTATTCCCTCGGCCTCCCCTCCTGAAGAGTTTTCCTTTGGGGAGACGCTACACACCATGAGAGAGCATTTCCAATGGCAGGGCCAGGAATTCTCTGATTCCAGGAAAAGATTAAGGACCTTTTTACATTTACCTCAGCATAGGCCTTTAGCTATTCCTCCTGTTTTGAATGTCATTGATGATGTGTATTCTGACTCTAGTACAACCCCTGATTCTCTTCCTCCGGCTCCTGCCAAACCCGATAGGTACTACAGGGTCCCGGACTCGCATCTTTACCTTTACAAGGCCCACTCTGCAGATCCAGAAACTATTTCCCAGGGCCCAAAAGGGGTTGCAGCTGCCACTGCTAAAAATCCTCTCCCCTCTGAAAGGGAATCCAGAGCTTTAGAGAGATGGGGCAAAAAAGTGTATACTTCTGCTACTCTTTCTATGAGGGCATTAAATTGTCAATTTCATATGATACAGTACCAAGAGTATTTGTTAGATGAATTGCATAAAAAACTGTCTTCTCCTGACCCCCTAGACCGCAAATCACTTCAGGATCTGGTACATAACTCTCAGCAGGTTAGCAACCATTTCTTGCAATGTGGTTATGATGCACTGGAAGCCTCATGTAGGTCAGCTATGACTGGCGCAGTCATACATAGGCATGCTTGGCTGAAGGAACAATCTCTGCCAGACCATGTTAAAGCAAAGCTGCTGGATGCCCCACTGGAAAAGCAAAAGTTATTTGGCTCCACGGCTCAAGAGGTTCTAAAGAAATTTGAAGAAAAAGCAAAATCAGTACAAACAGTCAAAGATTTTCTCCAAGTACAACCACCAAGATTCAGCAGGAATTGGCCTTCCAAAAATTGGTCCTTTCCAGACACAGAGGGATTTCAGAGAGGCAAGAACAGGCGTACCAGAGGTAGAGGGCAAGTTAGAGGCTCCTACAGAGGGCATCAATGGCAGCCTCCCAACCAGAGAGGTAATGCAGGACCTTCAACTTCTGCACAAGGACAGGCTCAAATACTTTATTTTGACACCGCCAACCAGGGCTCAATTGGAAGCACCCTTGGGCGGAAAGCTTTCTTTATTTTCAGAAAATTGGCACAGTATTACAAGCAAAGGATACAGGTTTAATTTCCACACATTACCAAAAAGAAAGGGCATGCCAGACCTGCCACAGAATCAAAGGGTAGAGGCTTTGAAACAAATTTCCAGCTTAATACAAATGAAAGGTATAGAAAAAGTTCCTCTCTCAGAACAAGGCCAATGATTTTATTCCAGACTATTCCTTGTTCCAAGAAAAGAAAAACAATGGTTCATAGATTAGTACTAGGCTAACTGCCCTTGCAAGCCATTTTTTAAACCTAGCCAATTATCCCTTGTGAGAATCAAACCCTGTACCTTGCGTTTGTAAGGCAAATACCTTAACCATTAGGCCACTCACACAATGGAGGCCTATTCTCGACTTGTCCGCACTGAACACTTATGTCATTGTACCAAAGTTCAAAATGCTGACTCTACAGCAGCTCCTTCCCATGCTGGGCAAGGGGTCTTGGCTGGTAACTCTAGACTTCAAGGAGGCATACCTGCATGTCCTTATCAGACAAAGTTGCAGAAGACACCTCAGATTTCTTGCAGGGTCAGAGCATTATTAATTCTCAGCATTGCCCTTTGGCTTATCTTCTGCGCCCAGAGTATTCACGAAATGCCTGGCATCAGTAATTGCACACTGCAGACTTCAGCAGATGCAAATATACCCATATCTGGACGACTGCCTAATACAAGCGGACAGCCAACAAACTTTGGTAAAACACTTGAATTATGCCATTCACCTACTTCAGGCCTTGGGATATACAGTCAACTTTCACAAATCAAGACTTGTTCCATCCCAAAGAATAACCTTTCTGGGTGCAGATCTAGATACAACCACCCAAATGGCCTTCCTTACAGAAGAAAAACAGTCAACTACCAGATTACTTCAAAAATCTGACGACAAACCCAGCTGACTGCAAGGAAAATCCTGCAAGCTCTGGGTTACATGGCTTCTTGCATACTTCTGATTCCGCAAGCAAGACTACATATGAGGAAACTACAATGGTACTTAAGGAGTTTATGGACTCAGCACAGTCACAGCCTGGAAACTTTGATACCACTCAGTCCATGCCTTCAAAAGGAATTTCTGTGGTGGGCTCAAGCAAGCCAGTCAAACAGGGGTCTGCCTTTCAGCAAACCAATAGCCAGCCAAACCATTAAAACAGACGCTTCAGACCACGGATGGGGAGCGCACATGGAGGGAATTCAAGGTCTATGGTCACAAAAAGAGCTACTCATGCACATAAACCAAAAGGAAATGCTGGCAGTGATACATACAGTCGAAGCCTTCAAACCCTTTCTGCATCATGGCCATCTGTTAATAAGGACAGACAACACCACGGTTATGTGGTACATAAACAAGCAAGGAGGCACCCATTCCTATCCTCTTTGTAGGCTGGAAATGAATCTATGGGAACTGGCCCTGAAACTCAATGTACAGCTACAATCCCAGTTTGTGCCAGGAAAAGACAATATACTGGCGGACAGCTTAAGCAGAACCATCATGGATGCACACAAATGGATGCTGCACCCAGACATCTTTCTTCAGATAACACAATCATGGGGGAGACCCGACTTAGATCTTTTTGCCTCCCCCCACAATCATCAACTGGAGAAATTCTGCTCAAGGACATACCACCCACAAGCATGGATAGTGGACGCTCTCTCTTTCAGCTGGAGAACCCTAACAGTGTATTTATTTATTTATTATTTATTTATTTATTATTTATTTATTTCCAGTTTGATAACCGGGGAAGTCCACTGGGCCCGAAAGCCCATTTTCAGTGGAGGCCCGGGGAGAAAAGCTCCATGATAATACATTACACACAAAAACACAGCAGAAAAGCTCTAAACTAATACATTACACACAAAAACACACTCTGTTCTAATAGCATAATACTTTAACAATTTCCAAACAAGAATGAGGTGCATTGGGCACTATACATAAGAAAATGATATATTAATGCAACTGTAATGTTAGTAAAGTGGGAAAGGAAAAGGAAATTATAGATAGAGATTGAATGCAAGAGCAGGGAAGCATGGGAGAAACGAAGAAGAAGCAAAGAAATTAAAGGAGAGGTGTCCAGAAGAGGATAGAAAAAGAACAGATAAACTAATGTTCATTTTGTGATTGAGTCCAGGAGAACACCTTGAGAAAAAGGCAAAAGATTTAAAGGTGAGAGTAAGCATACAAGTGGTTAGTGGGATGAGAGCACTTGAAGGAAAATAAAGGGTTTAATCAGGGAGGAAGGAGGAGATGATGAAAAAGAGAGAAGGGAGCTAGGGAGAGTGTCAGAAAAAGGGGAACCGGGGGGGGGGATGGAACTAGGATATATTGAGATCTAGGTAGGAAGTATACAATTACATTTCCAATTTTGGGAGAGGTGAGAATGGAGAAGAGATTTAAAGTGTTCATAATTTGTAGTGGCTCTTAGAAGGGGAGGAAGCGAGTTCCATTTTTTTGCTGTAGTATAGGAAAGTAGGAGCTGGCCAGGGGGTCGTTTGGGTTTGTATACTGAAATAAGATTTTGGTGGCTAGATCTTGGGGGCCTTGGAGGAGTGTATATGGTTAAGATATTAGATAATGCTGGGCAAGCAGTGGGTTTAAAGATTAGTTTGTGTGCAGTAGTAAGTTGGAGGAAATTGAGTTGATTAAGGAGTTCTAGCCATTGAAGACTACGGAGGCAGATGCAGTGGTGTGTAGAATGAGCAGAGTTAGTAGCGAATTTGGCAATTTTGTAGTAGCAACTTTCAAGTTTTGAGGAGATAGAAGTGGAGAGATTGGATAGAAGAGGAGCACCATACAGTAGAGAAGGGAGAAGGAAGGTAGTGGCGAGAGTTTGTCTTGAAGATGGAGTAAGAAAGTTTGCATTTCTATAAAGCATACCGAGCTTCTGATGAGTTTTCTTTATGTTTAGTTGAATATGATTATTAAATTTCAGGTGTTCATTAATGGTTACTCCGAGTAATTTAGCACTACTAACAACTTCTATTGAGGACTGGGAGAGGCTGGAAATTATGAAGGATGACTTATCAAGAGTCAGAGCTTTTGAGAGGGAGAAGAGAATGATGTGGGATTTATTGGCATTGAGGGAAAGATGATTTTGAAGCATCCAATTTTCTATGGTTGTGAAGGCCAATTGGGTTTTGGCTTGGAGCTCGGGAAGGCTAGGGGCAGAGCAGATAACAGTGGAGTCGTCTGCGTATTGTACTATTTGAGCAAGAGGAATAGAAGAGTGGAGATCATTGATAAAGATGTTAAAGAGCAGAGGCCCGAGAATAGAACCCTGAAGGACAACGGTAGGGGTAGGTAGGAGCCACAGAAGGAGAGAGGCCAGGAAAAAAAAACTATCAGTGGAGAGCTGAAGAGATAGGGAAAGTTGGATATAGGAGGAAGGTAAGGGCCTTACCGGTAGTGATAGTGGACAGAGAAGTGTAAGATAAACGTATCTTCAGGGGGGGCTGGTCTACACAGATGTATCCACACAGGGGTGAAGTGGGATTGAGAGAGAGAAGAGCAATGCAGCAAGGTAGGAGAGTAGGACAGCAGAGGTCCAGGAAGGCAAGGGAAGATCAAGAATCTATTGTTGGAGTGGGGAAAGCAACAGGTAAGTACAGGGGACAGAGATGTAGTATGAAAGAGAGGACTATAGTGGATTAAGAGAGTAAAGTAAGAAATAGGGCTTTACAGATTAAAGGGGAAGAAGATAAAGATGAAATAGAGTATAAGGCAGTAATTAGATTAATAGAGAGAGGGCGCCATCTAGTGGCCAAGTGCTGGGATGCAACTAAGGTCCACAGAGGCTGTCGAAGGGGTAGAATAAGTAAAAGGAGGAGGATGAGGACAGTGTAGATAAGTGGAGCTAGTAGAAGAGGAAGGGTGGCTGTACAAAAAAGAAGAGGAAGGGCTGACTGCTGGCTTCTTGGCAGGGAAGCGTTCAGAACACCTAAGCGGGCTAAAATAACTAAAGAACAGTAGGTTTAGCAGATGGTGCACATACTTCCTTGGTTTCTTCAAGGGGAGGCTTGATTCTAGTCCAAATAGAGGGAAAGAGCAGCACAGTTTGTTGAGTTGCTTGGCGGACTGGATAAGCTGGGAAGGCTTGAGATGTAGGTCTGGAAGTCCACACAGGAGTATCCAAATAGGGGAGAGCAGGGACTAAAGCTGCAGACAGGAGAGAAATGGAGGTTTAGTAATATGGAGACACAAAAATTAACAGCTGTTGTATGGTTCCAGGGATGTAGAGAGCAACAAAAGAGTAGAGAGTTTAAGAATTAAGCAAGAAGTTAGCATCAGCTAAAAAAAACAAATACAATGTACAGAGGTTACACAGTTATTCAAATAGCTTTTGTACAAAAAGGAGTAAACCTGATACAATGTAGTGTATGAAATTGGAGTTATGTATCTAAATTACCCTGTAGAGTCTGAAGTTGAGTGTATATCTACAATATAATGGTAAGGTAGAATAAATTGCTTAAACTAAGATAAATAAGTCCTGCTATATAGGCTATGTAGATAAATAAATAAATATAGCCTGCTATGTAGATAAATATGTCCTGCTATATAGGCTATGTAGTATTGCATTATACCATGAATAAGAAAGGCAGTAATTAGCCACTGCTAAGCGTTTATGTGCTTTTGTTCAGAGATGTGCGGGAAGTAGATTCGGGTAAAAGCATGAGTATAGTCAGTGTTTGTGCAGTAAAGTAGCTAGTACACTTCAGAGCGTTGTCACAGTAATGTAGGTAACCCGCTATAAGTACGCGTGTTATCAGCTAGAACAACATAAAATATCTTGAAGCACGCAAGTTTAAAACACATTTGTAGAAAGACAATTTGATATCCCCAACTGCAAGACTGTTACTAGGTAGTTAGTTTTCAGTATAGTGAAGCACACTCCTCGGATGTAATATTCTAGGGCTTTTCGCCTTTCTAATTGTTTTTAAAACAATGAAGAACAAGATAGCTTCACAATATTAATGCCTTACAAGCATTTCAATTTCATGCCGTAGGACTAGCAAGGATGCGCCTGTAATGCGCAAAGTATTTCCTAAACAGATTGTTTCTAAACAATAAAACAAATAGCTTTGCAGTGTTAGTGCCTTGCAAGCATTTCTAAGTCAGGCCGTACGACTAACAAGGACGTGCCTGTAATGCGCAAGGTATTTCATAGACTCACTTAATCAATTTAAACAAAAAGAAGGACATCGAGTGGTTCACACAAGTATTAAAGCAATCCCAACAGGAAGAAATATAGAAGGAATAGTCTCATATCAAACAGTCCCACTTATTAACAAATGCAAAGGACTTCATGTGGTATGCATTAAAATCACAAACAATGCAAAATACAAATACGTTGAAAAGCCTTGCAATTCATTAAATCAAGCGACCAGTCTGTAACTTGCTCATAACATTAGACTGTTCCCCAGGATCGATAGAGCGTGGTCACTTAGCGTATACAGGGACAAACAAAGCTAAGATGTTTCCACTAAAATTCCGTACTGGGCTGCGTACAATTGAGCGTGCCCTGGAGAGTGCGCCAAATATTAAATAAAAACAGCAGATAATTACACTGAAGTTCTACTTACTGTTCCGACGCTGAAGCCAGAAGAGCACAGCAGCCAAAAAGTTTAAAAGATGGCGCCAGAGGATTTGGGAAGTATAAGAAACCTCTGGGAGGGTGTTTTGGGAAGAGAGGGGAGGGGCTAAGATAACAGGTTAATAGGTAGGGACGAGAACAGATGAGATTCTGCGATGTATGAGGGGGGGTGGACATGCTGGAAGTAAGTGAGTGAGGGAGAGACAGAATTATAGAGAAGAAAAGAAGCTATGAAGTGAAGTTGGGTAGTGGAGGATATAGGGGCCTCTGATTACAGGGTAGAGTAAATTAGTGAGAAGAGAGCAGAGCAAGATGTAGGAGTGTAGAAGATCAGCGGAGCAGACAGATAAGGGGTGAAGTGGGAGTGAGAGAGAAGAGCAATGCAGCAAGGTAGGAGAGTAGGACAGCAGAGGTCCAGGAAGGCAAGGGAAGATCAAGAATCTATCGTTGGAGTGGGGAAAGCAACAGGTAAGTGTATGCATTTCCACCTCTCCCATTAATGACCAAGGTTTTACTGAAGATCAGGACAGAGCAGCCAAAGGTGATTCTGATAGCTCCGGACTGGCCAAGACAGCACTGGTACCCACTACTAAAGAGCATGTCACTTATGAAACCATGGCCTCTTCCTCTATGGCCACTGCTACTGTCACAGCACAATTTCAAGACTCTGCATCCCAACCTGAAAACATTGCAACTAACAGCCTGGAAAATACCTTGACTCTTCCTCAGGACAAGCTATCCCAGAGTGTGAAAAATATTATTTTGGAAGCTCGCCGGCCTTCCACAAGAAAGGCATATTCAGCAAAATGGAAAAGATTTCACATTTGGAACACCACAAAGGGCCTAGATGCGACAGTGATGAGCATGGCACATATCCTGGAATCCTTGGCAGAAATGCTCCACAATGGTCTGTCTTACTCTTCCATTAAAATACATGCTTCAGCAATTTCAGCAGAGTACAATACAGATCCGCCTGTCTTCTCTCATCCTCTCCTAAGACAGTTTCTAAGAGGAATCAAAAACATCAATCCTCCAAGGAAACCACCTCTACCTACTTGGGACCTTAACTTCGTGTTGGAAAAACTAACACTGCCTCCCTTTGAACCAGCAGCATCTGCAGAACTACAGATGTGAGAGTGTTCAATCTCGCCGTTTGTTCTTACACATGGGTTCGGAGCCGATCCTCGGCTCCGTGTCGGCCGCTTGCAAGCTCTGCATCGAGAAGAAGCTCGAGATCACCTAATACCCACAATCCTTCTCTGCCTTTACCTCCGATCTAGTTTGCCGCTGCAGCGTTCGCATCACTGGGTCGAGCTCGAGCACCTAAGATAAGATTAAGAATTTATTCTTGTTTTTTTCTTGGTACTTTTATTATATAAAGTTGTTTAGTGAAATATTGTGTGTGTGTGGTAAGGTTGAAGGATACTCGGTTCCGTTAAGTTTGTTAAAACTTATTTAGAGTTCTCTTCGGGGCCTACCACCCCTTACTTGGATTTGACAACCGGATTGACTGCATTACTGGATTTGACAATTTCACCGGACTTGACTACTTTACTGGATTTGACTTTTCTCCTTTTTATTAGTGACATGTCTGAAAAGGCTAAATCGGGGTTTAAGCGTTGCCAATGTGGGCAAAAGATGTCAGTAACTGACAATCATAGTTCCTGCGTCTACTGTCTTGGCCCTCTCCATCTGCAAGAAGACTGCTCTATTTGTCATTCTTTCAGTGGGAGGGTCATGACAGATAGGCGCAGGAAACTAATGGATAGAGGTTTGTTAAAACCTTCCTTTCAAGAGGCTCTGGATGCTTCTGACCAGGCATCCAAATCCTCGAAGGAATCGAAGACGTCGGAGCCCAAGTCATCGGCTCCGAGCTCTTCATCTAAAGTTAGATCACCGTTTCCACAGACTTCGGGGCCGAGTGTTCAACTGTTGTCAGTTTCCGAGCCTCGAGTCTTGGAACCGCTGATGGAGCTCCCTCCCCCGACACTGTTGAGGTCGGCTCCGTCTTCGATTCCTTCGACCCGTTTTTCCAAGCCCCTCTCAGACACCGATGTGGACCGTGTGGTGCAGAAGTTATTGGAGCATACGGCCCTATCCAAGCTTATCTCGGTTTCCACCCAATTGGTGTCGAAACTTGAAGGCCTTCCATTATCTCCATCCCTTCCTCCTCCGAGACCTGTCCAGTCTTTGGAGCCGGAAGAGGTTGATCTACTGATTGTGGAGCCCTCGGTGCCAGAACCGTCCTTTTCTCGGTCGGTTCCGTTCACCTCGACTCCGTCGGATCCGATACCGGAGTCTCGGAGCTGAAGATCCATCCTTGGTTCCGGGGCCGAGAGTCGAACCGATGTTTCGGTTCCGACTCTTCCTCTCGGGGCCTCGGCTCGGATCGATTCGGCTCCGTCCTCGGGGTCGATGCCTTCGGTGCCTGTTTCGGGGATTCTTCCCATTTCTTCGGAACCGGGAGATACCTCGACTCGGGACCCGGGGGCCTTCGATCTCATGAGGAAGGTGTTGTCTACCCAGTCAACCACATCAGTAGAAGCAGCCTCTCCTCCCCATAAAGGACCGTTATCTTCCTCTGCACCAACGGCCACATCCAAGCGCCGAGCACCGGTGTCTCAGCCACCCCTGGAGGGTGCCCCCTCTTCCTCGGAGGCTTCTTCGGATGCCCCCCCCAAAGAAGTCCCTAGGAAAAGATTGTGTAAGAGGAGACACTTAGATTCTCCACAAGAATCTTTGACATCCGATACTGACTTGGATGAGTCAGAAGGGTCCCCAAAGTCACCTTCAGAAGATGTCTCATTTTCTGACATCTTGGAGATCCTAAAGCAGAGAGGTGATTGGCAGTCCCTTCCCCCTTCTGAGGATGAGTCAGTCTTGCTGAAGGCATTCGGTGCTCGCCCTTCCTCCTCCTGGGTCACTCCGCCGATGAGTTAATGGAGCTGATTGCTCAAGGGCGTGGGAGACACCTGACACGGTGGAACCAGTCCCTAGGAAGCCTAATAAGTACATCACTGCACCCCAAGACAAGGCTTACCTCACAAAGGAGTTCCAGTGGACGCCATGGTGGTGGCAGCGCCACGAAAAAGGAGATGTCGGAATCTTCCTCATCTGTCCATCCGCCTAACAAAGATTCCAGGACTATGGACAGATACGTGAAGCGCATTTTTAGTTCAGCGGCTTTTTCTATGCGATCCCTGAACTATTTGACCCATTTTACACGTTTACAGAGGGATCTAATCAAAGAGCTGGGAGATACCCTCCAGGGTACTACAGATGCTGCTGTCTCAGAGAAAGTTACAGCACATCTCAATACCCTTACATCCATTGTTAACTCATCCATGAGGCTGATATCATACGCAGCCGAAGGATCGAGTAGGGCAGCAGCTTCAGCGATTGCTCTTCGCAGGCAATCCTGGATGCGCTTATGTTCATTTGGAAGCCTTCAAGTCTTCCTTTACTAACGCCCCATTTGATGGTGCCACTCTCTTTGGCCCCAAAGTAAAGGAGACCCTTACCCAGTGTGAACAGGAGGGAAAGACTCTGTCTGCTGTTGGAGTCCGTTTTTCCACCCCATCCAGACCGTACCCCAAAGGGCAACGTGGTGGAAAAATGTGGTTTCAAAACCCCAAGGATCTTTCCCAGGCACACAGGGTGATGCCCCTCTAGAGGCAGAGGAGGGGCAGAGGTGGAAGACGCCGCCTGGCGGCAGAGGGGTCCGCCAAAACCAAGGTGACAGGGATACACCCCCTGGAAAACCTTTCCAGCACTCCTGAGAGGAGGCCCGACTGTCCTGCTCTGGAGGCAGTCGGGGGTCGCTTAGCTTTATACCCTCAGGCCTGGCAAAACATTACTACAGACAACTGGGTAAAAAGCGTTGTTACCAGAGGTTACAGAATATCATTCCTATCCAACCCCATTCCAAAGAGAAGACTCCCAGATGTACCGCCCCATCTGCGAGATCCAGCAGCTATAGAAATTTCAAAGCTGCTAGAAAAAAGAGTCATCCAACCAGTCCCAGTGGACCAAATAGGATTCGGAACTTACTCAAGGTTCTTTTTAGTTCCAAAGAAGACAGGGGACTGGAGGCCGATTCTGGACCTAAGCAACCTCAACACCTTTGTCAAGAAAGAAAAGTTCCGAATGGTCACGCTTCAATCGATCCTTCCATTCTTACAGAAGGACGACTGGATGTGCTCAATAGATCTGAAGGACGCATACTACCACATCAAAATGGCCAGGGCGTCCAGGGATCATTTGCGCTTCTGGCTGGGAGCCAGTCACTATCAGTTTTGAGCCCTGCCCTTTGGTCTGACCTCAGCCCCCAGGGTTTTCACCAAATGCATGGCAGTGGTAGCGTCTCATCTGAGACACCTAGGATTCCAGGTGTTTCCGTATCTGGACGACTGGCTCCTTTCTGCCACCACCCGGCGTCAACTGATACAGGCCAGGGATTACACTCTACAACTTTGTGTTCTCCTCGGAATTTCCGTAAATTTCGAAAAATCTTTACTGCAGCCATCACAGCATATCTTATTCATAGGAGCGGAATTAGATACGCATCATTTAATCCTAAGGCTCCCTCCAGAAAGGATAGTCTCACTACAAAGCCACATTTCTCTCCTTCTGTCATCCAAAATCCCCAGCAAAGCTGGTTCTGAAGGTCTTGGGTCTCATGGCAGCTTCTCTCATTGCGATACCATTGGGAAGACTGCACATGAGAGTTCTACAATGGCTACTGTTTGCACAATGGTCGTTCCAACAACTACCTCTGACACACGAAATTCTGATTACAAACACATGCAAATCACACCTAACCTGGTGGCTTCAGACTTGCAACCTTTCCAGCGGAAGACCATTTGTGCTACCCACGATAGCGACGATAACCACGGACGCTTCCCTGATAGGGTGGGGGGGCATCTTTCAGGGACAGACAGTCCAAGGCGAATGGACCAATTTGGAGTACAATCTGCACATCAATGTTCTGGAGTTGAGGGCAGTGTTTTTAGCGTTGCAACACTTTGCTCCCCTTCTTCCTCTAGGGACTATTGCAGTTCAGACAGACAATATGTCTGTAGTCTGGTACATAAACAAGCAAGGGGGAACCAGGTCTTATCAGCTATGCAGAGAGGCCATGAGAATTTGGCAATGGGCGGAGTCCACGGGTTGCTTTCTGATCGCAACGCACATCCCGGGGTCATCCAACGTCATAGCCGACAGGCTGAGCAGAGCAATCCTGTTGCCTCACGAGTGGTCCCTCAAACAGTCAATTGAAGACGATTTTTAGCAAGTGGGGCCAGCCTTCCTGCGATCTTTTGCCTCCAATGAACGCCAAATGCAGGAGCTACTTTGCCCTATTACCCCCTCCAGGGGAAGTCCCCAGGGACGCGCTGGTGCATGATTGGCCCCCGGGTCTCCTGTACGCTTTTCCTCCCTTTCCCCTGATTGCAAAGTTTCTGCAGAAAGCCAACAACCTTCAGAGGACGATAATCCTCATTGCCCCATTCTGGCCTAGTCAAATTTGGTTCCCCTTTCTATTGCAACACCGCATTCGGGGACCTTGGATTCTGGACCCAGAGCCAGATCTACTGACTCACTCGTCAGGAGTTCCTCACCCATCTCTCGAATCACTCCATCTAGCAGCTTGGCTGCTCCGCTTCCCTTTCTAGCCAGGTCTGATTCTCTTACACCGGCAGTTCAGAATATATTAGTGGCTTCTCATAAAGCTTCCACTACAAAGACCTACACCAGTAAATGGAAGCGTTTCGTCTTCTGGGTGAATTCACATCATTTGGACCCTGTTATAGCTCCGTTAAACAAGATCTTGGAGTTTTTAACAGCATTGTTCCATGAAGGAGCTTCTCCTGCCACTTTAAGAGTGCAATTGGCTGCCATTTCCAACTTTCATGTGGAAGAATGTGGGGCACCTATTATGGCTCACAGACTTTGTAAGGCCTTTCTAAAAGGATCTTTTCATATTAGACCACCAGTTAGAACTCCTACATCACCTTGGAATCTGAACCTCTTACTTTCTAAATTGATGTTGCCCCCTTTTGAGCCAGCCTCCGTTTGCCCATTGAAGTTTTTATCGTGGAAGACTCTCTTCTTGGTAGCCATTACATCCGCTAGACGAGTGTCTGAGCTTCAGGCTCTTTCTATTAAACACCCTTATTTGATTTTACATTCTGACAGAGTATCTCTTTGCACTAATCCATCCTTTCTCCCCAAAGTTTGCTCTACCAATAACATTAATCAGTCCATTGAATTACCCACCTTTTTCAAAAATCACACTAATAAGTTAGAGTATATGTTGCACAAATTGGATGTCCATAGACAACTCAGGTTTTATTTGGATAGAACAAAGGATCACAGGAAATCTGATCAACTATTTGTAGCCTTTGCTGACAGCAGGAAAGGTATAGCGGTTACTAAATGAACTCTTTCCAAATGGCTAACTGATTGTATCATATACGTTTATGATTCTTCAAATCAAACCTTATCTGTCAAACCTAAAGGACATTCTACAAGATCAGTGTCTACATCCTTGGCTCACGCAGCTCGCCTACCATTAGACACGATTTGTGCAGCTGCTACTTGGGCTAAACCGCATACATTCATCTCTCATTACAAAGTGGACAGGGTTTCTAGGGATAGGGCAACCTTTGGTTCCACTGTGCTCAAGAACGTTCTCCCGTGAGTTCCTCAGGAACATGGAGCTAGGGACGCTACCCATGTGTAAGAACAAACGGCGAGATTGAACACTCTCACATATAGAAGTTATGTCCTTACCATAACGTTCCATGTGGAGTGTTCATCTCGCCTTTGTTCTTACATTCCCACCCTCCCACCCTCAGGAAGAACGTTCAATTTGGTGCCTGGTCTGGAGTTTTCTCCTTCTGCTTCTACAGTAGTTGTATTATATGATGCACATGTGTATATATATATATATGTATATAGATGATTTCTTGATTGTGTAAATTTTGGTATGAGTGTGCTCTCTCTGGCTACTGGTTTGCTTGCAAACTAGATCTGAGGTAAAGGCAGGGAGGGATTGTGGGTATTAGGTGATCTCGAGCTTCTTCTCGATGCAGAGCTTGCAAGCGGCCGACACGGAGCCGAGGATCGGCTCCGAACCCATGTGCAAGAACAAAGGCGAGATGAACACTCCACATGGAACGTTATGGTAAGGACATAACTTCTCTTTCCTGTCTTGGAAGACTGCTTTCCTTCTGGCCATAACCTCAGCAAGAAGAGTATCTGAGTTACAGGCCCTTATGGCAGTACAGCCTTTTCTTATTTTTCATCAGGACAGAGTTTCACTAAGAACCAATCCTACATTTATTCCAAAGGTGGTATCCAGGGTTTCATTAAATCAAGCTATTCATTTACCTACCTTCTTCCCAAATCCACAAAACAAAGGGGAGAAACTTCTGCACACTCTGGACATACACAGACAATTGCGCTACTACTTGGACAGAACTAAAGGTTACAGAAAAACTGACCAGCTTGTTGGTAGCATATGCTACTGGTACACAAGGAAAAGCAATTTCCAAACAAACACTTTCAAAATGGATAGGGAATTGCATTCGTTTTTGTTACTCCTTTCATGGAAAAACTGTGCCAACTAACATTAGACCTCATTCCACGAGAGCCTCAGCCACCTCCACAGCTTTCTTAAGAGGGGTGGCTACCAAGGACATTTTAGAAGCTGCTACATGGAGCTCCATGCATACATTTGCCAAGCATTACAGTTTACCTTTATATTCCAGATCCAGAGCAGACTTTGCTGCGGCAGTCCTGCAGGGCATTTTAGCTACACCATCCTTTACATAGTTCCTCCACCCCCAGATTGGCTATGGTATTCTACCCATATGTGATGACTGCAGATGCATCCTTGAAGGACATAGTACAGTTTTGTACCTACCATAAATGTAGATGTCCGATAGGTATGCATCTGCAGTCAGGTTTTCCCTCCCTCCTTCCTCTCTGTGGTATTACTTGGGTACTTTCCCCTCTAATAGCTAGCTGGGGGGATCTATTATGGTGTATTTGTTTTTTATATTATTGTGCATGTTTGGATTTTTAAATGCATCTCTCCAAATTTAGCCTTCTTTAGAGGGCACATGGCATCTGGGGCAAGAAAAACTGAGGAAGATGGCGTCGGCGGATGCTTTTATACCCCAGGCGCTCTTGACGTTGGGGAGAATGCGACATCAGCCGACGCCGGACCCAGACTTTGGAATCCGGACGACCAAAGGGCTGCCTGAGGCAGGACAACCCTTATGTGATGACTGAAGATGCATACCTATCGGACTTCTACATTTATGGTAGGTACAAAACTGTACTTTTGGCCAAGCCTCATCAGAGCTTCTCAAATCCCTTCAAGAAAGGGAAAAAAAAACTAGAAAACCTTAAACATTTACTGGTATCCCCTATACCCAGATACTACAGGAACTACCCACAAAAACCTTCCTTTGTTAGAAGACCGTCCTCGCACCCAGCTCCTCCGTCAAAAGGGGCGTAGACAACCAAGGAAAAGCTCTACTCCCAGGTTTCCCACCAACTCTTCCACCACACCCTTTCGGAGTCTGTCTGACCAAACCAGACCACCTCCACTGTGACTTACCACCATTAGACCCAAACACCCCCTATCCCTTCATCTCACCCACTCTCTACCCTCCTGCCGAATAATTACATCAGAACAATGGCTCCTCTCCATCATTCAGAGGGGATATTTCATGACTTGGTGGATGTTACCACCCTTGCAGGGTATTCCTTAACCACCTACAAACCAAGCCCACCTTTTCCCACCCACCATTCAACAACTTCTAGCTCAGGGCACCATAGAACAGGTACAGAAACATAGGCTTCTACTCCAGAATGTTTCTGGTACCAAGGAAAGATGACCCATGGAGGCCAGTTCTAGACCTATCTTTCCTAAACCTCTTTCTCAAGGTGCATAGCTTCAAAATGATTACCTTACCCCTGCTCTTACCACTCATGCCAACACAGGCTTTCATGGTAGCCCTGAATTTGAAGGATGCCTACCTGCACATTCCTATACATCCAGGTTACAGGAAATTCCTCCAGTTTGCAATAGGTTCTTGCCATTTTCAATTCTCTGCCTTGCCTTTTAGACACTCCACTGCTCCTTGAGTGTTCACAAACAGTATAGCGCCCTTCATGCTCACTGCAGGACTCAGGGTATACAGATATACCCATTTCTAGTTGACCTGCTCATTCTTCATCAAGACCACCAAGTCCTTCTACTCCACCTATAACAGGTAATTTCCACCCTAACTCAATTAGGGTTTACCATAAACCACGAAAAGTCTCACCTGATTCCCACCAGGGGCAGCAATATCCTAGACCTGGTCATTACCAACATGGGAAACTGGTGTTCCACACCAGTGGTCAATTCCTCGTTGGTCAGATCCGACCACAAGCTAATCAGCCTAGACATCCACATCCCACTCCCACCCCCAATTAGGGAAACCATCATAAAAAACTTCTCCAAAGCCAACTTCACACTTCTTAAGACAGAAGTGGCAAACTTCATGACACCCATGCAGACAGACAATAGAGGTATGACTGCCGAATCCTACACAAATGCACTTTATAAGCACTTACACGAGTGCATGGATCATGCTATCCCTAATAGAATCAAGATGTTATCCTCCAAAAAAGGAAGCCAATCTGGTGGTCCTCTGCCATAAACAAACTCTGCAACAGAAGAAAGAAACTATTGCAAAAAAGAGTAAAATCCCATGACTGGAGGAACTCCCCTGGTCAACCTCAGTAAGAAGCTGAGATCCCTCATAAAATCCTCAAAGCTAGTTACGAAAACAAAATTGCCACTGACTCTAAAGACAACCACAAAGCATTCTATAGCTATGTCAAGAATCTAAATGGGAACAATCAGATCTGCTCTGAGTTACAGCACAGTGGCACTTAAATATACAGAACCAACTGATATTGCCAACATCCTAGCAGATAGGTTCAGTGCTAACTTTACCCCCCTTTCACCCCCTAGAGGGCCCATCTCTATACCAGAAGAATGCAAAGTTCCTATAATCACGGCTGCACAGGTAAAAAACACACTCTCCAAAGCCAAGCATCCATGGGACCTGACAATATCCCAGGCTGCGTTCTACATGAACTACAGAATGAACTGGCACCCTACCTAAGTACCATGTTCAATCATAACCTCACCTCAGGCTTTGTACCCACTGAATGGCGCACCACGACAGTTATCCCACTCCACAAAGGGGAGCCACGATGGACCCCGGGAACTACCGCCCCATTAGCCTGATGAGCCTGGTCTGCAAGGCCATGGAACGTATCATCGTGGAACTCATAAACAAAGACATTGGTAATCTCCAGACACTGGACCCTACCCAGTTTGGATTTGTAAAAGGCAGATCATGTCTCCTAAACTTGATTGACTTCTTTGAAGCAGTCACCAAAGCCATAGATGAGGGTAAAATGGTTCACACAGCTTATCTAGATCTCGCCAAGGCTTTCAACACCATCCCCCACTCTGGAATTATAGATAAGCTCACTAAACTAGGTATAAATCCCCAAGTCACAAGATGGGTTGCCAACTGGCTCACAGACAGAACTCACACTGTGAAAGTAGCGGATTCCAAATCTGACATCAGACCAGTGACAAGTGGAGTACCACAGGGTTCAGTCCTGCGTCCTCTCCTGTTTGGTATCTACTTCTCTGAAGTGCAGGCCAACACAGAAGGTCTTTGGCTAACAAAGTTTGCAGATGACTGCAAAATAGGAGCCATAATCGAAACTCCTAACGATGTGGACACACTACAAAATGGCCTCACTGAGACAGATACCTGGTGTCAAAGCCATGGATTGAAGCTGAATGCCAAAAAGTGTATTGTCATCCCCTTTGGTAAAAACTCTGTACCCATGAACTACCACATAGCTGGTAGTCTACTTAATGCCGAAAATGTGATGAGACCTTGGAACACAGGTGGACAGTAGTCTCTCCTTTGATAATCACATTGCCACAGTGGTCAGAAAATCCTTCTACGTGGCTCACCTCATCACAAAAGGATTCTTATCCAGAAAAAAAAGCGGTCATTGTTCCCCTCTACTCATCACTCATTAGACCCATTATAGAGTATAACGCCCATTTTGGTATGTACCTCACAAGACATCTGCAACAACTGGAAAGACCACAGAAATACCTCACAAAGAGGATTACTGGCCTCAAACAGATGCCCTATGCAGACCGTCTCAAAAAATTACAGCTTTACTCCATCGCATATTGCCTACTCAGGGGCAATCTCTGGTTAACATGCAAAGCTATGTCAAGCCCAGAGCTGTTGGACATGCTCCACTTAAAGAAATCCCAATCCTTCTGAGCTACATGCTCTAGGGACCAAAACCTTGTCACCACAATAAACAGAACATGCTGGTGGGATAGATTCATGTCCCAGAGACTTGCCATACTCTGGAACAAACTACCTATCTATGTCAAACAGAGCTCCTCATTAGCACTCTTTAAGAAAAATCTTGATGATTGGATGGGAAATGGGAAATTCACCCCGGGGATCACTTCTGTGGCTCTGCTTGACAGGGGCACAGGAAAATAATTTTCTTGGGTGGCGAATGCCAGGGTACATTTTTTGACTAGGCTTGTATGGGCCCTAGGGCGATAGCCTAGTACCTACTTATGAACCTATGAACTTCTCCAGACCTGGCATTCTTGGGATGCAGGATCAGAACAGACAGAATGAAACCCTTCATTCCAGGCCAAAGAATTCTAGACCTTTGTCTGTACTTCAAAAAACAACTCACCCACTCCTCCTTGCCAGCTTGGGAATTCCTAAGAATGTTAGGCCACATGGCATCTCTGATATCCATGTTGCCTCTGGCAAGACTCCGCATGCGAAAAATCCAGTGGATGCTAAAAAAACTTATGGAGCCAACACTCCCAGCCCCTGGACTCCCCCCTTCCGCTACTTCAGTGTCTGAAGAGGGAACACCAATGGTGGGTATCAGCACTTCACCTCAACCAAGGAATCCCCCTACAGGTTCCAGCCCCCCCTACAACAGGTCTCCACAGACGCATCAGACTTGGGGTGGGGTGCAATGCTACTAATAAACCAGAATCAATTCTCTGTGCAAGGCAGATGGTCCAACCTAAGACAAAAGAACCATATCAACATCAAGGAAATGAGGGAATTACTGTTAGCCCTTCTAACATTCAAATCAGCTCTTCAGCCAGGAACCCTGAAAGTGATCACAGACAATATAACTGTCATGTGGTACATAAACTAGCAGGGTGGAACAAAGTCCTACCCTGTGTGCAGCCTGGCCATCCAGATATGGAACCTAGCATCATCACACCAGATTCACCTGGTAGTAGTATATATTCCCTCAACAGAGAATGTTATTGCAGACATACTCAGCAGAACGTCAGCTCGCTCTCATGAAAGGATACTTCACAGAGAGGTATTCCTGGACCTTATCTACAGGTGGGTATTCCACAAGCAGATCTCTTTGCCTCCCCCCAGAACAGACACATGCCCAAATTCTGCATAAGGGACCCAAATCCACAAGCTTGGAAAGTGGACGCCTTAACCTTTTCTTGGTAGGGAATGTACCTCTATGCCTTCCCTCCCTTCACTGTGCTTCAGAAGGTCCTCCTGAAAATACAGGAGGACAAACCCAAAATCCTGTTGGTGACCCCCTTTTGGCCAAGACAGCATTGGTTTTCCCTTCTCCACCTACTAGCCAAGGGCAATCATCACAGGTTACCCCACCGAATAGACCTGCTCACACAGGACAGGGGATCCCTACTACACCCCCCAGGTGAACACTCTGAAACTGACCTTATGGGTGGTAGGGTTCTAATCCCCTACAGATAACTATACTCAGAGGACGTACTCATTGTTCTGCAGGAGGCCAGAAAAGCAAGTACCAGTAGAAATTATGTAAATAAATGGAATAGATTCTCCAAGTGGTGTCAACGGAAAATTCAGGACCCTCTGACTACTACTATACCGTTGGTCCTTTACTGTTTGTGTGAGCTACTTCACTCAGAACTAACTTACTCTTCAGTCAAAGTTCATTTACCTGCCATCTCTGCTTGTCTGCCCGTATCATCTCCTCTGGCTTCCAGATTGGAAGTCGCGCTTTTTCCTGAAAGGGGTACTTCATATCAGAACCCCCAGAAAGCCTATACCCCCTCCTTGAGACCGGAATTTCGTACTAGAAAAACTTACATTGACACCTTTTGAACCAGCTCATTCAGCATCCCTGAAATTATGCACCATGAAAACAGTTCTACTACTGGTCCTCATGGCTACCTCTCTTTATCTTATTTTCCACAAGGACAGAGTTGCCCTCAGGACCCAACCCCTCCTTCATGCATAAGGTGGTTAATGAACTCTCATTAAACCAGACCATTAACCTACCGGTTTTCTACCCTCATCCACAAAATTCCTCAGAGAGGTCTCTCCATTTCTTGGATGTCCACAGGCAATTGAGGTACTACTTAAACAAAACCAGACCTATCAGAAAGTCTGACCAACTATTCATCATCTTCCATCCAAGAGCTCTAGGGGAAGGCAGTCTCCAAGCAGACCATTTATTCATGGATCTCAAAATCCATTGGCATGTGCTATTCCTATCATGGAAAATCCTTGCATGGTCATGTCAAACCTCAGTCTACAAGGGCAGCTGCCTCATCAGCTGCCTTTTTCAAAGGGATTGACTATGCTTTCATTTTAGAAGCTGCCACTTGGACTTGGGTTCACACCTTTACCAAACATTACAAACTGGACCTAGCCGCAAGAGCGAGGTTTGCCAGGTCAGTTCTCCAAGGCCGCCATTGACCAGGGAACCCAATTCTCCACCCAGGCTCATACCTAAATCTCTGGTACTCTCCCTACTGTAATGAACACTGCAACATGAGAATAGAAGGACATAGAATAGTTGTGTAAGAACTTAACATAAGCTTAGATGTCCTCCTCTTCCATGTTGCAGTATTCAGTCCCACCCACCTGCCCCCCTCTACCTTATCTAACTAACATACCATGGCCTACCTGTGGGGACATAGTAATTCTCTCCCCCTAGTCTCCCCACTAAACACAGCCTACCTACTACCCTATGTCTAGTCTACATTCAAGTCTAAGGGTATCCCTATTGGGACCCTGTCTTAACCAACAGGAGTACTACTGTATGCGGCAGTTCATTCTGAAGAGGGTATGTGCAGACGTCACTTTTATACAGTACATCAGTTTATGGCCCTGACAAGGGACGTCACATGTACCCTCCAGGAGCAAAGACTTTGGTATACTGGCTGGGTGGCGTTGCTGCAGGCAGAAACCTCCCCTGCTGTAATGAACACTGCAACATGGAAGAGAAGGACATCTAAGGTTATGGTAAGTTCTTGCACACCTATTCTTTCAGTCTGTACAACACTGAGGAACTGCTGTAAAGCCTATGCATTTAATATGCAAGTTATTTTTCCCAGTTTTCCTGGCTTGCTAAAGCAGCCATTTTTGATTTCCACATTCCATTCCAAAGTGTAATACCTTTTGGATCCCTTCTTATTGAAATTATATCTAACTATCCCCATATGTCTAGTTAAATGTAACATTCACAAAGCAAACAACGTGTGAAACTTGGAAAATATGGAACTGTCGGTGCATGTATATGAGAAAAATCTGTACTTTTTTTATAGGTAGACTAGAATAACATCTGTGGAGCTGATTCAGTTACATAGGAAAAAAATGGAATTTTGATACAAGCAAGTCTTTTATAAAAAAAAGTCTTATCGCTGGAGGACCTGTCAATTGATCCTTTGTGGAGAAGTACTCTAATGTGGGAAGTTTTTTGTATGATCTTAGTAATGCTTAATACAAAGTGTTGAGATTAATGCATCTCTTTTTTCCTGTGTAAATAGGTTGAGCATAGCAATAGCATCCCTAGTGAGATGGTTAATGGGTTGTGGCTGTCAAAGATGTTTTTCTTGTACTCTAGTCTGTTTTCTTGATTGTGTCCTGTTACTGTTAAATAGTTGTTGATATGCTTGATTGTTGCAGCTGCCTGGAAGAGAAAAAGTGTTGCTTTAAAATTGTTTTAGTTCTTATAGTAGTAAATGTTAACTGTGCAACTTTATTTCCAGTTATAAGGCTTTTTTGCCTAAAGGAGTCCGTGCGAAGATCCAAGACTACCATATTTTGACAAGAAAGAGAATACGTTTCAGGTTCCGTAGATTTATTGAACAGTTTAGCCAGTGCAAAGCTACTGCAAGAGATCTGAAACTGAAGTATCTTATAAATCTGGAATCACTTCAGTCAGCTTTTTACTCTGAACAGTATGAGGTTAAAGAGCCTTCTAGAGGACCTCCGGGAGCTTCTTCAGTTAATGAGACATTTGCTACAATCAATGTTAATGGAAATGTAGGAATTCAGATGTCTGCACTAAACCACAGAAGCAGCGACTCTCCATCTGACCAGGTAACTCCAGACTATTTACATTTAAAGGCTGAAATTTTTAAATCGGCATTACTGTGTTCTTTTTTTTGTGTAATATCTTTGAGCAAGAATGTAAGACATGAATGTGCTTATGTTGCCAGTCAAGCTTTTGTGAGAGTGTCTGTAACCATGAGTAGCTGCAAATTTACCGTTATGTTTCAATTTTCCAAAGAAAAAGACCCAGCTAATATGCAGTGGAGTAGTAGTTTAGATGGTGCTTATTTTAGCTATTAATAAGTAAATCTGCCAGAACCAAGATCTGTGATAACCATTTATGATTTACCTTGTATGTGATTGTCATTTATTTAGGAACTATGATGAACTGACACAAACATTCTTCCAAAACAGCAACAACTGTAAAAATGAACTTCAGATGCCAGCTGTTTGGAACACAGCCTTTTGATGAATTGTTCATAGTTAAGTACGAGGCAATCAATTTGCAGTCCATTACAAGGCTTGATGAAAGCCCCTATTCAGAAGTTACGTCCTGCCTCAAGGAGGACAACACAAGATAGACTACGGGAGGCTGAACATTCAGTTGTCTATGTTTACTTCAAGGTGGCAAAGGTGCCACTCTGCTTGACATGCAGTAAACGTTTATTCCAGATTTGACATGCAATAAATGTTTATTCCAGATTTGAGGGATACATTGTGGCATGAATCTGTCATACCAGTGTGTCTTATTTATCTGCTGGTGAAAGTTTAGCTCCTTTTACTGAGTATTTGAGGTACCAGTTGTTCTGTGAAAGAGTAAGAGGTCAAAGAAGGTCAGATCTTTCATGGATCAAAAGGCAACATACAGATCTCCATGGAGGAGTCTGTAAGAGATGTAATACAGAGAGAGGGCTAGCCAACTGCCCTGATAACTAAGATTTTTGAGGCCACTGAACTTTTTAGGTATGAATCTCTGGGGGTTCTCAAGCAGAATGATATATTTAGACAAATATATGCAAAAAGGTGCTTTATATTCAGTAAACAGGCATCATTACTTGGAGTCTAGTGGAGATGCTTTTGGAAATTAGATGAGCCAGAGAGAAGGTTTTCCAAACTACTGCAGAGCAATACTAGTCAAGTAAAAAGGAATTATCAACTAAAGTGCCTAGATCCCTTGCAACAGTGTCTGATCGTTGAGATGTATCACTTATATGTTGTATGAAAATGTTTTGTTTACTGAAATCAAGTATGCTATTTTGTTTCATATTTAATTTGAGACCATTGTCTATGCGCCAGTTATTAACATAGTTTCATCCATGTTGGATCAATTATAGAAGAGCAAGTAATGCCCTCAGTCTAATAGATGTTTGCAGACTTGTATAACCATAGGCCAGGAGTGTTGTCCTGATGATCCAAGAACTAGATGCCAAATGGGAGAGGGACCAACACTGACCGCTAGGGTACATCACTAGTAGCTTTTTTGCTTTAAGAAGTGGCACCTGAAATAGACTGTAACCTTATGGGTTCAGTCAGACGACCAGCTGGCTATCTGCCACACAACAATAAGGATTTATATTCAGATTTACAAGTCTGTAAATAATGTCTGCATGGGAAATAGTGTGAAAGACCTTGGCCAGGTCCAGAATAGATGTATGTACTCTATAACCACTGTCCACAGCTGTGATTGTTTTTTTAAAGAAATTAATGAGGTTAAATAGGCCTGACCTTTCTTTAATAAAGCCAAATTGACGAGTGTCCAGAGTTAAAATATTTCCAATGTCAATATTGATGTTTTATGATTAACATACTCCATAGCTTTACATATGAGGCTAATGAGACTAATGTGAGTATAGTTAGATAAAAGAGGTTACCTAGTTGTTCAGATATTGGCACTGATGATTGAGCAACCTGGTACATTACCAGGGTCCCATGTATGAGGTGGTGGTAGCTTTTGAGAGGCCTGAATTTGTTCTGTAGTAATTTAAGGTGGTAGCTGGAATTTTGGAATCTGCAATAGCTGTAATAGTGGGTGGAGTAGTAATTTGCATTACATTTCTCTGCTAAGATACTACCTATTTCCTTTTGGTCAGTGTGTGCAGTATTGTGGATTAGCTCTGTGCACTGGTGAGTGTTGGCTCTTGACTTTCTAACATAGATAAAGATTTGTTATTATTTTTGCTTCTAGTGACTATTTTGATTTTATATTCCAACTTGAGATTTCTGATGGTTTCATGTTAAGCTCTTCACTTGTTTGCTTAAGTGTGCTCTTACGATAGGTAAAATGAAAGCATCTTATAAGCATTAAGCAATTTATTTATTTTTATTGTATGATTTATTTACATGGGTATGCAACCACAGGGGTTTGTTTTTAAATTTCTCTTTGTAGTTATTGCAGATGGGGACTTAAATAGCAATACATCTGTTTAAGTCTGAGTAGAAGTCAGGAGTCATAAGCAACAGCTTTAGCAATGGGATCCACTGGAGGAGAATTACAGCAGAGTTTTTAGGTCATTAAATAACTGAAGAAGGTTTACATTTGATAAGCCCTTAAACACAGAGGTGTTTGTGGGGAAAGTACACCAGTTTTAAAGGAAAAAGGTCACTAATTTTTGGTTTGATTCAACAAGGCAGAATGTTACATATGGAGATGTGCAAGAAGTAGCCATATTTATGAGGACTAGATCAAGGATTTTCGAGACCCTAGTATGATAACTGTTTGTAAAAAAGAAAGAGCATTTATAATGACATTGATGCATTGGACATGCTGACTATTGGCAGTGAAAGTCAGTTTATTAATGGATTGTTGAAGTCCATAGTAGAAATATGTTGGTTTTAAAGCAGATTTGAGCTAACATGTTAAGACGGCTGTTATGCTCAGAAGGAGACAGACTTGTATAGCTAGCTATGAAGTGGTAGTTCTATATGCTAATGTGTCCATTTAGGATGTCAAATGTGGTATCCCAAGGAATCTGTCATGAAATGAAGATGTCCTTGACAAATACTGGTACTCATCTGCAATCTCCAGTAGGTCTGAGGACATGATAGGCACTTTACCCAAAAACGGAGGGAATGATTATTGATGTCATTGCTCTGAAATGATGTCTGTGTAACTACACATGTATGACTGTGTTCAAGTTGCAGGAGAACTTCAAGTTTAGCCATTTGTTTGACACTCCTGGCATTAATGTGTTCCCAGTAAGAATTTACTAGGTTGGAATATTCATCAGGTGGGCTTTGGCTAAAAAGACACCATGGGACCAACAAATCCTTTAGCCAGAATGTGAATCCGTGGTAATTGCAGACTACCATTGGGCAATACAGGAAGGCTTGTCAGCCATCTCTTCCTAAGCTGACACATACCGTACTTCCCAAGAATTACATCAGATACATAGCCAACTTGTAAAGCAAATCATCTCATCTTTGAATCAACATCATTCTGGCTGATGGCAAAATACCAGTCTCTCTGGAACCAGATGTTGAAAGTTTATTTTTGGAGTCACCTTATAACCATAGGATAAATTTGGATAATGGTTTTGATTCAGTAAGATTGTATTGGTGCATAGAATTACTGAGTGCAAGAGGTCTCCAATTCAGACACATGAGCTTTCTAATTTACACAACAAACCAGAAGGAGTTCTCACTTAATTGGTTGCTTAACATATTCGTAGGAAAAATGCTGAAACATGTAATCTAAAATACAAATCCTCACACATGGGAATTTCAGGTGATAGAGTATATTGCAGTTAGTGGCAGCACTGTATTAATGAGGATTGTTGTGAAATATAAAGAAACTTGGAAATATCATATACAGTAACACTCAAAATTAATAAAACTTGTAGTGCTAGTGGGCTGTGCCCTGTACCTGAGTGATGTGGTTTTGGTCCCCCACAGTAGGAGGTGCAGCCCTGAATTACAAGTTTTATTTGTAATGGTTTATTTCACAATAGTTAAGCATTACAATAGATTCTTGTAATTGAAAGTTTGGTATTTTGAGCATTTAACAGTATGGATTTGATGTTTTTCGTGTTTTTAGCACTTCCTGTCCAGACCATCCATCAGCCCCTATTTCAGCTTTATTCATTTGTTCCTCAGAGGTTTGACCAGTGTTGTAGGCCAGTCCACACTATCGTTCTTGTGCAGTTCAAATTTCTTTATGGTCTTTCCTTTGTTCTACCCCATACCCAGTTTGCAGAACTGCCTGTGTTGTTCCTCTGTGTGTGTGTTGTGTGGGGGATAAGGTTGCTAGTCTCTATCATGGGCTGTAGCTCTTCTGGGAAACTTCCTTCTTTGTTTATGAAGCAGACAAGCTGGCAGAACATTTCTCATTCCATTTTTCTAGCCAAATCCTTATGGGTCAAATCCACTTAATGAACCAGTGTCTGTTGTATTGTAGTCAAGACTTCATCCCTGTGCTGTGAAGCTAAAAGAGATGGCTACAGTTTTTGAGTTTGAAATTTGAGGACTGACAACCTTTAACAAAACATAAATATATAAAAGTAGAGCTTACAGAAATCTCATGCTTTACTTTATAAATAAACTGTGAGTTGAGGTCTAAATTAAAAGACCTTTATATTGATGTTCATAGTTAACTGTTTAGTTTTTCTGCTGACTCAGCTTTATACTTGGTTTCTTTGAATATCTGTATGTAGAAAGATTATCTGTTTGTCGTCTGTGAGTCCTTTTCAAGTGTAATATTAACCCGTTTCTAAACACACTTTACCAATTTTTAAGATTTTGCTACACAAAGATGCTAAGTGAGTTTTTTTAAAAACTTTTCCACACTGAGGTGTAACCTTACCCCTTCAATCCTGTGGTGTTTCCACTAATTGACTGTGTTGTACTTCACATTTGAAAAGCTAACATTTCTAAAATTCTAAGTAAACTGTAGTTCCCTGATTGTATTTTGATTCATTGATGCATTTAGTTGTGTTAGATGTAGTACTCCCTGTTCCCCTCTACTGAATAACTTCCAAAATGTCTATAGGATAGGATCTTACAGATTCTAGTAAGAAATCATGCAGTATTTGCAGAGAGCAATAATGGTGTTCACAGATATGGCAACCTTAATTACAGAGTTAAAAACAGAGGTACAGCACATTTAAAAAAACATTATAATGTGTTTGAGGCAATGTTAGTGTTGATGTTGGATTAAAAGGAATGAGAAGCATCCTGATGAGAAAAAACTAGTTTGGTGGAGTTGCCATGCAACACAGCTGTTGAGACAACCAAAGTAATGATCTTGCCTGTGTAACGTAAGGATAGTTAGCCAGTAATCCCTAGAGCACAAATGGTATGATGTATACACAATGTAGCACATAGAGCATGTTATAGTAGCAACACTCACAGTTCTATGCACAGGTAAGTTAAAGTAGCTGTTTTTAATAGATGCATTCTTCATCTAGACCTCCTTTTTGCATGTATGCATGTGGTACCTTGAAATGTTCAGTTTGTTTGTGTCTTTCGGCTTTTCCCGGTTAGGGGTCCCCACAGCGGAACTCCCGTCCGCTAATGATTGGTAGTTGATTTTTAAGTGCCGTGTTACCAGCCCTGACGCACAACCTTCAACGAAGGTACGCCCATTCACGCACGTCTCCACGCAGAAGACGCTCTAGCTGAGAATCGAACCGGATAGCATCTTACTGTGAGGCTTCAGTATAGTGTATATAATACTGTGTCCATCTATACTGTTGTAGCATACAAATATTATTGTCAGAAAACAATTCACAGTAGTTCCTACAAGATGGGCAGGAAAGCAATAAGCGTTGGATATATTATTAGTTCGCTTACTATTCCCAGAAGAAGTAGGTGAGTGAGCACTGTACATCAGTGCCATAGGGAGAGATTATGGGTCTGATTCATCATGAATACTTCTGATGTCCTTCTGTTAGTATGCTGCAGTATTCATCACATGAGGGAGTTCGCCTCCGGCTGACTTGTATATACAAGTCTTAATGCTACTGTAAGGTAAATGTGACGCGGCACATCATCCAGTGTACATCATTCATAAAGAGGCATCTGATCTAAAACGGATGTCCGTATGTACCGACCTTAGAACATTTCTTTCGCCTGTTTGATCGCCGTCTTCAGACGTTTGCTCATCAGAAGTCGTGAACCCTTTTTCAGATAAGTACCCCGTTGGGGTTTTCCTTTCTTACAATTTTGGCTACTGTTTATATTTTGATGATTTCATGTGAGCTAGGAAGGGCAAGTGTCAGTGTGGAAGGCAGATTCCACACAAGGACTCCCACGATTTTGGTTTGTTCTGTCTAGGCCCAGACCACAACCATACTGCTTGTGCTATCTGTAAGTCCTTTGTCTCCAAAATTCTTAGGAGCTGTCTAGCTTCCCTTAAGCTTAATGTAGAGAATCAACACCTTAAGTGTTTAGCACGTGAGATGGAGGCTACTTCAAGACCTTCAGATGGGCCTTGATCAAAAAAGGCCAAGAAACCTCTGCATGATCTTCCTGCTGCTCCCTCTATTCTGGGCGCCATTCCTAAGGCTGATGTTGACTCTGAGGCCATCCCAGAATCGTTAATGTCAACTTAAGTGGGTACCACAGTGGATGCCCGGAAGGACCCTACCAGCATGTCCGCCATGGAATCCCAGGCATCCGATATGGGCGAAAAGGGGGAGCCACAGCTTATTTTTGAAGGCCCACATGGCATCACCAAAATCATTATGCGGGAGGATGTGCATACGGACATCGTAGAGTGCAGGCTGACGTCAGATCCATCCGTCTTCCATCGTATGGAAGTTCCTAGGAAGAAAAATTGAAACCAAAACATTGTTGTTCCAGTTCCACAGGATCAAGCTCCGGATTGGCAGGCCTTTTCCCAAGGCCTTGTTCAATGCTTTCATGGCACTGCAACAGCCTGTGGCTACTTCTGTCACTTTTCCTGCCTTCTCTCCTTTTACCCCCTTTAAGAGGACATCTCAGACACTTCAGATGAGGAGTAATCATCAGGAGATATGTCCTTGGCTTATTCTACCGGAATTGTTTCCCCTCTACTTATGCCTCACCAGAGGAGGAATCTAATGGAATGGATTCCCTTGGGGAAACAATTTTGAAGATGAAATAATTTTTCCAGTGGGACTGCTGCCAAGTGTCGGACATACAAAAAAAGTATTATGACCTCCTTCAGATGGTTGCTCCATCCCCTTCTGCCATTCCCACTGTTCTTCCAGCCTTCTTAAGTGCCTTTACAGCTGCATCTAAATGCCTGGAGACTCAGCCTCCTGCTCCCAAGCGCCCAGATAGATTTTATAAGGTGCCTGAGGACTCCAAATTCCTCTTCAAAGCCCCTTCTGCAGATCCAGCTACTGTTTCTGTCTCATCTGACAAGGCATTCAAATTATAGTCGTCGTCCTCCTTACTGCCCTCTGATAAGGAGAGCAAAGTCATGGAGAGACTAGGGAAAAAAGGTTACATCTCTGTTATGTAGTCCTTCAGGACAATTAATTATCAAACTCATATGGACAACTACTCCCTGGTTCTCTTGTCAGATGCAGGAAAGCTCCTTTCTGAGCTCCCTGCCTCACCCACCAAGGCAAAGTTGTCCTCTCTCCACAACTCTTCTGCCCAGGTTACAAGGCACTCCAAGTGCAGTTATGATGCTGTGATGCTGCGGATGCCTCAGCCAGGGCAGCGGCTTCTGGGTCAGTCCTGAGGAGGTATTCCTGGCTCACTTTACAACCCTTACCTGATATCAAGGCCAAACTGATGGATACCCCTGTGGACAATAAAGCCTTATTTGGTAGCTTGCCTGCAGAACTTTTTAAATCACTGCAGGAGAAAAACAAGGAGCTCCAGGATCTTAAACACATCCTCATTTCTCTTGTCCTTAGGTTCCAGAGGAATTACCAGCTAAGACCACCCTTGTTAGGAAACCAGTCTTGCCTTCTTCCTCCAAAGGTAAGACAAGCTTCAAGGAAACAATTTCTTCAAAGTCTACTCCATCCACACCCTCTCAGCAACAGCCCTTTCAGCTCCAGTCCAAGCCTGATAGCCTGTGACTACCTGCCTCCAGGGCCATCCACTCCTCTATCTCTTTGCCTTTCTCTCTCTCTGCCTGCTTGGAATTTGATAACCCAGGACTTGGGTCCTTTCCATCATCAACCAAGGGCACTTGATGGTTTGGGAAACTCTTCCCCTCCAGGGGCATCCCACAACCACCAAAGGAACAATTGAAAGTTTTTTCCTCAGGTCATATTTGCTGTTTTCTCTCACGGGACTATTCAGAAGGTCCCCTCCTCTCAACGGGGAAAAGGATTCTACTCCAGGACGCTTTTGGTCCCCAGGAAGGATGGCCCTGGAGGCCCATTCTGGACCTTTCCATTTGAATACCTTTCTGAAAGTCATCTACCTTTTAGATGCCGAGTTTAACCACCCTTCTTCCCCTCATACTTCCCCAAGCCTTCATGTTCTCATTAGACATCAAAGATGTCTACCTTCACATCCCCATTCACCTTCGGTTCAGGAAATTTCTTTGTTTTTTGTTGCTGCTTCACATTTTCAGTTTTGTGTTTTGCCCTTTGGTCTGTCTGTGGCACCGAGGGTCTTCACAAAATGCTTAGCTTCTGTCATAGCTTACTGCAGACTACAGGGTATACAGATTTCCCCTTACCTAGATGATCTGTTCATTCAGGCCCAGTCCTCAGACCTTTTTCAAGAGAATCTTTCCTTTACAGTTTCTCATCTGGAGAGTTTAGGCTGCACCATAAATTATCAGAAGTCCTCTCTGACCCCTTCAAAAGACCACATTTTCCTTGGTTGCAGGATCCAAACAGACAGGATGCTAGCCTCTCTCCCCACAGAAAAGGTCCTGTTCCTTACTTCCTATCTCCAGGGCCGGTTATCCCTGAAATCCCTGACTGCCAGGGATTTCCTACATCTCCTGGGGTTTATGGCATCCACGATTCCTGTGCTCCCTTTGGCCAAGTTGCACATGAGAAAAATTCAGTGGTTTCTAAGGTCAGTTTGGATGCAACACCTTTATCCTATGGACTTCATTATTCCACTCCTACCTTGTCTAAAAAGGAGGTTATATTGGTGGATCCTTCAGGCTTCAAGGAATCCAGGCCTAACCTTATAACCACCTCTTCCCACACAGAGTTGTACATGGATGCTTCAGACACAGGATGGGGTACAACTCTCCAGTCTTGGAAGGTCAGAGATGTACGGTCTACAACCCAGGCAAAGGAGAACATCAACATAAGAGATGAGGGCCCTGATTTTTGCCCTTCAAATCTTCAAACCCATGCTTACCCCAGGGGTACTAAGGAGGTTCACAGATAACACCATGGTCTTGTGGTACGTCAGCAAACAAGGGGGATAAAGTCTTACTCCTGTGCAGACTATCCCTACATGCCTGGGAGTTAGCCTTACAAAGTCGAGTCTCTCTTCAGGCTTTTTACCTTCTTTCAGCTCAGAATGTGGTGACAAATCCATTAAGCAGGTCCATGACTCAGTTTCATGAATGGATGTTACACAAGGATGCATTTCTGGATCTGGTCCATCGATGGGGTACACCTCAGATAGATCTCTTTGCTTCTCCAAGACAGCTTCCCACATTTTGTGCCAGGATTCCACATCCCTTGGCATGGAAGGTGGAAACCATCTTTCTCTTGGAAGAGGATGTTTCCGTATGCATTCCCCTCCCTTCCCACTTCTCCCAAAGTCCTACTGAAGATTCAGCGGGATCAAACAAAAATCTTGCTGGTGACTCACTTTTGGCCAAGACAGCATTGGTTCCCCCTCCTCCTGCATTTAGCCAGGGGCAGTCATCAGAGTTTACCCCACATGATGGACTTACTCACGCAGAACAAGGGAACTCTAGTATATCCATAGCTGTCAACACTAAACCTGACCCTGTGGGTGATAGGGATTCCCTTCAGACACCTTTTCTCAGAGGACGTTCTTCAGGTTCTGCAAGAGGCCAGAAAACACACTACTAGAAAATCCTGCGTTTCCAAATGGAAGAAGTTTTCCATGTGGTATATAAAAAAGGATTTACAACCACCGTTAGTGGATGTCCCGGTGATTTTTGTCCTATCTCTGTGACTTGAAGAGTGGACTCCCTTATTCTTCTGTGAAAGCCCACCTCTCAGCTATCTCAGCTTGTCTGCGTAGGCCACTTCCTTTAGCCTCTAGGTTGAAAGTTAAACTGTTCCTAAAAGGCTTCCTTATCATTAGACCGCCAAGGAAGTCAGTTCCTCCTCCTTGGGATCTCAATTTTGTTTGGAGAAGCTTACCCTGGCCCCATTTGAGCCAGCAAGTCCCTCTTCCCTGCAACATTACACGTGGGAAATTGTTATACGAGTGGCCATTACTTCCACCAGAAGGGTCTCTGAGTTGCAGGCTCTGTCTAATCTCCCTTTCACAGTCTTCCACAGGGACAGAGTCTCTGCGTACCAGTCCTTCCTTTATGCACAAGGTGGTTAATGAATTATCCCTCAGTCTGTCAGCCTTCCACCTTTTATTCCTTCCCCTCAGTCCTCCACTGAGAGGATTTTGCACACTTTGGACATACACAGGCAACTCAGATACTACCTGGACAAATTATAACCTATCCATAAATCTGAACAAACATTTCTTATCACCCAAGGTCCCTGGGTCATCCTGTTTCCAAGCAGACTGTCTCTTCTTGGATTTCTAAAGCTATTTCTTTCTGTTATTCAGCCAATGGAAAGAGCCTTTCTTCTCTTGTGAGGGCACATTCCACTAGGGCAGTGTCCCTTTCTGGAGCCTTCTTTAAAGGCTTGGACACTTGTTCTATCCTGGAGGCATCTACCTGGTTCTCTGTTCATGCAGTCACCAAACATTATAAATTGGATGTCATCTCCAGGTCCAGGGCAGGATTTGCCAGAGGTATTCTGCATGGCTTTGGGGAAAATGCTTCTGGTCTTCCACCCAATCTTTCCTGTACTTGAGCTTCGGCATTCTCCCTCGTGTGATGAATGCTGCGGTATATAAATAGAAGGACATAGAATAATTGTGTAAAATCTTACCATAACCATAGATGTCCTTATCTTCTATATGCTGCAGTATTAATTACCCCCTGCCTTCCCGCTGATACTTGCCTGTTTCCCTGGTGGCATGTTTTCTTACCCAAGCCCAGGCTGGGGCTTAGCAGCATTAATTTCTGAGGTTGGTATATGCTGACGTCTGCTTTATACTCAATGTCTCTTTATGGCTGACATATGTTGGATGATGTGCGGCGTCACATGTACCTTATGGTAGCATTAAGACTTTTGTATACTGGCTGGACAAATGGTTCAGCTGGAGTCCAACTCCCTCATGTGATGAATGCTGCAGCATATAGAAAAGGACATCTATGGTTTTGGTAAGATTTTACATGACTATTCTTTCTTCACCCTGTAACACAACCGTACTGTGGTTACTAGTATGGTATGTAATATGGGAGTAAAAAATTTACTGAGTCTTCTAAAATGACCATGCAACACCTTCATGTAGTGAGTAGTAGAATAAATGCTGTAACTTTGTACTGACCATCATTGCTATGTATGTAAAAATGGATGTTGATCTTATGCTCTGTGAAACAGTACAAAAGTGTATTTCACTGCAACCGTAATAATACACATGAGTATATGGCAAAGGTTATGCTGACATCAATAAATTTATGGCATCTACATATAGATATATCCTTCTGATAACTGTATTATCAGTCCGCAGACATTTTGTGTTTTGGAATCATTTGTATGCCTGCTTCTGATTATAACTAATGATGCCATACTGATGATTGTATCTGACATCTCCTGGCACACTGCATGTCCCAGAATCCTTTTGTTTGCTCATAAGCAATTGGATAAGCATTGTTGGAGAACTCCAGATGTCACAATCCTCTAAGAGGTGGAATCCTTTTCAGCTCGTAGAAGGTCCATTATACCAACCATTCATATGCACAGAAACTGGTAGATTCCAGAGAGTAAAATTCAGTTTTGTATGGTTACTGAGACTGTATTTGTGTGTGTGCATTTAAATTTGCATAATGTATCCACATGTTGAAGAGATTACAGAAAGAAAAACACTGCTTTCTTTTATTTCTGTGAATGTTTAAGGTTTCTAATACTATGACAGGAATGGACAGCATTCATAAGTGAGAATACAGTTAAAATGCAATCAATTAGTATTGCTTCAGTCTGTGATGTTTTCCAAGAATGCTTGTCACAGCACCCACAATGTACCCAGAATTTCTTCCTTTTGTAGTTCATATGGAGTTACCTTTATCAACAATATATTTAAGTATGCTTGTTAATTCTAGTTGGCCTTGTTGCTCCTACTACTGTTGATCTAGGTGTCTATATTCCATAGTGTTGTAGTTTCTGCTTGCATATCCTGATATTTTATAACTTTGTCTCTCAGTACTTAGGGCACTATAATTTATCTGCGGTGGTGGTGCTGCGGTAGCGTTGTCACCTCACAGTAAGACGCTGTGCAGTTCGACTCTCAGCTAGAGCGTCTTCTGCATGGAGACATGCGTGAATGGGCATACCTTCGTTGAAGGTTGTGCATCAGGGCTGGCAACTCTGCACGTAAAAATCAGCTGCCAATCATTAGCGGACCGGAGTTCCGCTGTGGCGACCCCTAACTGGGAAAAGCCGAAAGAGACAACAACAACTTAGGGCACTATAATCACTAGGTGTTGTTTTGTTTTTTTTTCAATGATTAGCAACTGCTTGCATGTATTTGAGGACACCCCCTAATTCTATGGTGAAATATGATAGTAATATACATCTTTGTCTGGAAGGAGAATTTTACTTGGCAACTATCACTTAAAGTAGAAATGGACATAGTCTGGGTGAGTGTGTGAAATCTTACCTACTGTGTACTTGTTTTTCATGTCTGATTTACTTATAGAGCAAGTTGACTGATACTATGACTAGCTCTTTCCTATAACTCATTTCCTATTCCTGGCTCTGGAACTTATACAGGTGAGACAGCACTGAAAAGATATTTCCTTTTCTGCATTTTAGCATAGTGTTGTGGGAGCACATGCTTTCATTGCACAGGAATGCTGTGGAAACTTCTGGAGTGTATCACAGACTGATATGTAGATATTTTCTGCCAAGAAAAGATAGATTACTTAAATCCTTGTCATACAAGATTCAAAGACCATAGTGAATGAGCTGTGAGATAGGTTGCCGTCATATCATCTGATGCGTGTTTTCCGTTTGATTTTTTTTTTTTTTTTTTTTTTTTTAATTAAGGTCCGTTTATTGACTCTTTGGATTTAGTACTTTTTATGAACTTTTGAAGATGCAATTTAGACTTGTTGGTTTGGCGTAAGTTTATATCTGCTTTTAACTCTTGATTTGATACCTGTTTCAAAGTTGTAGACTTTACATATTTAATTATTGACTTATAGCCCATGTGCTGCATTTAAAAATACATTTAAGGCATACTATTTTTAGTTTCATCATCATAGTTTAAAACTTTTTAAGTGTTTTTGATTTTAAATAAAAAAATATCTGTTTTATGCACTGAACAGTACCCCAAGCACCCCAGGAAGTACTGAAGCTAAAATTGTATATATTGCATCTCAGCGTAGCTCTATAAAACATGCTGTAATCTGTGTAGCTACTTAGAAGATATTCTGTAATATGTCCATTGGTAGAGAACTCTGACATGAATTATCTTCAAGTGAGTTAATATCTCTAGTTATCTTAAATGCCAGAAAGATGTTTTCATCATTAGAAGTTGTAGATTTCCTACTTCGATTTCTGACATTCCCTGTCATGTCTTTGTTTAGACTTACAACCTCCTCTCAGTATTCGTTAGTGGGCTGCTATCGTATAGATTACTTCTGTTTTTCCTTTTCCTTTACCCCCTTTTCCTTTTAGCTGCCTGCAGTTCCTGTTGTAAAAATATCAACTTGTCTGTGCTTTGTCTGTTCTTTCTTTCCTCCACCTCTGTCCTCTGCTCAATCTTCTGTAGAGAAACCCCTGTAATATCATCCATGGGCCCATCACACTGTTTGCCTTCTGTGATGCAGGGAAACACAGCTCATCCAACCTCTAACATACTATTCAGCTCAATTTCCCTACACACACCACACAATAACATTAACGTCTTGTTCAGACTTCAGCACTCCCAGCCTATTTACTTACGTACTTACAATTTTCTTACCCAGCCCTGAATGTGATGGTTACTTCGCTCTCCTGCTTTAGTCTCTTTCCATTTCTTTCTGTTATTGTTTTTACCCATCTCGTCAGCAACAACTGCTTCTTGTCCTTCACATTCCATGCAGGCTTCCACTTGGATCTCCTAACAGGCAGAACCTCCCTCCATCTTATGTTTGCTCATCATGTACTTGTGCTGCACATTTCACAGTTTTTATGTATGTTATTCACTTGCATACATTACAATCACATATGCCCATTTTCCTGTAGCCCACGTCTCCTAACATTCAGCCACATCTTTCCAGCAAAACAGTTTTAAATTTTGGGTTACTACCTGAATAATGCTTTGATATGTAAATAATAAATCAAAACAACCTTCTCAGATCTCTTCATCCCATAATTTACATTGTCCTCTGTGCATGCCTCAATAACTCTTAAGTCTTTATGTAAGTTATAGTCCTCCCTACATGATTGACCAAAGACTGTCTTTCTTCAACTGCCTGTAACTTTCCTAGTGTGTGTCCAGTGGGCATTTCAGTGGCTCACAAGTTGCCATATAATGTATCCAATCTCCCCATTCCGTCATCCTTCTTTAAATCATGATCATTTCGTATCTTCTGATTTCATCTTCAGTTCTAGATTTTCAGTTTGTCTCCAAATATGTCTCAGCTCGTCATTGTCATCTCATCTAGGCTTCCTCCTGTACACTACTATACCTAATTTTCTCACATTAGCCCCAATAACTCCTCATCATTGTTCTCAACTTTAAGCGTAATAATGACTTCCAAGATGGCTGCACACTGATCAGCAGATTGACTTTAACTCTCCCAGTGCGAAAACAGAAACTGAGAAATAACCGCCATTGATATTGACAACTTTAGTAAAATTTGGTTACTAGTTAGTAAGTAGACTGCCTGGATGCCTGCAATGAAGAAACTAAGAGTCTGAAAGAATCTAGAAAAGCTGAACAGAAAACACTGACTAGGGAAGAATCCTGCAGCTGTTCAACAAAATCAGTTCAAGCAACAACTTTGGTGCAAGAGATGGTTTCTAGTAATCTAGAGGACAAAATAAATCAAATGGGCTCAGAGTTGATTAGAATACGTGAAACACTGAAGGAATACATCAAATAAAAGGCTAGAAAAAATGGAAGAAGCTGTAAATAGATATTCAGATGAACTGATAAAACTGCAAAAATCCGAGGTCGAAATGAAGAAAAGGCTTGCTGAGTATTAAACTGCTCAAGAAGAGATGTTTCAAAAAATGGTAGAATTAGAGAACAGAGTTTACAGAGAAAATCTGAAATTTTCAGCTGTATCAGAGAAACTAGAAGGAACAAACCGTATTAATTTTATGAAGGTACAAATAAGCAACTGGGCTGGTATGCCACAGCAGGAGCTGTTAATTGAAAGGACACACCATTCTCTAAATCTGTCTCCTGTTAAAACTGCAGGGTAAAGTTTTAAATGTTGAAAGACAGTGTGTGGAAAATAATTCACTGTACACCAGGCAGAAGAGCGATACATTTATTCCCATTATCAGGGAATGTTGACAGGCAGCTGTGGGACTCAAGCTGATGTATCCAGCTGCTTCACAATATTTTTCCTGTAAGATCAAATTCATTTTTTGATGTGGAGCAGGCTGAGGAGGAAATGTAAAAGATTGGAAAAAAGCAAAACATCAAGCTGAAGGGGGACTATGCTTCTCATTCTTCTGATAATGAAACCGAGTTTGGAACAGTGGAAAAGGTTTCACTGAAAAAGGAAAATGCTTGAGAGGCAGAGAGAAGCACAAGAGTTTACTAGAAGATTTGGGGTGCTGTGAAATCGAACTGCAATCTGGAGTTGGGAGATGGAGGTAAACAGGAAGTACAGCAGCAATATGGAAATTAGTGAAATAATCTGAGACTGCAAAGCATCAATTACACTTATGAAGTGCAGCTGTATAAGTAAAGTAGAAGTGAAAACAGTGGACTTTTGCTGACTGTTAAACTTGTGAGGAACTGAAAAGCATTTGCAGCATTTCGTGTCATTAATGTTTGGAAGGACTGTGAGGGGAGGGGAAGAAGGTAACTGTAGATCAGTATATGTATATGTATATATACCTTTAAGAAGCTATCCAAGGGTTTGCACTAGAGCAGGGGTGTCCAAACTTTTCACTTGCAGGGACCGCATTGAGTCAACAGAAATTGTCTTGGGGCTGCATGTAAAATATATCATATAGTTAGCTGCTTCACTGTCGTGGGCGACCAAAGTCAACCTCCTTGCTGTATTGTAGGTGAATTTGAACAATGAATATTTAATAAATACCTAATATTTGTCCTAAAATTCAAATTCTCATTCTAATTTGTAAAATAACAGTTAACTTGAACATCTTAGTTACATTTTTATATATATATATATATATATATATATATATATATATATATATATATATATATTATATATACACACACACAAATAAACAGGTACGACCCCTTGAATTTGTATGAGATCATACCTCTGATTTTGCTGGTTTCTTAAAGCTGTCCATGTCTTCCATCATGCCCTTAATGTCCATATGTCATCCAAAGCGCTCATGTATTCTTCTGTTTCCAATTCCATTGCAGTAAGTATGTCACCACATTTCTAGCTTTAGAATCTGTCCCTAAAATTATTCAAGACATGACTACATCTGGCACTGGCAAGATTTGTTGCTTTTGCACTGCTATCTGGTGAGGCTGGTCTGAAGATGAAAGAAGATGCATCAGTGGTGATGCACAGCTTGCAGAAATGATGAGAATTTTACTTCTTAAAAAATGAACAATTGGTATTTTTACATTTGTTCCACTGACTAACAGATGGTAGAACACGTTCAACTTTGGTTCACTCACTTACTACGGAGCCACAAAGAACATGATAATATGCGACAACACAGTCCAGTTTCACAAGGTTATCTCACACCTGCTTTTTTGCAGTTGCCTCTCCAATATGCATTAGTGCACATTTCAGCTGATGACTTGTACAGATCCACCCAATGAGGCATGGCATCATCAGATGACATCTTTTTGTACTTCCTTAGATTACTATACCTATCCAACTTGAGTCGTTTCCCAATGTTTGCTGACATTTTGAAAGGGGTCTTCCAGTGTTTACTTTTCACAGATTTCAACAAATAACTGACTTTATTAGTAGTGGCAATGTTTATTCGTGAAACCTGTTCACAAGGGTGCAGCCAGGCACAGACCTTTGCAGAATTCAAACATATTGGTCATAGTTCTTATTATACTTAGTGTCCTTATCAGGAGGTTCAGGTTATCAAGTCAAGATTGTCCTTTTGTGTAATAAACAAACGTTATGAGCATAACCTTTTTAATGTGAACACTGAGCCCGTCTTTTTGATACCAGTGCGTCTATATCGGTTTTGATAGAGGTAGTGGTGATGAGAAGAGTATTTTCAAGATGCTCATCTGAAATTTTTGATCTGATTTTATTTTTTGTATATTTCATAAGAGAAACAAATTGCTTGCAAATGTATGTACTTCCCACCCAACAGAGATGTCATGAACAGAGCATGTTCGTGAAGTGACTGATATTTTTCTTTAGGCAGGTACAAATTATAAAAGTCCAATAAATTCACTTGCAGAAATGTTTCTTTAAGTTGTATATCTGACCGCAATTCTATGCATTCCAGTTGGAGGTTTGCAGGCAACATGTTGATGTCAACTGAGAATGGAGTAGCAAATGTACTGAATTGTTGGTGTTTTCTAAAGTCTTGAAATCTACTCTCAAAGTCCTGTGATAAACTATTAAGTAATGCCATATATTTTTCAGTATTTACGTGGCTTTGCTTGGACAGTGTTTCAAAGTGAATGAAGTTATTGTTCTTAATCTGGCAGTGCCATAATTTCAGTTTCACGTCAAATGCCATCACTGTTTGAAACATGTCATTTATCAGTAGATTTTCACCTTGGAGGCGCAGGTTCAGCTCGTTTAAATGAGCAGTGATGGCTACTAAGAAGGCTAAATCAGCCATCCAGTTTGCATTTTCAAATTTGGGTACAGGCTTTCCTTTTGACTCCATAAAGGACTTTATTTCATTTCTTAAATCATAGAAACGTTTCAGCATTTTTCCACGACTTAACCACCTCACTGCAGTGAAGTACACAATGTCTCCATAGCTAGTTTCCAAAGTAATCAGAAACTCCTGAAACTGGCGGTAATTTAATCCTCTGGATCTTATAAAATTTATTGTTTTAATAACATTCATAACATTTTCCATTTTTAAAGTCTGTGCACACAAATTTTCTTGATGTATAATGCAGTGATACTACATGAAATGCATATTACTGATCTGTTTTGCATCTTCTTCCATCAGTGTTGTTAGTCCTTCCTTCTTTCCAACCATAGCTGGAGCACCGTCAGTTACTATGCCAGACAGGTTTTCGATGGTCAAGGAAAATCTTGCCAGTGTTTCTTTTACTCCCTTGTACAGATCAACAGACTTCATTGTATCTTTCAATGGAACCAGACAGGCCAGTTCTTCAGTAATACTGAAATTGTTGTCAACACCATGAATAAATATGGCAAGTTGTGCCGTATCTGTAACATCAGTGCTGTCATCCAAAGCTATGGAGTAAAACTTGGAAGTTGCACACAGAGATTCCAAAGTATTTTCAATAGATTTGGCTATATCTTCCACACGCCTTGTGATTGTCTGGTGTGATAAACTTATTTTAGAAAATTCTGATTTTTTTTCAGGGCAAATTGTCTGCTACACTTTCAAGGCATTCTTTAACAAATTCACCATCGGCAAATGGCATGGATGTTTTCACAATTAAATTTGCTACAACATAACTTGCCTTCAGTAAAGAATCCAGTTGAGTAGCGGATTTTCGAAACAGCTGTTGTTGGAATGTAAGATTTCTTTTTAAATGTGATATTTTCTGTCTACGGCACACTCCTTGCAATTCACTTAATTTGGTGTGCATTTGAGTATAATGCCTTTTCAAATTGTAGTCCTTGAAAACGGATACCACTTCTCTGCGTAGTAAGCAAAACGCTTTATTGCTAGATTCAACAAAGAAGTACTCGTCAGTCCATTTTTCCTGAAAGACTCTCCTTTCATCTGCTGTTCTTCTTTTCATACTTATTTTACTTTGGCAGGATGCAGAAGCCATGCTGAATAGTAAAAAAAAAAGAGGAGTAACTACTATTAACTACTTTATTCCTAGTTATATTTATACTTTTTAAAACAATGGCTAACAATTTACATTGCAAAAATAAGGAAATAAAAATTAAAACTAGCCATAGGTGTAGTATATGTTAATGGTGTTGGAGGGAGCATTTTACATCCGCAGCATAACACAAAAACATCCAGGCAGGAGAGAGACAGGTGGTACCCCTGGGGTGAATTTACAGTTACCCATCCAGTTGTCCAGGTTGCATTTGAGGATAAGGCACTTTGTTTCATTTGTAGTACTAATGCCATTAGTCTTCAAAACAGCCATTATGCGTAAAGCACATCACATTTACTGTGACTGTTGGTCTGTACTTTGTGCCAGTAATACTGGGCGTTTTGAAAAGTTCTTCATATAATTCATGAAATTCTGATGCACTGCGATAGAGCTATGAACATGTATGGTTAGCATGTAATCAACAGTTTCTTACTACTACAAGGATGGTAGCTTTCAATAACAGTCAGAGCTGTACCATCAAGTTAAACACGGTTTACTTTGCATGCTACCCAAGAATACTCATTCATTTGCAAAGAAAAAACTGGCACACACTGCCACTGTCATTAATTCACTACAGTACTACCAATTCACACTGGGAAAACCACTCCAGCAGTCCAAGTAGGTAAAATATCAACATTAGCAGTCCTACTGTACTACAATCTACAAAAATAAGCCAACAAATTTGCTATAAATAAAAAATTCACATCACTGACTTAATAAAACAATTCTGAATGACTGGTGCCAGAAACATGGCCGCAAGCCGAATGCCAACAAATGCATCATCATCCCTTTTGGGGAAAGCGGCTGTGAGGCTGCCATCCCAGCTAGATGGAATTTTGTACATAATTCTATGTCATTTGTGACTATTAATATGATTCGTATGCTTGTCTTACAAATGTAAGAAAACTGTATGTATGTGTATATTAAACTTTTATTAAAGAAGTGTGTGTTGAACTGTATGTTCTGTACTGAGCTTCAAGAATGTAACCACAGTGTACCCTGCTGGAAAAGAGCAGAAATGTATATAATAACTGTGTACCTGTGCGGATGTGTGCTTTAATGGTAGAAGTTGGAACATACAGAGTTAATTTGCAAACTCTAAGAAAATAAGTGAATTATTTTACGATCGTGTTTATCTCAGCAGGAAGACAGGATGTCTACACTACAGCCAGAAGTTCTTTCTATTGTCTGGAAACAGAAAAAATTACAGGTTTCAAATGTAAAAGTGTTCAACTGTTTTATGACTTCCAGTTCTAGGCAACTTCTGAGAGATAAGTAACCTCTCTTAGGGAAAGATAGGAATATAGCAAGATTAGTAGATGTTTTCTGTATTTGAGACTGTCCTGCAATGTTGTTTAAAATATTTCCTGCGAGTCTGAACTCTGTCACTTTGAGTTATTGAATATTGTCTTATTCTTTTGTTTATTATTAAATATATTTAAACCTTTTAATCGTGGCTGGTTTGTTTATTTAAGCTCTTACAGTACTTGACATTATATAGGCCACTCCAATAGCCTTACTGTTGGTCACACTTGCCATTTGTATAATAGTAGCATTACACAGTAGGATTGTATAATAGTAGCATCACACAGTAGGATTGGTCACCCTTTGGTGTGGGCCGTATAGTAGCCTATAAGTAAGGATGGCTGATAGTGATTACTACCTTATAGTCTGGGCAGAAGGGGGCATAACTAGTGAACCTGTGCCAGTCTGCTCCAGGAGTGTCTGTGTGTTTGTATATAAAACAAATCTCAAAGTGTGTGTGTCTGTGTGTGGATGGGGCGACACAAAAATCTCAAACCACCCCTGATAGCTGTTGGAATGCTGGCACATCCGAGCTAACCCTCACTCCAATAATGGGAAATACATTGGCCAATTTGACCAGATGGGACCTGATAATTGACAGACAATGGGGGCAAAGCTAAGCAAGGAAAATATCCTACAAAATAAATAAATTACTCACCACTGACATTCACCAAGTAATTACAACGGTAGTAATTAATCCCAGAACTTGAATATTGCCTTCCCCTTAACAGTCTTCTGTTCAGTCTAAACAAGATATGCAGATGTTGTGACGTCTTAGAAACCCCGAATTTCAACTGCATTCCACTTTGATATATAAATTATTATATTTAAACTCATGTCTACAATATGGAAAAACAACTCTGAATCGAACCTATAACCATTCCTTGAAGTGAAAATGAGGCTGTGTCACTTTCCCAGCTGATCTGTTTTGTCTGCTAATAAAAATGTCTCCTTTTATAACTCCATCCATGCTGAAATTAGAATAATCCTGCTTAAAAGCTTTGAGAATGCTCTCCTTTCTCAATTAGTGAGTATTCCATACTATATAACTGCTTTAGTGACACTACCTAAGGCTAAGCAGTGCCCAGGCAGATGAAAAGAAATGCACTGTTGGCTAAAAACTAGTTAAGCATTTTTGTGCTGAATAAACATTATTTGTAGCAATTAACATCTCTGCTTTTTACCTCTGTATATAGACAAAACATATTCATTTCTTTAATTCACTACTTTTATTATACTAAGTTTTCTATAATACCAGACATAGATGCTCTCTGCACACTTTTAATGAGAAGTTTCTAAGTTTCATTACAATCATCTGTGATTTCCGCATTAAAGAAACCATTGTATTATGCCACTAATCAAACATTCACGGTTTCAGGAATGAGCTGGATCAATTTTAAAATATGGCTTCAACCGAGGCCTTTCAGCTTTATATGATCAGTCAAGTATACGCCCATGCTAAAAGATTTTATCTTTCAAAAGTATTGTGCTTAAATATTTTTGTCATAATGCCTTGATGCAATTTGCACTCATGAGTAACACATGCTTAGTTGGGTAATTGCAACAGACAGTTGTGAAATTCAGGAATGCTTCAAACACTTCAAGCATGGATGCATTGAGATGTTCACAGACTAGCTTACATAGCCAGTTAGACAGACAGGCAGGCAGACAGTCAAACAGACGGATACCTATTGGAAAAGGCCACAATCAATAACATATTGACTTCTGTTTCATATTATTTTGATGGACTTACTAGACATTTGAGTCATTTTTCCTGTAGACAGCACTGAGGAATAGTCAATGGAACAATATAACTGAAATATTGCTTAGCAGTCTATTCCTCATCTAACAGACAACACGTACTGCTTATGACTTATGTAAAAGGTTCTTTAAATACATAAGTTGAACAAGGGAGTAAACATGAAGAAAAACTAGAAAATGTGACTGTATTTTCCTTTGGCTAGCAAGAGAAGGAGGTATTAGTGAGACCTAACAATTTAAAAGCATTTAAAGAAGCACAGTTACAGCAATCAGGAATGACACGAGCAGTCAGAGGTCAGTAATGTGCGCTGGTTGTAACAAATTATTCAGACTATGTATATTAACAAGTCATTTTACAAATTAGTCAGCATAGTTCAGTATATTCAGTTCACAAAACTGTGGTTTGTTGAATATGTTCATGGCCATCAAATAAAAATGACTGAATCAAATGTTAAGCCAAAGATGTAGCTGTTAAGAAAAGGAATAATCTATCAAGCAAAAAACTTTCTGCTCCCTCAAAGTTTACAAAGTAGAGCGTAACAACTACTTTCCTTCACCCAATGCTCATAGGCGATTCTAATAAAATAATCAGATGTGCTGTGCAGTTACAATGGCCTGTGTTTCCGTCCTGGTATGAGTTGCAAGATGCTGAAAAACTAGCCAAACAAACAACTTAACGACAAGCATGAAACAAAATAATTTTCATTTAAAAGTGTACAAAACTATGCAGCAAATCAAGCACTGCAAAACATCCAGGACTGGTTTATTAAAAGTTTTCTGTAGATGCAGACATTTTATTCCCCTCATGCATTCACTTTTTCATGTGCTTTAAAAAATACATATACAGTTGCATTTCACACAGTACAGTCCGGAACATCTCACTAGTAAACTTCAGTAATCCCTCCCTTTTAACTAATACCCATATTACACTTCCATAAACAATTAAAAAAAAAAAAAAAAAAAAGGTCAGACACATCCAGCAAGACACAAAATATGCAGAGCTGCTGTTGGGGTGCTGCAACAGTAATGAAAGTTGGTGCGACCAAATAAGCACAGTACTTTATTTTTATATAGTGTGACAGCTGCACTAAAGAATACAAAAGATAATAACATTTTTAGTCAAGAAACTAGACAAACACAGTTCTACACTTTGAGTAAAGTGTCGAAGGAAAAAAAAAAAAAACAAGTTTCAGACCATCTCGCAGCCTTGCAGGGAGGACACATACTTAGACAGACAGTCACATTCTGAAACCTGTTCCTTTTATTTCTTATTTTTATGGCTTTTGGTGTTTGACAAGGAATTTTTGTCACTGGAGTGTATTAAAAAAGTGAGTGCAATCAGGAGACGCACTTCGTTTGATGGATCCGAGAATCGGCTGGTTCCAACCAGAACAGCTTGGACTTTCCACACTCTTGTGGTTGCAAATTTGGGAAACTATGCAAGGGCTGAGGCATCTGTACTTAAATAATAACTGTAATATTAACACAAGAAGCAGCAACACCGTCACAGATTTTGGTGGTAGCATGGAGGGGATGGACCAGAAGTTGTCCGGTGGCCAAGGACCAAGATGCCAAATAGCAGGGGTCCCAGAACAGAGCCACGTGGAACACTACTAGTGACAAGTCTGCTGTCAGGTGGTGGCGCATATTTTGACCATGTGGGTCCTATTGGTGGGCCAGTTGGCAACTCATATGACGAGACAAGGATTTATGCCAAGTTGAGTTAGCTTTTTGATGATGCCTAAGTGGGGCATTGCGTCAAACACCTTGGCCAAGTCAAGGTAAAGCTGTATGTACTAAATTTCCCTCATCCAGGGCCTTGGTGACGATCTGAAAGAAGTCATCCAGGTTCAACAGGCAAGATCTGCCCCTTATGAATCTGAAATGGGTGGGGTCAAGTGCTTGGAGATTGCCTATGTCCTTATTTATGTGATCCATAATAATACGTTCCATGGCTTTACAGATCAGACTTGTCAAGCTAATGCGGCAATAGTTTCCTGGGTCAGTAGTGAAATTAAGAAAGCAACCTCAGGCCTAAAGAATAGATGACTAATTTGATTTTTCTTCATACTTAGCTTAGAAAGACATGGAGTTAATTGAGATACTTTACCAGAGTTACAGAGCAAGCTGTGAAGTTAATATAAAGCCCTTTTCTAAAGATGAGGGCGTTGATGAAAAATGTTAGACACAAAGGGTGAAAAGCATAATTCAGGATTTCCCAAAACACCACATCTTCTTTGTTCACTGCAATATACAGGCGCTGAATTGGCACCAAAAAGGTCAAACTACAACAAAAGGCCCACTTTCATTTCTAATGCATGGCACAGATTAGTTTGACAGCATAGCATTTAATCATAAATTGTACTTAATGAAATTATTATACCCTCATTCACTGTAGCAGAGATCAGTCTGATTGTTGAGATATCCAGTAAGATTGCCGGGACATAAAAAATGTTAAATTATATGAGCTTACAAGTTGTACGATCAGACCAAAACTTAGCAGTTGATATGAACTTGATTGTAACACAGCTAAATGTTGTCACAGATCATGAGTTAGAAACCTAGTCAAACCTTAAGACAGGAAAATGGAACTTTTTAAATTCAATAACACAACAAGACATCTGAATGCTATCCCATTGTCTTTATTTTAGCTTTATGGAAGATATTGTGGATTTCATGAGTACAGAGATTTAAGCATTTTATGCCCCAACTTAGCCTGCTTAGTGCTGTAAAGTTTGGTTTACAATAGGTGCAGCATGGTGGCATCTCTGATTTATGTAAATGGCATGGACCCCATCATGCAGCCTTGCTCTCTAAGGAACTGGCACCACTGATAGACTCCCAAGTCTCCATTTGAGATACATTAAAGGGGTTTGCACCACAGGACACAGACACCCTGACATGATATAAGAATTCAAAAACCTCATTGCTCTTTCCTTAGCCATCACCCTGGCTGACTGTCAGACACCTGGCTCAGACCTAGAGCATCAACATCACAAGCATACATCCTACCCCTGTGCCTGTGGTCCATCCAGAATAAAACAAAGCTGCAGCAGTCAATAGTTATTTGCAGTTCTCATCTAGTTCTCCATGTTCTTCATCACCTTTGCCTTTTATACCATACAGCCTGCCATAGCCACAGTAAAAATTATTCACTTTATTTACTACATTGTTGACTTGGTGGTCATATTTGGCTCACCATAAGCAAAACTTAAGATTTGATGTCCAGGTAATGAAGTAATGTGTCAGCAATAATTTGATGATACATCCAGGCAACTCGCATTAAAAACAACCATATATGTATTATGTCATAGAGTAGTCATTAATCTGTATTACAAGAAATTCCTTGACAAGAAACAATAAAGTGGCAGTATACGCACCATAAGGCAACTATTCATTCAGACATGTAATAGTAAATTCAGCTATAATAAAGGTCATCATGATACACAGTAATGTAATTCATAAGCTGGTAGTGCTGAATAGACATACAGTAACACACTGAAATCATTCACATTAGTAAGACAGTGACAGATGTTCGCAGGTTGAGAGTATGTAGAATAGTATATTCGGTCAACAGAAGAGACCACAAATGTCAGGAATAAAAACTCAAACATGCCAACATGGCTGAACCAAGAGATTAGTTTGCTCAAAAGTTAAGACATTAGAGCAGTGGTCTAATGTGCTTCATTATCCTTGTGCTATTCAGACTTTGCTAGGTATTTGCCTTAGCCACTTGTTAAGCTGTTAGTCTCATCAGACATGAGTGCATATTTTTAGGAGTAATGAGAGCACTGACTGTTCACTAACTTAATAGGTTACATGGTTCCCACAGGTAAATACAAGGATTCAAACCCAAGACTATTGGATAAAGCTTATTTGTAACTTACATCTGTAACTCTCAGTGCTAAAATGCCAGGCAGTTGATCTTTCTTAGTCACTTTTAAAATGGGGATGAAATGTTGTTAATCTATTTGAGGCCCTCTTCATAGGTTCATAGGTTGGTACTAGGCTATCAGTCCTAGGGCCTATACAAGCCTAGCCATAACAATTCCCTGGCTATTTCTTCCCACACTATTTACTTCCCTGGACCCCTGTCTAATAGGGCGACTGATGTGATCCCCGGGGTGAATTTCCTTTCTCCCATCCAATCTTCAAGGTTCCTTTTGAAGAGGGCCAAAGAGGCACTCTGCTTGACATGTTGTTGTTGTTGTGTCTTTTGGCTTTTCCCGGTTAGGGGTCGCCACAGCGGAACTCCGGTCCGCTAATGATTGGTAGTTGATTTTTACGGGCAATCTATTCCAGAGTCTGGGGAGTCTCTGGGTCAGGAACCTATCCCCCCAGCATGTTTTGTTTATTGTGATGACAAGGTTTAGATCCCTGGAGTGTGTGGCTCTGAGGGATTGGGATTTCTTTAAGTGTAGCATGTCCAACAGCTCTGGGTTTGACATGGCCTTGTATGTTAAGCAGAGATCACCTCTGAGTAGATGATATGCAACAGAATATAGGTGGAGTTTTTTAAGGCGGTCAGCGTAGGGCATCTGCTTTAGGCCTGTGATTCTTTTAGTGAGGTATTTCTGCGGCCTTTCCAGTTGTTGCAGATGTCTTGAGAGGTACATACCAAATGGGGCATTGTATTCTATAATGGGTCTCTTTCTTATTTAGCTTCTCTGACTCTCTTATGAAGTTTAGAGTTGGGATATTTTGTTTAATTAATTTCTTAACTGGACAAACCCACTGGACAAAATGCCCATTTTCAGGATTAACCCAGGTGCACTGTCTGGGAAGTGGCTTTTTCAAAATTATCCTTTGTAGATAAACAGAGGTAGAAAAAAAATCTAACCTCTGTACACATAACTACAAAAAGCAGCTCATTACTAGATCTTAGCCGTAATCTGTTGAACTAACTGCCAGAATTGCCTCTAACATTGCACCATGGTTTGCCTGATAATGAAACACCATTTCTGGGATTCTGTCTACTTTTTTGTCTCTCTATTTCCCTGCCTTAAAGTCAGCAACAAAGGAGGTCATTTCTTACAGGTCACTGAGCAGAGAAAATGCTAGCTATATGACTGCAGTTTTCTTTTCCAGTGAAAAGGTAAATCCAGCATATTACTTTGAAACTGCATCTCTTTTAAATCCAGCATATTACTTTGAAACTACATCTCTTTTCATATGTCCTCATGTGGTATGCTTTTAACTTGACCTTAATTTTGCTACTGGCTGTACTTTCTAATCTAAATTTTAATCGAAGGGAAAGCTCAATGACGAGAGTTCTTGTTGAGTAGCATGCTGACAATTGTACTACATGACTATTTTCCTTTCTCCAGCACAATCTCTATCTATACTAGCTTACCTGTTAATGCAGTCAGGAGATTCTGTACTGTACACGTTTTAAATGAGAAATCCCTCTTCGTCAACTCTTCTTTGGCACGATCGTCAAAACCTCCTTCTTCTTCAGCTCTTCTTTGCCACGAATACACAAATTCCTATATCGGCGCGAAAAACTAAAGGAAGGGTGCTTTTGGCACATACGCGCACCAGCTAAAGGACGCGGGCACGAAAAAAAAAAAAACTGGAAAAAATTAGAATTTGAACTTAAGGGTCGCGGGCTGCATGGAAGAGCTCTGAGGGCCGCGGGTTGGACACTACTGCACTAGAGTAAAAATACCGAGTTTGTGCGAGTCTGACTGCCATTTTGTAGTTAGCTGTTGAGATGTAAGCATGTATGTATGTAAGCTCTGTTTAACTAGTTTGTTCGTATTTAATGATTATGCTGTCCACCCTGATGATGTTTGTATGTATCAAAGCATCTGAATGAAACCCCAAGCCTTCTTGTTATATGTATTGGAGACCAATGACCAACACGGTGCCAGATGTGGCATGTCTAAAGGACATGGTACCAGAAGCTTTATATCTAAAAGGGCCTGAAGTCAGCACTGGCATACCAAAGGGACATGAAGTTTTAAAACATTTTGGTGAAAATGATTTAAAGTACTTATCCAGATGCTAGCGGCATGTACAGCAGTGAACCCTCCCAAAAATGTGCATACTTAATAAAACAGGTCAGAAATGAATTTCCGGTATTAAAACTTGCGCAGCACAATTTCTTTTTCGCATGATATGAAACAAGGCATACAGAATGCTCTAAACATTCCCATAAACAGATATTGATAAAAATATTCAAATTACTACAGAAAATGTTTGAAATAAAGTTCGAATTGCATAAAATGAGTAAAATAAGGCCAAACAACCACATTTTCGCAAAGTATGTATTTTTTTTATTAGGCAAAGATGTCCGAGTTATCGGAAGTGTAGGACGTGTTTGCATGTTGTGCAGTGTTACAGTAAAGTCGTTTCGCAAAGTACAGCCATTACAACACATATTTCGCAAAGTACTGTCATTACAAGGCACATTTCGCAGAACACAGCCTTTACAGAGCGTATTTCGCAAAGTGGAATATTTCGAAAAGTTTATTGTGCATTTAAATGTTGTTACAAGCTCACAGTTTATTCATACATAATTAATTGCAAGGGCCATATTTTCACTGTGTTTGTGCATACTTTGTGAGCATGGTAGGTTTTCGAAAAACCAGTGTAGTTGTGTTTGACAGTAATATTGCTGAGAACCGGAGAGTGTTTGAGCAAGAGTATGACATTTTCATATAGGCTGCATTTTCTGATAAAGATGACCATACAAAGGCATTTATTCTAAATTTAGCTGGGTCAGAAGCCATTGAAATGGAACGTTCATTTGTGTATGCACCTGCTTTATCTATACTGGAGAGAGGGGTAACCGTCATATTGTTGTACCGGCTGAGTCAAGGGAGGACCCAGAGTGCTTGAAATGCAAATTTAGAGAAATGTGCAACCCCCAGACAAATGTTATAATGGAAAGGCACTTATTTTACACAAGGGATTAAAAGCCTGGTGAAACTTTTCCAGCATGTATAACTGACCTGAGAAGTAAGGCTAAAACATGCAGATTTGGTGACTTAAGGGATGAGTTGATAAAGGACAGACTTGTGTGTGGTATGAAAGATGATGCTGTGAGAAAGAATATGCTTTGTGATAGTGATTTAACTTTGAATAAGGCCATTGAGATTTGTCAGCTGTAGGAGCTCACAGAAAACCACACACATATGCTTACAAATGAGAGCAGCTCTAGAAGGCACAGTGATAAAACTCATGTTGATAGTATGCAGCATGTGGTTAAAAGAAACATGCCAAAGGACATAGCAGCCGTAACCCCTGCAGCACTTACTGGTAAACCCCAGAACTTTCTAGCAAATTCCAGACTTCGCATAGTCGCAGTGAAGCATAAGAGTGAGTCGGCAAAATCAAAAGGATTCACGGTTGCCACAACTCCTAATGTACCAAATTTCATTGTCAACTGTCGTAATTGTGGCAGTAATCATGAATCTAAAAGGGAGAAATGTTTAGCTTTTGGTCAACAATGCCACAAATGTAATGGAATCATTTCAAAGATTTTGTAAATTAAAAGGCCCACATCCTTTTATTAAAAGGGAACATTTTAAAAAAAACTAGTTGATCAGTTAGATTGTGACAAGCCTACTCTTTATGCTGATGGTGTGTCATTGCTTCATGAAACCGTCAATGCAGTAGATTTAAGGGCAAACAATGAAGTATTTTGTACTGTTCGGATAAATGGTAAACCCACAGAGCTCAAAGTTGACACAGGTTCTAAGTGCAATGTTATGTCTGCAGAAACTTTTGCCAGAGTATGTAAAGGTAAAAGGCTTGATTTGGCAAGGTGTGCAAAACTTTGTTGCTTATGGATGTGAAGAAATCCAAACTGAAAGCTCAGTAGTGCTTTCATGTTACTTACAGCAGAGTGGAACAAGCTACGACATATTTTATGTTGTCAAGAGGCACATTCAGGCATTTATAGGGCTCACAGACTGTTTGAAAATGGCACTGCTTTCATTTAATAAGTAAGTCCATCATGTTATCTTAAAAGACCACTACTCTAATTTTGCCCAGCACATTTTTTCTACCTATGCTGATCTTTTCGAAGACAAACTAGGCAAACTTCCAGTTGTGTACTCCATGAAATTACACCCAGAGGTCAGTCCAGTTATCAGGCCAACATGTAAAGTATGCAGGACAGAGTCACAAACCAAGATTGTACATTATAGAACCAGAAGGGGCAACATTTAGGCAGAATCGGAAACACTTGGGACTGGTGTCCGAGCCTATACCACAGCACATAGACTGTGAGAGAGAAAGAGAGAATATTTCAGAGTGAGTTGTCCAGTGTTCCAGTTCCAGAAGACATTCCTGTTCCTATGACCAGTCCAGAAGTTCTGATAAGATTTGTGCACCACAGACTGTCCCTGTTGCTAAATCTAGTCCCAACAGTTATATTACAAGATATGGTCAAGTCTCTATACCCTGTAGCAGATATGAAGCAACTTGAACATAAACATTGTGTTTTGTTTTTATTGTATATAGTAAAGCATGCCTAATATTGTTTTCTCAAAGGGCAGTCTTTTTAAGAGGGAGGCTGTAGATCAGTTTGTGTATATACCTTTAAGAAGCTATCTAAGGGCTTGCAGTAGAGTGTAAATACTGAGCATGTGCGAGCCTGACTGCCATTTTGTAGTTAGCTGTTTAGATGTCTGCATGTATGTATGTAAGCTCTGTTTGGTAACTAGTTCATTCGTATTTAATGATGCTACCCTGATGTGTCTGTATGTATTAAAGCACCTGAACGAAACCCCAAGCCTCCTTGTTAAATGTGTTAGAGAAGCATGAGTGACAGTATCTGTAAGTAAAGCAATTTTTTTCTTAACAGTATTTATGTGGAACTTTTCACAATATAGATTGCATGTTTTATAGTAAAGTATATTTAATTGTATGTAATAAAGTTATTAAAGTAAACAGATGCCTTTTCTTTTTTTCAGTTTCTCTTCTCTTTCTTTCCTCTTTTTTGGTATAAAGAAATGCAGGCATCACAGTGCAAAAAGAGAAGAAAAGCTAGACAAAAGCATGTTTAAGTTAATAGGCTGTAATCTTGGGTTGTTAAGGTGGAGATGGGGTGTAAAAGTACACAGATCATAGTATATGTTGACCTGATATGTTGTCTGTTTCTTTTGCATAGGTGAATGTCTGCTTAAACTAACAACACATTTAAGTAGAAACAAGTAAATGTAAGAACACAAACTATAGTAAAAAGTTTTCCTTTAGCAATAAATGTTTTTGCTTGTCTTTTAGCCTACAGCAGTGGACTATATTTTTCTCTTACTTTTCCATAGAGGTAAACCGATAATAGGGCAATAAGAAGACAGAACACTGTTTTGTTTTCTTGTTTTTTTCAAGGCTAAAACTTAATGATTTCTAATAGTATGCAAGTAGTTTTCAGATGGGGAGGGGACTAAAAAATAAAAGAGGCACCAGTTAGTATAAGTAGAAGCACAGGCAGTAACATGTGCCTTAGCAGAGATAATCTCATTTCAGGTTAATTAGGGCCTGTGTTAGCAGCTGTTTGTTTGGCACAAATTTGCTATTGGTAGGGTTGAACTTCATTCTTTCAAGATGTGCATAGCTGTGTGTGTTTGTATTAAGTTAACAAGTTCTGGGGTATTCTGGGGTGTGTTTTTTTAAGGGTTTTATTAAAACAAAAAGTCTTGTAAAATGTGATGTAGGTTCCAATGATAAGAAAAATATATAAAAGATTAACCTGCCAAACATTAATGGGACCATGTATCACAAAAAGCTTGGCAGTAGATATTTAAAAAAGCTGCTATATATAATAGGCGAGCCGGAAAATGACTTCTTGCAATAATGGCAACACATTCCATATTATATTAGACTGTGAATGGTTTCACAGGTATAGGCAAAAGGAAAGAAGATTTTGAGAAATGCAGTGTGCAAATAGCAATGCTACAACAGACACATTTGTAAAGAAGTGACCATGGGAATTTGATAAAGAAAGGATGTCGGGATGGCTATTCTGCAGAATATTGGGGATGAAGGAAAAAAGGAGTACTTGTATTAAGCACTAGGGAAGCTCCAGTAGTGGTAGAAGAGAACAAAATATAATAATGACATATTTGTAGTAGTAAGGGAATACTGGCAAAGGATGATGATTAAGCAGTCATATATTTATATTCCACCTTAAACTGCTGTTCTAGAGCTTAACATTTTGGGAGAAAGAATCTGTTTTCAGCAGGTAATATTACTTATAGGTGGAGACTGGAATTTGATTTACAACAGTGAAGATGTATTTGAGGGGGCTCAAATGGAAAGTATAACCAAAGAGGGTCGATTTCTGAAGAAATTTATGAAAATATTTGGTATGAAAGACATGAATGCAGTAGTAGGAACAGAGAATTTATATAGTATTCCCCAAGTTACAGTAACACTCCTAGACTTGACAAAAATTATATTTCACGGGAACATGCCCATTTAATTGAGAACTTTGATACACATCCATTAACTATTTCAGATCATACTCCACTAATTACCAAGATAAAAATGCAGGCTAATGAAGTAAAGATGAGAAACTGGCACTTCCTCATCTACCTGTAAAAAAAGAGAGGACTCTAAGGAATGAGCAGTCGAAATTATCCAGGAGTTATTTGACGGGAAATATTTCAGAAGTAAAAGCTAGTGAGTGGGATAAAAATTAAAATGGAATTTAATAATAGATAAGAAGTAAAAGAAAAAGAGAGGTGGTTTAGAAGTAATAAGAATTATTTAGAAGAGGTCACAAAGGTTTAAGTATTGCAAATAAGGGGAATCTCACAGAACAAGAAGAGGCACCATTGTAGAGTGCTAAAGAGAAAATAAGGGAGGGAGTACCTGGATAAAATGCATGAGTTTGGAAAGATTGCTGGTAAGCAACAGATGTTAAGTTGTCAATCTCGCCTTCATTCTTGCTTGATGGGTTCGGAGCCGATCCTCGGCTCCGACTCGGCACTTTGCTAAGCTCGAGAGTCACTTTTACCAGCTCGAGGCAGCCCCATATCCCATGATGCAAGGCAGTAAGTACCCAGATCTCGTTTGCCGCTTCGCTGATGAGGTCCTCCTTTTACCAGCTCCTGGTAAGTGATTTATATATTACTGTTTTTGCCCCCTTTTCACCTTAAAACTTTATATTTAACATTTTTAGTGTAGATTTAGTCCCTTTCTGACTAGAATATCCCTTACTCCTTAATTTTTTTAGTCAGGCCTTCTCCCTTCCCATCCCCCCCCTTGTTAGGGTGTGTGTGTGTATGTGAAAGGTTAGTTATTTCTTTAAATTTGGGATAACTGTTTCTTGGGACTGTGTTGTGTGTGTGTTTTTTGCAACCATGTCCAAGGAAAGGGTCTCAGGCTTTAAGAAGTGTGACTCGTGCTGTCAGAAGATGTCTCTGACAGACGGTCACACTTCTTGCTTATACTGCCTGGGACCTCTCCACCTGCAGGACTCCTGTGCGATTTGTCATTCCTTTAGCCAGAGAGTCCTGCAGGAAAGGAGAAACAAATTGATTTTGAGGAGCCTACTTAAACCGGAGGGCTCTCCGGCTAAGTCGGCTCCGACTAAGACTCCCAAGTCTTCCAAGGCCCAGGCTTCTGTGTCCAAGCCTGCGGCCTCGGTTCCGACTCTTTCAGAGTCGAGATCGGCTCCTGCTGGAGCCGATCCTGGTTTGCACAAACCTTCGGCACCGATGGCTATCGGTGCCGATACTGGTTCGGTCACATCACTGTCGGCTCCGATTGGTTCCGACCACCATGTGGCCCAGGCTTCGGTGTCGGCGCCGACCGGCTCCGACACCCTTACCTTTATGTCTGTATCGGCTCCGGCCAGAGCCGATGCATCGAGACTTCTGTCAGTGCCGAAAAGTTGTCTGCTCCGACGGCATCCATGGTTTCGTCGGCTCCGATGTTCCCTTCGAGGAAGAGGTCCAAGTCCCCTTCCTTGGAACCGATACTCTCGGCTCCGGCCTCTCCTCTCGGAACGGAGCCATCGGAGCCGATCATCTAGGTCATCCAGGCTTTCTGACCATGATTTAGAGAGGGTGGTCAGTAGATTATTAAAATCACAGGCACTGGCCCAAATGTTACATAGTCCGTCTCAACAGACGACTATTAGTCCACACCCCCTTGCAGTTCCTCCTTCGACTCTACCACAGAGTTTGGAGCTGGAGTCTTCGGGAATAGTTTCTGCTATGGCTGAGGGACAGATACCCCCCCTTTCTGCTCCCTCAGCCTCTACTCTTATCTCCTCTTCGAGACCTTCCTTAGAGGGATTCGGTGGTCGGGCTTCCCTGGTCTCCTCCGAGGGGGTGAGTGGCATCGGACCCTTGTCCGACCCCACTCTTCCCCTTGGAGCCTCGGCCTTGGTGAGCTCGGCTCCGACATCTGCCTCGGAGCCTTCCCTTTCGGTGGGCCCTGGAGTTCCTGTTTCTTTGGAACGGGTTCTCTCGGACCTCCCTGGGAGGAGCCGAGGTGATGAAGAGTGTGCTGGCCACTGGACTCAGCCAGCAGTCTGTTCCCTTAGCTCCTCCCTCTACGGTGCCTGTCGACATCTCTGCCATCTCTCTTGCTCCCGGACCCAGAGATCCTCCACCTCAGGTTTCCCCACTGGGAAGAACCCCCTCTTCCGAGGATTCTCCTGATCAGTCAGGGGATCCTCCGCGCAAGAGGACTTGTAAGAGGAAACACATAGACTCCCCCGAGTCTATCACTTCAGATACCGACTTAGATGAGTCGGAGGGATCCCCAAGATCCCCCTCTGAGGATGTCTCCTTTTCAGACATCCTAGAACTCCTTAAACGAAGGGGAAACTGGCCCTCCAATAATCCATCTGAGGATGAATCTGTATACCTGGAGGCGTTTGGATCTCGGCCCTCCACATCCTGGGTGTCTCCGCCTTTCGACCCCCTTATGCAGGTTATTGCTCGAAAGGCTTGGGCTGCTCCTGACTCTGTAGAGCCAGTTCCTAGGAGGCCATCTAAATTTATTACTGCCCCTTCAGACAAGCAATTCCTTACTAAAGGTGTCCCTGCTGATGCCATGGTGGTGGCGGCTGCCACTAAGAAGGAACTTGCAGATCCTTCCGTACCTGTTCATCCTCCTAAAAAAGGACTCTAGGACCATGGATAGGTATGGTAAGCGGATGTTCTCTTCAGCGACCTTTGCTATGCGCTCGCTGAACTACTTATGTCACTTCACCAGACTCCAAAGGGACATTCTTAAGGAGCTAGGTGAAGTAGTACAGGATCCCACAGCTGCAGGGGCTCAAGAAAAAATTGCTTCACAGCTAGGAACCCTTAATTCCATTGCTAACTCCTCCATGCGACTGTTATATGCAGCAGATGGAGCGAGTAGAGCCGCAGGTACAGGTGTGGCTCTTAGACGCCAAGCCTGGATGCAGCTCTGTAATTTTGCAGATCCCTTTAAGGCGTCCTTCACAAACTCTCCCTTTGATGGGTCAGCTTTGTTTGGCCCTCAAGTGAAGGAAACATTGACCAGGTGTGAGCAGGATGGCAAGACTCTTTCTGCCGTAGGGGTCCGTTTTTCCACCCCTTCTAGACCTTACCCTAAGGGACAGAAGGGTGGCAAAATGTGGTTCCGCAAATCCCAAGGAGTCACGCCGGATTCACGTGGTCAGTTTACCCCTAGAGGCAGAGGGGGTAACAATAACAGACACCGCTCTAGAGGCAGAGGGGGTCCACAAAACCAGGGAAGCAGAGAGCCTCTCTCTGACAAGCCCTTTCAGCATCCCTGAGATGTTGCCCGACTGTCCATCCTTGGAGGCAGTCGGGGGAAGACTATCGCTGTACCCAGAAGCCTGGCTTTCCCTCACTCAAGACAGATGGGTACAGTCGATCATATCCGAGGGTTACAAAATTCCCTTCGAGGAAACTCCTTTCTCTCACTCAAATTCCCTTCCAGATGTACCACCCGGTCTAAGGGAAATTGCAGAGTTAGAAGTATTAAAACTTCTACAAAAAGAGCCATTCAGCCAGTTACAACAGACCATCCAGGGCCCGGAATCTACTCAAGGTTCTTTTTGGTCCCCAAAAAGACGGGAGACTGGAGACCAATATTGGATCTCAGCAGACTCAACAAGTCTGTGAGAAAGACAAGATTCCGAATGGTCACACTTCAATCAATTCTGCCCTTCTTACAGAAGGACAACTGGATGTGCTCAATAGATCTTCAGGATGCGTACTATCACATAAAAATTCACAGACGCTCCAGAAGGTTTCTCCGCTTTCGGCTGGGGTCCAGTCATTTCCAATTCAGAGCCCTGCCCTTTGGTCTCACTACAGCCCCCAGAGTGTTCACCAAATGTATGGCAGTGGTCACGGCTCACATGAGACGTCAAGGATTCCAGGTGTTTCCGTATCTCGACGACTGGCTCCTTTCAGCCACCACCAGGCATCACCTTCTTCAAGCCAGGGATTATACAATAAATCTTTGCACTCAATTGGGCATCTCGATCAACTACGCAAAATCCTCCTTATTGCCCTGCCAGTCTATTATTTTCATAGGCGCAAACTTAAACACTGTTCGGATGTCAGCTACCCTCACAGACCAAAGAATCTCAGATATACAAAGTCACGTGAGAATCATCCTAGCCAGCAAGAAAGTACAAGCCAGAATGGTTCTAAAGGTGTTGGGCCTCATGGCTGCGGCCATTACCCTTCTTCCCCTGGCCGGCTTCTATATGCGCCTTCTTCAGTGGATGCTGTTCACTCAGTGGTCTTACCAACAACTTCCGATGCGTCACCAAATACTGGTGACACAGATTTGCAAGAATCATCTTTCTTGGTGGATTACTTCTCCCCAGATTCACCAAGGCAGACCTTTTGTACCCCCAGCCCCGGTAGCCACTGTCACTACGGACGCCTCCCTGATCGGGTGGGGGGGGGGCATTTTCAGGGCAGGATGGTTCATGGGACGTGGCAACCGTTCGAATACCACCTGCACATAAATGTCCTAGAGATGAGAGCAGTGCTTTTAACGTTGCAAGCCCTCAACGACTTTCTTCCCTTAGGGACAATTGCAGTCCACACAGACAACATGTCTGTAGTATGGTATATCAACAAACAGGGCGGAACCAAGTCCTACCCCTTGTGTCGAGAAGCGCTCAGACTTTGGCAATGGGCGATCTCCTCTCATCGGTTTCTGGTAGCAACGCATATCCCTGGGAAAACCAACATTTTAGCGGACAGATTGAGCAGAGCTATTCTCATGCCTCACGAGTGGTCTCTCAAACAATCTATAGTGGAGGAGATTTTTCTAGAATGGGGCCGCCCATGTTGCGATCTTTTTTCCACTCCCCAAAACAGAAAATGCCCAGACTTCTTCTCTCTCTTCCCACTGCCAGGCCATCCCCCCAGAGACGCTCTGACCCAGGATTGGCCCCAGGGACTTCTTTATGCCTTTCCTCCCTTTCCGCTTATTCCTCAAGTAATACAGAAAGCCATCGTTTTGAGAGCCAGAATGATTCTCATTGCTCCTTATTGGCCTCGACAAATTTGGTTTCCGTTCCTCCATCGTCGCCTTTTGGTGCAGCCGTGGCATCTGGACCCAGTGCCAGACCTTCTGATTCACCAATCGGGTCAGCTACACCGGTCTATCCCTTCTCTCAACCTCACAGCATGGTTGCTCCACTTCCTTCCTTATCCAGGCTTCCTATGATCTCTAATCCTGTTAGAGACATCATAGTAGCTTCCCTGAAATCCTTCACTAGGAGGATTTATACTAGCAAATGGAAACGCTTTTCTTTTTGGGCAAAAGCTAAAAATATTGATCCTTTTACTGCTCCAGTACAAGCAGTCTTGGATTTCTTAGCGGAAATCTTTCACGCGGGCTCCTCTTCTTCCATGGTCAAAGTTCAGTTGGCTGCTATCTCGAACTTTCATGTCGGGTTCACAGATCACAACATTATGTCCCACAGGCTTTGTAGAGCCTTCTTAAAAGGAATTTTTCTCCTGAAACCGCCAATCAGGAGTCCTCCTCCCCAATGGGACCTAAATTTGGTGCTGACATCCTTGATTCTTCCTCCCTTCGAGCCAGCTGTTTCATGTTCCTTGAAATTTCTTTCATGGAAAACTTTATTCCTGGTTGCTATTACATCGGCTAGGAGGGTGTCTGAACTTCATGCTCTATCTGTTCGCCCCCCCTATTTAGTCTTCCACAAAGACAGAGTATCATTGAGAACAAATCCGACCTTTTTGCCTAAGGTCGCCTCAAAGACTAATTTGAATCAGGCTATTGATCTTCCTGTATTTTTCCCAAACTACTCAAACAGATCGGAACAAAAATTACATTATCTTGATGTTCACCGCCAACTCAGATATTATTTGGATAGAACAAAACAATTCAGGAAATCCGATCAGCTCTTTGTTTCTTATGCTGATAACAAGAAAGGCCTTCCTGTCTCAAAAGTGACCTTATCTAGATGGCTTTCTTCTGTCATCTCTGAAATTTATCAGCTCAGGGAAAACAGCTGTGCTCGAAGCGTAAAGCGCATTCAACCAGAAGCTTAGCCACTTCCACAGCTTTTCAAGCTAGACTTCCATTAGACACTATTTGTGCAGCAGCCACTTGGGCCACTCCTCATACCTTTGTTTCCCATTACAAATTGGATTTGGCCTCCAGGGACAGAGCCAGTTTTGGCTCTACAGTTCTCAAGAGTCTGTTCCATTGAGCCACCCAGGATAGAGGTGCTAGGGACGTGGTCCCATCAAGCAAGAATGAAGGCGAGATTGACAACTTAACATTGAGAAGTTATGTACCTACCATAACGTTCCATGTTAGTTGTCTTCTCTCGCCTTCTTTCTTGCGACCCTCCCTCCTTCCCCCTGGCCTGGACAGACCTTTCTCTCTTCAAGGAAGTATGCTTCTGAAGACCATACAGTGCTGGTCCTCCTACCATCCTTCAGGATTCTTTTCTCTCCTTCTTTCTTCCTTTTGGAAGTATTTATGCTAGGTGTTATTGCCTATAGTCATCAAACGAAATCTGGGTACTTACCGCCTTGCATCATGGGATATGGGGCTGCCTCGAGCTGGTAAAAGTGACTCTCGAGCTTAGCAAAGTGCCGAGTCGGCTCCGAACCCATCAAGCAAGAAAGAAGGCGAGAGAAGACAACTAACATGGAACGTTATGGTAGGTACATAACTTCTCATTTTTGATAACTCCAGAGCACGAAAACTTTTGGCTCAACAACTTAGGCGACAAAAATAGAAAGGATTGCAGCCAAACTTAGGGAGCCTATAACAAGAAAAATAAGAGATCCTGTAAGGTATTGAGATATTTCAGAAATGTTATGAAAATTTGTATAAAGCACAGACGTGGGAAATGAAGCATAACTGTAAATATTCATGGAAACCTTACATATGCCAAGGACAGAGGTAGATGAGGTTCAACAACTAACAGTTAAAACAAGAAGAGATGAGATAAAAATGGTAATGTATAACCAATCTGCAAGAAAGTCTTCAGGAGTATATTTTATTCTGGTGCAAATTTGGAAGCTAGGAAAGAAAGTGATAAAGATCTGAAGGTTTTGTTTAACAGTATTTTAAATGTAGGGGAAGCACCAACATCCTGGAAAAAACTGTGGTGGCTGTAATACATAAAGACTGTAAAAAAAAAAAATCTGATCCAGCTTCATATAGGCCCATTTCAATTTTGAAACCATTATAAAGTTTTTCTGTATAATGGCAAACAGAATGGCAAAGGTGATGCCAAAATTGATAGATATGGACCAGTGTGGTTTTATGGAGGGAAGGCAAACATTTGACAACATTAATAGAACAGTGATGATCCAGACAGAATTGGAATGTGGGAAGATACCTCAGTTACTGGTGAGCCTTGATGCAGCGAAAGCATTTGAACAAGAAAGTTGAGATTTTCAGTAGGGCAATGTAAGCATTTGCATTTCCTGATACGATAATAATAATAATAACAAGGTTAACTAGATACATGAGGGATTGAAGGCAAAATGAAAGTGGGAGAGTTCCTCTCTGATATATTGTGTCTGAACAGACAAACCAGGCAGGGGTTTGTTATTTGTGCTATATCCAGAACCACTGGTAAAGAAAATAAGGGATACAGAAATTCAAGGATAGAGTTGGTATGGTGTTAAAGAAATTTTTTCTTTGCACATATTTTGTACCTGATGGAACTTGAAATCACAGTGTTGTGGAATATTTTGTGACAGTTCTGTTTTTTTTTTTTTTTTTGGGGGGGGTAAATAAATAAATGAAAGTAAAAGCAAAGTCTATAGCTACAAACTGTGTACTGGCATATGAACTGATTCAGCACTACACTTATTTATGGGGACATGATAAATATTTAGGAATGTAGATTAAAGGGATTCTGTTATGGCAGCCAAGTATGTTTGGGAAGAGACTAAACAAAAAGGTATTACAAAAAATGAGAAACTGGAAGTTCTTACCTATGGATATACATAGCAAGACATAAACAATAAAAATGTGTTTAGTCTCTCTAGTTTTATGCATATGTCAGGTGGATTTTTATCAACCAGAGGAAAAAGGAACTGTAATTAATTATAAGTTGAAAGATTTTATTTGGGAGGGAAAGAGAGCAAGAGTCAAGAAGGATAAGTTGATCCTTCAAGTAGAACAAGGAAGTATTTAGGATTATCTGATTTGAAGGGCATTTTAAATCTACAAAGTTAAGACTGTTACACATAACACAAGCAGAAAGCTTCAATTCAAAGTGGAAAGGGATGATGATGAAGCAGGGGCTGATTCAAGAAATAAGGATAGAGTGGTATTTTAGAAGCAAATTGTTAAGGAGAATAACAGCAGTCAAACGGAATGTTATATTCGTAAAATAGCAGAAAGTATACTAAGAACAAAGCCAACATGGGAATGGAGAAAGGAGATTTTGCTGATAGGAATGAATGCAATTAGGGGTACAGAGAATGGAAAAGGGGGCTGAAGTTTACAACAGGAAGATGTCAGAGGAACCCACGTTTTGGGAATAAATAGGGTCATAGGTGTTTACTAGGCCAATGACCACAAGGGTCTTTTTAATCCAAGCCTATGTCCCAAATCTCTGACAAGCTCTGGTACCCTTGATAAGTGTAGCAGGAGCTTGAGATGAAACATTTACAAGCATGGGCTTGGGTGATTAACCATTTACAGGTTGCCTGTGTCCAATAGAGGCATAAGTGCCGAACCAGGGATGAAGTTCCTATTCCCCATCCACTTGTCCAAGCTACACTTGCATTGGGTTAGGGAGGAACTCTGCTTCACAAGAATTGGGGGACCCTGTTCCAGAGACAGAGTAGTCTCTGGGATACATACAGTACATGTCTGCCAGCAAGTCCTGTTTATATCACAGGCAAGGTTTAAGTCTTTAGAACAGATAATTCTGGTGCTGTTTGTTTTGTGGATATGCAGGAGGCCTATCGGAGTAGAGTCCGACAATGCCAGGCATAAAACTCTCTTCATCAGCCTGTAGGAGACAGAATACAGGGACAGAACCTTGAGGCGGTCTGCATAGGACATTTTACTTATGTCCACTTTTCTTTTAATGAGTAACATCTGTGGACATTCCATTTGGTTAGCTACATACCAAAGGGGGTGTTGTGCTCAGGGGCAGGTCTTATGAATGCGGAATGCAGTGCAACAATGACTTCCTTGGACCTAGATGCCATACCTTTGTTTGCAAGTTGCACAACATAGAATAATTTCCTCACTACTGTAGACGTGTGATGGTCAAAGGCTAGATTACTGACCATGTGTGTCTGTAAGTCCCTGACTACTGGGTCAACTCTAAGGGGTGTGCTGTTAATATGATAGTTACCAGGAGTGCATGACTTCCTAAAAGATACTGATGTTAAGTTGTCAATCTCGTCTTCATTCTTGCTGGATGGGTTCGGAGCCGATCCTCTGCTCTGACTCGGCCAATACTAAAGCTCAAGAGCTAATTCCACTGGCTCAAGGCTCCCCTATATCCCACAATGCTAGGTGGTAACTACTCAGATCTCGTTTGCCGCTTAGCTGACGAGGTGCTTCTTCTTCCGGCTCTGGCAGGTTAGTAAGTTTTCTTGTTTAAAAACTTCAAATTCTACCCCTATTTTTTTCTATTTAGTTTAGTTTTTATACAGAGTATCCCTTTAGTTTAAATCGGGTCTCCCTTGTGTAAGAATTCCCGTTTTATCCCCTTTTTAACTTTTAGGCCTTTGGCCCACTCCCTCTTTTTTCCCTGTCCTTTCAGGGTGACTGGATTTTTATTTGTTTAAAGGGTGTGTCTGTGTGTTGTGTTTGTGTTTTTTTCATACAGCCTTTCAGGATGTCTAAAGACTCCAAGGTCTCAGGCTTCAAGAAGTGTGATTCGTGCTGTCAGAAAATGTCTCTGACAGACGGTCACACTTCTTGTGTCTATTGCCTGGGATCTTTGCACCTGCAGGACTCATGTGCTGTTTGCCATGCATTCAGCTCTAGAGTCCTGCAGGAATGCAAAAACAAGCTAATACTTCTGAAGTTTGTTAAAGCCTGAAGGCCCCCCGACCCAGTCTGCGTCGGGGAAGCCTTCTAAGACTTCCAGGCCGTCGGCTCCAGCTTCAGAGCCGTCTCCTGGAAGCATTAAAGCTACTTCGACATCGGCTCTGGCTGGATGTTTCGAAGTCTCATACCGTTACCTCGGCTCCTGCCGGAGCCGAGGTTGTCAAGACTCAGTTGGCTCCGATAGGCTTATTGGAGCCACATTCAAAGAAGAGGTCTAGATCCCCTTCCATCTGCTCCATCCACTCGGCTCTGGGATCCCCTCTTCTGTCGGAGCGGAGCCATAGGTCTCATTCCTCTCGGTCCTCCAGGCTGTCCGACCATGACTTACAAAGGGTGGTGAGTAGACTTCTCAAGTCCGAGACACTGGCCCAAATGCTACATAGCCCTACTCAACAGTCAGCAGCATCTATTCCCATCCCTGATTTTATTCCTCCTCCGACTCCTTTGAGTTCGGAGCCGGGGCTCATCGGAGCCGTGGCTGTCAGTGCTTCGGAGCCGATACCTTCCCCTTCGGCTCCGTCGTCTGCTCTGATTTCCTCCTTGGCGGGATCTCGGCTCAGTGCTTCCCTCGTCTGCTCCGAGGGGGCGAGTGGCATCAGACCCTTGTCCAACCCTGGTCTCCCTCGGGGTGTCGGCGCTGGTGAGTTCGGCTCCGACATTGGCCTCGGAGCCGTCCCTGTCGGTGCCGGGGGAGGTCTTTGTCTCCTCGGAGCGGGGACCTCCGGCCTTGGCTGATAGGGGCGCCTTCGAGGTCATGCGGAGCGTGCTAGACCCAGTGTCTACCCTGCAGTCGGCTCCGTCAGCTCCTCCCTCTTCAGTGCCTGTGGTGGTTTCTACCCACCTTCTTGTAACAGACCGTAGAGAGCCAGCTCCTCATGTTTCCCCATTGGGAATATCCTCTTCTTCCGAGGCCTCTCCTGATCTGGTAGGAGAACCCCCACGGAAGAGACAGTGCAAGAGGAAGCACATTGACTCCCCTGAGTCTATCACCTCTGACACCGACTTGGAGGAATCTGAAGGTTCCCCTCGGTCCCCCTCTGAGGATGTCTCTTTTGCTGACATCCTTGAAATCCTGAAACAGAGGGGGAACTGGCCCACCCTTAACCCTTCAGAGGACGAGTCTGTTTACCTTGAGGTGTTTGGCTCTCGCCCTTCCACCTCCTGGGTGTCCCCTCCCTTTGACCCCCTTATGGAAGTGGTGGCAAGGAAGGCTTGGACGGCCCCTGATTCAGTGGAACCTACCCCAAGGAGGCCGTCAAAATTTATTACTGCCCCTAAAGAGAAAGAGTTTCTATCTAAAGGTGTCTCTGTTGATGCCATGATGGTGGCCGCAGCCACTAAGAAGGAGTTGGCCGATCCTTCGGTACCTGTCCATCCTCCTAATAAGGAGTCTAGGACCATGGACAGGTACGGTAAGCGGATGTTTTCATCAGCGACCTTTTCAATGTGGTTGCTGAACTACTTGTGTCACTTCACCCGTCTCCAGAGAGATTTGCTCAAGGATATGGGTGAGGCCATGCAGGATGCAACAGCTGAGGGGTTCCAAGACAAAATGAACTCCCAGTTGGCAACCCTGAATTCGATTGTCAATTCCTCCATGCGGCTTATCTCATATGCGGCTGATGGGGCGAGTAGGGCTGCAGGCACAGGTGTAGCTTTACGACGTCACGCCTGGATGCGGCTTTGCAATTTTGCGGACCCTTTCAAGGCGTCCTTCACCAATTCCCCCTTTGATGGCTCAACATTGTTTGGACCTTAGCTGAAGGATACATTGACTAGATGCGAGCAGGAAGGTAAGACTCTCTCTGCCGTGGGAGTCCGTTTTTCTACCCCTTCTAGACCTTATCCAAAAGGTCAGAAGGGAGGAAAAATGTGGTTCCGCAAACCACAGGGAGTCTCATCGATTCCCCTCTAGAGGCAGAAGGGGGAATAACAATAGACGCCGTCCTAGGGGCAGAGGTGGTCCGCAAAACCAGGGTAGCAGAGAAACTTTCTCTGATAAACCCTTTCAGCATCCCTGAGGAGCTGCCCGGCTGTCCACCTTCGGAGGCAGTCGGGGGAAGATTATCACTGTACCCAAAAGCCTGGCTTTCCCTTACTCAAGACAAATGGGTACAGTCTATCATATCCGAGGGTTACAAAATTCCCTTTATTCACATCCCATCCCAACCCAAATGATCCCTTCCAGACGTTCCACCCAGTCTAAGGGAACAAGCAGCATTAGAAATATCAAAGCTGCTGTCAAAAAGAGCTATCCAACCAGTCCCAGCAGACCAGCAGGGATCCGGAATCTACTCCAAATTCTTTTTGGTACCAAAAAAAAACAGGGGACTGGAGACCAATACTGGATCTCAGCAAGTTAAACAGTTATATCAAAAAAACAAAGTTCCGGATGGTCACGCTACAGTCAATTCTACCCTTCTTGGGTCAGGACAATTGGATGTGCTCGATAGACCTTCAGGATGCGTACTACCATATCAAAATGCACAGACGCTCCAGGAGGTTTCTCCGCTTCAGGCTGGGAGCCAGTCACTACCAGTTCAGAGCCCTGCCCTTTGGTCTCACTACAGCCCCCCGAGTGTTTACCAAATGCACGGCAGTGGTCGCGGCTCACTTGAGACGTCAAGGATTCCAGGTGTTTCCATATTTGGACGACTGGCTCCTTACCGCCACCACCAGACATCAACAGCTTCTATCCAGAGACTTCACCATCCAAACTTGCCAAGCTCTAGGCATTTCAATAAATTTCGAAAAATCTGCCTTGTCGCCTTGTCATATTACCTTTATAGGCGCCACCTTAGACAGTCAGTCTTTCCGCCAGACTTACAGAGCAAAGAGTGTTAGATGTCCGCAAACAAGTTTACCTTCTACTTCAATGCAACAAGGCCAAAGCCAGGGTAGTCTTGAAGGTATTAGGACTCATGGCAGCTACTATTGCACTTCTCCCCTTAGCTCGTTTTCACATGTGGATCCTCCAGTGGATGCTGTTTACTCAATGGTCCTTCCAACAGCTCCCGATGTCTCGCATCATCCTACTAACTCAATCATGCAAGAATCACCTGTCTTGGTGGATCACATCACCTCAAGTTCTCCAGGGCAGACCCTTCATCCCCCCCCCCAATCGCCACGGTGACAATGGACGCCTCCCTGATCGGGGGGGGGGGGGGCATTATCAGGGCAGGACAGTCCAGGGCACGTGGCAACCTTTCGAGTGTCACTTGCACATAAATGTCTTAGAGATGAGAACAGTGCTTTTAGCGTTGCAAGCCCTTCAGGACTCTCTTCCCACAGGGAATATTGCAATTCAGACGGACAACATGTCCGTAGTGTGGTACATCAACAAACAGGACGGAACCAAGTCCTACCCCTTATGTCGAGAGGCACTCAGACTTTGGCAGTGGGTGATTTCTTCTCAGCGTTTTCTGATAGCAACGCACATTCCCGGGAAGTCCAACGTGATTGTGGACAAGTTGAGCAGGGCCATTCTCATGCCTCACGAGTGGTCTCTAAAGAAATCAGTGCTGGAAGAAGTCTTCCAAAGATGGGGCCAGCCTTGCAGCGATCTTTTTGCTACTCCCCAAAACAGCAAGTGTCACGACTTCTTCACTCTCTTCCCGTTACCAGGCCATCCCACCAGAGACGCTGTAGTCCACGATTGGCCCCGGGGACTTCTGTATGCTTTCCCCCCCCTTTCCACTGATATCTCAATTAATTCAGAAAGCTATCGCCTTGAGAGTTACCATGATCCTCATTGCCCCTTACTGGCCTCGACAGATATGGTTTCCGTTCCTCCATCATTACCTGTTGGAGCAGCTTGGCATCTGGACCCCGGTGCCAGATCTTTTGACCCACCAGTCGGGCCAGCTGCACCACTCCCTTCAATCTCTTAACCTCACAGCGTGGTTTCTCCAATTCCTACCCTAGCCAGGCTTCCCTTAATCTCTCATTCGGTCCGTAACATCCTGATAGCCGCCTCTCACAAGTCTTCTACCAGGAAGATTTATAATAGTAAGTGGAAACATTTTTCCTTCTGGGCAGCATCAAAAAATATAGACCCCTTCACTGCACCTATCTAGTCTATCCTAGACTTTCTGGCAGAGCTCTTTCATTTAGGCTCTTCCGCATCTACCATTAGAGTACAACTAGCTGCTATTTCTAACTTTCATGTAGGTGTCTCAGACTCCAGTATCATGTCCCATAAGCTCTGCAAAGCCTTTTTAAGAGGTGTTTTTTTGCTCAAGCCCCCAATCAAAGATCCCCCACCTCAATGGGACTTGAATTTGGTCCTAGCATCCTTGATTCTCCCCTCCTTCGAACCAGCGGCTTCATGCCCTCTTAAGTTGCTCTCATGGAAAACACTTTTTCTAGTAGCCATAACTTCAGCTAGAAGGGTATCTGAACTTCATGCTCTTTGCAGTCGTCCTCCTTACTTAGTTTTCCATAAAGACAGGGTGTCCCTCTGGACTAATCCGTCCTTCTTGCCTAAGGTTTCCTCTGAGGCAAACCTAAACCAGACTATTGATCTCCCCGTCTTCTTCCCTGATTATTCCAACCGGTCGGAACAAAAGTTACATTTTCTAGATGTTCACTGCCAACTTAGATATTATTTAGACAGGACTAAACAGTTCAGGAAATCTGATCAGCTTTTCCTGTCTTATGCGGAAGGGAAATTGGGCCTTCCAGTTACTAAAGTGTCCCTTTCAAGATGGCTTACCTCTATAATTACCTTCTTCTATGAAATCAGACATCAAAAACTGCCTTCAAGACCTAGAGCTCATTCAACTAGGGCATTAGCTACATTTGTAGCTTTTCAGAACAGGCTGCCAATAGATTCCATTTGTGCAGCAGCCACATGGGCTTCTCCTCATACCTTTATTTTACATTACAAATTGGATATGTTCTACAGAAACCGTGCCAACTTTGGTTCCACTGTTCTCAAGAGTCTGTTCCAATAGGCCACCCGGGATAAAGTGCTAGGGACGCGGTCCCATCCAGCAAGAATGAAGGTGAGATTGACAACTTAACATTAAGAAGTTATGTACCTACCATAACGTTCCATGTTAGTTGTCTTCTTCTCACCTTCTTTCTTGTGTCCCACCCTCCTTCCCCCCCTAGCCTGGACAGACCGATAGGAATATTTGGGATCTTCCATTGGAATTTTTTCCTTCCCACATGTTCTACCACCTGTATTCTCCCTTTTTATGTTTGTGGTAGTGTTACCCACAGTTTTATATATAGAGGTGGGTTCCCTTTCTCTCTCCTCCATTCTATGGAGACCAGAATTGCTTGGTTTTAGCTATCAGACGAGATCTGAGTAGTTACCACCTAGCATTGTGGGATATAGGGGAGCCTCGAGCAGGTGGAATTAGCTCTCGAGCTTTAGTATTGGCCGAGTCGGAGCCGAGAATCGGCTCTGAACCCATCCAGCAAGAAAGAAGGCGAGAAGAAGACAACTAACATGGAACGTTATGGTAGGTACATAACTTCTTATTATGCATTTCTCGGTGTTTAGTTTTAGTCCATGGCTTTGACACAAGTTGTTTGCCTGTGTCAGCCCTTCCTGGTTTTCAGTGACCCCTCCTAATTTGCAATAATCTGCAAATTTAGTCAGGCAGAGACCACTGACACTGGTCTTGACTTCAGAGAAGTAAATGCCATAAAGAGCATTACAACGACCGATCCCTGAGGGACTCCACCTGTGACTGGCCTGTTTAGAGAGGTGGAGTCTCCAGTTCTAACTTTCTGGGTCCTGTCTGTGAGTCAGCTGTCTATCCACCAGTTGAAATACACATTTGTACCTAACCTCTTGAGTTTGTCAACTATGCCCGAATGGGGTGTGACATCCCCGCTCTAGGCTAGTAATCAATAGCCTGAATCCTTACCACTGACACTGGAGAAGGATATTTACTTGGAACAAAAATGGATACACTCAATATTTCTAGATGCAGTCTCTGCAACAAGCACAATTTCCCTTAAGAGCACACATGGAAGACGCACAGTCTGGGGGCTGGTTTTCCCTCTTTCTTCCCACTGGCACAGCTATAGAGTTGAGTCCTCAGCTGAGTGTCTAAGCTAAGTCATCCACCACTCTGTGAAGCCAGTGCTTTGTCTTTCTGCTCCAAACAGCTGACACATTTGATTTTCACACACACACACACACACACACACACACACACACACACACACACACACACACACACACACACCTGAGAAAGGCTGGCACAGATTTACTAGCTGTACTCTCTTCTGTATAAGGTAGTTTACACTGCCACCAGACACTCTAAAGCCAGCTGCTCTAAGGCTGTTACAAGGGTATACTGAGTGAAATTAATCTTAATACATGATAGTGTTGGACAGTGCAGTAAGGCTTTCAGGAGTGGCCACAGTATCACCAAATATTTTCCTGACTGATCTGAAGTACTACTATTCCCTGGTCACTTACTAGAGCAAGGCAAGATGAACTAGTTGAAGGGTCCTTCTTTTTCAAGTTCCAAAATCAGTGTGCTTGGAGATTTCAGTCTCACCTAATATTAAATATTATTTTAGTGATGGATTACAGGAGGACATCACATATGTCTGGTCATCTGACTTGTGGTTCCCATGCAACCCCCCATTGCTAGAAACTGCCAGGATTTAGCACATGTGTCAATAATGCACGCACGCACGCACACACACACACACACACACAGCTTGCCAAAATCTGATGCAGCTTCTGAAAGTCATAAAACAATTTCAAACTTCCACCCTTTCAGAGAAGCAATTAGTTTACTGCTAAAGACAATACAGAAAGCTTCCTAGTACCTGTTTTTCCATACATTTTGTCTCTGGCTGCATTCAGTACTGTAAGATACAATCTTTATGATCTAGGCCCAGTAATTTAATTTCAGAACATGTTTTCAAAGTTATCTGCAGCTGGACTGTAACTTCTTCTAGTATCCTCTGTTAAAACATATACATTTAATTCAGTTACAATACAGCCAGGACCCAGTGTTGATAAAGTTTTTAAACAAGCAGCTTTACAAATACATTTTCAATACAAGCATCTAAACAAATCCATTTGATATACAAATGACATGCAGTTCTTTACAAAATGACAGCTAGCTTTGCTGGTATATGTTACACATCCACTACCCTACATCTCCTGGCATAGCCGGCAGTACCTCACATCGTCACATAGGGTATTGTGTCAAATGCCTTGGTTTGGTGAAGGTAGGCAGTGTGAACCATTTTGCCCTCATCCATTGCTTTGGTGACCTTCTGAAAGAATTCCAGCAGGTTGAGTAGGCATAACCTTCCTTTGTTGAAACCAAACTGGGTTGGATCCAGTGTCTGGAGGTTTCCTGTATCATTGCCATGATAATTCTTTCCATGGATTTGCATACAAGACTAGTGAGACATATGGGTCTGTAGATGGCTCACCCTTGTGCGAAGGGATAACTGTTGCTGTTTTTCATTCATGATGCACAAAGCCGGTTTTGGAGGCTATAGTTAAATATCAATTTCAGAAGGCCTGACTGGTCATGTTTTGCTATTTATAAGGCAACCTGGGTTATTGTCTGGGCCCATTGATGCTGTTTTCTTGGCCTTAGAGAAAGCATTACGGACCTGTTCCCTAGTGATGGCAGGGAAGGTTATGTTTGATGGTATTTCCTGAAGGTTGAGGGGGAGAGTGGGGTAAAGTTGGAGCTGAATTTGTTGGTCAATTAGAGAAGTACATGGAATAGAATAAGAAGAGGCCAAGAAGACATTTAGATTGCAGGCTAGAGATTGGCTTCCCTATCAAGGATTAGTATCAGAGTATAGACCGAAAAAAGGATAGGGACATTTTAAATGAAAGACCTGCACTGGTTGAGCTTTTAATTGAATCTAGAGCAGAAGCTGCAGTTAAAAAGGGATAATTAGCAGGGCAAATAACATATTGTATGATAACTATAAGAATCTATCAGAAGAGGTTAGAAAAGGCTGGGAAGAGAGGATTAGATGTGCAATTCACAAAGAAGCAACAAGAGGACATATGTATGGGTCCCAAATATGCAACAAAATGTAGAAGATTTAGGATTTTTGCATGGAAGTATTTGCATAGATACTTTTATACTCCAGGTAGACTCCAAATATTTTTTCCTCAGGTAGATGGCAAATGTTGGAGGTGTAATGAGGCATAAAGAGGCAACTGAGAACTTATGTTTTGGGAGTGTTATGAGTTGGTACACTTCAAAAATTCCCAGCAGAGTACAGTAGCAGGAGTACTGGGCAAGCATATGATTGTAGCTGAGGAAATTATTTATTTGAACTGGAATATAGGATTTGAATTTGCCTACACGTAGTAAGACCTTGTTGAGTTCAGTTGTGGTAGCTTCCAAAAAATAATTTATTAGAAAATGTAAATCAAAATCTAAACCGACTATACTTGAACTAGTGAATATTGTAACAGAGATAAAAGAACAGGAAGTGCGATCTTTAGAAAAGTGTAGGAGTAAATTACAAAGCAGAAAATATAAATTGTGGAAACAATACATGCAGAAACATGTTTGAGGAGGAATGATTTTTAACAGAAGGCAGGAATTGAATAATTTATGTAATATTACATAGATTTTTTGATATATAACAATATATGTGATGTATGATGTTTGTAAATGTGAGCTTGTTAGTATGGTGTGATTACTTTTGTATAAATGTTTCCATATGCCACAAACAATAGTTCAGTAAAGGTGTTTTAAAAAAAAATTATTCAGTCATACAGGCATAATACCTACATTAGGAGTTGATCTCAATTTCTCACAGTGGACTTATCTCATCTGACAGTTTTGCATCTGTGTCACTGTGTGATTCATCTTCATAGCATACCTCCTGAAATCAGGCATACCTCAGCCTACTCAGGTTTTTCCTATTCTTAAGTCTCTGCTGTTCTTCCAGACAGATTTGTCATATTTCTAATTTTCAGATAACACTTTCTTTTTGGGACTAATACATGACAAATAGTATGTACAAACAGTGACAGAATAAGCACTCTAATCACTTTTGCCCCCTCTCCCAAAGTATTTACTTTACCTAAATAGCTGTCTAGTAAGCTCTAAATCCTGGTCCATCTTTGTCCCACTCCCTTCAGTCCCATATCTGGTATGGAGGGATCTAGTTTTACTTTCAGATACATTTCTTCTCCCCATTAAATGTCAGTTCTCTTGTTTTCCATCACTCCCTGTCATACTGCCTTTTTTTTTTTTTTTTTGAGGGGGATAGATTCCTAATCCTGATTACTGAACAGAAGTTTAAATGTTTGTACAAGTTTTGGAAGTGTCAGTTAACATCACTAGAAGGAACTCTAAAATAGTTGGCAAATAAATTGAGACTACTCTTAACCCCAGATTTCTCCTAGCTCTGTAAGTAAAAGCATACACTGTGTGCCAGGTTTTCTGTTATCACAAAAATAATAATAAGAAAAATACAGATAAGCTGGGAATGGGCACTCCTGGTGAGTTCCTTCTCTGATTTTTACTGGGTCTGTTTGTTCAGTCTAGTTACTATACTAATCAAATACTTATCCAACTGTTGCCCTGGAAAAGAGATTTTTTTGTGTTTTAATTATTTATCCTTTGTTGATTGGGTTAGTCCCACTAGGCTTTGTAGCCTGTTTTCAGTGAAGACCTGAGGTGGTCTTTGTATTACTAGGGGAAATTTGGCCATGACATTGGGAGTTTACCCTACCCTACTCTCTTCAATAGGTGCCATGAGAACTTTTTCATCCACCTGAGCTACCCCCAACTCAGGTAGGTGGTGCCTCAGTTTAAGATTTCATCAGAAGGACTGCACACTCAGGAGTGCAGCATCTCCCTTATGCTGCCCTGCAAAATCAGTAGTCTAGCTACCTGCTGTGGGAATAGAAAGCCCAGTCTTCTGCACCAAAGGCAGGCTTTATACCTGTTGCACCACCAACACTGCAAAACAATTAGTTTCATACCAGTTTTACAGTAAAAAAAAAGATACAGCAGAATTGAGTTATCTATGCACACACATGCCCTTTTACCTTGATGCCGAGATAAATAATATATATCAGGCAGTCCAACTTGTTATTGAGATGCTTGTTCCATCTCAAGCCCATAGAAATTTCACAGGAATTGCTTTTGTGACTTTTGTGATCTCTATATTGCAGTTGAATATGTCATTTTCCTAAACTATTCTTCAGAAAAAGAAGTTTATACTTCTGGAGTTGCTAAACCAGTATAGACAGTTTCTCACTATATCTCGTTGAGATTTCCATGTGTGATTTTTGTTATGTTTATTTTTACATCATGGAAGAGCATTCATTATTTTAGAGCAATTGTACAAATAAAACACGTACAGAAAGAACAATTAATGAGTATTAAAGTAATGATTATCTGTTTAGCTTACCCTCCTCTCACCACTACCGAGTTGCTAAGCAAAGGAATGGATAAGGATGTAATTTACCTGGTTGAGTTAAATAAATGTAACAAAGGGGGAACTGGTTCTGTACCATAATTATTATTTTCTCACTAGAAATAACAAGAATGATATAAGGAAATGGGATGACTAACTATTGGAAGACTGGCAATATTGTTGCCTTTGTAGTACAAGCTTTCAAAGTGTACTGGTTGGACTGCATAGTAAAAAAGTTCTTAATGAAAGTGGTATTAATAAATCCTGCAAAACAGCTGGAAATATTTTAGTGGGTTGCATTACTGATCAGATCATTTCACACATAGAAGTTGGTACCTTACCAGATACACTTGAGTTTATTTTGATCAGATTGGACTAACAGATTCTAGTGTTGGAGCTTACTCCATCATGCTGCTGCTGACTGACTGAGTACCTCTAGAATGTGGTCACAGAAAGCTTGTATCATTTGGCTGTGTGGGGAAGCTTGGTGAAGTTTTTAATTTACAATAGCTCCAACCAAAGATCCTTATTGTGTGATCAGGCTTTAAGGGGACAAGAAAAAAACTAAAGAGCATCTCTCAAAATGCAAAAATAAGTTTGAGCCTTCTCTAAAATAGCACAATAGTTGAACATTTATTTTATAATTGTGCACAAACTTCACCCTTCTAAACTGTATCAGTAGGCAAACTATGTGAAAAATTAATTTTAAATTCCTTTATTTAAACTAATGAAGATGATGAAATTGTCTGGTTTTTAACTGCTGTTTGCTTGCATGTTCACTCATCGGTCATCATAAGCTGTTTTGAAATAGTCTAGATTTAGTGTGGGGGGGGGGACCTTTGTGGAAGAGTGGTTGTAGAATATTACTGAGACAGTTCAAATGTGTAGGGCCCTGTTCAGCATTGAATCAGATTCTGTCAAAGCCAGTATTGTAACCTATTCACAGACATTGTCAAGTTCTCTGAAATCCTACCAGCCAACAGGTAGAATGGTCTTCAGAGTGTTCATGCAGCAAAACAAACATTTTTGGACTTTCTTTTTTAAAGCTAGAAATAATGGCTACAATTTCTTCCACTGTCTGGTGGTGATATTAGAAAACTTGTTGAAGGTTGATAGAGGGGGCCTGCCGGTCAGTGATGTTTTTAAAATCTGTTCTTTCTAATAAGTGCAAAGGAAATATGCCCAACACATGTCTAGATTTCTGGTCAGTGCTGTTAGGTTTAGTCATCTGTTATTGGTATGCCATTTCAGTCAGACGTATCCCAAATTCTTGATTTGGACAAAAAATCTGTGCTGCAGTCCTACTTTCTGTTCAATTTTTTTTTGCTGCAAATTATGTGAAATTTGCTAAGGTCAAGATGAAGTGCACACACAAACTGCTAATTAGCTATTTGCCATTACTGGGAGCTCTTGGAGTTAAGAGCATTATTTGGTGATTTTTGTCATGACAAGAGAGCAACATGGCAGATATTTAGACTGAAGGATTCTAGTCTAATAATGTTATAGGAAATGAAATGTTCTGTGGGAGGGGGTATTTGCTTTACATTCTGGTCAAAGGAGGATAGGGATTACAAGTAGTACCCATCATTAATGAGGTAACTGGTAGGTATCTCTAATTTGAAGACCTTCTGTTACGGTAAGTACATCACTCAGCGGCTTTATTTTAGAGTATTAGATGTATTGTGAGTAGCTGTAATTAAAATTAATGTTTTAGCTTTAAGTATTTTATCTGCTTTTGTATTGCTAGGTTATTCTAGGGTCCAGGAAAGGTGTATTTACAGTAATTTTCCTACATTGTTTCAAGTGTCCTTAATACTCCTGTAATTCATTCTCGTAGGAGTTTCAAACCTACTGTGACTTCCCTGATATTATTGATATCAACCTCAAGCAGGCAAGCAAAGATGGTTCTTCAGAAAGTCGTGTTGTCACTATCAGTAAGCAGGACAGCAAGCCTCTGGTAAGTGATAGCAGTGCATTATTCCACCTAAGATAACATCAAATTATTTTAAACTGGCAAATGCAAGCAGGATTTTTTTTTTTTTTTTACTGTAGCTGCTTGTTTACAGTTTATTTCCTTATTGGTAATTTAAACTGCTGAGATAGTCTTCCAACTACATTGTTGTAGTCTTGTCTTCTATAGAGGTGTATTCAGTTTTTATACCCTAATTCTTTTGCCCAAATAAGTGGTGCAAGTCCTGTGTATTCTGGCTTTAGATGCTTTAATTTTTATATGCAGGTGCTGTCTTTCTTCACACGTCCTGCCAGAGTTTGTTTTTCATTTTACTAGCTTTAAGTGAACATTTGATCTGGTTCACCAGTCTTAAAATGTCTGAGTAAAATTCTTGCTACAGAGACGAAACATAGCACGGTTTATGTGAAGCAATGCTTTGCTAAAATGTTCTAATGTTCATGCATTACCTTGAACCTTTGTTGTATTTTTTCTGTAGAAAATTGAAGTGATGGTGTGCAGCACTACTGTATATGTTAATTATCATTTATTATAATCATTTCATGAGTGAATATTTGTATGTATGTCTGTGCATGCATACCTGTGTGTGTGTGTGTGTGTGTATATATAAATATTTGTGCATATCTTTTTTATTTTTATTTATTTTACATTTGTTGACCGGGATAGTCTGACTGGATGCATGTCCATTTTCAGCGGAGGCCCGGGGAGAAAAGCTCCAAGGGTAAGCAGATACAGCATTACATTACATATTACAAACAGATTATTTACAGAGATGACATAAGTAAGCAAGTTAAACAAGTTCCACAGGTTAAAGTTAGTCTTGAGCACAAGTCATGATTAAATTAAATTACACAGTAAACTGGTTAACGGATTTTTACACATTCGAGTTAGCCAGGCTTGATACATTGACATAGCCAGTTAAGTGACAAATGTTGTTTGAGTCTAGTTTTAAATTGACCTAAGGTGGAAAGTAGGGTAATATCAGCTGGAAGAGAGTTCCAGGATCTACTTACAGAGTTTGCAAAGAGATAATCACCGGCTGTGTTATTAATTTTGCTAGTCTGAATTAGTAGTTTGTTAGAGGATCGAAGCGGTCTAGGATTGTTATAGGGGGTGATAATATTTTTAAGTGCAGGAGTATTGTCCGGATTATAGAGGATTTTATAGGCCATAATCAGTTGGTTATACTGGATTAGGCTAGGTAGTTCAAGCCAACCAAGCTGATTTAGATTGATGCAATGATGTGTCCTAAAAGGCAGCCCAGTGGCAAACCTGGCAATGTGGTTGTAGCAAATTGAGAGTTTGTTAAGGACAGTCTTGTTCAAATTCGAGAGTAGAGGGGATGCATACAGAAGGGTTGAAAGAAGGTGAGAGCGAGGTATGGCAATTTTAGCTGGAGGGATTAGGAAGGCTTTTATTCTGTAAAGTGACCCTATTTTTTATTGATGGTTTTGATAGTTTGGTTAACATGTAGGTCAAATTTGAGATTATTGTCTATGATGACACCTAATAGTTTTGTAGATGGGTCAGGGGAGATTATTGTGCCACCATTTGATTTTATGGTAAAGGTGAAAGCAGTAGACCTACGTGTTGGTGAAAATAACAGCATTTTAGTTTTTTTGGGATTTAGGATCAGATGATGTTCAGAAAGCCAGTTTTCTATTGTATTAAAGGTGGTCTGGGTAGCTGACCATAACTCTACTGGAGATGTGGCTGAGCAAATCAGAGTAGAGTCATCAGCATATTGGATACAGCTGACTTTTGGAATGACAGTATAAAGGTCGTTAATGAAGATGGAGAACAGCAAGGACTCTAGTATAGAGCCTTGTGGTACTCCGAGGGTGTTAGGTAGAAGGTTAGAGAGTTTGTTCTGCCAGAGGACAGCCTGCTGTCGACCATTCAGGTAGGATTGAAACCATTGGAGGGCTCCAGTATCTAGACAGAATGTTTGCAGGGTGTGGATTAAAAGTTGGTGATCAACCATATTGAATATCTGTTATGAATAATTTCCAATCTTGCCTGTATGTTTTTGGAGGCTGGGAGACAGAGTACCAGAAAAATAGTCATGGGCATAGAGAGAATGTTTGTATTCCACACAGGCAGTGATCAGAGGTTAAGAATTAACCTCCGATCTTGGAGCTGTGAGACAACAACCTTTATTCCTACATCATCAGAACACACCCATTATTTTCCAAATTTTTGGCACATGGACCCTGATAAGGAAATGTATTTCTTTATATGTATATACAGATTTTTGTTAAAACTGTCATGATAGAGCCGTGTTCAGATGTTAAAATCAATATTTTATTTTAGGTTAAACATGACTGTTCTTAAGTTATCTCAGCAAAGAGCATCTATTTATGTGGATGGGTGTGAAGTTAAACTTTCTTCTTGAATGAGGGCTTTTTTACTTTAAAGTTAGTTTTAAAGTACGTCATAGTGCAAGAAAGAAATCTGATAAGCAAGGACACATTGTGATGCTTATTAATGTTCCATAGCAGTTAAAGTTTGGCATATAGTCTCTTCTAGTTTTCAGAACCATGGTAGTAACTTGTGATTAAAATAACATAACTAAAAGATTTGTAGAATCATAATAAAATTCAGAGCTCATTCCACTTTTCTAACCAGTGAAGTCCAGATTCCATAGATTCTCTTAATTTAGATTCTGTTATCTGTCAAGATATGTAGAACTGTGCTCTCCCCAGTATTATTTAGTTTAACAGGTTTATCAATTTAAAGACCTGTTTTTGTTACTGATACTGGTTAAGGTCAGAACACTTTCTTTCAGTTTTTGAATCACAATTTTTATATATTCATCTCCTTGTTGGTTGTATTTTCTTCCTTTGAAATTTGTGATATCTGTGGCCAAAGCAACAGAGAACAGTGATTTATTGTCTTGGGTTTCAAGACGTTGTTTATCTATGATGAGTTTTGTTAGTGCTTGTCATATTTCATCTTAGTTTGACTTGTTTGTAAGTCTTTGTGTGTTTTCCAGTCATGAAAAGTTTTTCATTCATGCCTCCCCAGGAGAGGTTTCTGAAGTTTCAGGATCTGGCTTCCCCTTATCTCACTAAGTGATATAGCAGTCTTGCTTCCATGCCAGTAGACCATTTTAAGTAGTGATGTTTAAACTTTCAGTTCAGTTAAAAGTTTGTCCAAGACTCTTATTTGAGCTGGTTGAAAAAAAAACAAGGTGCGATTTACTGTGTAAACAGATAGCTTTTGTCCCACTTAAACACAAACATATTTTACCTAGTGGGAAATACCAGTATTTGATGTGTTGGAGTTTGCCTCAACATATTCTGCAGGCAATCCCCAGTACTTTTTGCAGTTTTTCTTTCTGAAATTTTATGAACAAGTAGAATGATTTTACCCTGCTCTCACAATCTTTAGAACATGCTGCTGCTAGCATGTCACAGATGTAATAATGTTGCCAGGATCCTGTAAGGATCCCCCTGCCCAGTAAGCATAGATGTTAAGTTGTCTATCTCGCCTTCATTCTTGCTGGATGGGTTCGGAGCCGATCCTCGGCTCCGACTCGGCCACTCTAAAAGCTCGAGAGCTAGTTCCACCGGCTCGAGGCTCCCCTATATCCCACAATGCTAGGCGGTAACTCCTCAGGTCTCGTTTGCCGCTACAGCGATCGAGGTGCTTTTCAACCGGCTCGTCGGGTTAGTTTAAAATAACTAGTTGTATCTTAGATAGACCCCCCTTTTAAGTTAGCTTTTCCTCATAAATTTAAAAGTTAAGTAGTTTCCTTCCCTTCTATAGTCCAAGTTTCCCCTGTTATTTCCTAAATTTACTAAACTTATTCCCTTGGGCTTTAGGCCCAGTCCCTCCCTTCCTAGTAGTTGGAGTGACTGTGTTTTGTAGGGATTTAATTTTTCTAAGTTAATTACTAATTTAATTTTAATTTTAACAAGTGTAATCGGTGTGTGTGTGTGATTGTGTGGTTACACCTTGTTTTTTCTTTGGACATGTCTAAGGAATCGAAGGTCTCAGGCTTTAAGAAGTGTGACTCGTGCTGTCAGAAGATGTCTCTGACAGACGGTCACACGTCTTGTGTATACTGCCTGGGACCTTTGCACCTGCAGGACTCATGTGCTGTTTGCCATGGCTTCAGCCCCAGAGCCCTGCAGGAGCGTAAAACTAAGCTCATTCTAAGGGGCTTATTGAAGCCTGAGGGTCCCTCGACTCAATCCTCGGGGAAACCCTCGAAGCCTCCCAGACCTTCGGCTCCGGTATCTGAGCCGTCTTCTGGGGGTCCGAAGGCTGTTTGAACATCGGCTCCGGCCGGAGCCAGTGACTCTCGAACTCATGTCCCTACTATTTCCTCGGCTCCGGCCAGAGCCGAGGAAGACATCGCTGAGTCGGCTCAGATCAAATTGTCGGAACCGTCCTCCAGAAAAAGGTCCCGATCTCCATCTATCGGCTCCGTTCATTCGGCTCCAGCATCACCATTGCTGTCTGAACGGAGCCATAGATCTCACTCCTCTAGGTCGTCGAGACTATCAGATCATGACCTTCAGAGGGTAGTGAGTCGACTTCTTAAGTCCGAGGCACTGGCCCAGATGCTTCAAAGTCCGACTCAACAGTCGAGGACTATTCCCATTACTCAAAATGTTCCTCCTCTGACTCTTCTGAGTTCGGAGCCGGGGCGGCTCGGACCCGAGACTGTGGTGGTGTCGGAACCGATACCTTTGTCTTCGGTGCCGTCGTCTGCTCCGATGTCTTCCTTGGAAGAATCTTGGCGCCGGATTTCCCTCGTTGGCTCCGAAGGGGCGAGTGGCATCAGACCCTTGTCCGACCCCGCTCTCCCTCTCTGTGCTTTGGCGCTGGTGAGTTTGGCTCCGACATCAGCCTCGGAGCCATCACTGTCGGTGCCGGGGGAGGTTTTCAGCGTTTTGGAGCAGAGACCTCTGGCTCTGCCTGACAGGGGTGCCTTCGAGGTCATGAGGAGCGTGTTAGAACCAGGTTCAACTCCAAAGTCGGCTCCTTCTGCCCCTCCCTCCACGGTGCCTCCGGTGATTTCTGCTCACTCTCTCATCCCGGACCGTAGAGAGCCAGCTCCTCAAGTACCCCCAGTGGGGATCTCCTCCTCTTCCGAGGCCTCTCCTGACCCGGTGGGAGAGCCCCCTAGGAAGAGGCAGTGCAAGAGGAAGCACATTGACTCCCCTGAGTCTGTCACCTCTGACACAGATTTAGAGGATTCTGAAGGTTCCCCTCGTTCCCCCTCTGAAGATGTCTCCTTTGCAGACATCCTCGAAATCTTAAAACAGAGGGGGAATTGGCCAGCCCTCAACCCTTCAGAGGATGAATCGGTGTATCTTGAGGCGTTTGGCTCTCGCCCTTTCACCTCCTGGGTGTCCCCTCCCTTTGACCCCCTCATGCAAGTGGTGGCAAAGAAGGCCTGGGCGGCTCCTGACACAGTGGAACCCACCCCCAGGAGACCATCAAAATTTATCACTGCCCCCAAGGACAAAGAATTTTTAACCAAAGGTGTCTCTGTTGATGCTATGGTGGTGGCTGCAGCCACCAAGAAGGTGTTAGCTAATCCTTCGGTGCCTGTTCATCCTCCTAACAAGGAGTCTAGGTCGATGGACAGGTACAGGAAGCGGATGTTCTCGTCAGCGACCTTTACTATGCGCTCGCTGAATTACCTGTGCCATTTCACTCGTCTTCAGAGGGATTTGCTCAAGGAAGCGAGCAAAATATTAAAGGACCCAACAGCTGCGGGTTTTCAGGGTAGGATGAACTCTCAGCTGGCGACACTTAATTCTATAACTAACTCCTCCATGCGCCTCCTTTCATATGCGCCGGATGGAGCGAGTAGAGCGGCAGGTACAGGTGTAGCCTTGCGCCGGCATGCCTGGATGCGGGTATGTAACTTTGCAGACCCTTTCAAGGCATCCTTCACTAATTCCTCTTTTGATGGATCATCCCTCTTTGGTCCTCAAGTGAAGGAAACCCTGACTAGGTGCGAGACTGATGGCAAAACTCTCTCTGCCGTCGAAGTCCGTTTTTCTACTTCTTCTAGACCTTACCCCAAAGGCTAGAAGGGGGGAAAGATGTGGTTCCGCAAACAATCTCAGGGAGATTTGCCTGATGCACAAAGTCGATTCCCCTCCAGAGGCAGAGGGGGGAACAATAATGGTAGACGCTGTCCTAGAGGCAGAGGGGGCCCGCAGAACCAGGGCAGTCGAGAAACCTTTTCCGACAAGCCCTTCCAGCATCCCTGAGGTGTTACCCGACTGTCCACCTTCGGAGGCAGTCGGGCAGTTGGGGGAAGATTATCTCTGTACCCAGAAGCCTGGCTATCCCTAACTCAAGACAAGTGAGTACAGTCTATCATTTCCGAAGGCTACAGAATCCCATTCCTTTTCATTCCGAAGCAATCCAAAAAATCCCTTCCAGACGTTCCACCCAGTCAAAGGGAGCAAGCAGCACTAGAAATTTCAAAGCTGCTTGCAAAAAGAGCCATTCAACCAGTTCCAGCAGACCAACAAGGATTCGGAATCTACTCCAAATTCTTTTTGGTTCCAAAGAAAACAGGGGACTGGAGACCCATTTTGGATCTCAGCAACTTGAACAAGTTTGTCAAGAAAACAAAGTTCCGGATGGTCATGCTGCAGTCCATTCTACCCCTTTTGGGGCGGGACAACTGGATGTGCTCAATAGATCTCCAGGATGAGTACTATCACATCAAAATGAGTCTACGCTCCAGGAGATTCCTCCACTTCAGGCTGGGAACCAGTCATTTTCAATTCAGGGCCCTGCCCTTTGGTCTCACTACAGCCCCCCGAGTGTTTACCAAATGCATGGCAGTGGTCGCCTCTCATCTGAGATGACAAGGATTCCAGGTTTTTCCATATTTAGACGACTGGCTCCTTACAGCCCCCACCAAGCATCTGTTGCTTCTTGCCAGAGACTACACCTTTCACACATGTCAAACAGTAGGCATTTCAATAAATTATGAAAAGTCTGTCTTGTCGCCTTGTTGTGTTATTACCTTCATAGGCGCAAATCTAGACACAATCAACATGTCAGCCAGACTCACAGAGCAGAGAATAGCAGACATACACAGACAGGTCTCTTTTGTCTTGCAGAGCAACAAAGTCAAAGCCAGACTGATCCTGAAGGTCTTGGGGATTATGGCGGCGGCCATCCCTCTTCTACCATTAGCCCGCTTCCATATGAGAATTTTACAATGGATGCTCTTCACACAATGGTCTTTCCAACGACTTCCAATGTCCCATCCTATTCGGATAACTCAATCGTGCAAGAATCATCTCTCTTGGTGGATCACATCTCCCCAGCTCCACCTAGGGAGACCTTTCGTCCCTTCCCCTCCGGTTGCTACAGTGACAACGGACGCCTCCCTGATCGGGTGGGGGGGGCATTACCAGGGCAGGACGGTCCAAGGCATGTGGTAACCTTTCGAGTGCCACTTGCACATAAATGTCCTAGAGATGAGAGCAGTGCTTCTAGCGTTGCAAGCCTTACAAGACTCTCTTCCCAAGGGAACTATAGCAATTCAGACAGACAATATGTCTGTAGTGTGGTACATCAACAAACAAGGCGGAACCAGATTTTACCCCCTATGTCGAGAGGCACTCAGACTGTGGCAATGGGCGATTTCTTCTCAGCGGTCTCTGTTAGCAACGCACATTCCCGGGAAGTCCAATGTGATTGCAGACAAATTGAGCAGAGGTATTCTCATGCCTCATGAGTGGTCTCTGAAGAATTCAGTGTTGGAGAAAGTTTTTCAAAAGTGGGGCCGGCCTTGCTGCGACCTTTTCGCTACTCCCCAAAACAGCAAGTGCGACGATTTTTTCACCCTCTTTCCCCAACCATGCCACCCCAGCAGAGACGCTCTAGTACACGATTGGCCCCGGGGACTTCTGTATGCTTTTCCTCCCTTCTCACTGATATCTCAGCTAATACAGAAAGCTATCGCTCAGAAAGCTTCCATGATCCTCATTGCCCCTTACTGGCCTCGACAGGTTTGGTTCCCATTTCTCCACCGTTATCTGTTGGAGCAACCTTGGCATCTGGACCCAGTTCCAGACCTCTTGACCCATCAGTCGGGTCAGTTGCACCACTCCCTTCCTTCTCTGAACCTCACAGCGTGGTTCCTCCAATTCCAGCTCTAGCCAGGCTTCCTCTAATATCTCACTCAGAGATATTTTGATAGCCTCTCATAAATCTTCCACTCGGAAGATTTATCATAGTAAGTGGAAACGTTTTTCCTGTTGGGCGCAGTCAAAGAATATAGATCCTTTCACTGCTTCCATTCAATCAGTTTTAGACTTTCTAGCCGAACTTTTCCACTCAGGTTCGTCCCCATCTACCATCAAAGTTCAATTAGCAGCAATTTTGAACTTTCATGTTGGAGTCTCAGAGTCCTCCATTATGTCTCTCAGACTCTGCAAAGCCTTTTTAAAGGGAGTTTTTCTCATCAAACCACCTATCAGGGATCCTCCTCCTCAATGGGATCTCAACTTGGTTCTAGCGTCCTTAATTCTTCCCCCCTTTGAACCTGCGGCTTCATGTTCAGTGAAGTTACCATCTTGGAAAACACTCTTTTTAGTAGCTATCACTTCAGCTAGAAGAGTCTCTGAACTCCATGCTCTGTGTAGTTGACCCCCTTACCTTGTGTTTCATAAGGATAGGGTGTCCTTGCGTACTAACCCGTCTTTTTTGCCTAAGGTAGCTTCACTGGCAAATGTGAATCAAACCATTGACCTTCCTGTGTTCTTCCCTAATTATTCGAACAGGTCAGAACAAAAATTACATTGCTTAGATGTTCATCGCCAACTTAGGTACTATTTAGACAGGACCAAACAATTCAGGAAGTCTGATCAACTGTTTGTTTCTTATGCAGAAGGTAGAATGGGCCTTCCAGTTTCTAAAGTATCTCTCTCTAGATGGCTTATTTCGTTGATTACCCTTGTGTATGAGATCAGACATCAACAGTTGCCATACAAACCCAGGGCTCATTCAACTAGAGCTTTAGCCACATCTATAGCTTTCCAAGATAGGCTGCCTATTGATTCGATTTGTTCTGCAGCTACTTGGGCTTCTCCCCATACCTTCATTTCTCATTATAAGTTGGACTTGGCCTCTAGGGACCGAGCCAACTTTGGTTCCACTGTACTCAAGAGTCTGTTCCGATAGGCCACCCTGGACAAGGTCCTAGGGACGCGGTCCCATCCAGCAAGAATGAAGGCGAGATAAACAACTTAACATTTAGAAGTTATGTACCTACCATAACATTCCATGTTAGTTGTCTTCTTCTCGCCTTCTTTCTTGCGTCCCACCCTCCTTCCCCCTAGCCCGGACAGACCTAGAGGAGTTTGTTTTGTTCCTTTATGGAATTTCCTTGCTGGGCTTAGCTATCAAACGAGATCTGAGGAGTTACCGCCTAGCATTGTGGGATATAGGGGAGCCTCGAGCCGGTGGAACTAGCTCTCGAGCTTTTAGAGTGGCCGAGTCGGAGCCGAGGATCGGCTCCGAACCCATCCAGCAAGAAAGAAGGTGAGAAGAAGACAACTAACATGGAACGTTATGGTAGGTACATAACTTCTAATTTTCTTCCATGTCTGTGCTGTCAAGTTCTAAAGCAAATATTCACACTTGGATTCCCAGAACCATAGTCCTTGCTTTATCTTTCTATACACCACCAGTGCAGACTTAAGCATCTTTTTTTCTGCTGTCAAGTAAAAAGAGCTGCAGCTCCTTTAATTTCTAGTCATATCCCTTCCATCACATGGATCTTTCTTGTGGCTTTCTTCTGGACTTGCTCCAGCAATCTGATGTCTTTTTCTTTATATGGCCTCCACAGCTAATCACCAAAGTTGTAGTTTGGCTAGAGGCTTATAAATTGGAAACATTGCCTCTTTGCTTCTTGAACCTAGTCCCCACTATTCCTGTTGTTACCATACCTCTTCATAAATTTCAGGAGTGAATTATCAAATCTAATTCTCATTGCTTTATGTAGGCTAAGAAGGGTATGTTTTCATGTCATGAGGTCTGGTAATACAGAAGTGTGCCCTAGCAAAGATGTCTGCCATGGCTGAAATGATGGGACAGCTCCACATCAGTCTGGCTTCTGATGTGGGTACTTACCTCTGATGGTCTTCTTTACAGGGTGTCAGAAGTTATTGAAGTTGCAGGCAGGTCTTCCATTTAGTAAGCCTGTGCTTGTAAGTGGAGGAGATTTGCCTTCTGGGCCACACTAGCTTACTGAGCATCCCTTAAAGGAATTATGTACATCTTCCCACTGCTGAAGAATCTCCCTTGCCTGTTGAATCTGAACTTTACAGCTGATGGTCTTTCTCATCCCTGATTGGAACCCAGTAATTTGGCAGAGTTGAATCTTGTTTCTTGAGTAACAATTGGCTTGGTTTGGTGGCTGTCACTTCTGCTTGCATTTTCTCATATCTTTGGGGGTCTCGTGCTGAAAAACGTGTATGATTTTTCACAAGGAACTTGTATCCCTTAGAGATGGTTAATATTTCCTCCCAAAAGTGGTTTCCAAATTGTATTCAAGCTGTTCCATTGATATCCTTATGTTCTTTGCTGAGGGCAAAACCAGAGCAGAGAGAGGCATTTGTATCCTGGAGGGTAAATGCCAGGACAGGTTTCACATGAAGCAGGTACATACATTTATTAGGGCAATAGCAGCTATCCTCCTTTCGATAGAAGTGAGGGCTTACAGTTGAAAAACAAATTCTTCCAAGTGGATTGTCAGTTGCATTATCTTTTCTGGCAGCTAACTGCACATTGGAATCCACTAGTGGTTGATTCGTGTTGGTCTGCATTGCGGGTATATGTTACAAGGGAATTTGTTCATTATTGTGAACCTGTACCAGATATTTTTTCAGCTGTCACTCCAGGAATTAGGCTGTCTTCCATCACCTTGTTTTTAAGATTTCAGCCATTTGAACTTGGAAGTAGGCCATTAGACTACTTTCTAGCACCTTCCACATATGTGAAGTACTGCTTGGAATTCAGTCTATTCTTTGAACTCACCAAAGAGGGTCACATATGCTGGGTATAATTTAGTTGCGTTTTGTTAACCACTTTTTCTCAGTGTTTTTTGCCACTGTGCCTACTTGTTTTTTTAACTAGGTTTGGTCACATAAATGTGACTTGAGTATGAATAGTCCTCTTTTAGTAACAGTAATGCATTTATCATTAAGTTTGAAAATTATAAGCGCTATGGGTCCTGTGCTTTGACATTAGCCTAGCTATAACAGATACAGTATATCAAATGGTGTAAAAGGGGACTGACCATGCTCAGTAATAAATCCCTTCCTGTTATCTCATTTTGCATGGATGGCCGCCTTTCAGGTATTAGATTTTGTTTTGTGATTTAGACAAAATAACATAGTACCGTAGCTTCTTTGTTAGGCCTTGATTTTCAGAAATGCATTTGCTAGGGGTTGGCTCCAGTGTTCAGGATTTTTTTATTTTGGCATGTAATACGATGCTGTGTGCCAGCCCTCAAGCACCTTGCACTTTAAAGGGTGATAGCTTTAGAGAAGAATGTTGATTTGTGGAGAGTATAAACCCAGTCATCAGACAAATTGAAGATGGTCCCCTTCTAGATCAACTGATATGGTAATGTAAGTATCTGTTATTTCCAGTTTCTCTTTATTTTCTTCATAAGGTTACTTTACAGTTTGGTGATCATGATAGTGGTGTAACAGTTATGAATTTCTGCATCAGGTGTGCTGTCACTGAAGTAAGATGTTTTCCGTTTTATTTGCAGGAGCTTGAATTCTCTTCACTGAAAGAAGCACTATCATTTGCTTCATTAATTGATGGGTACTACAGGTTAACATCTGATGCACATCATTATTTGTGCAAAGAAGTTGCACCTTTAAGGTTGTTGGAATGCATTCAGAGCAGGTGTCATGGTCCTATTTCGTAAGTAACTTTTGAAACTTGGTATTGTTGACCTGAAAACAACACACAGAGGTTTATGGTGACAGCAAATTAGGGAGAGCTCCTGAAAAGGCAGACTTTATTTTTAGATCGAGTACATTTAATTCGTTTGTAAAAACTTCAGTTTTGCATTGCTGTGTGTAATGATGTTAAGATGTCTCACTTTTTAGATGGCATACTAAAGAAGTGATTTTTATGATTTTTTTTTTTTTTAAGTCCTTCAGCTGTGCTTATTCTTCATCAGTCGTCCCGCTTAGCAGCACTCTGCCTTCATCTGACTACTGTGACATCTCGTCCTCTGCCCAGCAATTAAGCCCAGCTCAACCCTGGACCAGGACCACCTCTTGGGATGGAGAGAATCCCAGAGGTGAAGACCTGCATTTCAACTGACTAATTGGTAAGGGACAAGAAAGGTTCTCAGTGCAGTGTCATCCTCAGCAATTGTTCTGAATACCTGGTCCCTTTGTCAATCCTTCTCAGTGTTGTAACTTAGGAAGCAGAATATGCTATTTGTTGGACATCAAGCAAGCATGCTGCTTATGCCCCAGCAATGATACACATTATCTCCTTTCATATCACTGTTGCTGTCATCATCTTCTTTCAGCTGTTCCCGTTAGGGGTCGCCACAGCGGATCACCTGTTTCCATTTTTTCCTGTCCTCTGCATCTTGCTCAGTCACACCAACCACCTGCATGTCCTCTCTCACCACATCCATAAACCTTATCTTAGGCCTTCCTCTTTTCCTGTTACCTGGTAGCTTCATCCTTAGCATCTTTTTCCCAATATACTCAGCATCCCTCCTCAGCACATGTCCAAACCAACGTAATCTTGCCTCTCTGGCTTTGTCTCCAAACCTTCCAACCTGAGCTGACCCTCTAATATACTTATTCCTAATCCTGTCCACCGTCGTCACACCCAGTGCAAATCTTAACATCTTTAACTCTGCCACATCCAGCTCAAACTCCTGCCTTTTTGTCAATGCCACTGTCTCCAACCCATATAACATAGCTCCTTCCCTTGTATTCCTACAGATACTCGTCTGTCACAAATCACTCCTGACACTCTTCTCCACCCTTCTCCACCCACTCCATCCTGCCTGTACTCTCTTCTTCACCTCTCTTCCACACTCAACGTTACTCTGAACTATTGACATTCTTTACAAAATGGATCCCCTGCCAAGAGTAGTCCCAGTGTTTGGCCAGTGTACCAAAGCCTTAAATTGCATAGACATTGTATGTCAGGTGTGCTCCCCACTCAAAGCATAGGGCATAAAGGTGACGTACTGACATATATACCTCAGAACTTCTTTGCCGCCCGTCCAAACACCATTATTGATCATCAGTCTGAATGCTTCTTCATCTGTGCAGGTTAACAAGCCATGTTTCAGATAAGTGCCCCTTTGGGGTTTCTTCTTATCTATTTTTCCGTGTGTGTGTGTGTGTGTGTGTGTGTGTACATATATATGTATGTGTATATATATATATATATATATATATATATATATATATATGTGTGTGTGTGTGGTTTACATGTCATCCAGAAGGAGAAACTGTCAGTGTGAGAGGCAGAGTCCCCCATAAAGATCATCATGAGCAGTGTCTTTTCTGTCTGAGTGTTTCTTATATCCATATGCAGTAATCTATCTGCATTTGTCCCCAAGACTCTACATAATTTCTCCTCCTTATCAATTTACCTGTAGAACCAATGTTTTAAATTGTTGGTGTAAGGTGCTATGGCGGAATTTTTCTGTCGTGAAGGTCAGCCACCTGCCTAGAAAAAAAAGACAAAAAACTCTGGTCTGATTTTGGTTGCTGTCTTGCCTCCTCTAGATGTCCCTCTCAAGGCTGGTGAAAGCCCAGAGGATCATCTGGTTGTTTTATCAGATTCCTCTGCTACGACCCCTTTCAGAGGCTGGCATGGATCTAACTTTTTTCACATTTGGAGGCTGTGCTAATGTCTGCTTTAGATGTTGAGGGGGAACCTCAGCTGATTATTTCTGAGGGACTGTGGGAGCGGTAAAACAAATCCTTGTTTGGAAAGAGATTCCCGCTATGTTGGCAAGGGTTGGAATCACCCAGGGTTTTTAGGGTGGATGTTGCCTAGAATAAAAATCAGAAAACTAAACCTATTTCCCCTGCTGATAAACATCCTCAGCATGAATGGCAGGATTTTACCCAGTGGTTATTTAAAGCAACCTTAAGGAGTTTCTTTGCCTGCTCCTTCTTGTTCTTCTACTCCCCTGAAGAGGCCCAGGGAGCAGTAATCATCTGAAGAGGATTTAGATTCTGGAGAAGAGTCTTTGGTATACTTTTCTCAGATCCCTTCTCTCTTGGAATTATGGGTCTGAGGAGGAAGTTTCTGGTTAATCCGGACTGCTCTTTTGAGGAGCACTTCTTTGGGGATACTATTACTCTTATAAAGGAATGTTTCAGATGGGACTTTTCTCAGGTTTCTGATATTCAAAAGAGGTATTACTCCTCCAAATGGAGTCTTCTAAGCTTTCTGCCATACCTCTGTCTTGTCTGCTCTTCTTGACAATTTTCAGTAGCCTTTGTGGCTCCTGACTCTCAACCTCCAGCACCTAAGAAACCTGGTAGATTTTACAAGGTGCCTGATGATTGTAACCCCTTGTACAGATGTCCTTCTGATTATCCTTCTGTAGTGTCTGTCTCTTTTGACAAATCTTTTAAACTTTTCTTCTCTACTAAACTACTTCCTTCAGTCAAGGACAGTAGGGCTGTGGAATGTTTAGGCAAAAAGGTGTATACTGCTGCCACCCTGGCTTTTCAGGCTATTGATTACCAGACTCTTATGACCAGGTATGTTCTAGCTATTTTGTCTCAAGCTTCCAGGCAATCTCTGACCTCCCTGATTCAGAAGGGAAGGTCTCAGCCCTTTTTCAATTAGGTTCTACCTCTCAAGTGGCTTGCCACTCTATTAAATGTAGTTATGATGCAGCTGATGCTTTCTAGGGCTACTGCCTTTGGTTCAGTTTTGAGATGTTACTCTTGGTTTTGTCTCCATCATTTATCTGATGATATTAAGGCTAAATTGCTAGATGCCCCTCTTGATGATAAGAACTGTATTTGGTTCTGCTGCTGAGTCCCTCCGGGGTAAAGGCAAGGCCTTGCAGGACTTGAAACATATTTTTGTGTTTCTTTCCTCTCCCTAAGTTCCAGAAGAATTATCCATCCAAATCTATTTTTGTATGTAGATAGCCTCACTATCCTCCTAAAGGTAAGAAGGGTTCTAGAAGTGTACATCCTGCTAAGTCTACCCAAGACTCCTACTTCTCAGAAGCCTCCTTTTCAAGACAAAGCAGTTACTATTTGACAGTTTGTTTCCCCTTTACCTAGGTCTGTTTCCCCTCTCCCTTTTTCTTTCCCTGTTCCATCCCAATTAGTTATGGGTCACTTGAGGCTCTTGGGCTCTTTCCATCATCCATCAGGGATACTTCATGGTGTGGAAATCCCCTCCTCCTTTTCTGGGTATCCCTCAACCTCCTCAGGAACACTTTCCTTTATTTCCAGACCTGCTTCAGAGCATTTTGGTCCAGGGCACCATTCAAGCTGCACCCCCTGCCCAGGAAGGGGAAGGGTTTTATTCCAGGATGTTTCTGGTTCCCAGGAAGGAAATCATCTGAAGACCCATTTTGGACCTTTCTCAGCTCAACTCCTTTCAGATGCTGTCCCTTCAAACCCTGTTCCCTCTTCTTCGTCCCTAAGCTGTCATTATTATCCCTGGATCTCAGGGATGCTTATCTTTACATCACAGTTCATCCCCTTTCCAGTAAGTTTTTTTCATTTCTCTGTTTCTTCCTTGCATTTTCAGTTCTGTGCTTTGTCATTTGGCCTCTCTACTGCCCCAAGGATATTCACCAAATATCTCTAAGCCTCACTCCTGTCATTGCCTTTTGTAGGATGATAGGAGTTCAGATCTTTTCCTTATCTGGGTGACCTGCTCATTCAGGTTTTATCACCTCCATTTTACAGTTTGTCTCGTACAGTGTCTGAGGTTTACCATAACCTTTCAGAAGTCAGTCCTGGTTCCTATGTTTCTTGGTTGCAGGATCAAGACAATTCCCATGCTAGCATCCCTGCCTCCTCCCAATGCTTTCTATCTAATCACCTTTTTTCAGTCCTTTCTTCCTGTGGCTTTAGTCATGGCCAGGAATTTTTTCAGGGTTCTCGGATTCGTAGCCTCCATCATTCCTATACTGCCTCTAGCTACACTATATATGAGAAAACGATTGTGGTTCCTGAAGTCAGTGTCAGCTGAACATCATCTGTCATCAGCTTTCTCTCAGCCCAAGATTTCCCTTTCAAGCTCCGGTCCCCTCTCAGGAACTTTTTTTGGACAAGAGGTGCGGAACTTCCTTCATTACGTCAAGGACCAGGGTCTCTGACCTCCTCATCAGAGGTCAGATCACATCAACGTAAAGGGGATAAGAGATCTCCTTTTAGCTCCTCAGACTTTCCATTCCCTCTTTCTTTCAGGGCCTCTCAAAAACTTCACAGACAATGCCACAGTGATGTGGTATATCAACAAGCAAAGGGGGACATGGTCTACCTTCCTTTCAGTCTGACTCTTCAGGTATAGGATCTAGCTGTCCAGTGTCAAGTGACTCTTCAGGGTGTATAAATTCAGAGCAGAATATAGTGGCAGACTGTTTAAGCAGGTCCAGTACACAGGCTGACAGATGGATGCTTCACAGAGATGCTTTTTTGGGCATTGTTCTTCAGTGGGGTATTCCACATGTAGATCTTTTTGCCTCCTCTTTGAACAAATTCCTGTTTATTGCACCAGAGTTCCAGGTCCTCTGACTTGGAAAGTGAATGCCCTATCTTTTCCTTTCGAAGTGAATGTTTCTGTATGCATTCCCTCCCTTTCCTGTGATTCAGAGGCCCTTGCTGAAGGTAAAGGAAGGCTCCTCCACAGTCTTGCTGGTGACTCCCTTTTGCCCCAGACAGCATTGGTTCCCTCCTCTTCACTTAGCCAGGGGCAATCATCATATGTTACCTCACAGGGTGGGCCTTCTCACACAGGACAAGAGGTCTCTGATCCATTGCCACTTGTCCACTCTTCAACTGACACTATGGTTGATAAGGTTTTGATCCTTTTAGACATCTTTTTTTTTTTTCTGAGGACATGCTTAGGGTTCTGCAGGAGACCAGGAAACCCACTACCAAGATAATTTTATGTGGGAATCCCTCTGGTTTTCTCTTAATTGTGTGAATTACTCCATACTGGGTTAGCGTATTCTTCTGTTAAAGCTCACCTTTCAGCTGTTTCTGCTTATCTGCCATTGACTCTTCCTCTTGTGTCTGTGTATGAGGTCAAACAATTTCTTAAAGGCGTTCTTCATGTCAGGCCTCTCAGGAAGCCTATTCCTCCTTCCTGGGACATCAGATTTGGTCTTGAGTAATTGACTCGGGCCCCTTTAGAGCCTGCGGCTTTAGCTTCCTTGCATCATTGTACATGGAAGACTGTTATTCTTTTGTCCCTTACTTCAGCTAAGAGAGTCTGTGAACTCTAAGCTGTTATAGCTTTTTCTTCCTTTCTTAGTTTTTCATGGGGACAAAGTGCCTCTTCGTAATAATCCTTTCTTTTACACCCAAGGTTGTTAATGAGTTGTCTCTTAATTAGTCTATTAGTTTGCCCTTCTTTGTTTTTTTTTTTTATTTATTTATTTATTTTTTTATCTCAGATCTGTTTCTAGGCAAACCATAAGGCCATTTCTTTATGCTATTCCTTTCATGGAAAATGTCTTCTATGTCTGTAAGGGCTCATTCTACTAGAGCTGTTGCTTCCTCTTGTGCTTTTTTTTAATTGTTTGGATACAAATTCCATACTTGAGGGTATTACTTTGACTTCATTACAAACTGAATGTTTCCAGAGCAAGAGCTATCCTGCATAGGTTTCTAGGGGGCTCCTCTCAAGTTTTTTTCTTTTTTACTCCCTTTTGTAAAGAATACTGCAACAGTGACATGGAAGGATATAGTGTGTGTAAAATATTACCATAACAGTAGATATCCTTCTCTTCACTGGTGCAGTGTTCACACCCTATTTCCTCCCCTTTCTGCTGTGCTCTTTTCCTTCTGTCTTCTTGGCCTGGAACTCTTTTCTTTTTTTTTCCCTTCTAGATGCACATGTTCCTCCTAGTTTGTAGGAATAATTGTTCTTCCTGGGGCTTTTCAATTCTGAGGTAAGTACATTTGTACATCACCTTTATGTCCTACACCTTGAGCAGGGAGCATAAGTGTGATGTATGGCGTCTTTAAAATCTAAGGCTTTGGTATACTGGCCAGCCGTTGGGGATCCCTTTTGTAAAGAATACTGCAACAGTGAAGAGAAGGACTGCGGTGGTAGTGCTGCGGTAGCGTTGTTGCGTTAGTTAGATGTTGCCCGTTCGATTCTCAGTTAGAACATCTTCTGGGTGTCGACATGTGTGAATGGGCGTTCCTTCGTTGAAGGTTGTGCATTAGGCCCGGCAAGCCAGTACATAAAAATCTACTGCCAATCATTAGCGGACCGGAGTTCCGCTGTGGCGACCCCTAACCGGGAAAAGCTGAAAGACACAAACAAACTGCAACACTGAAGAGAAGGACATCTATTGTTAAGATTTTGTACAACTGTACTTTCTAGGGGCTGTCTCCTATAACATACAATACACAACCTACTAAACAAATAGTGAAGAAAAATCAGTCAGAAATCTGAATATCAGTTTACAAAAATATTGCTGCCTGGTGGCTTGACTTTTTTTCTTCAAGGGGATGAAGTGCAACAGCTTTACTTTGTGTTTCATGAAGTAGAAACTTAACATATTAAAAATCCAATATCTGTTAATAACTGGATAAAACTTAACATGCACTAATACATCCGTTAAAGTTTTTCCTATAATGTTACCGTTAATAGAACATATGACCTTCCCTTTTGAAAGAATAATCCATGGTCAATCAAAAACCAGGTTGAACTTAACAGATCAAGAACATTTGAAAACCCACCAGTAGACTTCCATATAAATGTTTTTGCAGAGAGGCAAACCCCACAACACCCTATGAACTTATTTATGTAAACTCCATAGTTAGACAACAGTGTGGAAAGTAGAAACTTCCTGTTAAAGTGGTCCCTCAAAAACAGCAAGCCCATTGTGACTAAATTTTCTAGACACACTGATAAAACATAATTTTATCCAGATGTTTGTTGTGTTACCCTGCTGCAGTCATCACACTTGGGTTATCCTGCCGTCCGGCAGTCCCGCAGTCGGCCCGAATTCCAAAGTCTTAGTCCGGCGTCGGTTGCTGTCGCTTCTTCCCTGACGTCAGTGCACCAGGGGTATACAAGAGGCATCCGACGCCATTTTATTCAGTCTTTCTTGCCGCGCGGTGCCCGAAGCAGAAGCAGTTCGCAAGTGCCGGTTGGCCGACACCTGAGATTTCCGATTCGAATTTCAGTCCGAAGTCTTCAATAAAGCTAAGTACCCTTTTGGGGAACCTTTTCTTGCCTCAGTCCGATGTCAGAAAAAGTTAACAATTGCATTTCTTGTGGGAAGCAAATACCTCATAAGGACTTCCATTCTTATTGTATTCCTTGCCTTGGCCCAGACCATGACGTCACAGGTTGTTGGTTTTGTGCTAGGTTTAATAAACGAACTATCAAACGCCGTTTTGACTTCGCACGCCATTACTTTGGTATGAAATTTAATTACATCATGCCGTCGGAGCAGCTGACGACCGGCATGCATAAAAAACGCAAGGATAAGGACAGGCAGCCTAGGAACAAGCCAGACTCCGAGGCCTCTGCTGGGCCTGTTGCCGGTTCTCCGGTTTTCAGTGAGGCGCCTACTTCCGACACCGGAGACGGAGACCCCCGGTGCAGTGAAACACCTTCGGTTGCAGAAGGTGTCTTCAGACTAACTACACTCACCATTAAATCTTATGCTAAGCTTAAAACTCCTTTAAAACCAAAAAAGACTGTACATCAGTCTACAATTCAAGGCCCCATGCCTAAGAAACAGATGCTTAAGATGGCTGAAGATTTGATTACCCTAATCGGGGGTTCCCATCACCCTCCAGATAAAAGACCAAGACAAGAGGAGGATTATGCTTCCTCTGACCAGGTTTAAGTTTCCTCAGATTCTTCTGAGGAACAGGATTACACTTTTCCCCCTTATGAAGACTCTGATGCTGAAGACTCTTTTTCCTCAGCATCTCCTCCTGAGGACTACTACTCCTTTGGGGAAACTTTACATACCATGAGGGAACATTTCCACTGGGAAGGCCAGGACTACTCTGATTCTAAGAAAAGACTCCGAGAGTTCCTTTTACTACCCCAGCATAGACCACTTGTTATCCCTCCAGTTTTAGATATTGTGGATTATTTTACTTGGAGTCTATTCTAAATCCAGACTCTCTACCTCCTGCTTCAGCCAAACCAGACAGATAATACAGAGTACCTGACTCACACAAATTCCTTTATAAAAGTCCTGTGGCTGACCCAGAAACAATTTCCCAGGGTCCCAAGGGGGCTAAAACTTTTATGGCTAAAAATCCTGTGCCCTCTGAAAGGGATTCCAGAGCCCTAGATAGATGGGGAAAGAAAATATACACCTCAGCAACTCTGGCTATGAGAGCATTACATTGTCAGTTTCACATGCTGAAATATCAGCAATTCCTGCTGTCTCAATTAAAACAAAAAATGAGCACACATACTGAACAGTCTGAATTCAAGGAAATGCAGGATCTGTTGCATGCAGCTGAACAGGTGGGCAAACATACTTTACAATGTGGATTTGATTCATTGGAAGCTTCCTGTAGAGCAGCTGTTACTGGGTCTGTCATACGTAGACATGCTTGGTTAAAAGAACAAACTCTACCTGATCTTGTTAAAGCAAAATTATTGGGTGCAACTTTACAGCAGGATGTATTATTTGGTGTCAAAGCAGAAGAGGTTTTAAAGAAAATGGAGGATAAGGCAAAGTCTATGCAGACGGTCAAGGATTCTTTACAGGTACAACCCCCTCGTTTCAGCAGAAATTGGCAAACAAAAAACTGGTCCTTTCCAGCTTCTGACAGATCACAGAGGGGCAAATACAGACGCTCAAGGGGCAGAGGTCAGTCACAAGGCCCTTACAAACCTCGCCAATGGGGTACTGCTACCCAGAAAGGAGGAGAAGACTGTACCCAAGCTAGCAGAAGACAAACACAATGACTCAATCCTCAAACTACCAAGCAAATCTCTCCTGGCAGCTCCCTTGGGAGGAAAATTAGCATTTTTTGCAGACAACTGGCACATCATCACAAAAGACAAATGGGTCCTAAACATAGTCTCACAAGGATACAGATTCCACTTTCTTACCTTGCCAAGGATAAAAGGAATGCCAAACCTGCCACCAAATCAATGGGCAGAGGCACAAAAACAAATTACAGCTCTCATGGACATGAGAGCAATTCAACAGGTACCTATACTGGAGCAAGGACAAGGATTTTACTCAAGACTCTTTCTAGTCCCAAGAAAAGACAAAGCATGGAGACCCATTCTGGATCTTTCAATTCTGAACACCTATCTGCAAGTACCAAAATTCAAGATGCTAACACTACAGCAGCTTCTTCCCATGCTGGGCAAGAATGCTTGGCTAGTAACGTTGGACCTCAAGGAGGCATACCTGCATGTCCCTATCAGACAAAATTGCACAAGATACCTCCGCTTCATTGCAGGTTCAATGCGTTATCAATTCTCTGCACTGTCCTTTGGCTTATCTACTGCGCCCAGGGTCTTCACAAAATGCCTAGCACCAGTAATTGCATACTGCAGACAAAGAGGAATTTAAATATACCCATACCTGGACGACTGCCTTCTTCAAGCAGAAAGCAAGGACATTCTTTTAAAGCATCTGGCATTTGTCAAACACCTTCTAAGTTGCCTAGGGTACACAGTAAACGAAAAGAAATCAAAACTAGTGCCCTCACAAAACATAATATTCCTGGGTGCCAGCTTAAATACAACGGCCCAGATGGCTTATCTCATGCCAGACGAGCAACAACAGCTGACTCAATATTTCAAAATAATGGCAACAAAGACCCAACTCCCTCCAAGAAAAATTCTGCAGGCCTTGGGATTCATGGCATCTTGCATTCTACTAATACCATTTGCAAAACTGCATATGAGGAAATTACAATGGTACCTGAAAAGCGTATGGACTCAGCACAGCCACAGCTTGGAAACAATGATACCACTCATTCCCTGCCTTCAACAGGAGTTTCTATGGTGGGCACAGGCATGTCACCTCAACAAGGGTCAGCCTTTCACCTTACCCACAGCCAGGCAAACTATGACAACAGATGCATCAGACTATGCCTGGGGATCATACATGGCAAGACAGTGCATTCAGGGCAAATGGACTACAGATCAAAGGCATCTGCATATCAATCAAAAAGAAATGCTAGCAGTACAGAATGCCCTAACAGCTTTCAAGGACCTTCTACACCCAGGACAACTAATAATAAAGATGGACAATACCACAGTAATGTGGTACATAAACAAGCAAGGGGGCACACATTCCTACCCTCTATGCAGGCAAGCAATGACCTTGTGGAACACGGCACTGTCTCACCAGGTTCAGTTACAAGCACAATTCCTGCCAGGAAAGAAAAACACATTGGCAGACTACCTAAGCAGAAACGTCATCGATCCACACGAGTGGAAACTAGATCCACAAGTATTTGCAATGATGGCTCAAAAATGGGGACGCCCAGACATAGATCTGTTTGCCAGCCCCCAAAACTACCAATTTAAATTTTGCACAAGGACATTCCATCCACAAGCTTGGAAAGTGGACGCCCTCTCATTCAGTTGGAAAACATTAACAGTGTATGCCTTTCCTCCACTGCCTCTTCTAGCAAAGGTACTGCTGAAAGTCAAATTAGAGAGGCCACAAATGATACTCATTGCACCAGACTACGCCAGCATTGGTATCCAGTTCTAAGGAACATGGCCCACAGCCCACCATGGATTTTACCACAAATTCCTCACCTGCTCACCCAGCGAGACAATCCGATTCTACACAGCCAGCTCAAGACTTTAAACCTGGCTGCATGGCAAATTACCTAAACAACCAGCCAACACTTCTATCCAAAGCTGTTATGGATGTCATTCTAGAGGCCAGGAGGACCAGCACCAGGAAAACCTATTCAGACAAATGGAAAAGATTTTGCGCCTGGAACCAGGCTAAATGCCACAATCCCCTTGATCCAAACATTCCTCAGATTCTACAATATTTAACTGAGATGTTGCACAAAGGACTTTCATTTTCATCTATTAACATCCACGCCTCAGCAATTTCAGCTCATTACAACACGGATCCTCCTTTATTCTCACATCCACTCCTAAGAAAGTACCTCAGAGGGGCTAAAAACATAAGACCGCCCAGGTGAGCGTCAACACCTACTTGGGATCTCAACTTTGTTCTGGAAAAGCTTACACTGCCGCCCTTTGAACCAGCTTTTTCAGCTGATTTAAAATTTCTTTCATGGAAAACTGCCCTGCTACTAGCAATAACCTCAGCTAGAAGAGTTTCAGAGCTACAGGCACTAATGGCAGTGGAGCCTTCCTCATTTTTCATCAAGACAGAGTATCTCTACGAACTAACCCTTCCTTTATGCCAAAGGTGGTATCCAGTGTGGCCCTAAACCAAACCATTCATTTGCCCACCTTTTTCCCAAATCCCCAGAACAAAGGAGAAAGACTCCTGCACTCTTTGGACATTCACAGGCAATTACGTTACTACTTGGCTAAAACTAAGGCTTAGAGAAAATCTGACCAGCTCTTTGTAGCCTATGCTGCAGGATCACAAGGAAAAGCTGTCTCAAAACAGACCATTTCTAAATGGATAGGGCATTGCATATGTTTCTGCTACACGCATCATGGGAAACCTGTACCTGCTAACATTAGGTTCCACTCCACCAAGGCTACAGCTACATCAGCAGCCTTTCTCAGGGGAGTGCCAACCAAGGATATTCTGGAAGCTGCAACCTGGAGTTCAGTGCACACCTTCACCAAACACTATCACTTACCTCTATATTCTAAGACTAGAGCTGGTTTTGCCACTGCAATTTTGCAGGGCCTACTAGCTTCTTCTAACCCTATTTAACTCCACCACCCATCCTTAGCTTTGGGATTCAACCCAAGTGTGATGACTGCAGCAGGGTAACACGATGAACATAGTACAGTTTTGTACCTACCATAAATGTAGATGTTCGAGTGTTCACCCTGCTGCAGTCCAGGTTACACTCCCTCCATCCCCTCCGACCTAGCTGAACTTATCTATACCCACTCTATCCTGTACAACCTCTGTGGTGTATTTGCTTGTGCCTGAAGGTTTTGTTTTATTTTTATATAGCTATATATATATATATATATATATATATATATACATTGCCTACCTATTGGGGGGACCTAACATCTGGGGCAAGAAAAACTGAATAAAATGGCATCGGATGCCTCTTATATACCCCTGGCGCACTGACATCAGGGAAGAAGCGACAGCAACTGATGCCGGACCAAGACTTTGGAATTCGGGCAGACTGCGGGACCACCTGATGGCAGGATAACCCAAGTGTGATGACTGCAGCAGGGTGAACACTCGAACGTCTACATTTATGGTAGGTACAAAACTGTACTTTGTGTGTGGTCATTTTAAACCCTGATTAGCTGGTTCTTTATTACCTGTAGGGAAACTGTATATCCCTGTGCAGTTAATATTTTATTCAGACAAGTTTCTTTCCTATAAGTTACAAATTGAACTTGTAAGTGACAGAGCCTTAATAGCTTCATAGGTAAGTAAGCACTAGACAGTCTACAGACCCTTATAAGCCTAGCCAGAAACCCCTATTCGAAACTCCTCCAACTCAGAGGGGAAGACTAGATAGAGTGGGGGAAATGTGATGCTGCCCCTCCAGTTGTCTAGGTTTACCTTGAAGGATGCTGCTCTACTTCACAAGTGCTGGAAATTGTTCCAGAGGCAAAAGATACTTTGGCATATGAATCTGTCACACCAATATTGCCTTATTTGTTGATGAAGGTTTAGTTCTTTTAACCAGGTATTTAAGGTACCACTTGTTCTGCAAGATAATAGGAGGTCAATGGGGGAGGGGAGTGGAATTTTCATGGCTCGAAAAACTACACACAGATCTCCACAAAGGAGTCTGTAAGAGACTGATAACAGGGACAAGACCTTGCCAGTCTGTCTTGATAACCAATGTATTTGAGGCCACTGATCTTTTTAGTAATGAATATCTGAGGTATTTTAAGTTGAGTGATGTGCTTAGATAAATACTTGCAAAATGGTACATTATATTCAGTAATGGGTCTGTTGAGATGGGAGTAAATGTGAATTTGGATTTAGTGGAGATGCCTTTGGTAATTAGATGAGCTAGACAGAAGACTTTTCAAATTACTTTGGCGATATGGCAAAATGATAAAGAATTATCAATGAGTACTTAGATTCCTTACTCGAATGTTAGGTTGGAGGGATATGTCATCTGTATGGTATGAGACAATGTTTTATTTACCAAAATTGAGCTATGCTATACTTTTTTCACATTTAATGTGAAGCCATTGTCCTTGCATCAGTTGTTCCATGGTCTTAACACTTGGTGGAGCAATTGTGAGTCAAATGAGTATCAAATAACACTCAATTTACAGTCATCTGCAAACTTTGATAAACATAAGCCAGAAGAGTTAGCCTGAAGGTCTGAGAAATAGATACCAAATAGAAGGGGTCCAACACTGAGTCCAGTGAGACTCCTGTTTTTCGCCGTTTTTCGCCTTCATTAGTGCCACTTGTGACTCTAACCACACAGGTCCTTTCAGGCAACCAGTTACCTATTCACTACATAACATTAGGAGTTGTATTCATATTTACAAGTCTGTCAGTAATGCCTACTTGGGGCACAGTGTCACGTACACTGTATGTACCACATAACCGTTATCCACTGCTTCATTAGTTTTCAATGAGATTAATGAGGTTAAAGAAGCAAAAACTTCCTTTAACAAAGCTTAATTGATGAGGATCCAGAGTTAAGAGAATTTTAATATCCTGATTAATGAGGTTTTAGATAATATCTTCCATTTTTTACATATAGGGCTAGTGAGACTAATAAATCTTTAGTTACCTAGGTCTGTGGTTGGGCCGCCTTAGCTATTTTTATGTGCTTCAGGAATGTAACCAGTAAAGATGTCTAAATTATATAGATTAAGTAGATATTCAGATGGTCCGTATTTGGCAGTGATAATCCTGGAACCAGGTATATTATCAGGGCTTGTAGATGAGTGGTGTTAGCATCTGAGAGGGCTGAGTGAACTTGGTCCATAATAATTAAAGGGGGGGTTGTTGGGATTGTGAAATCCTTGGACTTGGCTATAACTGTAGTTGGAGTAAAATTTAAACTAAATTTGTCAACTTGGACACTAGCTTTTCATTTTGGGTTAGAGTGCACAGTATTATTGAGGTCTAGCTCTGAATGTTGTTGGGTATTAGTTTTTAACTTCCTGACTTGAATTAAGAATTGTAATTGTTTTTGGGTTTAGTGACTATTTTAAGTTCATACCCAGCTTTGAGCTTTTCTAATTCGTTCCCTTAAGCTCTTTACTACTTTGCTTAAGTGTGCTGTTAAGGTAATTAGAATATGACCTCTCATATGCAGTAAGCAATGTCTTTCACTTGTTTTATAATTTATTTGTACTATTCCACCATAGATATTTGTTTTTAAATTTCTCATTTTATTTGATGTGGACTTGCCTTATTAATGCAACTGTTTAAGTTGGAGTAGAAGTTGAATACACTGCAGTGAGATCCATTAGAGGAGGATCACAGTGAAAGTTGTCAAGTAACTGAAGAAGGTCTGCTTTGGAGAAGTCCCTAAACACAAAGGTATTTACAGGGAATGTACCACAAGTTTTAAAGGAAAAGGTCACTAATTTATGATCTGATTTAACAAAGCAGGATAAGTGGCCATATTTGAAAGGGCTTGATCAAGGGTATTGGGATGGCTAACTGTTTGTAAAAGAGGGTTTACATTTATATTGTCAGGTAAATTTTGTGCATGCTGACCAATGACACGTAGCATAAAAATTTCTTAAATAAATATAAATATAAACTTTGTCAAAATGAACCCCCAACAAGTCCAGACTGTTGAGGTCGCTACAGCCAGCTTCAGAAGAATTACTGAGCAGCATGAATCCAGTGTCAACATTCACACCAGTTGTCAGTCTCTGTAGGTAGCACACTCACTTTTGGTGCTAGTAGATCAGAAAGCTGGGGGTTTGTTCCCAACCAGATAATAGGATCAGTTATGAATTACTGTCGCTGCAGTAGAACATTAGGGCATGCTGAGTTTGGCACCCTTTAGATAAGATCTTAAAACAAAGTCCCATCTGCGTGGGTTGGTGGTGGTTCATGTGGATGCAAAACATCCTGTAGCAGTTATTGCAAACATCATATGTTCTTATTTTTATATGTTTTATACAATATTTACACATTTCTTGTATCCTGTCTTACAGTTTCACAATATATATACCCTTCTAATCCCTTCAACCACAGCCATCTTTTTACTTCCAAATTTTTTTTCACTGACCTTGCTTTGTTATACATCAACTTCACTGTTTTTTCCACAAATTCTGTATTATTGTAAATAAAACCGTATACCATTTATCTGTCTCTTAGTCCTTTTCTTGTTTTTACCAATATTCATATTTGAGCCCATGTTTTTGAATCCTTTCCATTTATAAGTCCTTTTGAAAGCATTCCAAAAATCCTTGATTCTTTCACATTCCAGAAAACAGTATTGCAATATTTCTTCAACTCTACAAAAATTGTATAACCTTGTTAATTCCTTTCACAGGCAATTTATCCAGCATAAATCTCTGTAAAAATCCTCCTCTTTCATATAACATTTAAAATCTGTTTGGTATTATTTCACATGGATATACAAAAATTGCTCTGTCATTATTTTCTTATATCAAATTTTCTTATCCTTTTATAACATCATTTAGTTCAGTTTTCCACATCTTTTATTTCTTCGTGCTCTGTAATCCATATTTTCTCATTCTATTTTCTTTCGTTTTTTGCTTTTTCTTTCCATACATCGTATTTTTAAACAGTAACATTCCTGTCACTGTACTACTATTTTCAAGTACCATTTTTGCACCCAGAATAAATGTATTGAAGCCAAAAAAAAAGGTTTTATTAATTTCTGCCTTTCATTTTCTTTCATGCCATGTACTATTCCTATTTACACTGACTTTAATCTTGAAACCCATAAGAAACTAAAAAAAGTCTAATAGTCCTTTTTCCATAAAACTAGATAACCTGTGTACACCATGCAAGTGAGTGAGTTTCCTCAAAACGTATGTATTTAAGATATAAACTTTTTTTCCCCTAAGGATCAGTTGAAATATCTTCCACTATGTTATAAGTCTTATATTTCGGCAATTTTCTCTATTCTGGAACTACCTGATATTTTTCAAATCTTACACCTAATACACTAATTTCTTTTCTTGTGAAATAAATTTCTCCAGTGCACACCATTTCTACATATCCTTTGCTCTTTTGTATTTAATTGTAACCCTACTTTCCCTACTAATATACTTTTTTGTTAATACTGTCACACATGTCATTTTTTCGAGTTTTACCCAGCTTTCATTTTCTACACTACACCATTCTCACAGGTGCTTATGACTGCATTCATCAGCATTGCAAATAGCCACATACCCATGGACATCCTTTTTACATATCTACTTTTGTCACACATATTTCACTTACATTTCCTTTCCTTACTGCATATACATCATTGGTTATTTTTTCATCCAAAATTTCCAGTGTGATGAGACCTTGGGACAGTAGTCTCTCCTTTGATCATCACATTGCCACAGTAGTCAGGAAATACTTCTATGTGGCACACCTCATCACAAAAGGTTTCTTATCCAGGAAAAAAAAAGGTCATTGTTCCCCTCTACTCATTACTCATTAGACCCATTGTAGAGTACAACGCCCCTTTTGGTATGTACCTCACAAGACATCCACAACAACTGGAAAGTCTGCAGAAATACCTCACAAAGAGGATTACCAGCCTCAAGCAGATGCCCTACGCAGACCGTCTCAAACTCCAGCTTTACTCTGTCACATATTTCCTACTCACAGGCGATCTCTGCTTAACATACTAAGTTATGTCAAACCCAGAGCTGTTGGACATGCTCCAATTAAAGAAATCTCAATCCCTGTGAGCTACACGCTCTAGGGAATTAAACCTTGTGACCGCAATAAACTGAACATGCTGGAGGGATAGATTCCTGTCCCAGAGAATTCCCATACTCTGGAACAAACTACCTATCTATATCAAACAAAGCTCCTCATTAGCACTCTTCAAGAAAAATCTTGATGATTGGATGGGAGATAGGAAATTCACCCCGTGGATCACTTCTGTGGCTCTGCTTGACAAGGGGCACAGGAAAAGAATTTTCTTGGGTGGAAAAAGCCAGGGTACCGTTTGGATAGGCTTATATAGGCCCTAGGGCCAATAGCCTAGTACCTACCTATGAACCTTTGAATAATTTTCATAAATTTATAATCTGTATTCCCTAGTCTTATTGGCCTCTATTTTTATTTCTTTTTATCCCTTTTTCCATATTAATTTTAATATACATTCCCAAATTTCTTCATCTTTTATTCTTTCATCCATTCATTTATTGCTTCCAAAAAAATCCATCCTTTTCTGACTCACTGATTTCCTTATAAAAATCATACCCTAAAACATCTGGCCCAGGACCAGATTCTAGCTCCCCTTTATTTATCACTTTCTCTTAATCTTTCTTAGAATTTCTTTTACTATTTATTTCTGTCTAAACAAAACAAGTTCAACTTTTTCCTTATTATAGTGATATCGTTTTCACTCTTCTTTCTAATACTTCCTACCCTACCTTCAATAATTTCTCACAATTTTCCTGTTTCCCATGTTTTTCAGTTTTTTCCCTTCAATTCTATCTGAATGTACATTTTTTTAAAATACATTTTATACATTAACCACAAATATGTTATATTCTTTAAAATGGTTTCATTGTTAGATGTTCTTTCCATAATTCTTTCTTTTTGCAGTCATTCCTTATATAACTTATTGCCTTTTACCTTTCTTATTCCTTTTCCTTTTATTTCTTTTTTCCTGCAAGTGTCCATATTCTTGTTGTGATCAGAAAAACGTTCCTTTTTTAGTTCCTTTACCAATTTCTGTTATATTTTCTGAATATATTCCAGTATCTATTTCCTTTCTTAAAAACTTTTCCTCCAATTATAATGTACCACAATGTACAATTTAATTTCATCACCCTTTCATTATTTTAACATTCTGCATCATTTTACCTTTTTCTTTCCTTAAAGTACAATTAAAATCATCTAATATAATTGCTATCTCTTTAAATATTTTTTCTCTCTTACTTGTATATGCATGACGCAATTAATCTCAATAACTTCATTTTTATTTTTAAATGACAATCACTAATACCCTACCTGCCAGCACTGCTATCACATTCATAATTTTCATTTCTTCCATTTTTAACAAGCACTGCAATCGCAGAACATGTATCTTTCCGTATTGTCATGACTTCTCTGCCCCCAACATCAGTTCAAACTTTTCCCGTTTACTTTCCTTGTTGCAACTTACCTTATATCCTGTAAACAAATTACATCCGCATCATTCCTTTTAAACCATTCAAACACAACCATTCTTCGTACATCATTCTTTGTGATGTTTGCATTTAACAAAACCACATTAATTTTAACATTTTCCCTTTTTTGCACCTCTTTTGTTTTCCCTTTTCTTCTCCTCGCTGTACTCTAACCTCCCCTTCTTCCTCCACAATGTCAAGTACATCATATTTATTTTCCATCATAACTCCTTTTATTTCTTCTTTCCTTAAAATTTCTCCTCCAGTAGTTTCATTCATTTTTTCCTTTGTCTATTTGTTGCCCCTTTATCTCATTTTCCCCTCACCCATTGCCTATTCCGGTTCTGTTTCTTTATTTATCAGTTGATAGTCTTATGGATCACTACAGTAGCCTTTCACTACAGTAGCCTTTTTCCCTATCTGTCTCTAGTGTAGAACCTACAGCCACCATGGACAGTGGGTTAGATATGTTCTCTGTACATGCCTCTCAACCTGGAATCATCAAAAATCTGGACAAAGGCCCATGAAAAGTAGGCACAACTGGTGAAAAATCTGTATGCTGATTAACATAAAATTTACATAATTATGCAACCCCACCACTCCAGCGGAATTGTGGGATACCAACTTTTAAACGCAAGTTGAAGAACAGACAAAATATTAATAACCAGAATGCCAACACAGGTTCCGTCATCCCTAAAACCTTGAACAGGATACACTGGGTTTTGAAAAATGAAAGAATTAATGAATGAATGCATAAATGGCACATCAGCATATAAAAAAAAACTGTTGTATGCATTTTGCAGAAATGTAAAGGAAGACTCATACCATTGCATGGTCTTGAAATTATTTTAGAAAGTTATTTTTTATGGGAAGATAAACTCCACTGTATACCACAGTATTTAAGTGGGACTGATTTCAGAGCAACATAGTGGCACATTGTACATGTAGAGGCTACACAAGTCACCCCAGGTTATCTTTTCATGCATTTTAAGCTGCATTAAAGGTATAAGCCTTTTCATTCACCATGTTCACATTTGTGGCATTTTAGTTCGGTCATGGCACTGATCGTGTTTCTCTTTAGGATGGTAAACTTTATCTGCTACATGCTTCTGTCCATTATTTACAGCATTCAATAAAAAATAAAAACGCACTACACACTATTGAGATACTAATCTCTGCATAACAATAATATTTGGCGCACAAGTAGCTGTTTATATTTTAACAATATCACAGCTGTTGCATCCCACTTCTACTTCTGCTGCATTTCAAGTACCAAAGACATAGTATGTTCTTAAACAGGAAACTCACAGAAAATTGAAATTAAAGTGTTACCGTAAAACTGGCAGTTTATTCTATCTTCATTGCAGCCTTTTGGATACTACAATTCTGTAGTGGAACAATAAAACTCTACTGTTTGTATATTTGCTTCTTTGCTGACATAAACAATATTTCCAAAGACAGTACAGCAGAGAACAAACAATCCTAATTAGCATTTCTTAAGCAGATATTCTCAAGCAAGATGTTTTCCAGGTTTTACCAAAAGCCAGTAAGGTTCACTGAAGTGATCACAGCCCTGTCTTTGTCTAAATCCCTGACAAAGCTGTAAGTAACCTGATGCTACAGGAGGATCAGAGAGAAGGATTTATTTATAACTGCCCAGAAATGATTCAAGCACCAGGCAGGTCTGTGTGCTTATCTCTCAACCTTGTCACACAAGAAATCTAGACAAAGGCAAAAATAATGGGGGACAAATGCCCAAAAATAGGGACAGATTTTAAATATTGCTCTTATTAGCTTAGAAAACTGCTAGAATAACAGACTCTATGTTGGCATGTATTTTCTTAAGGAAATGAAGTCTGAAACTCAAGTATATGTCATTGTTTGTTTATTATTTACTGACTTCAGTCCTCCATGATTTGCCAGAAAATTACAGATTTTATGAGGAACAGATCAAATATTTAAGTTAAACATCTGTACAGTTGAGAGGTATGCCTGCACATTTTCTCTGTATAGACCCATGAATCCTTATGCATTCTTAAATATTTCTGCTTGAGAAAAGAAGGAAAGTAATGGAAAAGTGGTGCAGCCAGGCAAACCCTTTGTACTGTATGGAGTACATTTTTCTGAGCATCACATCAGTATAGCTATTTTTCAGGTCACATTACCTCTAGAACTGTGTAAGTTGATGCATTTAGCAACAGGTGCAATAATTGCTGCCAATGAGCCAAGCCTGTTTCATAGAGCAGTATATATTTTGTAGTAACCGCATACACCCACAGGTTCTATAAACAGTTGCTGACTGGAAACGTTGCCATGATGCATTTTAATACCAGTGACCATGGGGTAATTCTTTTACACAGTCACAACTAGCATATGAGTAGGGTGTTAGGGTGGAGGGCTTTAAAATGTTATACCAACAAACATGCATTTAACATTGCAGCCGTCATTGCCCAAACCAACAGTCATAGAAGAAAGCCACTTTAGGAGATAATGACATTTTGACTCATTTCTCCCTCACCCCAACCGTTTCACCGCATTTCCATGTACTTTCTTATTGTCTTTTGTGTGTATGTCTATAAAGTTACCTTTTACTTCTTGAAGTTATGTCTGTTGCAGCCTGGCATTGTTTTCTTATCTTTCTGACTTTGTTTGTAGTACAGTTCGGCTGCAACATGTTGATAATTTTGTAGCACCCACATTGCCTGCTGTGCCTTGCGGTCACTCTCCCTCTTTGCACGCACGCATGCACTGACACACTCACCCTTATTAGACACAGATAGCTCTCTATTAAAAATGCTCTAACTGTGCAGGCAGGCACTCAAATGCATACATGTATTTTTTTTTTTAATTCTTTGTCACTTACCTGGAGGTTGAGTGACTCAAGCCACCAGAGAAAGTACATTTTCTCATCCTTCCTGACAGGTGGGCTGGGTGCACTGCCGCATTCTCCTGCAGAAGATTCAGAAGGCAAGGAAGTTGAACTGAAATTGTATGTGCAGTTTTGTACACATGCTAGCTCCTCCATTTGCTGCTGCTGGTATTACTAGTACTAGTTATTAAATGAGAAGTACTTAACAGTCGGACTGAGTTGAGACAAGTCTCCACACACTCAGACACCTGATGGGATTTAAGGAGTTGTCCGACCAAGTACGATAGGCTGCAGTCTACCTCACGAAGCTTATGTTATCATGCACATCCTTGCACGTTGATGACATTGTGGGATACGCTGGTGATTCATGGTGTCATCAGCAAGAACTGTAAACCTGGAAAAAAAATTGGGAATTGAGGGGCGACTTGGTAATTCGTGGCACCCCATTATTTTGCCCTCAAGGTATGTCTCTGCGGCTGTTGAAGGGCAAGGAAGAGAGATTCTTGTTGGTCTTGGGAGAAGGGACAGGGAATGCCACTCTGCCCAGCCAAAATGCTGTGCCTGTTCCGAGAGAGGTACTTCTTGGTAAAAGATGATAATCTACTTTAGTAATTTCTATCAGAAAGAAACAAAAACCTAGACATAGTTTTTCTCCTGCCTGAGTCACTTTCAGCAGGAGTGATTTATTGGACTGAGTTCATGGTTTAGAACAGCCTTTTGACCCTTCCAGTTTAGCTCTTTCTGGTAAAAGAAAGAGTCTCCTCACTTTTCTGAAGAGTTTCAAGTTTTTGAACCACAAAATGAGTATGAAGTGACAGATTCTGTTTTGTGTCTCTAGATTTCTAATTCAGATTTGAGAAGAGAGTGGCTTCGGCCAGCCCCTTTGAAGGATTCTCTTTCTGAAACTATTTCCAGAATTAATCTGTTGTTTCAATGTGAATATAATGGTATTCCACAGTCCCCAAAAATGTGCTGTGATTTTTTGCAGCTAGAAATATCAGAACCTACCTGGTTCTTCCGACACTTTCAGCATCAGATTGTTTTTGTTAGACAGCCACCCTGTTGCTCCAAGAAAATAGATAGATTGTATTAAAGGTTCTCGGTCTTAAGTGTGTTATACACTCATCCTAGATTAGATCCAGTAACACTTGCTTTAGTGAACCCAGATGCAGCTAAACATCTGGTTAACACCAGTCCTCCTGACAAGGATGGAAAATCTTTTGATACATTTGTGAAAAAGATGTATTCATGTACAACGCTTGTGTTTAGAATGCTTAACTGCCGAGCTCATATGTTAAAATTATGCTTGCCTCCTTTCAGAATGTAAGAAATGTTAAGGGATCTGAAGAAAAAATATGTAATTTGATTGCTTATGCATTTCATGTGGCTACTCATTGTTTGATATGTGCTTATGATTTTGTTAATGCCACTTCCAGGACTGCTGCCACTGGTACTGTTATGAGGAAGGTTGCTTAGCTGCCTTCTGAAAAACTCCCAAAAGATAAAAATGGAATTTTGAATTTTCCCTTAAAATGCATTTTTTTTGGCCACCTGCTGCAAAGGTCTTTAGTGCCATGAAAGAGATAAGCTGATTCAATGATGTCTCATTTTTTCAGCCTACCTTCTCCAAGTTTGCCAAGAGGTTTCATTGCTACCCCTGCACTCTTCTTTAAGAAGTAAAAAAAAAAAAAAAAAAAACACAGCAAGCGCCTGGTAAGCAAAAATTAAAAAAAAAATGTCAAGGGAAGGGGGATCCATAAAGAAAGAAGGCACCCAAACAATAAAAGGACAGTTTAGTAAGTCTTAATGACTATATTCAGGACTCGCCCTACCCACCCTGGCAAACCCTTAATCCTTCCAGAAAGTATTACCTGCATTTCTTTTTTTTTTTTATGACCAGTAACAGTTTGAGCGATGGATTCTGAAAGTAATCCATCTTTGTTACAGACTGCAGTCATTCTCTCTCCTTCCATATTTGAAGGATTCCTCCCCATTGACCAGACCAACATTCTCTTTTTCCCTCTTGTCATTCAGCATCTGCTGTTTTAGGGAGTGATAGAAGTGGTACCTTCTTCTCAGTAAGGAGGAGTTTTTTTTATGTCCTTCTATTCATTGTTGCAGTATTCTTTACATATGGGTTGTATTCTGCCAAAATATCCGTTGTCTGACCTGTATACAAAAGCTTATTGCCACTGCCTGTGCGTGGGATGTCACACGAAGGCACAGAGAATGCCAGCCATAAAAGGGACATCCACACTAACTATCGTCAGACCTTTTTCGCAGCCATTCGGAAAAGTTGACTCTTACATTCGGTCTGTTGTTGGATATCATTGGTTAATACTTTTAGCTTCAGATAAGTATACCGTAGGGGATTTATTTTTTTGCTACTGCCTCTTGTTGCTGTTCCTGTTATCCAGGAAGGGCAAGTGTAGGTGTGCAAGGCAAATTCCACATAAGGATAGTCACAAGCTTTGCTTGTTCTGTTTAGGGCCTACTCACAACCACCAGTCCTGTTCTGTCTGTCATGCGTTTGTACCAAATGCATTGCATAGTCGTCTCTTGGCTTTAAATTTTTAGTTAGAAAATCAGAGACTAAAACATCTGGCTAGGGACGTGGTGGAGAGTTTGGGAGTACTTCTGAGCCAACTGTGAAGAGAAGGGTTAAAGTTAGGTCCGAATCCTCTTTGGCTGCACCCACCTTATTCTGATGTACCCATTGGGGGTCGGTGAAAACCCAGTGTTGCATTTGGAGGTAGGGTCTGCTTCTTTAGTGGGTACAGCAGTGGAAGCCGTCAGGGTGTGGACCATAGCACACCCGAGGCCATGCAGATGTTTGCTTCAGACAACCTGGGGGGGATCCATGGCTTGCTATCCTGGAGGACTCTGAACCTGCTCCTCTGTCTAAAGAAGTTTTGGATGCAAGGTCTACAATCCGCTCATTCTTCTCAACAAGCAAAGCATGTTAAGAAGCAGCAGAAGACTTGGGTATTCCACCGTCCCTTCCATCCCTCTGTCAGACTGGGCTGCTTTCTAGTAGGGTCTCATTAAAGCTCTAATGGCTTTGAGACCTCCAGCTTCTGCTTCTACTATTCCCTTGCCTGCCTTTTCCTCATCTCCAGTGTTGGCATCTGGGTCTCAGGTGTTGCCTGTGCAGGCTGCTGAATGTCAGCTCTGATGTTGTTAATCTTCTTTCCATCCGTCACTGATGTGTTCGGTTCCTAACCCTCGGAACCGCGTCGGCCAATTACCAAGCTCGCTCCAGCCAAAAAAACTCTCGAGTCAAGTCTTTACCCAGAATGCCCTCCTCCCTGTTACCTCAGATCTCATTTGCCACGTAGCCATAAACCTGGAAAATCTAAAGTTCCCAAGTTATCATTGGAGCATAAATCTGCCTCTTCGGCTCTGCCTTCCTCGGCTCTGACAGTCTCAAAACCTTTGATACCGACGCCTGCTTGGCACAGACCCTGCCTCCGGCACCGATCATAGACCTGACTACGCCTGTTTCGACTTCGGCACTTGTAGCTACTTCGGCTCCGGGCACGCCTTCTACTTCGATTCCCCTTGTGGAACTGACTGTTTCGGCTCAGAGTGACACTTCGGCACCGAGCGTTGTACCGACCTCACTGGATCTGACCCCTTTGCTCCCGGTCTTGAAACTAGAGACTTCGGTGCCGGCAGACATTGCACCACAAACCCGATACTCTCCCTCAGTAGACCCGTTTCTGGGCCAAGCGTATAGCCCATTTCTCAAATATCCTGACTCCTCGTCTGGAGTATCCACTAGGTCCACCAGGAGCTTTTCAGAACACGACATAGTGTGTCTTGTGGACCAGCTGTTGGTAGCCAGGGGGATCCCATCACTTTCTAAAACCCATCCACCTGCTGGATTTGAGTTACCCTTTCCACGGACTCCATCGTACACTCCTCCTTCGACCATCTCTGTTCCTGAGTCTTCTGTTCGAACATCCTTCTTGGAACCCACCACCTCGGTGCCTACGATGCACCTCTCTCTGGCTCCAAATATATCCCTTTGGTCTTTGGTTCCTGCTGAACCAGTCCTTCCTCAATCTGGGGATTGGGGGTCGGGAGCGTCGGCCCGGGGTATGGTGCCGACCTTCTCCTTGGTTCCTTCCTCGGTGCCGATGGCTGTGTCCGTGCCGATCTTTCTTGAGGCTCCATCCATGTGGGGCAGGTTCATCAGAGCGGGGTGTGACCCCCCCCCCCCAGTCCTGAGGTTGTCTTTCTCAGTTCTGGGCTTCCATCCCTCTTTAGGCAGGCCTGCCTTCCACATGATGGAGAGGGCTCTTGCTTCTGGTAGCACTCCTATGATGTCGGAATCCCATTTTTCGCCTCCTGAGCTGCAGCTGTCACAGACCACCCCCCCGGGACACCGTGCAGAGATGCCACAGGACACCCCTGTTCAGGGTACCCACTCTTCCGAGTCCTCCTCAGAGACCCCCACTGAGGAGCCCCCTCGAAGGACGGAGTGCAAGAGGAAGCACCTGAACTCGCCTGAGGAGTCCTTAACGAAAGACATGGATTACGATGATGGTGAAGGTTCCCCACGGTCACCTGAGACATCCTGGAAATGTTAAAACAGAGAAGTGACTGAAAGCCCTCCAACCCTTTGTCTGGGGAGCCTGTGTTCCTGCAGGCTTTTCGTGCCCGGTCATCTACTTCCTAGGTAACCATGCCTGCCGACGAACTCATCCAGCTCATCTTGCAGCATGCGTGGAAGAACCCTGATTCCATTGAGGCGATTCCCCAGAGACGACACACAATTCTGTCCCCTCCTGCTGAGAATCTGGACTGATCCAAAGGATTACCAGTTGATGCTATGGTGATGCCCACGAAGTAGGACTTTGCTGAGGAAAGTCCCGCTCTTCACCCACTCAACAGGGAGTCTTGGGCAGTGGACAGACTTGGAAAGTGTGTGTTTGCATCAGGAACCTTTGCTATATGGTCCCTGAATTATTTGGCACATTTTACAGGGCTCCAGAGAGACTTTATCTCTGAACTCTCTGGGACACTCGCAGGACAGCTGTCTGACGAGGTCAGGGACAAAGTGACCTCTCAGCTAGCAACCCTGGAATCAACATCCAACTCGTCCATGAGGTTGCTCTCACATGTGACCGAAGGGGCTGCTAGAGCAGTGGGTTTAGACATTGCTATGAGACGTCATGTCTGGATGAGCATCTGTGAGCTCACGGATCCCTTCAAGTCTTCCTTTCTGAATGCTTCCATCGAAGCTTCATCCCTCTTCAGCTCCACAGTGAAGGACACATTAGCCAGGTGCGAGCAAGATGGAAAAAGCCTGTCTGCCATAGGCCTACGATTTTCCAACCCTCAATGTACCTTCTCCAGGAATCAGAGGAATGGGAAAATGTGGCATAAGAAATCCCAGGACCCTTTCTGTGCTGCATGCGATGATGATGCTCCCAGAGGCAGAGAGGGTAACCGTTCTGGAAGACACCCCTATAGAGGCAGAGGGGGTCCTCACAACCAAGGCTTCAGGGACACACTCTCTGGTCAGCCTTATCAGCGCTCCTGAGGGGCAGCCTGATTGCTTGCCTATGGAAGCACTCGGGGGTCGTTTCTCACTGCACCAAGCTGCCTGGCACTTTTATCACCACCAATTGTTAGATGCAGAAGATTATCACCAGAGGTTACACCATTCCCTTTTCTTGTCAACCAAATTTCCCGAGGAGACTTCCCGATGTGCCACCCAGTCAAAGGGAAGCAGCAGCTTTAGAGGTTATAAAAAAAAAAAAAAAGTCATCCAACTAGTCCCACCAGACCAACGTGGATCCAGATTTTAATCTAGATTCTTTATGGTGCCAAAAAAGACAGGGCACTGGAGACCCATTCTGGATCTCAGCAAAACCAAATTTTGGATGGTCACGCTTCAATCCATCCTTCCCTTTTTAAGAGAAGGCGATTGGATGTGCTCTATAGATCTCCAGGATGTGTATTACCACATCAAGATGGACAAACGATCCAGGAGTTTGCTTCACTTCCGTCTAGGAGCCAGTCATTACCAATTCCATGCCCTGCCATTCGGTCTCTATACAGCCCCCAGAGTGTTCACGAAATGCATGGCCAGTGGTAACAGCTCACTTTAGACTAAAAGGATTCCATGTGTTTCCATATCTAGACAACTGGCTCCTTACCACCCCCACCAAGCATCTTCTGGTAACTGCCCTACAACATACTCTCTCTCTCTGGCAAAAATTCTGGGACTAACGATATAGTGGGAGAAATCAAATCTTAACCCTACTCAGCAAGTAGAGTTCATTGGAGCAGTGTTTACCTGGTCTTTTCTGGTGTCACTCCCTCTTTGCAGGTTCCCACCGATTGAGGCTTCAAATCCAAGTGATTCTTTCCCAAACATTAGTCTCTGCAAGACAAGTTCTTCAAGCTCTGGGTTCTATGGCTGCATCAATTCCAATAGTGCCTCTAGCAAAGCTTCTTATGCAAATTCTGCAATGGCTCCTTTTGCATCAGTGGTTCCCAAACTGTCATCCCCTGGATTACAAGATTCGAATAACCAACTCTTGCAAGCAGGACCTGCTTTGGTGGATGAGGCCAGACAAAGATCTTTGGAGGCGACCTTTTCAACTTTCACAGCCATTGTGACCACAGATACTTCCCTGATCGGGTGGGGGGGGGGACCATTTTCAGGGAAAGACCATCCAAGGCACACAGTCCACCTCAGAGGCTTGACTGCATATCAATGTCCTAGAACTGAGACCCGTGCTCTTAACGTTGCAGGTATTCCATGCGGGTCTGCCATCCGGGACAATTGCAATCCAATCAGACAATATGTCTGTGGTCTGGTACATCAGCAAGCAAGGAGGAACCAAGTCCTACCCACTTTGTTGCGAAGCCATGAGAATTTGGCAGTGGGCGATAGCTTCCAACCACTTTCTGATAGCAGTGCATATACCGGGGAGCTCCAACGTGATTGTGGACAAACTGAGTAGATGCATCCTCACGCCTCCACGAGTGGTCTCCCAACCCCAAGGTGGCGTCTGTAATCTTCAGCCACTAGGGTCAGCTTTGCTGCAATCTTTCCACTTCCCCATCAAATACCAAGTGCAGCAGCTACATCCCCCGGATGGGGAGTCAGCGAGGAACCCTCTGATCCATGATTGGCCCACGGGACTTCTCTACGCCTATCCTCCCATTCCTCTGATCCCACAATTTCTAAACAAAGCTATTCAGTTAAAGTGCAAGGTGATCCTCATAGCCTCATTCTGGCCTTGACAAGTTTGGTTCCGCTTTCTCCGGCCTCATGTAGTATGCCCGCCATGGATTCTGGACCAGATATAATTACTCACCCCCAAGGGTTGAGTCACCCGAACCTATCCACTCAAAAGCTGACAGCTTGGTTTCTCCACTTCCGCTAGTCGCCAGCCAGGCTAATCTCTCCTCACTTGTTCGAGACATCACTCTGGCCTCTCACAAACCATCCACCAGAAGACTATATCAGAATAAATGGAAAAGGTTTTCCATTTGGTCCAAAGATAACATGCTAGACCTGTATTCGGCTCCGGTTACTGCAGTGCTTCAATATTTGGCTAAGCTTTTTGATAACAGAGTCTCTGCCTCTACAGTATGTGTACATCTAGTGGCAATTTCCAACTTCCACACTGGTATAGATGGCACCCCTCTTATTTCGTTATGCATTTGCAAGGCTTTCTTCAAAGGGACTTCTCATCTTAGGCCTCCTCTCAAACAGCCCGTTAGTACCATGGAACCTTACTTTAGTCCTCTAGTCCTTGACTCAAAAGCCCTTTGAGCCTGCAGCTAAGTGTGATCTAAAGTTTTTGTCTTGGTAATCTTTGTTCCTGGTAGCCATTACCTCCGCCAGAAGAGTGTCGGAACTGCAGGCATTGTGTATCAAGAGGCCCTATCTGGTCTTTCATAAAGACAAAGTGTCACTTTGAACGAACCCATCTTTTCTTCCCAAAGTTGTTTCTGAATTCTCTATTAACCAGTCCATTAATCTACCACTGTTCTTCCCAAATTTTGCCAATAGAGGAGCATATTGCCATCATAACTTAGACATACATAGACAATTAAGGTATGACCTAGACAGGACCAAACCTATCCGTAAATCTGAACAGCTTTTATTCTCTTTTTTTGGGACCCAAAGTGGGAGAGGCTGTTTCCAAGGTTACATTATCAAAATGGCTCAGAGACTGCAAAAGTGTCACCTGTTCCTCCATGATGATTCCCTGCCAAAAATTAAAGCCAACTCCAGTAGATCTGTGGCAACTTCTATAGCATTCCATTCCAGGGCTTCCATGGATGAAATCTGTGCAGCAGCTACTTGGGCTAAGCCTCATACCTTTATCAATCATTACAAATTGGACTTGGTCTCCAGAGGGAGAGCTGCCTTCGGCTCAATTGTACTCAGGAATGTGCTTCCATAAGGGCTGCCCATGGACCTCAAGGTAGCTTGGGATTCTGTTCCATCAATGATGAATGGAAAGAAGATTAACATTAGATAAGGAAGTTATGTCTTACCATAACGTTCCATCTGTGTTGTTTATCTTCTTTCATTCACCACTTCCCACCTTCCTTCTCCCTCAATTCTCCTTGGGGGATGCTTTGGGTCTGTGTGGTGCACTACAGTACTTGCATAGAAGTGGCCTCAGTTTTACTTCTTTTCTTAGCAAACTCGATCTGAGGTAACAGAGAAGGGCATTCTGGGTAGAGACTTGGCTTGAGAGTTTTTTTGGCTGGGGTGAGCTTAGTAATTGGCTGACTTGGTTCCGAGGGTTTAGAACCGAACCCATCAGTGATGAATGAAAGAAGATGAACAACACAAATGGAATGTTATGGCAAGACATAACTTTTTTATTCCTGATTTTAACTGTAAGGATTCTTCTTTGGATGACGATTCCTTAGCATATTTCACCAGATTACTTCTCTGGAATATGCCTCTGCAGAGGAGAATTCTAATGGAGGAGATTTCTAATGGAGGATATTCCCACATGGAGGAGCTTTCCTTTGGGGAAAATATTAAAAACATGAGGGAATTCTATAAGTGGGAGTCTTCTCAAGTTTCTTTGGAGCAAAAAAGATATTGTGATCTCCAGTTTGGAACCCATTTCTCCCTCAGTAGTTCATCCAGTCCTTCCTGCTTTCTTAGATTCTTTTGCAGCCTTCTCTAAAACCCAAGATTGCCAAGCCCCTGCCCCTAAAAAGACCTGACTAATTATATAAGGTCCTTGATGACTGCAAGTTTCTTTTCAAATGTCCTTCTGCTGACCCAGCTGTGGTCTCCATTACTTCTGACAAATCTTCTTGTATGTCACCTTCTCCAAAGCTGCTTCCTTCTGAGAAAGAAAAGCAAGATTTTGGAAAGGCTGGTGAAGTAGGCCTATACTCCTACCTGGGCTATTATTTATTTATTGCATTGGTTTACCGGGAAAGTCCACTGGGCCTATAAGAACCCATTTTCAATGGAGGCCCTGGGAGAAAAGCTCGACAAGAACAAAGATACAGTGAAAGTATAAACATTAATTGGTGCAGAAGTAGAAGCAGTGTTACGGATAGTAAACACAGTAACGTATACAGAATATATACATAAAAGCAGGAATCTAGTTTGTTTGTTTACAGTAATATACACAGAAAATATGTATTCATAGGTTCATAGGTAGGTACTAGGCTATTTGGCCCTAGGGCCTATATAAGCCTAGCCAAACGGTACCCTAGCTTTTGCCACCCAAGAAAATTATTTTCCTGTGCCACTGTCAAGCAGAGCCACAGAAGTGATCCACTGGGTGAATTTCCTATCTCCCATCCAGTCATCAAGATTTTTCTTGAAGAATGCTAATGAGGAGCTTTGTTTGATATAGATAGGTAATTCTCTGAGACAGGAATCTATCCCTCCAGCATGTTCTGTTTGTTGTGGTGACAAGGTTTAGGTCCCTAGAGCGTGTAGCTCGGAGGGATTGGGATTTAAGTGGAGCATGTCCAGCAGCTCTGGGTTTGACATAGCTTTGTATGTTAGGCAGAGACCACCTCTGAATAGGCAATATGCGACAGAGTAAAGCTGGAGTTTTTTTGAGACAGTCTGCGTAGGGCATCTGTTTGAGGCTGATAATCCTCTTTGTGAGGTATTTCTGTGGACTTTCCAGTTGTTGTGGATGTCTTGTGAGGTACATACCAGAAGAGGCATTGTACTCTATAATGGGTCTAATGAGTGATGAGTAGAGGGGGACAATGACCTCTTTTTTTCCTGGATGAGAAACCTTTTGTGATGCGGTGTGCCACGTAGAAGGATTTGCTGACTACTGTGGTGATGTGATTATCAAAGGAGAGACTACTGCCCACTTGTGTCCCAAGGTCTCTTATCACACCTTTGGTGTTAGACTACTGCCTATGTGGTAGTTCATGGGTACAGAGTTTTTACCAAAAGGGATGACGGTGCACTTTTTGACATTGAGCTTGAGGCCATGGCTTTGACACCAGGCATCTGTTTCATTGAGGCCCTTTTGTAGGATGTCCATATTATTAGGAGTTTTGATTATGGCTCCTAGTTTGCAGTCATCTGAATACTTTGTTAGCCTGTACTTCAGAGAAGTAGATACCAAACAGGAGAGGAACTAGGACTGAACCCTGTTTTCATAACTAGCCTTGCAGACCAGGCTTGTCAGGCTAATAGGGCGGTAGTTCCCAGGGTCCTTGTGGCTCCCCTTTTGTGGAGTGGGATAACCATTGCTGTGCACCATTCAGTGGGCAGAAAGCCTGAGGTGAGGCTATGACTGAACATGGTACTTGGGTGGAGTGCCAGTTCGTTCTGTAATTCATGTAGAATGCAGCCTGGGATGTTGTCAGGTCCCATGGATGCTGTATTTTGGCTTGGAAGAGTGTGTTTTTTACCTGTGCAGCCATGATTACAGGAACTTTGCATTCTTCCGGTATAGAGATGGGCCATTTAGGGGATGAGAGAGGGGTAAAGTTAGCACTGAAACTATCTGCCAGGAAGTTGGCAATATCAGTTGGTTCTGTATATTTAGTGCCACTGTGCTGTAACTCAGAGCAGATCTCAGTGTTGCCATTGAGATTCTTGACATGGCTATAGAATGCTCTGTGGTTGACTTTAGAATCAGTGGTGATTTTGTTTTCATAACTAGCTTTGGAGGATTTTATGAGGGATCTCAGCTTCTTACTGAGGCTGACCATGGAGTTCCTCCAATCATGGGATTTTACTCTGTTTTGCAACAGTTTCTTTCTTCTGTTGTAGAGTTTGTTTATGGCAGGGCAACACCAGATTGGCTTATTTTTTTGGTGGGTAGCATCTTGGTTCTGATAGGGATCCATGCACTCATGTAAATGCTTATAAAATGCAATTGTATAGGATTCAGCAGTCGTACCTCTATTGTCCGTCAGCATGGGTGTTGTGAAGTTTGCCACCAGTCTTAAGAAGCGTGAAGTTGGCTTTGGAGAAATTTTTTATGGTGGTTTCCCTAATGGGGGGGGGGGTGGGATGTGGATGTCTAGGGTGATTTGCTTGTGGTCTGATCTGACCAGTGAGCAATTGACCTCTGGTGTGGAACACCGGTTGCCCATGTTGATAATGACCAGGTCTGTGATATTGCTGCCCCTGGTAGGGGTAAGGATAAGTTGATCCAAGGCGTTGGAATTTATAAATTGCAGAAAACGTTGAGCACAAGAGTTGGTACATGAGTAGTTTTCCCAGTTAATGGTGGGGTAGTTGAAATCGCCCATTATTAGGGTGTTTGGTTGTACCCTAAATTTTTCCAGTGTATGAAGAAATGAGGAGTGGGAATCCTGGGGCATGGTGGGGGATCTGTAGCAAGCTACAATTTGAATTGCGGTCTTGCCCAGAGTTAGTTGCACTTGGATAATCTCGGATGCATTATGCTGAGCAAACTAGCCTGGAGGTGTGGGTATCCTTAATGTATATGGACACGCCTCTGCCTTTAGTGCTTTGGTCCAGGTTAGGTGGCCGAAAGGTGTGGTATAAATTATAGCTTGGGAATGCAGGGGTGCTCTCTGGAGCCTTGAACCAGGTCTCTGTCACTGCACAGATGTCTATGTTCTCCATTTTAAGGAGTGCCACTCGTGAGTGCAGTTTGAGGTTTAGACTTCTAGCATTAAGTAGCATTACCCTCAGATTTTGCTTTCTTGCACCTGTTACGGTGGTGAATTTGCCATTTGAATCTGGCCTAAAAAGGCACTATAGGGGTGGCAAGAGCCTTAGCCTGTATCTGGAATCCCAAGGGCGACAGGTGCAGGCCATCTCTGGCAAAGCATCGTGGTTTGTCGATCATGTCATCCCAGGCAGACAGATACTGGATCCCCTTAGAATGACACCAGAAGCTTAGCCAATTGTTGAAGTCAATCATTTTGTCCTTGTACTGCGGTATCATTCTGGGTGATGGCAGGCTGCTACTCAGGGCTAGGGTCATACCTGCCTGGGCTACAAGATCAGACAGCTCCTCCATGTCTCTCTTCATGTAGTCCAGGGAGGTACGTCTCAGGTCATTCACACCAACATGGACAATGACAGAGTCATATTTGTACTTGTGGAGTGACCTGAGTGCATGCGTTATGTGGCGGATCCTGGCACCTGACAGGCAGCTGACAGTAACTTTATCCTTGTTTAGCCTGGTGAGTGGAACATCAGTGTGCCTGACTATAGAGTCACCTATGATAAGAGTGTTAGGTATGTTGTTATGCCTTATGGGCTGTGGTTGAGTGGCACACTGAGTTTGTGGGCTGTGTGTCGTTGGGGTTGTGTTGGGGGGTGGACGTTGCTTGCGTTTCTGCTTTGGAGGTCCCTGTTGCTTGGGTAGATTTTTTTTGAGAGCCTCCGTGAATGTAGGTGTGTGTTTTGTGTTTCTGTGCATGTGTTTTGGTGGTGTAGGTTTTGATGGACTATGTGATGAGTGTGGTGTGGTGCAAGTGTTTACCTTCTCCTCTTGACTCTCTAGTCCAGTCTTGGGTGAAGAGAGCTTTGCTTCCAGTTTGGCTATATAAGTGCATCTCTCACAGGTTATAGTGGTGGGTGGTAGGAGGAGAGGGTTGTCTGTGTACATGAGGCAATTGCTGCATTGCCCCTGTTAAGCAGAGCCATAACAGTGATTCCCGGGGAGAATTTTCTATTACACATCCAGTTGTCAAGATTTCTCTTAAAGAGGGCTAATGAGGAGCTTTGCTTGACATGGATGGGCAGCCTATTCCAGAGCAGGGGAAGTCTTTGGGACAAGAATCTATCCCTCCAGCATGTTCTGTTTATTGTGGTGACAAGGTTTAGGTCCCTGGAGAGTGTGGCTCGGAGAGATTGGGATTTCTGTAAGTGTAGCATGTCCATCAGGTCTGGGTTTTGTATGTTAGGCAGAGGTCGCCTCAGAGTAGTCAATATGCGATGGACTAGAGCTGGAGTTTTTTTGAGACGGTTGGTATATGGCATCTGTTTCAGACCGGTAATCCTCTTAGTGGGGTATTTCTGTGGCCTTTCCAGCTGTTGCAGATGTCTTGTGAGGTACATGCCAAACTGGGTGTTGTACTCTATGATGGGTCTAATAAGGGATGTGTAGAGAGGAACGATGACCTCTCTTTTTCTGGAGGAGAACCCCTTTGTGATGAGGTGTGCCACGGAGAAGGATTTCCTGACTACAGTGGCGACGTGATTATCAAAGGAGAGACTACTATCCACCTGTGTCCCAAGGTCTCTTATCACACTTTTGGTGTTTAGTGGTAGTTCATGGGTATGGTATTTTTCCCCAAAGGGGATGACAATGCACTTCTTGGCATTGAGCTTTAGGCCATGACTTTGACACCAAGCATCAGTCTCAGTGAGGCCTCTTTGTAGAATGTCCACATCCTTAGGTGACTCGGATTATGCATCCTAGTTTGCAGCCATCTGTGAATTTCGTTAGCCAGAGACCAGCTGTATTTGCCTGGACGTCAGAGAAATAGCTACTGAACAGGAGAGCACCCAGGCCCGATCTCTGTGGTACTCTGCTTTTCACTGGTCTGAAGTCTGATTTGGAGTCTGCTACTTTCACTGTGTGGGTTCGGTCAGTGAGCCAGTTGGCCACCCATCTTGTGACACAGGGATTTATGCCTGGTCCAGTGAGTTTATCTGTAATACCAGAGTGGGGGATGGTGTCAGAAGCCTTGGCAAGGTCAAGGTAGGTAGTGTGCACTACCTTACCTTTGTCTATGGATTTAGTAACTGCTTCGAAGAAGTCAATCAGGTTTAGGAGGCATGATCTACCCTTTACAAACCCAAACTGAGTGGGGTCCAGAGTTTATTTCTCGGTGGGTTCTTTGCACTTTCAGTTTTCTGCCTTGCATTTTGGTCTTTCCACTGCTCCAAAGGTATTCACAAAGTGCCTAGTCCCAGCCATTGCCGACATCAGGGTGAAAGGGCTTCATGTTTACCCCTACTTGGGCAACCTGCTTTTCCTTGCCAGCAGTCCAGATCTAGTACTACAACACCTGGACATAGCTATTCCATTTCTGCAGGGCCTAGGATTTTCAATAAATTTCAATAAATACGGTGACCCCAAGCCCAGGAGCTCATCTTCTTGGGGTGCAGGTTCTGGACAGTGTTGATGATGGTGGTGTTCTCTTCAGAAAAAGCCACCTCTCTTATGGGATTCATAGGGTCTCTTCTGCACCTTCCTTCCATCACAGCCAGGAAATTTCTGACACTGCTGGGGTTGATGGCTTCCACAATCCCCATGCTGCCTTTCGCAGAATTACACATGAGAAAGTTCCAGTGGTTTCTGAAGACAGTTTGGCCCAAACATCCTCTTCCTTTAGCTGTCTTGATTCCTCCTCTTCCCTGCCTAAAAACAGAACTGCTTTGGTGGATGCAGAAACTCATTCAGAACCCTGGCCTTCCACTCCAAATACCTTAGCCAACTCAGCAGATTTTTACAGACGCCTTAGATTTAGGTTGGGGAGCAACCTTTGCTTCTGGGAAGGTATAGGGTCTTTGGCCCCCCTCTCAACAGAGGGAGCACATCAGGTACTGATTCTGCCCTTGCAGACTTTTCACCCTGTATTTTTGTCAGGACCACTCAGGAGTCTTATAATACTATGGTCCTTTGGTACATAAACAAGCAGGGGGACACAAAATCTTACCTTCTTTGTTGCCTAGCCACCAAAGCATGGGAACTGGCTATCCAACACAAAGTAACACTGCATGCTCTGTACCTCCCCTCTGCTCAGAACTCAGTGGCAGACACATTAAGTAGATCCATGACACAATCCCACAAGTGGATGCTTCACAGGGATTTGTTCCTGCATCTAGTTCATCAGTGGGGTACTCTGGAAATGGACCTCTTCGCCTCCCCTCTGAACAGACAGCTTCCTCTTTTTTGTACCAGGGTCACTTACCTTCAGGCTTGGAAGATGGATGCTCTATTCTTTTCATGGAAGGGGATGTTTCTTTATGTATCCCCCCCTTCCCTATAATTCAAAAAGTCCTGATGAAAATTTTCAGGAAAAAAATAAAAATCTGTAGTGATCCCCTTTTGGCCAAGACAGCTCTGGTTCCCTCTTCTGTAATTAGCCAAGGGTAGTCACTGCAAGCTACCTCACTGGTTGGACCTACTCACTCAGAATAAGGGATCCTTGATTCATCCATGTCTGTCAACTCTGCAAATGACCCTTTGGGTGATCAACTTTTGATCCCTTTCAGGCATCTGTTTTCTGAGGGCATGCTTAGGGTTTTTCAGGAGGCCAGGAAACCCAATACTAGGAAATCTTATATTTCCAATTGGAAAATATTTTCTATGTGGTGCCACAAAAGGAAAGAGGACCCCCTCTCTGTGGTCATTCCTTTAGTGGTTTCTTACCCATGTGAGTTGCTTAATAAGTGGCCTTTCCTATTCCTCAAAGTCCACTGCTCTGCTTTGTCTGCTTGCTTGCCATTATCCCCCCCCCCCTTAGCTTCCAGGCTAGAAGTTGAGCTTTTTCTTGAAGGTGTCCTGTACATGAAAACCTCCCAGGAAGCCAGTTCCTCCCCCCTGGGATCTTAACTATGTTTTAGAAAAACTTACAAAGGTCCCCTTTTGAGACGCCGGCTTCTGCTTCTGTGAAGTTTTGCACATGGAAAATGGTACCTCTAGTAGCTTTAACTTCTGCTAGAAGGTTCTCTGAGATTCAGGGATTGCTGGGCTTCACCCCCCCCCCCTTTTTGGTTTTCCACAGGGACAGAGCATCATTGAGAACAAATCCATCTTCCATGCCCAAAGTGGTGAATGAGTTGTCTCTTAATCAGTCCATCCAGTTGCCTACTTTCTTCCCCTCACCTTAGTCCCCTAGTGAGTGGATTCTGCATTCATTACATGTGCATAGACAACTCATATTTTACCTTTACAAAACAAAGTCTATTAGGAAGTCTGATCAACTTTGTCCTTCCATCCTAAGGCTCTGGGCTTACCTGTTTCCAAATAAACTCTCTCTGTTGATTTCTAACCCTGTTGTGTTTTGCTATGACTTTCACGGGCAATCTTTATCATTCTCTGTTAAGGCCAGTTCTACCAGATCTGTTGCCTTCTCAGGGGCTTTCTTCAAAGGTCTAGATGCTCACTCCATTTTGGAAGCTGCTACTTGGTCCGTCTGTTTATACTTTTACAAAGCATTACAAGTTGGATAGCATCTCCAGATCCAGGGCAGGATTTGCTAGGGCAATTCTGCCTGGATTTGTAGAAAATGGTTCTTCAGTATCTTCCTCTATTCCATCCTCCTCCCTTGGTTCCCTTTGAGGTTTTGCACTCTCCCATATGTAAAAAATACTCAACACTTAACATAGAATAGTGATGTAAAATCTTACCATGACCACAGATGTCCTTCTCTTCTATGTTGTAGTATTCTGTCACCTGCCTTCCCCTACAATTTGTTCTTTCCTAGGATTACTCCCTTTTTATGTACCCTTTGGATTTCTTTCCTCGTGGTGCAAACTTACTCTGAAGATAGGATGTACAGATATCCCTTTTATGGCTGACATTTTCTGTGCCTCCATGTGACGTCCCACGTACAGGCAGTGGCAATAAGTTTTGTATACTGGCTGGATGTCTGGTCTTTTGGTGGAATACAACCCATATGTAAAGAATACTGCAAAATAGAAGAGAATGGCATCTATGGTTATGGTAAGATTTTACACAACTGTTCTTTTTCTTTTACTTGAGAATGCTTCTGGTGCCAAAGAAAGAGTCTTGAAGACCAGTTCTGGTTCCTTCCTTTATGAACCTGTTAGTGATGGTGAACAAGTTCAAAATGTTATCCCTTTACAACTTGTTACTGCTGTTCTCTATTTGAGATTTCTGGAGACATTAGATTTAAAAGATGCATATCCTCTTATTCCTTCATATGTTGGATATTTGTTAAGGTTTGCTGTGTCTGAATCACATTATCTGTTCTCTGCATTATTTGGTTTTATACACTGCTCCACTGGTATTGCTAAAATGTCTAGCTCCTGTGATAACCTATGCAGACTGCAATGATTTTACATTTTTGCTTGTTTATATGTCTTGCTTATCTTTGCAGAGTTTTTGTCAGTTTGGGGAATGTATCACCTGGGTAAGTAATCTCCTACACAAACTGGGGTTCCTGGAAAATATACAAAAGTCTTGTATGATTCCTCGCCTCGTTGTTTTCCTGGTATTTCACCTGGGCACCTTCATTTTAAAGAGCTGTTCTTCCACAGGAAAAAGTATATCTGTATCTAGATGTTTCCTTGAGTTTTTCCACTCACACTAATGTCTTAGCCAGGGAATTTCGTAGCATTCTAGGTCACATGGCTTTTATAATTATTATAAGGTTCCACATGAGATGAATCCAGTGGTACCCGAAATCTGTATGGTCCAAACATCATCATCCCCTGACAGTTTTTGGTGTTTATAAAAAGGGAGATATTGTGGTGGAAACACCATTTTTTTCCCATACACCTTTATTGAATTATCACCTGTGACACAGGCAAATTTACATTCATGAGAAAGTAATCACACTATAATTAACATAACATTTTAATTTCATATAACCTAAGTAACATTATAGGTTCATAGGTGTGTACTAGGCTAATGGCCCTGGAGCCTTTATGAGCCTAGCCCATAGGATTACCTGGTATTGTGCCACCTGACCTTAGTTCCCAGTGCCTCTGTCGGGTAGAGCCACTGGAGTGATCCCCGGGGTGAATTTTTTTTTATTTCCCATCCACTCTTCAAGATTTCTCTTGAAGAGGGCCAGTGAGGTGCTCTGTTTGACATGTATGAGAAGTCTGTTCCATAGCATGGGCAAGTCTCTGAGTTATGAACCTGTCCCTCCAGCACATTCTGCTGTTTGTGGTAATGAGGTTGAGGTCTCTGGAGCATGTGGTGTGGAGGGCTTGGGATTTCTTTAGATGTAGCATTTCTAACAGAGCTGGGTCAGACATGGCTTTGTAAGTCAAGCAGAGATCGCCTCTTAAGTAGGCAATATGAGACAGAGAATAGTTGGAGTTTTTTGAGTCTGTCCGTATAGGACAAGTGTTTAAGGCCTAAGATCCTCTGTGAAGTACTTTTGCGGCCTTTCCATTTGTCGCAGGTGTCTAGTGAGGTACATGCCAAATGGGGCATTGTACTCGATGATTCTCCAAATAAGGGAAGAGTAGAGGGAGACAATGACCTCTTTCTTCCTGGATGCAAAACCCTTAGTAATGAGATGTGCCACATAGAAGGACTTTCTGATCACAGTGGCAATGTGGTGATCAAAAAGAGAGGTTGCTGTCAACCTGTGCTCCCAGATCTCTTATAACGCCTTCTGTGTTCAGTGGACTACCATCGATGTGGTAATTCATGGGAACTGGGTTTTTCCCAAAGGGAATGATGACACATTTTTTGGCAATGAGCTTAAGGTCATGGTTCTGACACCAGTCGTTGCTCTCAGTGAGGCCTTTTCCATAAGATGTCAACATCACTTGGGGAGTTAATAATGGCTCCCAACTTGCAATCATCTGCGAATTTTGTCAGCCAGAGTCCCTCCATAAATTATTCAATTCCTGCTTTTTTTTTTAAATAAGAAACATATTTTTTAAACCATCACTTACTACATAAGCAATCATACATTTATACAAATGAAAACAAACCACACCAACACAATCCTAGTTGTAGGCATTTTTTATCACAGACCATAATGACACACTGCCAGTTGTAAATACTGCATATCACTTATAATCTACTCAATCTTTTTCAGTCAAACATTACATAGCTCATTTAGGTTCTGCTGCCTTTTAAACCTCATTCCTCCATTGTACTATTCCCACAATTCCTATTTTTTTCTATGTAGTTTGGTCCTACCCTTTACTAACTATCTAAATTCCAGTTGTTTTATCTCTGGTACTGTATTCACTACTTCTAGTATAGTTGGTTCAGATTTTGATTTTCATTTTTAGTAATTGTTTTTTTGGCAGCCGCCATTATTAGACACAGCTAGGCTTTACAGTGCCTAGGAAATTCAGATTCTGTATCATAGCTCAGAAAAATCATCTCCCTTGTTAGACCAATCTGCCCATCCAGCATCATCGACAGTGCATCCCTCAGGGAATCCTTAAAGTTCGCCAGTTCACCTCACTCCCAGAAGATATGCTCCCATTTACCTCTTTCTTCCCCATCACAAAATTCTCTGGAGTCTACTTTGGATATAGAAATATCTATGCAAACATTTCCAGGCCAAAAAAAAAAAGTCTTCTAGATTTTGTTCCATATTTGGTAGACATACATATATCCTCCCATTGTTTTTGTGTATTGCTTATCCAGTCTCTCTTCCCAATTCTTTCTAACCACATCTGATTGATTCTTATAGTTGTCGTGCAATGTTTTATATGCTCTACTAATTATTCTTTTATTAATGGCAGCTTTTGTTCTAGATTCTACTAAAAACTCTACCAGTGTTGGGCTTTCATTTAGGATCTCCCTGATTCTTTCTCTTTGCCTATACTCTGATATCAAACCTTGATAGGGAAGGTCGTCTGTAACCTGCAGTCCAAATAAAATCTTGGTGTCTTGTCTTCCCATTCTATCATTTTTCCCTCTTTAGTTATTTGCTGCCAATAACTTGGTTCCTTGCCCAGTTTTCTACAATAAATCCCAGCCCCCTCTTACCTATTGTCTGTATCCATAATTGCAGTCATCCCTATCGGCAGAATTTCCTTTCCCCAGTCCAGTGTTGACTTAGTTCTTAGAATACTTTCTAATATTCTGTATGATTATTGTTATTCTCCTTAAAGGCCTGCATCTAAAAATCACAGTCTCTCCTTGTTTCTTGAGCTTCCCCCTTTTTTCATCATCATCCCTTTCCACTTTGAAATGTAGATGTTATGTAGTCCTATCTCACCTACATTCTTACCCGTGGGTTCGGAGCCGAATATCGGCTCCAACTCTGCCAACTTTTTTAGCTCGAAGTCTTCTATTGGCTGGGCTAAGCAGGTATCCCATGGTGCACTGCTCCATATCCCCAGATCTCGTTTGCCGCTTGTGTAGCTCGGATGTGGTCTCGCTCTTGGCTGTGGCTAAGTACCTTTCTTGTCTTTGAGAAATGATTGTTTCATAACCCAAAGCTATTTTCATAGCTATTGTCTTTTAGTGTTGTTTTAGGTTTTTTGATAGTGTGCTTGTGTTTGTGGTATCCCGATAACTGTTCCCTCGGGCTAGGCCCGTTTCAGTTAGAGGACCTAGTCCCTTTGTCCTGTCTGTTCGTTACTTCGTGGTCATTAACGTTAAACCTTTTTAGTTAGAGGTTTGGTATCTGTTCCCTTACTTCGTGGTCATTAACCGTTTTAGTTAGAGGATTTTGACCTGGTTTGTCTCAGTGTGTGTTCCCCAGTGTGTGTGTACTGTTACAGTTCATAACTTGTTCCCGTGTTTTTTGTGGTTGCGCGTCTGTGAGTTTCTTGTCAGACCATTTCTTGGGTTGCGTTGTTGGTGTTTGTTGTTGAGAAATGTCCAAGGATTCCAAGGAGCACAAACCTTTGGGTTTCAAAAAGTGCTCTAAATGTGGGTTCAAAATGTCCATCACCAATGGGCATTCTATTTGTGTCTATTGCCTGGGAGCCATTCATCTGCAGGAGTCCTGCAGCTTTTGCCATGCGTTCAGTCCCAGAGTGCTCCAAGAGAGAAAGAATAAGCTGATCTTAAAGGGACTCTTGAAACCCTCTTTCGAAGAGGCTTTGGATTCTTCTCCCAGTGCTAAGTCTAAGTCATCCAAGTCAAAAAAGAGATCTCCGGCTCCGTCGGCTTCATCGGAGCCTCCGGAGAAAATCACAAAACTCGTATCGACCTCCTCGGCTCCACTGTCCTCGGGGCCGCAGGAAGTGTCTGTGGTGATGGAACCGGCGACGGCACCAATTATATTGAAATCTCTTCGGAGCCGATCACCCAGTCTTAGACCAGTTTCTCCTGAGAGGAGATCTCAATCTCCCTCCCTGTCCTCCAAATCCTCCAGGACCCTTTCGGATGTGGATGTTGATAGGGTGGTCCAGAGGCTCCTCCAGTCACCGGTTTTGGAGAAATTGTTTTCGGATCCGGCCCAGTCGGCTCCGGAGCCCGTCCCAACCCCTTCTTCGATCGTTCCTCCTCCGAGTGCATCTCTGTCTTCGCAGCCGGAGTGTTCCGCACCGTGTGATGTTCCTAGGCCGGTTCTGATGGCCCCTCCGGCCCTATCGGTACCGACATCAGCTCTGACCCTGTCAGCTCCGTCCTCTGGGTTCGGGACTCAGGATTCTTCAGTCGGGCCCGAGGGGGACATCTCGGGACATATTTCGGTTCCGAGTCTCCCTCTCAGTGCCTCGGCTCGGGGAACTCTGACTCCCGTCATGGTCTCTGAGGCTGGCCAGTCCTCGGACTCGGGGGGGGGGGGCTGCCTTCGAGGCCATGCGGACTGCGCTGGCCAGATCGTCAGCTACATCAGGCGGGTCAGTCACTCTGTCCCCCACCACTCCAGTGAGAGCCTCTGATCACCACCTATCCATGGACAGCAGAGCACCATGGCCTAGGGATTCCCCCACAAGTGGTCACCAACTTTCTGAGGGTCCTTCAGAGTTCATGCCTGAGAAGCCCCCTAGAAAGAAAACGTGCAAGAGGAAGCACATAGACTCACTCTGATACTGACCTTGAGGAATCAGAGGGGTCCCCCAAGTCATCCTCTGATGATGTTTCCTTCTCCGACATCCTGGAGATACTGATCGGTATTCCTAAAGGCCTTTGGTGCTCAGCCCTCTGCCTCCTGGGTATCCCCACCCTTCGACGAGCTCCTAGATTTGATTTGTTGGAGGGTGTGAGAAAACCCTGATTCTGTGGAGACCGTACCCAGGCGTCCCAACAAGTTTCTTTCTGCTCCCCAGGGTAAGGAGTTTCTGTCCAAAGGAGTCCCTGTAGATGCCATGGTGGTTGCGGCAGACACTCAGAAGGAAGTAGCAGAGACCTCTTCCTCCGTCCATCCTCCTAACAAGGAGTCTAGGACCATGGACCGGTACGGGAAGCGTACCGTGTCATCAGCAACCTTTACCTTACGGTCGCTGAACTATCTGTCTCATTTCACTCGGCTCCAGAGAGATCTCCTCAAGGAGTTAGGAGATATTCTCGTGGGTAACGTCCCTGAGGCGGTGGCCCAGACCGTTAACGCCCAGGTGTCTACCCTCAATTCCATCGTCAACTCCTCCATGCGGCTCATTTCGTATTCAGCCGATGGAGCGAGCAGGGCAGCAAGCTCAGGGGTCGCCCTTAGACGGCAAGCATGGCTGCGCCTTTGTCACTTCGCTGAGGCCTTCAAGTCTTCCTTCACTGATGCCCTCTTCGATGGTTCTTCTTTGTTCGGAATCAAAGTGAAAGACACACTCGCCAGGTGCGAGCAAGAGGGAAAGACCCTATCTGCCATAGGGGGTCCGTTTTTCACTTCCCTCTAGGCCTTACCCCAAGGCCCAGCGGGGTGGGAAGATGTGGTTCAAAATATCACAGAGGTTTTTATCTGCCGCACAAGGCGAGTCCCCCTCCAGAGGCAGAGGAGGGGGAGGTTATTCAGGGAGACGCCTCCCTAGAGGCAGAGGGGGCCCCCACAATTTGGTGGACCGCGATTCCTTTCGCGGCTCTCCCTACTCTCGTTCCTGAGGGAGTGCCCGGCTGTGCTTATCCAGAGCCAGTCGGGGGTCGCATTTCGTCATATCCAGAAGCCTGGAAAAGCATCACCCAGGACCGATGGGTATTACGAATAATTTCCGGAGGTTATCTCATTCCGTTTACGTCAGACCCCCCTTCAATCAGAAAAATCCCAGACGTTCCACCCAGTCAAAGGGATCAAGCAGCCTCAGAGGTTTCAAAGCTGCTAGGAAAAGGAGCCATCCAGCGTGTCCCCTCAGACCAAATCGGATTAGGGACTTACTCAAGATTCTTTTTGGTGCCGAAAAGAACAGGGGACCCGAGACCCATATTAGATCTCAGCCAACTGAACAACTATGTACAGAAGTCCAAGTTCTGTATGGTCGCACTACAATCGATTCTCCCATTGTTGGGAGAGGAGATATGGATGTGCTCCATCGACCTCAAGGATGCTTACTACCATGTCAGAATGGACAGGGTATCCAGGAGTCACCTACGCTTCTGACTGGGAGCCAGTCATTTCCAGTTTCGAGCCCTGCCCTTTGGTCTCACCACAGCCCCCAGGGTGTTCACCAAGTATATGGCGGTGGTGACTGCTCACTTCAGACGTCAGGGATTCCAAGTGTTTCTGTATCTGGACGACTGGCTCCTTACCGCCCCACCAGGCATCAACTAGTCCAAACCAGGGACGCTACCATCACTTTGTCAACAGTTGGGCATAAATTGGGAAAAATCTGCTTTGTTGCCCTAGCAGCGTGTCACCTTTATAGGCGCAGAATTAGACACCATTCGAATGCGAGCATTTTTACCGCAGGAAAGGATCAGAGTCTTACAACAGATACACACCCTGATGCCCCTGAGGAAAGTGAAGGCGAGATGGGTTCTTCAACTCCTGGGGACCATGGCAGCAACAATTATGTTGGTCCCTCTAGCGAGATTGCACATGAGACTTCTTCAATGGCTCCTCTTTGTTCAATGGTCTCTCCAAGAATTTCCACTTTCTCACCCTATTTTGCTCACAGACAGATGCAAGTGGGATCTCAGTTGGTGGCTTTGCACCAACAATTTGGACAGGGGAAGGCCCCTCTTTCCACCCAAACCCAGTTGCCACAATAACCAAAGACGCCTCCCAGATTGGGGGGGGGCAGGCGCGCATTATCTTGGCAGGACAGTCCAAGGCACGTGGCAAGATAACGAGATACATCTGCATATCAACGTCGTAGCGATGAGAGCAGTGCTACTTGCGTTGCAGGCACTTCAGAGCTTTCTACCTCTAGGGACGATTGCGATACACTCGGATAACATGTCAGTAGTGTGGTATCTAAACAAGCAAGGGGGAACCAGGTCCTTACCCCTGTGCAGAGAGGCCATGCGAGTGTGGCAGTGGGCAGTATCTTCCCAACAGTTTCTGGTGGCAACGCACATTCCAGGGAAGTCTGTGATTGCGGACAGGCTAAGCAGAGCTATTCTGATGCTTTACGAGTGGTCCCTGAATCATCTAGTTGCAGAACGAATCTTCAGCAGATGAGGTCAGCCTTGCTGCGACCTTTTTGCCAGCCCCTTCAATGCCAAATGCAGCAGCTACTTCACGCTGATCCCCCCACAGGGGGAGTCACCCAGGGACGCTCTAGTTCACGATTGGCCCTCCAGTTTGCTTTATGCTTTCCCTCCATTTCCTTTGCTGTCAAAAGTGATTCAGAAAGCGCAATCCTTGGGAAGCAGAATGATTCTGATTGCTCCACACTGGCCTCGTCAAGTCTGGTTCCCCTTTCTCCAACCATACATTGTGGACACACCTTGGATTCTAGTCCCTCAACCAGATTTACTGACACACATGTCGGGACAGTTCCACCCCTCTCTGATGACCCTCCGGTTGACAGCATGGCTACTCCATTTCCATCGTTAGTTAGGCTTCATAATTTTTCACCGGAAGTAGTTCACATTTTATCTTCCTCTCATAAGCCATCTACTAGGAAGATTTATTGTAGCAAATGGAAGAGGTTTTCTATTTGGGTGCATACCCAAGGAATTGATCCTTACACAGCTCCAATTGCTTCATTCTTGGAGTTTTTGTCTATGCTTTTCCATCAGGGTTCCGCATCAGCTACCATAAAAGTTCAGTTGGCAGCGATCTCTAATTTTCATGTTGCTAATGAGCCTAGTCTCATGGCTCATAGACTCTGTAAGGCTTTTCTGAAGGGTACTCTGTTACTCCGTCCTCCGGTCTCCGAACCCATCATGCCCTGGGATCTCAGTTTTGTTCTACAAGCCCTTACTTCACCACTTTTCGAGCCTGCAGCTACCTGTGACTTGAAATTCTTGACCTGGAAAACAGCCTTCTTAACAGCAATCACTTCAGTAAGGCGAGTTTCAGAAATTCAAGCCCTTTCTATCAAACCTCCATACTTAATCTTCCATAAGGAGAGGGTTTCTCTTAGACCAAACCCTTCTTTCCTTCCTAAAGTGGCTTCCATATCTAATCTCAATCAATCTATTGAGTTGCCTGTATTCTTTCCTCATTTTTCAAACAAGGCAGAATTTAAATTTCACCAATTGGATGTACACAGACAGATACGTTTCTATCTGCACCAAACAAAAGATATCCGGAAGTCTGATAAACTATTTGTCTCCTTTTTGGAAAACAAAATTGGGTCCCCTGTCTCCAAAATCACCCTATCCAGATGGATATCTAGTTGCATCTCTTTTGCCTACCACGGAGGAGGAAATGATCTACCGTTTCCGGTTAAGGCCCACTCTACTCGGGCTGTTTCTACATCTACAGCCTATCAAGCCAGATTGTCAATGGATGATATATGTGCTGCAGCTACTTTGGCTTCTCCTCACACATTTATTTCTCATTACAAATTGGGTGTGGTATCTAGGGGCAGGTGATCCTTTGGTTCCACAGTACTCAGGAGTATCTTCCTATGAGCCACCCAGGATGTAGGTGCTAGGGACGCTGTCCCACGGGTAAGAATGTAGGTGAGATAGGACTACATAACATCAAGAAGTTATGTACTCACCATAATGTTCGATTTATGTAGTCCATCTCGCCTCACATTCTTACTTATCCTCCCACCTTCCCCCTTCCTGGAGGATCTGGAGGTTAGGTTTCTATCTACAGAGTTCCCTTTACTTTTAGCTTATTCTTTTTACCTGGACTTTGTGTATGCATGGGGTATGAGTGAGTATTCCAACAAGCTAGATCTGGGGATATGGAGCAGTGCACCATGGGATACCTGCTTAGCCCAGCCAATAGAAGACTTCGAGCTAAAAAAGTTGGCAGAGTCTGAGCCGATATTCGTCTCTGAACCCACGGGTAAGAATGTGAGGCGAGATGGACTACATACATCGAACGTTATGGTGAGTACATAACTTCTTGTTTTCTGCTTGGCTATGTATAGGAGTCTTAACTGTGTAGTTCTGAAATACCCCTTCAAATCGGGTAAACCCAGTCTGCCCTGTTCTACTGGAAAAATCAGCTTATCCCCACTTGATTCTTGTCATCTTCCTCTCCCAGATCAAGTCCTTCAACTCTTTATTAATTGCTATCCACAACTTCTCCTTTGGCTGATAAAAATATGCCTGATCTGTGCATAAGAGTAAAGGGACTAAAAACATTTTAACTCCTTGTATCTTTTTATCCATATCCTTATAACAAAGCTTCCATTTTTCTCAATTTTTGTATTATCTTTGGTTTATTCTCTTCCCACATATCCATAACGCCACACTAGTAATTTTTAATCTATACTCTTAAATACTTCACTTTATCATTTCCCTATAAGTATAGATATTCCTGAACCGATTCATGTGTGGGTACATAATTTACCACTATTGACTTTGTTTTATCTTCATTAATTTTGAATTCCAAAAAGATATGAAACTGTCTGAAAATGTTCCACAACACTGTAATGCCTCTTTCTGGTTTTGTTCGGTTTAAAGTAATATCTGCAAATAAAGCCATCTTTTCTTGACTACCATACCAATTATATGCTTGAATTTGAGTCCCTTATTTTCTTTGCCACTGGTTCTAAATATAATGCAAATAAAGGGGAAAGAGGACACCCCTGTCTGGTTCCTCTGCTCAAGCAGGAATTGTCAGAGAGGTCCCCAACCACTCGCCTCCGATCCCTCATATATTTTCTTAATCAACTTTATAATTTTTTTCAGGAAATGCAAATGCTTCCATTCATTACCCTGCTTATAAAGTCCCAACTTAATCTGTCACATGCTTTCTCTATAGCAAGATCCACCAACAACAATGGCATTTTCTTACATTCTGCTTCCCTCTGGATCATCAGTGTTCTATTTATGTCAAATGTTTGCCTTCCCTCCACAGAAAACATATTGATCCATATCTGTCAGTTTTGGCATTACTTTTTCCATTCTTTTAGCCATTATAGACACAAACACTTCATAATCATGGTTTAGTATTGAAATGGGCCTGTATGAAGTTGGATCTGATGGATCTTCACCCTCTTTAGGTATTACAGCTATCACTGCTTTCTTCTAGGACATTAGAACTTCTCCTCCTCTTAAAATACTGTTAAACAAAACCTTCCAGATCTTTATCAATTTTTTCCTCCTAGCTTCCAAAGTTGGACAGGAATACCATCTATTCCTGGTGACTTTCCTGTAGATTGGTTATACATCACAATTTTTTTATCTCATCTCCTCCTGTCTTAACTGTTAATAATTGAGCCTCATCTACCTCTAACCTAGGCATATTTAATTTTTCCATAAACATTTCCATTTGTATCTTTTATTGATTTTTCAAAAAAATGAAGGTGGGTGCCAAAATAAACTGTAAACTCCAAAAAAGGCAGTCTGAGAGGTCCGTGTAAAGAACGAGCAGCACAAACCACGGGTAGAAGGCTTTACTGAAACAAACACAACACTCCACTCCACACACAAATGCTTTAACAGTATCACCAGCGTTTTCGTCAACTGACTTCATCAGATGTGAAAAAAAAAACATTTTAAAACCAAACTTGCTACTATTTATAAGGGTCTCCCTACCAGACCCACCAAGAAAATTTTTTTTTCCAACAGTCAATCAAAGAAATCTGAGTTGTACAAAAATAACTGTCTCTTAACAATAGGTAAATAAATAAATAGGTTTAATAAATACCTTACATTATTAAAAAAAGTGTTTGGGGTTTAAAATGTGTTTAATCTCTTAAAATATAATACTTTTTTTGTAATTCTTAGATAAATATATTAATAAATATCCAAATCTTTCTCCTTTCGCAAAGGATGTAAACTTTTTTAGGATTAGGGCAGCTAGGCTTCTTGGACACACATTAACCCCTGTGAGTAGTTTCCGACTTGCTCCTGGTTTGAATCCTGGAGTGAAAAAAATCCTGTACTATTGATAAGGTTTGCCCACCAGATGGTGTTAGTATTATAAAAAAAAAAAAAAAAAAGGTTTGTATCCTTTGAGAAAGATTTGGATATTTATTAATATTTTTATGCAAGAATTACAAAAAAGTATTCTATTTTAAGAGGTTAAACACATTACTTTAAAACCCATACACTGTTTTTTTAATAATGTAAGGTATTTATTAAACCTAACTATTTATTTACCTATTTTTTAAGAGAGAGTTATTTTTGTAGAACTCAGATTTCCTTGATTGATTGTGGGAAAAGGTTTTTATAGGTGGGTCTGGTAGGGAGTCACTTATAAATAGTTGCAAGTTTGGTTTTAAAATGTTTTTTTCACATCTGATGAAGTCAGCTGTCGAAAACGCTGGTGATATTGTTAGTGTTTGTGTGGAGTGTTGTTCCAATAAAGCCTTCTACCCATAGTTTGTGCTGCTCGTTCCTTACACGGACCTTTCTGAGTGCCTTTTTTGGAGTTTTCTTGATTTTCATATTTCTCTGCTTTATACAGACTTTCATAGAATTTCCAAAATATTTCTAATAACTCTACACAATCTCATTACCTTCTTTGTTTCAGGCTGCCTGCCTTAGTTTGGCGACAGCCCTTTCTACTTTCTATTGCTTGAGTCGTTGTGCTAAAAGTTTTTCTGCTCTAGTGTTATCAAAAAACAATTGCTTAATAGCAACCTTTCTAAACTTGTGCACATTATCGAGGTAATCCCTTATTTTCAGCTTGGCATTCTGCATCATCATCTTGTTCTCTGAGATTCCCCATATTCTGCAGTACTTTAACATTTGTCAGTCCCTCTAAATAACTCGTTACTTCTTAACCATAGCTCCCTTTCTTTTATTTCCACTCTGTTTTTAAATTCCACCTTAATTTTATCCCACTGCATAGCTGTATTTTCAGAAGAAATTTCTATCCTCTCTAACAGCTCCTGAATAATCTCCGCTACCCATTCCATAAGACTCCTCTCTTTTTGACAGGTAGGTGGGAAACCACCAATGTCTCATTTTTATTTCTTTACCCTGTGCTTTTCTTTTAGCTATTATTTGCACATGATCGGAAATAGTTATTGGGTGAGTATCAAGACCATCAATTAAATGCACATTTTCCTGTGAAATGTAAAGTCTGTCTAGCCTAACACAGCTTTTATATATTGGGGAATAATATGTAAATTCACTCCTAACTCCTATTACTGAATGCACATCTTCATGCCAAATATTTTCATAAATTTCTTCAAAAATTTTCCCTCCTTTGTTATATTCTTCTTTCTGGGCCCCCAGACACATAGTCTCTGCTGCAAATCAAATTCCAGTCCCCACCTATAATTAATATTCCTTGCTGAAAACGGATTATTTTTCCTTGAATTTTCTTAAGCTCTATTATAGAAGTTTTAGGTGGAATGTAAATGCATGCCAGTGTAATCCTGCTCCCTTGCCAGTAGCCCCTTAGCACTACAAGTCTGCCATTACTGTCTTTATCTTCTTCTATCACTATTGGAGCTCCTGTTGCAATTAGTATAAGTACTCCTCTTTTCCTTTGCCCCAGGTATTCTGCTGAATAACCATCCTGAAAATCTTTCTTTATCAAACTCACGTTCACTTCTTTCTAAGTGTGTTTCCTGTAACATAGCTATTCACACTCTAAATTATTTAAATGTAGTTCACTACTTTTTCTTTTTTGTATTTTTCTGTGAGGCCATTTACATTTAAAGACATTACAGAAAGTGTCATTGTATTAAAAAGTTATTATTCCCACCTTTTATGCATAACACATTTTTTGTTAAATGTCTAGTCCCAGCTTTTGTGTTACATGCATACACTGTTTGCTAGGTTGAACTTGTGATATTGTGCTACTAACTGAAACTTGGCTTAAATCAGACAATAGGAATAATGAAATACTAACTGCAGGTTATAATATCATTAGAAAGGACAGAACAACCAAAACAGGAGGTGTGTAGCAATTCTATGTAAACATCACCTTAAAATAGAAACTTTAGAACTGAGTACACCTAACTTTAACAATGCCAAAATTTTGTTTACTAAATACAAATCGGCTCCAAAAAACAGATAAATATAATTGGCGGCTGTATCCCACCTGGCAATATTATACCCACTCTCAAGAATATATTGCACTGGACCTCAAGCACACTCCCTCAGGAAACCATCATCATGGCCAACTTCAATATTGATTGGCTTACCTGCTCCTCTCAAAATCCCTCAAATGTTATCAACCTCCATGGTTTCATATATTTATTTATTATTTAACATTTGTTTACTGGTCAAGTCTGACTTGAAACGAAGCCAGTTTTCAGCGGAGGCGAGGGGAAAAATGCTCCAGAAGCATGTCTTTGAAACGTGGGAGGAAACCGTATGCCACTATGATGCCTGAAAGTGAGGAGTAGTTGGAGTCTGTCGATGAATGTCAAAGTAGAAAATGCAAGAGCTAGTTTACTGCTTGACACTAAAACTAGGATTATGGAGCCTTACAAGATGGCCTCCAACTGTGACGCATGTTTACTGGAAATCTGTCAGTACAAAAACCTACATTTGCTGAAAATGCCAAATGAAAGAAGTCAGTTTGGCTGAAATTTAGATCTTGGCTGAGGATTGTTCTGCATTGATGTCAAGTAAAAAGTCTTCCCATGAGAAATAAAATTAATAAAAGGGGAGAACAAAAAGTTGTGCTGGACAAGAACTCTGTAAAGACTCTGTGGAGAACAGACAAGTTTATGGTGTAGATGCAGGATATGACTTCCAACAGCTTTGCAGAGAAAAATTCTCAGATTTACTGAGAGGCCTTTAAAGTAAGTAGGGCACCAGAGCTGTACACAAACTCAAATAAGGAGAGAGTGGAAAATAGAAGAAGCATTGAATTGTCCTAAATAATGGGATAAAGTGTGCAAGAAAAAGGAGGAAGTAACTGGAGGAGGTTAGCCAAGGAAGGAAGAAACTTGGAGCAGATTACCCAGGAAGGAAAGCAAACGGAATGGGAGAAAGCAGAACTTTTGGGATTACATGATAAGAATGGCTTGTCTGTTGTCCGGGATTAATAGATGAATATAGACAGAGAGAGAGAATAAGAGAGAGATGGGTGAATGGCTACCTCTGTTGGAATATTTGATGTAACCAAGAACAGATAGAGCTATAAAAATGGGGATAATTAGTAGGGTGTATAGAATTATATATGATAACTATAAAAATTAATTGGAGGAACTCTGTTAGGATTGCAAGAAAAGACTGGGTGGACAAATTACAAATGTTCAGTGGGAAAAGTATGCACTACTTCTAAATATGTGGCTAAATCCAGATGGTGTGGGATATTTGCATGGAAATGCTTGCGCAGATATTTTATACCCCAAGTAGATGGCAAAGGTTCTTTCCTCAGGCTCAGAGAGACTGTAAGGGGGGGGGGGGGTCTCTCTGTCTGTGTGTGTGTGTGTGTGTGTGTGTGTATGGGGAGTGAGAGGTGAAACTTGGACCATGTCTTTCTGGAGTGTGCAGAGTTGACTTAGATTAAAAACATATTGCCAAATGTCCCAGGACAGATTCTGGGTGAATAGCTTGAAGTTACTAAAGAGGTAATGTTGCTAAATTGGAGTAGGGGAACTAAAATAAGAGGACATAAGAAGTTCTTGCCAACTTTAATTATACTAGTAGCCAAAAAAAAGATACAACTGGAAAGTGGAAGTCAAGGTTAAGACTGACCTTAAAGATGAGTTGTGTATTATAACGCAGTTAGAGTGGGCTTATTAGATAGGGGATCGAACAAGATCCATACCTTTAAAAAGAATGTGTTGGACCACCATTACATTTGTGATGAGAAAAGAATGAAATGTTGAGGGGAGAAAATGTCACAAAAATAAAAGTACTAAATGGCAGACAGTAACCTTTTAAAATGTCAGGGTTCGCAATGCCAAGTCCCAGAAAGTTCAAACTAAATGAACAGAGGTCCAAAATTTATTTGAACTAAGCCTTAGATTGCCATTTCTTGGGATATTTTTTTTTTCTCCAAGGCACACTGATCTTGGGGTTGGTATGTAAAAGTTTGTGGAGTATAGGGTGTTTGTCCCCCACACATTTAAGTAGGGAGCTGGAAAAAAATTCAGTAGGTTGAAATGTTGAAAAGTTTGTAAAAAAAAAAAAAAAAAAAAAGTAAAAATAAATGTGCAAATTCAATATAGTCGTAATAATGTTGATAATGACTTTGAGTACATGTTGAGTTTAGTAAAGCAGTGTTTCAAAAAAAAAAAAAACACAGCAATGTGTAATCCAGCCCTGTCAGTTCTTTGTAGATGGATATTGAAGAACTGGAACCAGAGACGTAGTTTATTTTGCTGTGCTCAAAGGTCTCTGCAGATGATGACCAGCCATGAACTAAATTAAAAGACGCTCGCTTTTTGGGAGAAAATATGGCAAGTTTGGGTAAGGTCCACATAGTCATAGTTGCAGTTTTCCCAGTAATATATGGCTGTGAGATTTGGGTGATAAGTAAGCTTAGGTGCTGCTTTTGAGCTGTAATGCAGAAGAAATATTTTGACAATTCAGTGGATGGGAAGAAGATCAAATCAGTCAGTACTTACTCAAATCCAGAATTATGGAGGGTGTGGCAACATACATTATACTCAAGTACTTTGGCCACATAATAATAAGACAGAATTTACAGAATAAATCATTGATGGTGGGGAACAATGAAGACAAAAGATGAAGAAGAGGGCAACAGAGGCTAGGTTGGATATGCAGTATTACAAAAGTAAAGCATATAAATTTACAAGGACTTAAACTACGGTGGACAGACAGGCCTCTGCATAATTTGTAAAACTGTGAATAGTTATGATTTTTGAAGGAATGAATTAACAAATTTAGTAAAACTCATGTGTTTGTTAACAGAAATCTTGTTTAGGTAAGCTGGGATGTTTAAAAATGCATAAGCAGTATGATTCTTTTTTGTGCAGTAGGTAACATCAAAGTATATTTTTATATTATGTATAACTTCTTGCACTGGTTAGGATATCATCAGTAATGTATTATATAGAAGTAAGTCAGTAATTACCCTAATGAAGCCGTTACAGTGAAACTTGTTAGAATTTGTTCACATTGACTGCTATATAAGTTTTGAGTGGGAGATTAAATTGGGATTGCTTTGTCAGAGTGGTATTTGGTCTAATGTTTAATAAGTTTATCCCTCCATTGTTGTGTTATTCACATGAACACTCACTCACAGACAGAATCAACAGGACTCTGCTCATTCAGTAAAGAGCAGAATTATCCACTTTATTTTATCCAAATTCTTTCTAATTCATTGCAAGTACCACATGTGGTGTACCCCGAGGTAGGGCCGTATAGAGGGCTTACAGGTTATTTACCTGGAGAACAAAGCAAAATAAAATGCATATTAACATGAAGTATTATTGAACTGAACCTTTTATTCTTCAAGGACAACAATTCCTTGAGAACCAATCTCTGCTGCAAATTAGAGCAGACTTTTATCAGATGGAACAAAAAGAGAAAGGAGCTCCTAATTAATCAGTGATGCTAGTAAGTGTTGTATTTTTATTTAATGAGGGCAATGTCCCCCATTTCTTTATCCATCCATCCCCAACCTCGTTTTCTCATTTTTGCACATGGGGTTGGAGTGTCAGTTTAACAGTGACAATCATCTAAAGCCAAAGTTTGCAACATTGGGTGGCTAGCCCTGCCGCGGTAGTTCTTCCATACCACACACACACTGTCAAAGCTATGACCAATTTAGTGTCTGGTCCACCTACTACATGTCTTTGGAATGTGGTAAGAAACTGAGCACCCAGAGAATACCCACATAAACACAGGGAAAGACATGCATACTCCACACAGAAGGCACCCCAGCCGAAAATCAAACCAGGGAACCTCTTGCTGTGTGCCAACAATGCTTATCTGCTGTGCCATCCTGCACCCAGCTATTTTTCCTGCTTTATAAACAGAAGAGACGGCAAAGGTTCACCGGATTAAGCCTGTGACAGAATAGAACAGATGCCTTTTGATGCTCTGAAGGTAAACAGTCCTTTATAACCTAGTATTCCATTAGGGTTATATTTTTGCATAAATATTTCCATAAATGCCATTTGTACACTAGTTACTTGGTTATTCATTCATATTATTGCAAAAGTATGCAAGTTAGGTGCTCTGGGAACCTCATTCTACAAAGCTGCCCTTTAGGGCAGCATTATGTTACTCCTTAAATAGCGGTTTTCCTTTTACCACTGTTTTCTGCTCATGCCCTCACTTCTTTCCTGTCTGTCTTGTTTGTAAAAAAATCTGCTGTGTGAGCATTTGGAAGTAACATACTGCAGTTAAATAATGATTATGATAATGGTGGCTCTTAAAGGCTGCTCTTTTGTAGCAAAGTGCTTTCGCCCTTAGAACTTTTAACGGAGCAGGATTTAGGTACTTTTATGCCTTTATTTTTCATTTTTGTGTTGCTGTGTTTGTGAATGACTTGGTCATGGCCCTCATATGAGCACATCCTAAAGCTGTCATTTGAATACTTCGTATTCCTTTAGGCAGGCAGTCAAGTAAGGGTTGGGAGGGTAGCCTAATGGTTAAGGTGTTTGCCTTAGAAACACAAAGTGCAGGGTTCAAGTCCCCCAAGGGATAATTGGCTAGGCTTAAAATGACTCGCAAGGGCAGTTAGCCAAATACTGATCTATGAACCTATGAGTGGCCAGAAATACTTGCTACTATCATTTTTGAGTCAAGAAGTAATTGGAAAAATGTTAAAGAAACTGACAGTTTGAACAGACAATGGAATAGTGTAAGAAGATCTCTACAGGTGTGTGTTGGAAAAGTTTGCATCGTCTGGTATGTAATCATACTTGTACGAACCTGTATCAGTTCAGATTCTTTGCTGACAGTACCTTAAGTAAAAGCAATTACCAGATTGTAATCCAGCAAACCAGTACTAGTTCTTTTACTATATTTCATGCTTGCTCACAGATGGTGCCGAACATCTTATTTTGCATCTTGATAACAGACTTTCCAACTGGAGTTTGTATAACATGCAAATCACATTCAAAACCCAGTAGAAATTTACTATTTAGGTACTTTCTTCCTTTTTGAGACACTGTCTCGATTTCCAGTCAGAAGGCGCCCTTTGCCAACACTTATTCAGTTCTTTCTTAGCAGTTTGTTGGCATACATAGTATTTATTTAGACCATTGTTTGTACCTGAATGCAGCTGTTCATTTTGTGATCTTTATTTCTCCCATCACTTTTACAGCAGACATGATCTGATTACTGTAAAATTATGTTGTTTAGGTAAGTCACGCATCATCAGTTAGTCCTCCTGTTACTCTTTGCGTTTATGCTGTTATTTTCCTCTTCTAGCCATGTTGTAGTTCGGCTATGCCATTTTCTTTTTCTGTACTTTAAAATGCATGTCAGTGCATGTCATTTAAAAAATAGTTTAAGGTAACAGAGATACTTTGTTTCAGAACTGAGCAAGAATTAACCTCTACTGGTTCAGTACATCACAAGTCATCGTGTGTGACTGGGATCATGCCGTCTAAATGGATATTGTTTTAAAATCAGAATGTACTTACTGTGTTATTGTTTGTTTCAGATGAAATTAAGTACCTGATGGGGAATTTGTCTTAATTATAAACTATACAGTTTTATTATAAAGGTCACTCTTTTTTAGGGCAAGTGAAGGCCCTACCCAGAATGAGTAATGCAGGAGTGGCCCAAAAGAAAGCTACTCTGTTTTTTGTATTGGTGCTTTTAGCTGTCTAAATGTTGGCTGAACATGATGTGGTAGCAGTTGAGTACAATCCTTTCATATAAATTTGACTGGCATTTCTCTCACTCTGGCATGTTTTGAGGTATTTTAGATTTTTTTTCATTCTGTGAATTTTACCGCACTTTATTAAAGCTGAATAAAACAGTATATTTTTTTATCATAGGATGGAATTTGCCATTTGTAAATTAAGGAAAACAGGCAACCAGAAGGGGCTTTATGTTCTTCGCGCTAGTCCAAAGGAGTTCAACAAATACTTCCTCACATTTGCCGTAGAGGTTAGTATAAAAGTTAGTCTTGAATAATACTTATGCAAATTACAGTATTTAATAAGTGTTTTTAAGAATGTAGGAGTACATTAACTTATCTTTTACATATTTCCATTTTTTCACAATGCATTTTTTTATTCATTGTACCCAATATTGGGAGCAGGGTAGTTTATAGAAAAGGGAGGCACCACCTTGCATTTTCTAGTAGAAATATGCGTAAAATTTTGCAACCGTTTCCATCAATTTGACTATTTTGAGTCCTCAAGCAGACTGATTTGTTTACTCACTGAATGATTATTTTTATTGACATTTTGAATGTTGTGTGTAAGTTATGCATTTAGTTTAGCAACATTTGTAGAAAGAACAGAAACTATTGTAAACATTTAGTTTGCCAAAATGTATAGGAAGAATAAATGACTGACTCTTCAAAGAGAACATGTTAGGTGCAAAAATACAAGTCTCCAACTCTTTGTTAATGTGGCTGGTATGGAGTTTATTCTTTACAATTGCTGTTCATTCTAAAAAAAATTTGCAGACTGACTGAATGCCTTGCATAAAGCCCTTAAAATAGCAGTAAATGGCTGTGTTTAGTGTGCCGTCAGTCTGTGTATCCAATGACTTGTGAAAGTTAGGTTCACTGAACTGGTTGGCTGTTTCACTAATATTTTTATAAAATGTCTCTCTCATTTTTCCTGAAAACTCATGTGCTTCTTACATTCATTTGGATGCTCTTGAAATGTTTTTTGATGCCAGTTATGTTGAGGCAGTGCATTGTAAATTCATACATAACATGGTTTGAGAATTTTAAGTCTGCTGGCAGTATTGCAGGAGTGTTGTGAATGAGTATGAGTGAATGCTCATTCACTGGTTTGCTTTCAAGAGGTGGTGATGGGTGGACATTTGCATTTGTCACTGATCTGATGTTCTGGATTGAAGGGTTCTGCTTGTGCATCTGAGTGTGGATGTCTAATGAGACAGTATCAGTATTGCAAGTGGCTTTATATTTAACATGCCTTAATGTTTGTGTGACTTTGGACTCAATATGTGCAAGTGGCAGAATGCGTGAGGTCACAACCCCTCCCAGTAGTCGAGCATGCTTATGGGCATGGCCTAGCTTTTGCTGCATATATATTTTCCAGCAATTGATTAGATGTCCTTCATGGATGCATCTGCAGTCATAACAAGTGGGTTGTCCTGTCGTCAGGCAGCCATCTCTGCTGGTCGCATCAGCCGACGCCATTTTCCTCAGTCTTTCTTGCAAGCAGAAGATGTAAGACTTCTAAGTACCCTTTGGGGACTCTTTCTTCTTCAGCCCGATGTCAGAAAAGTTAACAATTGTGTTTTAACCTGAAAAAAACAAATACCCATAAGATTTCCACTCTTACTGTCTGCCTTGTTTAGCTACAAGACTTATCAGACACCAGCAGTGTCCATTAAGGCCTTAGCCCTACTAAATCAGTGCCCTGCTGATGAATCAGACTGCTGAAGAATCCATTCCAGCTGCTTCCCCACCAGAAAGAACAGTTCGACTTAGGACAAAATCCCTATTCCTTCTGAAAGGGAAGCAAGGTCACTAGACAGATGGGGTAACTACACTTCAGCTACTCTCTCAGCTAGAGCTTTAAACTGTCAGTTCACATGATACAATACCAAGAGTTTGCTAACTACTGATGAATCTAAAGAAAAGAAATATATAGAGAGATGGTAAATAACATACAACAGGTTAGCAAGGCTTCCAAAAAATAAAATGGATGCACGCACTGAGGTTTTTTTTAGACACCAGCCATGACAGGGTGAAGAGACAAGCATGGCTAAAGGAACAAGCTTTTGCCCGGGGATCATGTTAAAGCTAAGTTGCTAGATGCTCCCTGACAACAAGTTTGTTTTGTTTACACCACCTGCAGCAGGTTATGAAGAAAATGGAAGAAAAGGCAAAAATCTGTTCAAACTGTTAAAGACTTCCTGCAGGTTCATGGACACAGTACAACAAATGGCATTCCTGACCACAGAAAAAAAAAAGAACTCTCTTTACTTCTTGGCACTAACAAAACTGAACAACAAGTTAAAGAAAAAAATTTTTACAGGCCTTGGGCATCATGGCATCATGCATAATCTTGGTCCCATTTGCCAGACTACATATGAGGAAACTACAGTGCCAGTCTAGAAACAGACCCAATCCCACCATGCTTAAAACAAAGTTCCTATGGTGGAGTATGACATGCCAGCCCAAGCCCAGGCCTGGCCTGCTCAAGAGATGTCAACAAGCCAGACCATCACACAAACACCAGACCTAGGATGACCGGGGATGCCACATGACAAACAAAGCGTGGATTGTTGTGGACACAGGATCAACTCACCTGCATCAATCTAAAAAAGAAATGCTGGCAGTAAAACTGGCATCCAAAAGTTCAAACCATTCCTCAAAACAGACAACACCACAGTTATGGCAATCAACCAAGAGGAGAGGCTCTCAAATAGGGAGGCACCTATTCTATACCCTATGAATGACCCTGTGCCTCTATGCAGGATTCTTCACTCAGCTTATTTGATTTACTAGAGGGAAAACTAGCAGACACAAGAAATACAGAGACAGACATACTAACTCGAAAATGCCCGGAAGCAGATCTCGGCGACAAACAGACCCACACCATCTCAAAGAAATGGGAAAAATGGAGGGCATGGCTCTATATCTCCATCTCAAATTCTGCACAGCAAAATTCTGCACCACAACATGGATTCCACCCCACTAGCACCTGGACTGGGACTCCCCTCCCTTTTGATCTGGAAGCTCCTGACAGCTTTCCTCCTCTTCCTTTGATACAAAAGGTACTACTAAAAGCCAAAAAAAGAAGGAGAGATAACCCTGATAGTGCCAGCCCCAAACTGGCCACCAGAACAACACTGGTACCCTAGAGCATGTCATGAACATGGCCAATACCTATACCCTTTGCCTTGTAAACCTAAACAACAACTCACAATACATCCAAACCTAAAAAAACAGACCGCTGCAAACACTGGTCATCACATAGCAACAGCTAAGCCAGCAACCCCAAAGAAGATTAAGACATTATTCTTTGGCTAGAAAACTAACAAGAAAAAAGAAGAATGCTGGAAAATGGAAAAGGTTTGTCATTTTTGTTACGAAGAGGAAAAAGATGTGTCACAACAATAATATGCCTAATTCTCACTGGAGTATCTGGTATCTTCTTTCATTCAGGCCTGTCCTACTCCTCCCATCAAAGATACATGCATCAGCTATTCAGCAGAATACAGCTTTGATCCTCCTGTTTTTTAGCACCTTTTGCAGGAGGCAGTTCCTCAGAGGAAAGAATGTAAAAAACCTCCAAGGAAACCACCATTAGGGACTTAAACTACTTAAACTTTGTAGAAAGTTGACACTATCCCTTTGAACCCAGCAGCAACAGCAGACCTACAACACCTGTCATGGAAAAACTGCTTCTACTGGCAATTACTTTTCAGCAAGGAGGGTTCAGAACTACAGGGCCTTAATGGCAGTGCAACCCTTCTAATCTTCCACCAAGATAGAGTGGTCCTTGAGGACTAATCCTACATTTATGCGTGGTATCCAGATCTTTTAAACTAGGCAATCCACCTACCTTCTTCTTTCCCAACAATAAAACAGAGGGGAAAAGATATACTGCACCTTGGATGTACATAGACAGCTACGCTTACTACTTGGCCAGAACAAAAATAGCAGAAAGACGTAGCCTATGCAACAGGAGGGAAGGAAAGTTATTTCCAAAACAGACAATCTCAAAATGGATAGGAAATTGCATACCATACTGTTACTCCTTCCATGGAAAACCAATTCCACAGAACATAAGACCTCATTCTACAAGGGCAACCACCACTACCACCTTCTTAACCTCCGTGCATACATTTGCAGCCCCTTATAATTTGCCTCTTTATTCCCGAGACGAGGGGTTTGCCACCACTGCTGTACTGCAGGGGATCTTAAACACCACATAATCTACCTTTTCCCTCCCCTAGTTGGCTATGGTATTCTACCCACTTATTGTTATGACTGCAGATGCATCCATGAAGCATAGTACAGTTTTAGCCTACCATAAATGTAGATGTCCCGAACTGGATAGCATCTGCAGTCAGTCTGTGGTACTAGGTGTTTACCCTCCCAATAGCTAGCTGTTGGGGGGAGTCTTAGTGTATCTTTTTGTATATATATTGTATATATAGTACATATTTGTGTTGTGTTTTCTATCTATTTGGAAACATTCACATCTATAAATTTCTTTACCCTAAGAAGGGGCTGGCATGGCTGGGGCAAGAAACACTGGACCGGACTTTGGAATCCCCTGCTGCAGGCTGCTGGCGACAGGAGGACAACCCACTTGTTATGACTGCAGATGCTATCCAGTTCGGACATCTACATTTATGGTAGGTACAAAACTGTACTTTATATGTCTTTATCTGGAAAGTTTTTCTAATAGTATAACATTCATCAACAAGTACAAGCTTACACTTTTTCTATTAAATTTGAGGAGAGCAGCATAAATAGCATCCTGCAACAATGTTTCTTGAATTGGGCAGTCTGCATCAGTTACTTCTGTGTTTCCTGTCTCCCAACATATAAATTCAATTTAGTGCATGTGTTGTACAAAGAATGTTCAAAATTGGCATTCTGTTCATTAAGGTAAGATTGTTTCTTTATGCACATACCTTAGAGATGTAACTCAGGGAGCCTGCTTGATATTGGAGAAAGTAGCAGAAGATTTATTGTGGTTATTAACTCATGACTTGAAACCATGCTGTATTGCATTTTCTGTACAACTTTTTCTGTTGCAGTCAGTATTTCCTCCGTAATATCTTGGTGTGGTAAACTGTTTTTAAATGTCTTTCATAATAATCCTGTAAACTATTTGACTGCTGTCGCAGTGTTTCACGTCACATACCTTGTTGCTTGTCAGTTCAGTCCATGAACATTTTGTTTGTTGTTTGTATCGCTTTAATCTGGTATTTCTTAAAGGATTGAATGTGCTTTCTCCTGTTGTGACTCTGGTAGTTTGGTGTAAACATCATCTCTTAAACTGTAAAGTGATGCCACCCGTAGAATAATTTCCTGATAATCAGACCTTCCATTGCATACAATCCAAAGGTCTTTCAGCAGCTGTATCTTTTGCTTTGAGAGGCCTTAATGTGGTGAATAACAGAGCATGCATGCTAAAGGAAAGTCTTAATGTGATATTTTATTATGAATGCACATTACAAAATTAATAACATGATGAATAAATAAAGGTGTTTAAAAAAGTCATGAAAGAGTTTCTCTGGTCACCAGATTACAAGAGAGGATAAACAAAGGCGGTCTGTCTTGAATGCTAATAGATGGCTGCAGTAAAGAGGAAAGCAGTGCAGAGATAGGCTGTTGGACTTCCCTTGTATGGTCCCAGACAGAACTCAGAAATGGTAAACTGGGATACCTATATTTCATCTGTAAGTTGCACCCCAGAATTCCTTTATTTCAAAGAACACGCTAGAGAATAGAATATTATTTTCTCCAAACACCTGTATTGAATAATCAGTTTGTGACATAGGCAAATTTACATTCGTATAAAACTATATTAACATAAACATTATACTTCACATATGTTGTTATATATCATATAACCTAAGCAATATTACATAAATTATTAATTTTTTTTTAAATAAGAGACATCTTTATTAAACCATCACTTGAGAATAGAATATTCTAGAACTGGTCCTGACCAACATGGTATTGATATCAACTATCCTCTGGGTACTTCCTTTTCCAGTTAACTCCAATCACAATCTAGTAACATTTTCCTTCAACATTTCCATGTAGTTTGATACAAACATTGCAAAGTTTAGAGACTTCAAACCTAATGATGTTCTACAGTGCTTTGATCAAGTCTCAAAATTTGAGTTTAACTGTTTCAGTCAGGATAATGACACAGCAAGGAGTTATAAAAACTCTTTGAGCACTTGGATAAATGCATTGGCTTGGTAGTCCCCACCAGATCCAGATAAAGTGGGAAAGTTTAAATGTAAACCAGCTTGATGGTCCACGTATATTAATAAAAATAGAATAAAAGAAAAATGGTTCTTAAACTGTACTCCAAAACAAAACCATCAAGTCAAGGTTAATATAAAAAAGCTGCTGAAAGAATTAAAGCAAACACCATCAAGAATCCATAAGCATGCCATTAACTATAATTACAGATCCTTCTTTAGTTAGATTAGGAAATCTAAGGAATAATGCCCAGTATTGCTCGGCACTTATTCAAAAAGGTGCTACCTACTCAGATCCAGTAGAGATGGCCAACATACTAGCAAACCAGTTCAGTGCATATTTCACCCTCAAAATAACTATAGAAAGCCCACATATCCCACAGAATCTCAAACCCCTGATCATTTCCAAAGAACACTTGCTAACAGTACTCTCCAAATTGAAAACTGCGTCATCCATGGTCACCTGGTAATAAACTCGGTTGCCTGATAAACAGTGCAGAACTTGTCTTAGTGAACCTGGTCTTAAAAATATTTAGATTGAGCTTAGCCACTAGTGTTTTGTCCCCGAAGTATGGTGCACAACTATTGTGATGTCACAAAGCTGGACCAACCACTGACCCCAGAAACTACATACCCGTTAGCCTGATTAATCTGTAAACTCATGGGACGTCATAACTGAATTAATAGTGTAAGAAAACTTATAAGGTTTGATCCCTAGCAGTTTGGCCTTAAGGGTAGATCCTGACTAATGAATCTGGTCAGTGTATTTGAGAGAGTAACGCAAGCCATGGACAAGGGGATGTGCTTGTCCATACAGCATAGCGTGACCTGGCTAAGGCTTTCTACACCATAACACCATGCCACGTGCTTAATGTCGTAAGCAAACTGAGTGAACTCTGAATTGACTCCTACTTAGGTGGATAGAAAATTTGTTGAAGGATAGAACCCATGGCAGGTGCATCCTCAGTAAGTGTGAAGGTGATCAGTAGTGTTCCTCGGGACTACATGCTGGGACTCCTGCTATTCATCATCAACATTTCAGATTTCCAGATTACAGATGGGGATCTCTGGCTAACCAAGTTTGCAGATGACTGTAAACTTGGTGTCATCCTCAAGTCCTCTGATACACAGAAGCTCTGAAACTTAAACATGTCAACAACTGATGCTCAAAAATCAGCTTAAAAGTAAACGCTGCAAGTGTAATATCACATTTGGTTAAATGATTCTTTATCTAGCTTATTCTACAGACAGCACTGTGCTTCAAAATGAGTGTGGTAAAAGACCGTGGAACAAAAAAAGATACCTTGCCATTGACCATCATGTTGCAGTGGTGGTTAGGAATTCTTTTTTACCTGGTGTAGCTGATTGCAAAAGGTTTTTCATCTAGATTCAAAAAAGTTCTTACCCTCTTTGTAGTCCACATTGCTAAGTCCTTTTATCAAATACAGTACCCCTTGTGGGATGCATCTTAATAGGCATATCACGCAACTGGAAAGAAACCTTTTCTAAAAGGATACAAGGCCTAAACGACATATTCCCGTCACTATACTGTGTATCCTACAGTCTAAGAGGTGACCTGTGTCTGACATACAAGGCATCCTACAACCCATTACTGATGGATTTACTGCACATCATCATGTCAGATGGGATCAGAAACATTCAGTCTAGGGATCTAAACCTCTTCTTGCAACAGCAGCAGAATGATTTGGAGTGACAGGTGTATCTTGTAGAAGATACATCTGCTGTGGAACACACTCCCCATCCATGTAAAACAAAGTTCATCCGTGTCCATATTCATACCAGTTTAGATCTCTGGATGAGAAATGGACAATTTACCCCAGGACTGCACCCTGTACTACTGATGGAAAGTGTCAGCTCCTAAATGCTTTATCCCATTTGTGGGTTCCCTCAGATCATCTATGGTAGGATCCCAGTTGTTCTCATTAAAGGGTAATGTATAATTATCGACCATAGGGGTAAAACCAGTCTATAACTGAATGGGAGAGGTTATTTCTAGCACAAAAAGGAAAATTTGCTAAGCTTAATATGGTTTGCAAGAGTAGCTAGCCTTGTACTTATCTATGAACATATGAAACCAGAGGTTTCTAAGTAAAAAGATCACAGGCATAAAAGATAAGAGCTATCAAGAGAGGTTCAAACGGTCTTTCTTGCACTGAAACCAGGCATGTCAACCTGCTTCAGCAGGTGAACAAAACATGGTGAAGAGACAGATTTAGTCAGGCACTGCTTACCCCTTCTCTGAACAAACTTAAACTCAAAATTAAGCAGTGTGGCACACTGTTTTCCTTCAAAAGGTAGTTGAACAACTGGATAGTTATCCACAAATTCACCCATGGTATGACTGGCCTTCTCCTTCTGCTCCTTGAAAAATGTCCAAGTCTCCTAAAGTTTCCAAGTCCACCATTTGATGGCAGACTGGACCCTTACATGCTGCAGACACACCCTCAGCTAGTGAATGATTGAGCTTATGACTGCCACTCAATCCCTGTCCAGTTTTGAGAGTGAATCCTTTCATACTTATTCATGGGTCTGTCTGTTTAGTATGGAAACAGCAAAGTCCTCTACCACTTGTCTGAAAGTTGAACTCTGGTTAGGGGAATTTACTGTCTTTCCTCCTTAAGGTCAAAGGTTGTGAGTGTTGACTATACATCCAGAGAGCTTCCAGCACCTCTATACCCCCCCATGAAGTATTAAGTGTAGAGTTGAGATTCATTGAAAACAGTCAGTGTAATGTAATGCATACTATTTACTATAAAAATAGTGTAGTATATGGCATGCATAGTTTTAAAAGTTGCTAATATCCAAGTGACCTAGAATTCATATCATGTGATATACCTTCCTTTGAAAAAGCAGTCTACACAAATGTTGCTTTCAAAGCATTCCATCAAATATTAGTATTTTACATGACATGTAAGCTTTTGACTAATTGGCCTGCCATGCTCTGCATTCTTTCTAGGCAGACATCTCTGTGATCTGTCCAATGCAATACATGTCCTAGAAGACCCATACACTTTGCTACACTCACTGGTTAGACAGAGAAAGCCATGGACAAAAGAGTATTGTGGTGCTTCAAGAGGTTAATTATTTCCCTTGGCAACAAGTACAATAAAATTTAAAAATTCAGCATTTTTTTAAAACTAGGTCAGTGAAGTTAAATTACACCAGATGAGCTGGAAAAAATGCAGGAGATGGGAATTTTTAGGAAGAGATGGTTACTGAAGTGGAGCAAGAATTGCAGTCCTCCGTTAAGGTATGTGAAGGTACAAAAAATTTATTTGAAAAGGACAAGAGTGTTAGCTCAAATCAAGTATGATCTGTGGCATTTAATTAGGTTGCATCCAGTTTGTGAGTGTTGACCAGAAGGAGTTAAGATTGGATGCCAATTTATTGCTTGGATTAGTAAATTTTTATGGCACCCCTTAAACAGCATATTGACAGAATTCTAGACAAGGTGATAGACTGTTGGGTAGGTGGATTGTGTTAAACAGCAGTTGGTGCCTGTGCAGAGTGAAGCTTGTAGAAATAAAACTGTGACTGGTTAGAGTACTAGAAGGAGAGGAAGGGATAAAATTGCTGGACTTAATAAAACTAAGGTGGCACAGTAGAAGGCTTCACAAGCACTTGGTTGGGTATTGAGAAAGTTTTATTTATTTATTATTATTATTATTCTCAAGCAAGAGGATATATGACAAACCTAGAACTATTTTGATCAGATTTGAGTTGATATGAAAAAGAACATGTTTTGTGACAGTTGTGGCAACTGGTAAAACTTATTACAGTGGCAATATGACCTGTGTGTGTAATGCAGTATTACTCTGAGGTTACATTCCAACAAACCTGATATTTTTCAGTTCCTTTCAAACTTTTTGACTTAAGCTGCAACTGTTCTATAAAACCGCAACAAGCCTCCATATCCAGTTGTCATAGTGGCTTTGCTTCCTGTTCTGTAGCATCTCACAAGTTGTGCAAGGCTTTTAAAGGTACTCCACTAAAGGAACCAGTTCCTGATTTTTATCCTAACTTTGTGTGAGGTCTAAACTAAAAGTCACTTTGAATCCATTTTTTCCATGAAATTAAAATTCTTGTCTTGGAAGACTTTCTCTTTTGTTGCATTTACTTCAGAAAGAAGAGTTTCTGATTTGCAAGCCTTGCGTTTTAAATCCACCATCTAGTTTTACATAAAGACACCCCTAAGAACAAGCCCTCCTTTTATTCCCAAGGTCGTCTTGGAAATTACTGTGAACCAGCAAATTCTTATACTTGTTTTCTTTCCAAACCTTCCAGTCGAAGAGAGTATATCCTTCATACCAAAGATGCCCATAGACAGTTTTCCACTCTCTGTTCAAAGAATTAAATATATAAGGAAAAGATGCTCATCTTTTTTATCTCTTTCTCTCCTAACAAGCCCCCCCCCCCCCAAAAAAAAAAAAACAAAAGCTCATACTACCAGTTCTATAGGGACTTGAACAGACTTTTACAGAAATTCCTCAGTGGAAGAGAATTGTGCTGCAGCAACCTGGTCTACATTGCACACGCATTTATTAAACATTATAAACCTGATGTCATTTCCAGATCCACTGTTCCAAAGGATCTCCTGCCATGATACCACCCAAGTACACAGGTAGTTTGGGACTCGATCCGTTACTTGGATCAGACAAGACTGACTGAATGAATAGGATATGGTATTTACATACTTACCATAATGTTGAATACTTTCATTCTGGTACATCCAATATGACATCCTCTCCCTCTATCCTCTTGCCAAATTGTCACTGACAGGATACATGAAGGACCAAGTAGAAGCTGTTCTCCAGTGTATTTCCTCTTTCCATTGCAATTTTATTTCTGAATTAGGCAGCAGACTTGATCTGAGGAGGCTGGCTACACCAAAGAATTATCGGAGGGGAAAAAGTTTAATGAAGCTTTAAACACTATTTTAAACACTAGTCATGCAAAATCAGATCTGACAAGCAGCTTGAAGACCCATTAATCATATCAGGTGGATCAAATTGAAAGGATCAATTGTTATAGTAAGAACATAACTACTATTTTAGATAAAATATGAATACATGACTCCTGCCCTGCCAGTAACCCCATAGTAATACAATGCCACCATTATTGTTTTTTTTTTTCCCTCTCTTCTATTACTGTTGGAGCCTCTCTCGCAGTCAGTATTATTACTGCCCTATTCCTTTGCCCCCAAAGTCAACCATTAAGGTGACAAATCTTCAGTGCTTTCTTGCTGGTAAAGTGCCCTCTTTCTGGCAGGCCTTGATTGATTGATGGTCAGTTAGTGTTTCTACAAGGCTGGGCAGATAAGTACCCCATTGGAGAATACCTTCTATTTTATCATATATTCTTGCTAAGGGTTAAAACTGGTGATCTGATGTCAGTCTTCACATAATCCTGGACTGTGAGCTCTGTTCCGAACCTTGGAAACTGACTCAGTTGTTTATTTCAGCTCATAAATCCAAACTTTCAAGATACTTTACCCATAATGCTCCTCTCAAAATTACCTCCGATCTCATTTGCCGCTTCGTGCGTCAGATGCATGTGACCACTCTCACACTTTGGCTTACATTTAAAGTAAGTTTTTTCCTTTAAAATATATATTTTTTCTCTTTTATAAAGTCTCCCTTTTATCTCTAGTGTCCTTTTTTCTCTACCTGCTACTCTTGTTATCTTAATAGCGTTTGTATCTCTCCATCACTCTACTTCACTACCATTGGTAGTCCTTTCCTCAGTACCATTGTTAGTACTACTTTTTACCCATTTAGGTATTTTCTTCAATACCATGATTGATATTTCCTTCCAAGACTCCCTGACCGGTTCCAAGGTGCATAAATCAAATTCATTAAGTTCAGAGCCTTCCATGACCATCGGTGCTTCGGCCTTTGTTGGATGAGACTCAGCCTTCTGTTTCAGGGGTTGCCTCCTTGGTGTGGGGTGGGACCTCTGTTCTGGTCTCCATCCCCCTACAGGAGGGCCAGTCTTCCAAATCATGGAGAAGGCCTTGTCCACTGGGGACTCGCAGTCTCTGCCATCCCTATTGGGCCAGACTTCTACATCTCCTTAACCAGAGCTTCCATCTGCCTCTTCCCTGGGACAGAGGGCACAAAAGCCCCAGGAAAGTCCCTCTTTGGTGGTTTCTTCTTTGGATACTTCCAAGAAACATCCCCTGAAGAAGTACCTGCAAAGAAAAAGTGCAAGATGAAGCACTTAGACTCCCCAGAAGAGTCATTCACCAAAGATACTGACTTTGATGAAAGTGAAGATTCCCCCAGGTCACCCCTTGATAATGTTTCCTTCGGGGAAATCCTAGAGATCCTGAAGCAGAGGGGTGGCTGGTCTTCCCTCCAGCCTTCTTTGGAGGAGTCTGTATACCTGAAGGCTTTTCATGCCCGGCCTTCTACCTCTTGGATCTCTCCACCCACTGGCAAACTTATTAAACTGATCACTCAGCGGGCATGAGAGATGCCCGACTCCATCAAACCAATCCCCAAAAGACCTGACGGGATCTTTTCTGCCCCCAAAGAAAAGCAACATTGGTCCAAAGGCATACCCGTGGGTGCCATGGTGGTAGCGGCAGCCACTAAGAAAGAACTTGCTAAGGAAAGTCCAACTATCCATCCTCCTAACAAGGAGTCTAGGACTATGGATAGGTTTGGGAAACGCATTTACGATTCATTGACCTTTGCTCTCAGGTCCTTGAACTACATGGCACACTTTACAAGGTTACAGAGAGATGTAATCAAAGAACTCTCGGATACCCTCTCAGGAGCAGTAGCTGAAGAGGTACGGGACAAAGTTGCTTCTCTGCTCACTACCCTTAAAGCAATTTCCAGCTCTTCCATGAGGCTGATTGCCCACGCAGCTGAAGGATCGACAAGAGTGGCAGGTTCAGGCATAGCCATTAGAAGGCACTCCTGGATGCGCTTGTGAGATTTTGCAGAGACATTTAAAGCATCATTTGTTAACACTCCGTTTGACGAATTATCCCTTTTTGGTCCTAAGGTAAAAGATACTCTGGCCAGATGTCAGAAAGACGGGAAGACTCTCTCTCACATAGGCATACATTTCTCCACTCCTCAACCGCCTTATTCTAGGAGCCAGAGAAGTGGGGAAGACTATGGTTTAAAAAATCCCAAGGGCCTTTCCAGGATTCACATGGCAAAGTCTTTCCCTGGGCCAGAGGGGGAAGTAATGCAAGATGCCACTCGAGGCAGAACTGGCCCACAGAACCAGGGGTCCAGAGATTCCTTCTCTGGTGCTTCCTGCCATTACTTCTGAGCGGAGGCCTGCTTGCCTCTGGAGGCAATTGGGGTGGTTATCTCTGCACCAACCCACCTGGCAACTAATAACTTCGGACAAATGGGTGTCAGGAATTGTATCCAGCGGTTACAATATTCCACTTTCTATAAATCCAAACCTCCAAAAAAGACTCCTGGATGTTCCACCCAATCACAGGCAAGCAGCAATAGTAGAAATTCAAAAACTGCCCGACAAAAGAGTCATCCAGAAAGTCTCACCAGACAAAATAGGATCCATGTTTTACTCGAGATTCTTTTTAATGCCCAAAAACAGGGGACTGGTGACACATTTTGGATCTCAGCTAGTTCAACAAGGCAGTACAGCAAACCAAATTTTAGATGGTCTCTGTACAGTCTATTCTCCCATTTATGGAAAAGGATGATTGGATGTGCTCTATAGACCTCCAGGACATGTATTACCACATAAAAATGGACAGACGCTCCAAGACATTCTTGGGCTTTTGGCTGAGAGCCAGTCATTTCCAGTTCAGAGCACTGTCCTGTGGACTCACCTCAGCCCCCAGGGTGTTCACCAAATGCCTGGCAGTGGTAGCAGCTCATCTCAGACTGCAAGGATTTTGAGTTTTTCCATACCTCGACTGGCTCCTCATTGCTACTACCAGGCGTTAGATAGAACGGGCAAGAGATTACACTTTGCATCTCTGTGCATCTCAGTAAATTATGAAAAGTCAAATTTCAACCCTCAGAACTAGAATTCATCAGAGCCATGTTGAACACAGTTGCAGGAATTGCTTCACTCCCACTGGAAAGGCTACAAAGGACCAGATCTCAGGTCAACCAAATTATCCAAAGCAAAAGTGTTCCAGCTAGATTAGTCCTACAAGCATTAGGCTCGAAGGGAGCCTCGATCACGCATTCATTTAGCAAGATATCACATGCAAATCTTACAATGGTTACTAGCCTCCCAGTGGTCTCTGATAGATCATCCAATGTCTCACCCCATCTTGATTACCAATTGCTGCAAACAGGATCTATCATGATATCTCCATTCCCAAGATTCTTTTGGACCAATCATTCATCCTTCTGCAGTTCCATGCCATAGTGAACACAGATGCCTCCCAGACAGGGTGGGGGGGGGGGCATTATCTGGGAAGGACAGTCCAAGGCATGTGGTTCCAACTGGAGGCCAACTTGTACGTCAGTATTCTAGAGATGAGGGCAATGCTGTTAACATTGCAAGCATTTCAGGATGCTCTTCCTCTAGGAACAGTAGCAATTCAGATGGACAACATGTTGGTAGTCTGGTATATCAACAAACGGGGGAGCCATATCTTACCCACTGTGTCAAGAAGCCCTCAGAGTTTGGCAGTTTCTTCCAACGGCTTTCTCACATTCTGAGGAGCTCCAATGTGATAGTGGACAAACTGGGCAGAACCTTTCTCATGCCTTACCAAGTAGTCTCTCAATCCTGTGGTGGCGAAAGAGATTTTTCATCACTGGGGGCCAACCTTGTTGTGATCTTTTTGTGTCCCCTCTAAACAAGTGCAGCAGTTATTTTGCCCTAATCCCCCCTTCCAGGGGGAGTCACCCAGAGATGCTCTTCTCCATGATTGGCCCCTTGGTCTTCTCTATGCCTTTCCCCAACTCCCTTAATTTCACAGTTTCTAAAGAAAGCCAAGAAGCTGGAGAACTCGGTAATCATCATTGACCACTTTTGGCCTCCACAAGTTTGGTTTCCCTTCCTTTGGCCTCATCTTCAGAAACCATGAATACTGGACCCAGCCCCAGATCTGCTGTCTCATCCATAGGGCATGGCTCATCCGAAACTCCATCTCAAGCTCACGACATGGCTTCTCCAATTCCCATGATTGACAGGCATCCTTCCCTTTCCTCCCCTGTCCGTCAAATCATTGTAGCCCATCATAAATTTTAACTAGGAAACTGTATTAAAGTAAATTGGAAAAATTTGCAAGTTGGGGTCTTATGAATGAACTTGGTCCTTATTTGAACCCTGTTCACAAAACTTTGGATTTTTTAGCTAACCTTTATCACTCTGGTTCATCTACCTCACCAATTAAAGTCCATCTTGCAGCAATCTCGAACTTCCATACAGGGTTTAATGGGTCATCCTTTGTCACACAAACTTTGTAAAGCCTTTTTAAAGGGAGTCCTAATGTTAAGACCTCCATTTCCTTGGGATCTAACACTAGTTCTTCAGTCCCTTACTTTGTCTCCTTTTGAACCATCAGCTACTTGTGACTTAAAGTTTTTGACTTGAAAACTTTATTTTCAGTGGCTATTACATCTGCCAGAAGAGTATCTGAACTTCCGGCCTTGTCCTACAAACCGCCCTACATAATATTTCACAAAGATAGGGTCTCCCGTAGGACTAATCCATCCTTTTTACCGAAGGTAGTCTCAGAATCTAATATCAGTCAGACAATTCAGCTACTAGTCTTTTTCCCTAATTTTTGTAATAAAGGGGAGTATTCCCTTCATTTATTAGATGTCCACAGACAGCTACATTTTTATCTACACAGAACGAAGGATTTCAGAAAATCTGACAAACTGTTTGTTGCCTTTTCCTCACTTTCTTTAGGTAACTCATTTTTTAAGGTTACTTTAGAAAAATAGCTGAGAGATTGTGTCACATTTATCAGTTAATCAGAAGGGCTCTGTCTTTCACGCCCAGTGAAGGCACACTCAACAAGAGTGGTGAAATGTTTGCAGTTTTTTTATGTCAAAGCTTCTTTAGATGATATTTGTGCAGCAGCCATTTGGTTTTCTCCTCATACCTTTATCACTCATTACAAATTGGATCAGTTCTGTAGGGGACAAGCATCATTCGGTTCGATGGTGCTTAGGAATATTCTTCTATGAGACCTCCCAAGATTCAGGTAACTAGGGACTCTGTCCCACAGTCAAGGATTATGTCAAGATTGACAACATCAGATAAAGAAGTTATGTCTTACCATAACGTTCCATCTGTGTTGTCGATCTTCACTAATCCTTGACATTGCCCCACCTCCTTCCCCCTGCCTAAGACTCTTAGTGGATTGAATTTTTACATAACTGGCTTCGTATTAGGGACACATATCAGGTCTCTCATTCATATTTGCTATTGTTCTGCAACTGTTTTGGGCAAACTCGATCTGAGGTAATTTTGAGAAGAGTATTATGTGTAAAACCTAGCTCGAGAGTTTGGAAGGCTTGAGCTGAATTAAACGTCAGTCAGTTCCGAGGCTCAGAACCGAGCCCACAGTCAGGGATTAGTGAAGATCAAAAACACAGATGGAATGTTATGATAAGACATGCCTTCTTTTTTTAGCAGTTGTTACTAATGTTTTACCTTAAAAGTTGTATTTTAAGCATGGTTCCCTATGAGAAAATACCTTATAAAAGTTTATTTAATTTGTGAGAAAAAAATTTACTTTTCTGTCAAAGTTTCTAGTTCAGGGCTAGGATTAGAGGTTATGGGGGTTGTCATTACACAATTTTCTTCAAACTTTTTAAAGTCAGTTTGTACAGTTGACTGTCCAAGGCTTTGTTTCTCGGTTGTCAGGCTATTTTTGGAGGGAAATGGACAAGGCTTCAATTTCTTTGGTTCTTCCCTCCCTGAACTGCAAAACGAAAAAAGGTATATGGGTGGCTTCCATCTTCATGCCAGTTTCTTTTTTGTCGCAGACAACAGTGAGAGACTGCAATGGCCATTTCAGGTACCTTAGAGCACTCATCAGTTTCTCTCGATCCCTCTGGTGTTGCTCCCTGAGACGCCACTAAGGACCCGGAGACCACTTCAACTGCACCTGTTCATCTGCCCTTCAGGCAAAGAAGAACCAAGCTTGGGCTCTGAGGATGGAGCTAATGATGCTGTACTGTGAAGCTGCCCTGAGGAGCTTGATTCCTGGGGAAAGGACACATCCTCAGGTTATTCTTTTATGGGGGGTTTCCTAGGAAAAGAAGACATAAAGTTAGGCATTTTTCTTCTCTCTCTCTTTTTTTTTTCATAGGATGAGCAAAGATTTGCTGGATTTTGCTAAGGGATTATTTTATAACTCAGTCTGCAAATTGTTACACTCAGAATTTTAAAAGAAACATTTTCTTCTCTCTTAGATTCTGATTCTCAGTCTAAGGGACAGACAGTAAATAGATTTAGATTGTCTTTCTCAGTTACCTACTTCACAGGAGAAGGTCTTTCTCAATTACCTACTTCACAGGAGAAGGAATCTGAGTGTGAAAATGTTTTTCTTTAGATTCTAGTCAAGAGGTTTTCTGGTACTTAGCTAGAATGAAAGAGTTGTTTCAGTGGAGCAAAAGAAATTCCAGAATTCTAGCAGAAGTGTTATGACTTTGTTACAGGAGGGTTTTCCACAGTCTGCAGCTGTTCCTGCACTCTTGCCAACATTAGAGGATGCTTGCTTGGGAGGCCTGAGTTTGCCTGCCAGTCAATTTCCTGCCACCAAAACTTCTGACAAATTTGTCAAACCCACAAATTCCTCATTTTAACCCCAGATCAAGCCCTGCAGTGATTTTTTTGTCAAAACCATCTTCTGCTAAAATAAATAAATAAATAAATAAAAACTTCTACCAAACAGTTTTTTGGCAGCTAACCAAACCTATTCTTTCTGATAAAGTTACAAAAACATTTGATTAATTTTGGAAGAGTTTATTCTTCTACCTTAGCTTTCAGAGTAGTGAATTGTCAGGCTCTCGTGTCCAAGTTTCTGCTGGCTTCTTTTGATAATATGCAAAAGTTAATTGCTGATTTCCATTCCTCAGAGACAAAGACATAACTGTGTTCTTTAATTCCCTCTGTGTCTCAGGTAACCGAACACTCTCTACAATGATGTTGATCATGTTTCACTGTTGCAGTCATTACACTTGGGTTATCCTGCTGGCAGGCGACCCGCAGTTGGCCTGAGTTCCAAAGTCTTGGTCCGGCGTCTGTTGCTGTCGCCTCTTCCCTGACGTCAGTGCGCCAGGGGTATAAAAGTTGCAACCAATGCCATTTTCTTCAGTCTTTCTTGCCGCGCGGTGCCTGAAGCAAAAGTAGTTCGCAAGTGCCGGTCGGCCGACTCCTGAGATTTTCAAAATTGAGTTTCAGAACCAAAGTCTTTAATAAAGCTAAGTACCCCATTGGGGAAACTTTTTCTTGCTCCAGACCGGTGTCAGTAAAATTTAATAAGTGTATTTCTTGTGGGAAGCAAATACCTCATAAGGACTTTCACTCTTACTGTATTCCTTGCCTAGGCCCTGACCACAACGTTACTAGTTGTTGGCTTTGTGCTAGATTCAATAAACGCACTATTAAACATCGGTTTGATTTTGCTTTACATTATTTTGGCCGAAGGTTTAATTACATAATGCCGTCGGAACAACCAACCGGAATTTATAAAAAACGCAAAGGCAAAGAAAAGGACAGGCATCCGAGGTCCAAAACCGACGACAAAGCCTCTTCTAGGCCAGTCGCCGGTTCTCATTGAGGTGCTTTTGCAGCCCATGACACCTGCTACCTCAGAGCCACAGGCTGTAACCGACAGCCACGTGGAGACACCGAGGCCTGTGGAAACTCAAGGTATTGGGCCTATGGAAACTATACCCTCAGATGGGTCCGGGCCGCTGAGCAGGCATCGGCTTCTCAGCTTACAATTAAGCCCACAGCAGCAAAGGCAAAGTCAAAAACACCATTAAAGACAAGGAAACAAGTACAGCATTCTCCAGAACAGTCATCCATACCAAAGAAACAGATGCTTAAAATGGCCGAAGACCTAATTACTGTAACCAGGGGTTCCCATCCCCCTCCTGACAAAAGGCCTAGGCAAGACACTGATTATGATTCCTCTGACCCGGTTTCCATTTCCTCTGATTCCTCTTCTGATCAGGGATATTCTCTCCCTCCCTATGAGGACTCTGATGCAGAAGAGTCCATACCATCAGCCTCTCCACCTGAGGATTATTCTTTTGGGGAAACCCTGCACACCATGAGGGAGCATTTCCATTGGGAGAGCCAGGATTATTCAGAATCCAAGTAAAGGCTCAGAGACTTCCTTTTGTTGCCTCAGCATATGCCCCTGGCTATTCCCCCAGTGCTTGATATTGTTGATGATGTTTTTTCTGAATCCAGTGCGTCTCCTGATTCTTTACCCCCTGCACCAGTCAAGCCAGACAGGTACTACAGAGTCCCCTGACTCTCATAAATTTCTTTACAAAAACCCCGCTACAGACCCAGAAATAATTTCTCAGGGTCCTAAAGGGGGGGGTTAAGGCTTCCACTGCTAAAAATCCTGTCCCCTCGGATAGGGATTCCAGAGCTCTGGACAGATGGGGGAAAAAAGTTTACACTTCTGCTACTTTAGCTGTAAGAGCTTTAAACTGTCATTTTCACATGCTTAAATACCAACAGTACCTCATGTCATTTTTAAAACAGAAAATGGTTTCAAATACAGAAGGTCCTGACAGTAAGGAAATGCAGGATTTATTGCATGCAGCTGAACAAGTGGGAAAGCATACTCTGCAATGTGGTTTTGATTCATTAGAGGCTTCTTGTAGAGCTGCAGTTACAGGCTCTGTTATTCGAAGGCATGCTTGGTTGAAAGAACAAAGTTTACCTGACCTTGTTAAAGTAAAATTATTGGATGCTCCATTACAGCATGATACTTTGTTTGGTGTTAAGAAGAGGTTTTAAAGAAAATGGAGGATAAAGCAAAGTCAATGCAGACAGTCAAAGATTTCTTACAGGTTCAACCACCTAGATTTAGCAGAAACTGGCCTTCAAAAGATTGGTCCTTTCCAGTGTCAGACAGGCCACAAAGAGGCAGATCTCAGCCCCAAGGCTCCAACAAACCTAAACAATGGGGTACTTCAGCCCCCAAAGGAGGGAAGACAAATTACAACCTTATAGGAAACAGTCCCAATGACTTCCCTCTGCAAATGCCAAGCACTTACCTTTTGACAGCACCCCTAGGGGGGAAGCTAGCACTTTTCTCAAAAAAATGGCATATGATCACCCAGGACCAATGGGTGCTGAATATTGTTTCTCAGGATTACAGGTTCCACTTCCACATGCTTCCAAAACCAAAAGGTATGCCAGACCTGCCACAAAACCAATGGGCAGAGGCACAAAAACAGATTGCTGCTCTTATGGACATGGGAGCTATTCAAAATGTTCCACAGCAAGAACAGTGACAAGGATTTTACTCTAGACTTTTTTTAGTACCCAGAAAGGACAAAGCCTGGAGACCAATACTGGATCTGTCAATCCTAAATACTTTCCTGGATGTTCCAGAATTCAGAATGTTAACACTGCAACAACTTCTGCCCATGCTGGGCAAGAAGGTTTGGCTAGTTACTTTGGACCTCAAGGAGGCATACCTGCATGTCCCAATCAGACAATCTTGCAGAAGATACCTCAGATTCATAGTAGGCTCAATGCAGTACCAATTCTCTGCACTGCCCTTTGGCTTATCTACTGCGCCCAGGGTCTTCACAAAATGCCTGGCACCAGTAATTGCATTTTGCAGGCAAAAAGGAATTCAGATATATCCCTACTTGGACGACTGCCTTAATCAAGCAGAGAGCAAGGACATTCTTCTAAAGCATCTGGTGTTTGTAAAAAGATTGCTAATTTGCCTAGGGTACACAGTAAACGAAAATAAATCAAAACTAGTGCCCTCTCAAGAGATAATATTCCTGGGTGCAAGCTTAAATACAACTGCCCAGATGGCTTATCTCACACCAGACAAACAAAGGCAACTGACTCATTACTTTCAAATGATGGCAACAAAAACCCAGCTCCCTGCACGAAGAAATTCCGCAGGCCCTGGGCTTCATGCCATCCTGCATTCTACTAATTCCATATGCAAAACTGCATATGAAGAAACTACAATGGTATCTAAAAAGTGTTTGGACTCAGCATTGTCACAGCCTGGAGACAATCATAACCTTAATTCCCTGCCTACAACAGGAGTTTCGATGGTGGGCCCAGGCCTGTCACCACAACAAGGGTCAGCCTTTCACTTTACCCACAGCCAGGCAGACAATAACAACAGATGCATCGGATTATGCCTGGGGGGCACATATGGCAGGAAAATGTATTCAGGGCACGTGGACCAAGGAACAAATGCATGTTCACATCAATCAAAAAGAGATGCTAGCTGTACAGAATGCCCTGACAGCTTTCAAGGACCTAATACATCCAGGGCAACTCTTAATAAATACTGACAATACCACAGTTATGTGGTACATAAACAAGCAAGGGGGCACACATTCCTACCCCCTATGCAGACAAGCCATGACTTTGTGGAACACAGCACTGACCTATCAAGTACATCTGCAGGCACAATTCCTGCCAGGAACAAAAAATACACTATCAGATGAACTAAGCAGAAACCTCATGGAAACTAAATCCACAAGTGTTCAGCATGATAACAAGGAAATGGGGACGCCCAGACATAGATCTTTTTGCCTCCCCTCACAATTACCAAATACAGAAATTTTGCACAAGAACTTATCACTCTCAAGCATGGAAAGTGGATGCTCTATCATTCAGCTGGAAAGGCCTGACAGTCTATGCCTTCCCTCCGATGCCTCTTTTCACCAAGGTGCTACTAAAAGTCAGACAAGAAAGGCCAAAAATGATCCTGATTGCACCAGACTGGCCACGCCAGCACTGGCACCCAGTCCTAAAGAATTTGTCTCAAGGCCCAGCTTGGCTTCTACCTCAAATTCCTCACCTTCTGACACAACAAAAAATCAGATTCTGCACAGTCAACTCAGAACCTTAAACCTGGCAGCATGGCAGATAATGTAGCCACTCAGACTGCACCTCTCTCTAAAGCTGTTATGGATGTCATTTTAGAAGCCAGGAGGCACAGCACTAGGAAATCTTATGCAGAAAAATGGAAGAGATTCTGTGCTTGGAACCAGGTGCAAGGGCTTGAACCACTTGTCCCTAATATACCTCAGATTTTACAATTCCTAACTGAGATGCTGGACAAAGGCTTATCTTTCTCGTCTATTAAAATCCATGCCTCTGCCATTTCAGCTCATTACAATACGGAACCTCCTATTTTTTCACATCCTCTACTACGACAGTACATCAGAGGGGCAGAAAATATAAGACCCCCAAAGAGAGCACCAGTACCTACTTGGGACCTCAATTTTGTTTTAGAAAAACTAACACTGCCTCCTTTTGAACCAGCCAGCACAGCTGATCTAAAATTCTTGTCATGGAAAACTGCTCTGCTCCTAGCAATAACTTCAGCAAGAAGAGTTTCAGAGTTACAGGCATTAATGGCTGTGGAACCTTTCCTAATTTTTCATCAGGACAGGGTCTCTCTTAGGACAAACCCCACATTCATGCCAAAAGTGGTCTTCAATGTGGCCTTAAACCAAACCATTCATTTACCTACTTTTTACCCAAATCCCCAGAATAAAGGGGAGAGACTTCTGCACACTTTGGATATACACAGACAGCTACGATTCTACTTGGACAAAACAAAAGCTTTCAGAAAAACTGAGCAACTGTTTGTAGCATATGCTGCAGGACCACAAGGAAAGCCTATTACAAAGCAGACAACCTTGAAATGGATAGGACACTGCATCCGCTTCTGTTATGCACAACATGGCAAATCTGTGCCTAAGGGCATTAGGCCTCATTCTGCCAGAGCAGCTCCCACTTCAGCAGCTTTCCTCAGAGGGGTACCAACCAAAGACATTTTAGAAGCTGCAACCTGGATTTCAGTGCACACTTTCACCAAGCACTACCACTTACCTCTCTACTCTAAATCCAGAGCAGGCTTTGCCACTGCAGTTCTGCAGGGCTTGGTAGCCTCTCCAAATCCAATTTAGACCCAGCCACCCAACCTCAGCTTTGGGATTCTACCCAAGTGTAATGACTGCAACAGTGAAACACGAACATAGTACAGTTGTGTACCTACCATAAATGTAGATGTTCGAGTGTATTCACTGTTGCAGTCCAGGTTACCCACCCACCATCCCCCCTTTCTCCATTGCTGGGACTTTTCTGTACTTCTCATCTCTATACTACCTATGTGGTGTATTTGCTTGTAGATGAAGGAAATGTTTATAGTAATATATGCATTTTTTTGGCATAATTTTATCTTTCCAGCCTTCCTTTCTGGGGGCACCTGACATCTGGGGCAAGAAAAACTGAAGAAAATGGCGTTGGTTGCAACTTTTATACCCCTGGCGCACTGACGTCAGGGAAGAGGCGACAGCAACCGATGCCGGATCAAGCCTTTGGAACTCGGGCTGACTGCGAGTCGCCTGCCAGCAGGATAACCCAAGTGTAATGACTGCAACAGTGAATACACTTGAACATCTACATTTATGGTAGGTACACAACTGTACTTTTCTTTGTCACTGCTGGTTCTGTATCTTGAGCAGCTACTACACTCTGAAAATTTACCAGAGGATGTCAAAGCTGAGATCCTGAAAGTTCCCCCTGGATAAAAATTTGGCCCCTCCTTTGCTGAGGTCCTTAAGTTTGGATGAAAGAGGAAAGTTGATTCAGGGGGCCACACAGATTTTTCATCACTGCATTCCAAAATGTAATGGGAACTTCTTGTTTAGGAACTTTTTATAGGAAACAGAGCATAAACTATTTCAGTAAGGCACAGGCAAACCAATTTCAGAAAGCAATGTCAGGGAGCTCAAAAAAGAATGGAGGGTCCACACAAAACAAATGACAATATAAAAGAGCAGACTGACTAAATGACCTTTCGTGTTTTTCTGTTCCCCAGCCTGGCATTTAAGTAAAACTTTTCCAAATGACCTTTCTATACTTCCCTCTTTAGCACTAGATAACGTCAGACGCAGGTTCTGAGAATCATTCAAAAGGGCTACAGCTGACAATGGGGAGTTCCTTCCTCCTTTTAAGGGGATTCCTCCCCATCCATCCAAAATTCAAATTCAAAATTTTGTTTCTTCCTATACTGGAACAGATGCTGTCTCTGTGGTCATAGAACCTGTTCCCCCAGATCAAACAGAGAAAGGATTTTATTCAGTAATCTTATGTCAGAGAAAGGAAGAAGGAATCTGGATATCTATCCTAAAACTTTTTTCTAAATCTTGATATCAAAGCCACAAAATTCAGAATATTCTATTTTGACTGTTGAGTGTTACTCCACTTCTCAAATATTTGGTAACTCTGGATTTAAAGGATGCTCATTATCACATTCCATTTCCCTGAAATGTCACAATTGTCTGATTTACCTTTTCGGGTCTCCTCATACGCTTTTGGCTTGTCAGCAGCTTCAAGGGTGTTTACAGAGTGCTTCGTACCAGTAATAGCCCATCACAAGCGGCAAAGCATTCACATTTTCACATATTAAATATTAAATATTCTTTTACAGTTTGTCAGAAAATGTCTAACTTTGGTAAAAAGCCTTGTTCTCAGTATGTGGTTTTTAGGTGAACATAGAGAAGTCTTCTTTCATTTTGTCTCACAGAATAGTGTTCTTGGGATGTCTTCTGGATACATCCCTCATGATAAGGTAGGAACAACTTCTGATAATTTCCAACCAGTGTCTGACATCTGTCAGGAATTCTCAGGATTCTGGGTTTCATAGCTTCTGTAATTCTCATGATTCCTTTGGCCAGACTTCACATGAGGAAAACTCACTGGTTGTTCAAATCAGTTTGGACCCAACATCAGCACCCTCGATCATTTAAGATGCCAGTGCTGAGATTTGTAAGAAGAGAATTACTCTGTTAGGGGGATCAGTTGTCTCTCAACCTGGTCTACCATTTTCCATTCCTTACTCATCTGTAAGCAGAGATGCCTCAGACTTTGCTTAGGGAGCTATATCCAAGGGGTGAAAGTTCAGTGTCTGTGGAACAAGCAGGAAAGATTGAAACACATAAACGTCAAAGAAATATTGCTGCTAATAAGTGCTCTCAAATATCTAAATCATCTTTAGGTTCCAGGCCCACTACTAGTAATCACACACAACAAAACAGTGACTTTGTATGTAAGCAAACTGGGGAATCAGAACCTGTCCCCTTTGCAGAGTAACAGTGGTAGCCTGGGACCTAGCAACTTGGTACAATTTATCTCTACAGGTTCTTTGCATTATGTCACAACAAAATCTTGCAGAAAAGCTGAGCAGGATCAGAACAGCATCCCACAAATGGAAGTTGAATCCAGGGGTCTTGCAGTAAATTGATCCAGCTGTGGGGAACTCCTCAAGTAGATCTATTCACCACCTATCACAGCAGACACCTAAAGAAATTTGGCTCCAGGAGTTGCTGTACAAAGGCCTTGGAATATGGATGTCTTTTCAGTCTCATAAACAGTAGTATTTTTATATTCCTTTCCACGCTTTCCTCTGATAAACAGGGTTCATCTAAAAATTCAGAAGGATTTTCCCAGGATAATAATGGTGACACTCTTTTGGTCTAGGAAACAGTGCTTCTTTCTTTTGAAAAATGGCAAAGGCAATTACTACAACCACAGAGTGTACATTTTCACATAAGACAGGGTTGTTTGATACACTCCCACCTCCATCTTCTTCAGTTGACCCCTGGATGGTAGAGTTTTTCATACCTTTTTGGCACCTTTTCCTGAAGATATGCAACAGGGTCAAAGGAGGCTAAGAAATCTAATACTCGGGGGGGGGGGGTATATATATATATATATATATATATATATATATATATATATATATATATATATATATATATCTATATATGAATAAGTGGAAAAGATTTTCTAGTTGGTGCCAAAGTAAGAAGTAGGATTTTTTCAGGCCTAGAAGCCTCTGGTTCTGTAGTGTTTGTGAGTTATTGTCCTCTGGACTTCTTACTGTTCTGTATTCCCCTTTTGGCCATCTCTGCTTGTCTGCCGATAGATGCCCACTTCAAGTCAAACAGTTTTTGATAGGGGATTTTGCATATTTGTCTGTCGAGAAGACAGGTGGTTCCTCCTTTGGATATTGATTTTGTACTGAAGAAACTTGCGCTTTTGCTGTTTGAACCAGCTCATGAGGCTGATTTGAGGTTCTCATTTTAGAAAACAGTGTTACTCATTCCTCTGACTTCTGCAAGAAGATGATCTAAGTTACAAGCTTTTATAATAACTCAACCTTCTCTTTCAAAAAGATAAAGTAACTATGAAAAAACAAGTCATTAATTTATCATTCAAGGATCGTCGTCATTGGTGCAAGTGTCCAGCAATTGATTCTGTGGTAGACGTGTTGGTCACAAAAAGGACCTGGCTGAAGAGACCTTCTCTATCTCATCTCCTAACAGGTAGTCTGGGGCTTTGCACAAGTTTGGTAAGTTAGTTTATGCTATGTTTCAGCGACCTGCTCCATGACAAGATTTCAGAGGGATGTGACCTAGGAGCTTTCCAAATGTCTTCCAGGGTCCATTTCTGCAGAGGCCAAGAAAATAGTAGACTTGCAGCTAGCCATCCTTCAGTCCCTTTCCAGTGCCTGGATGCACTTAATTTCCATTGCTACAGAAGGCACCTCAAGCACCATAGGTTCAGGTATTGCCTTGAGCAGATATGCGCGGATGCACTTGTGTGACTTTGCAGAGCACTTCAAGACATCCTTTATAAATGCATCTTTTTGTGGTTTGACACTCTGTGGACCAAGAGTCAAGGACACAATTTTGAGGAGTGAAAAAGACTTGAAAACTGTCTGCCACTTGAATACAGTTTTCTGTGCCTCAAAGGTCCTACTCCATTGACCAGAAAAGTGACAAGAAACTGTGGTTCTGGAAGTCCCAAAGCTTTTCCTCAGACACTCCTGGAGAGAAGCTCTCAGTGGCAGAGGAGCTCTCAGTGGCAGAGGGTGAACTCTAACTGTGGACATCACCCCTGTGGCAGAGGAGGTCAGCAAAACTAAGACATCCTGGGACCATTCTCTGAGAAGCTTTATCAGAGCTCTTGAATGTTTACCCAACTGCCATCCACTCTACACCCCAAAGCCTGGACATCCATCAACAAAGATACTTTCATGCAGAAGATCATCTCCAGAGGCTATACTGTTTCTTTCCTTTGCCTCCTTCCATCATCAAGGAAACTCCCTGACATTCCATCCTCTCAAAGAAGAGCATAGAAACTGCCAGAAGCTGCCATAGAAATAAAAAAGCTGTTGGACAAATGAGTTAAAATTCCATCTGCCAGATTTTTTTTTCTTCAGCTTCTAGGATGTTTTTCTGCTTCCATCACTCTGGTTCCCCTGATAAGGTACCACATGAAAGTTCTTCAGTGGATGCTTGCATCAGACATCAAAGACATCAACCCATGAGCTTCCCTGTTAACTTGACAGACTTTTGCAGGACACACATAACATGGGGGCTTTGGTTGTAGAAGGTCTCACAAGGTCGACCCTTTGTCCTCTCTCCTCCCCAGGCTACAGTGCTCATGGACACATCCCAGCTTGGGGGTGGGGGCACATGGTGACTACAGACACTTCCCAGTTGGGGTGGTGGGGGCACAACATGGGAAAGAGGCCAATCTTCACATCAACATTCTAGAGATGAGAGCTGTCATCCTAGCACTGCAAGCTTTTCAGGACATTCTACCTCTGAGAGTGATTTCTATCCAGATGGACATCATGCCCATAGTCTGGTACATTAACAAACAAGGGGAACATGGTTCTACCCACCATGTCAAGAGGAAGTAGGCAAGATCTTCCAGTCGCTTTCTGATGATAATGCACATCCCAGGAGATCCATTGTGCTGGTGGACAGGTTGACCAGATCTGTCGTCCTTCCTCACGAGTGATCCCCCAATCCAACATTGGTGGATCAGATCTTCCGTCACTGGGGCTGATCGTGATGTAGTCTTTTCACCTCCCCCCACAAAATGGAATACAGCAGGATTTTTGCCCTGATCCCCCAAGATAGGATGTCACCAAGAGATGCTCTGACTCACAGTTGGCCCTCTGTACTTCTGTATGCCTTTTCCCCTATTCTGTTGAAAGCATCTGGTAAGAACATTATGGTCATCCTCATTAGCCCTTTCTGGCCTTGTCAGGTATGATTTCCTTTCCTGTGGTGTCACCTGTTACACACTCCTTGGGTGCTGGACCAAGTCCAGATCCTCTCTTTCTTACCTGTCCGGAATGCCTTACGCAGACATTCAGACACACAAAATAACTGCTTGGCTCCTCCAATTCCAATGACTACTAGTTAGTCCAGGCTTTCTTCCCTAGTTATCTGTTTTCTTTCTTCTACTTCTCAGAGACCATTGCCTATGAAAATCTACAAAAGCAAGTGGAAAATATTTTCTATCTGAGCTTCTGAGGAATCTGAATCCCTTTACAGCTCCACTTCCTGCTGTATTGGATTTCCTGGCCTCCAGTTTTCATGATGTAGTTAGCTGCTGTTTCTGATTTTCATACAGGAGAAAATCATTATTTTATAGCCTCCCATAGATTGTTCAAGGCTTTTTAAAGGTGTGCTGTTCTTTGAAGACCTCTCCTTAGGGATCCCACTCCTCCTTGGGACATGGATATTTTGCCTCAGGCCTTAATCCGTCATCCATTTGAACTAGCAGCCAAGGCAGATATCAAGTTTCTTACTTGGAAAACTATTTTTGGTGGAGGCCACATCAGTTTGGTGAGTATCTGAACTTTAAGCTCCATCTTGCGAACCTCCATACCTTATTTTTCACAAGAATATAGTATCTTTATGGACAAACTCATGTTTAATCCATAAATGGCAATAGAAACTTCTTTAAACCAGTCCATCCATCTTCAAGTTTTCTTCCTTAATTTTGCCAACAAAGGGGAGTATATGTTACACTTGCAGGACATGCATTGTCAGTTCCATTTCTATTCTTTATCAAACATATTAGGAAAGCTGATCAAATTAGGACAAGGAGTCTCCAATGTAAATTTATTAAGATGGCTGTCTGACCTTACCTTGGCTATATCCAACAAAGCCCATTCAAACAGACCTGTGTCCACTTCCACTACTTTTCAAGAATATCTGTTGAGGGTATTTATGTAGCTGCCACAAGGTCAGATATTCATACTTTCATTTCTCATTACAAATTGGACTTGCTGTTAGGGCTGCTTTCAGTTCAGCTGCCTTCTGGAGTATCCTTTCATGAGAACATCCTAGAAATCTTGAGCTGAGGTCTCTGTCCCAACCATTGAGGAAAGGATGAAAGAGACACAATCAAATACAAAATTTATATATGTACCATAACGATAGATCTGTATTGTCTGCTTCCGTCCTTCCTCAACTTCCTGCCCTCCTTTCCACTTCCATAAATGAGAAGTTTATTTCTTTTCTGGTTTCTGGTATGAAAGATGGGCCCATTTCATGGACTTTTCACATGCTCCTTAAGCTGCAGATGAGAATATAAGTGGATGGTTGTTTCCAAGATTCCATTTTTCCAGACGATGTTTCACTATGTGAGGAAATGTGGGCAGACTTGATCTGAGGTAACAACTGGAGAGGCCACAAAAGTACCTCAGAGAAGATTCTAGGCCTTAAACACTTGTCCTATATGGACAGACTCAAAAAGACTCCAGCCATTCTCTGTCATATCGCCTACTTAGAGGTGCACTCCTTGACTTACAAAGCCATGTCTGACCCAGCTCTGTTAGAAATGCTACATCTAAAGATATCCCAATCCCTCTGCACCACATGCTCCAGAGACCTCAGTCTCATTACCACAATTAACAGAACATGCTGGAGGGACAGGTTCATAACCCAGAGACTACCCATGCTATAGAACAGATTTCCCATACATATCAAGCAGAACACGTCACTGACCCTCTTCAAGAGAAATCTTGATGAGTGGATGGGAAACAGAGAATTCACCCCGGGGATAACTCCAGTAGGTCTACTCGACAGAGGCTCTGGGAACTAAGGTTGGGTGGCACTATGCCAGGGTAATCCTGTGGCTAGGCTTGTAAAGGCCACAGGGTCATTAGCCTAGTGCACACCTTTGAACCTATGTTGGGGACAGGAGGAATTATGGATAAGGGGTGGAGCCTGAATCCTAAGTTTTGAGTGCACAAAGCCTGATCCGAGGTTGTATCTGAAGACTCGTACATTGAGGAAGGACAGAAGCAGGCACAGTTCTATAATTATGGCAAGTACATACCTTGTGTTTCCTAGTCACTGGGGCCATCCTTGTTGTGATGATCTTGCCTCCCATATAAAGCAACAAATGCAGCAGCTACTTTGCCCTGATTTACCCAAAAGGGACAGTCACTGAAGGATGCTGTATTCCACAGCAGGCCCCCTGGTCTTTATGCACTTCTCCACCTTTTCTCCTGATAGGCAAGTTCCTTCTGAAAGGTGTGAGGTGCAAGGCAAAAGTAATTCTCATTTCCCCCTTTTAACTGTTTTAATTTGTTCCCCTTCCTCTGACCTCATCTGAAATAACCTCCATGAGGCTTGGATCCACATCTGGACCTTCTCATTCACCTGTCCAGTTAGCCTCACTGAGGTGTAAAATCCCTGACACTGACAACATGGTTTCTCTAGTTCTAATGATGGCTAGAGATGCCAGGCTGTCTACTCCAGTAATTCATATTTCATCATCCTCATAAAAAACAAACAGTAACAAGTTTTATCTTAGCAAATGGGAAAGATTTGTAATACAGGCTTCTTCCAAAAGTTTGGACTTTTTTTCTGCCACAGTAGCATCCATTTTTAATTTTTTAGCAGGTTTGTTTCAGAAAGGTGCTAGTTTTTTAGCCAAAACAATTTCAGAGCAGCCATTTCCAATTTTCTTGTGGACCAAAAATCAAACTTCTGTTGCCTACTTAAAAATTTTCAGTGCTTTTTTTTTGAAAGGAACTTTTCTCCTCATACCTCCAGTCAGGGATCTATTTCCTTCACGTGGTATTACTGTCCTGCTACAGGCAATAGCTAGGTCCCACTTTGAACCTGCAGACTCATCAGAATTGAAATGCCCTACTTAGAAGACTATCTTTATAATTGCAGTTACTTCATCTAAGAGGATTTTTGTACTACAGACACTCTTTCATAAGGATAAGATGTCTCTATGAACTAATCTTAATTTTCCACCAAAAGTGGCCTCTGAATTTAAAGTTTAATCAGATGATCAACCTGTGTTCTTTCCAAAATTTTCAACAAAGGGGAATATTTTTTACATTTGATGGATATGTTGGCCATCAATTCAGATTTTATTTACATTGCACAAAAGATATTAGAAAGTCAGATTGTTTTTTTCTTTCTTTTTCAGAGGTTAAATTGGGGCAGTGCACTTCTAAAGTGATTTTGTCCAACTGGCTTTGAAGCTGTATTTCCCTTTTTTAAAAAAAAAAATGGGTTCAGCTTTACCTGGAAAACCAAAGGCTCACTCAGCTACAGCTGTGGCTGTCTCCATTGCTTGCTTCACTAGAGTTTCCATAGACAGGATATATACTGTGACTACTTGCTGGACATTTCATATCTTTGTGTCGCAGATTAGATGTACAGTCTAGTGCATCCTTTGGCTTCTCCATACTTCAGAATATCCTTGCATGTGGCTGCCTGTTTTTTTTTTTTATATAGCTTGAGAAACGGTTCCAGCTGTTGAGTTGGGTGAAAAAGATAACATTGGATACAAAAGTTATGTACATACCATAATGTTAGATCTGTATTGTCGTGTTCCATGTGGCTGAACATTCCCTCCCTCCATCCGTTCCCCATCCTAAATTCGTACTCTAATCTGATTGGTTGGATCTAACAGGGGCCTTGTCTTGTTGACATCAAGTTGCTGTTATTCCTGTTTTAGTTGCCCAGTTATAGGTTGTTAGGTCTGTGTTGCACTCATTAAGTGAAGTGTTAGGTACAAGCAGACAGGCTCAATCTGAGGTAATCTGAAGACCAGAGGGAATTATGGGTAGTGGAGGAGCCAGATCCTTGTATCCAGGATCTTGAAAAGGGTACCAAGGTTGGATCCGATAACCTAACTTTTGAGCCATATAGAAAAAGGCAACACTGATCTTGTGCTATGATATGTACATAACTTTCATTTAAGTATCAGCAAGGTTGACAGAGGTGTTTAATTTGTACAACTGGGCAAATTTCAAAAGGAAATCTAATGTTGTTGATTTTCATTCTGTCCTCAACTGTTGAGTTCGGATCCAATCCTTGCATCTGACTTTGGCCATTATTAAAGCTCATGGTAATTAAAAAGCTCTTGCGCTCCTCCCTTACCTATAATGCACCAACCCCTAATATACCCCAAATCTCATTTCTCACTTTTTGCGAAAGATGTGCTTAGCCTTAGCTCTTGAGCGTTTATTAAGATAAGTGATTATTTCTTATTTTTTCAGCTTTGACTGAAAAATATATTTTATTATCTTACTGTATACACTCTGTGTTCTCCTTTACCATCATTGGTGACCTTATTTCTTTTCCTTATAATCTCCTTTGTACATTTCTTTGTACCATTGTTGGTGTAATGTTTTTCCTTTTCTTTCTCTGATAAAAAAAAACTTTCCTCCTTTATTTTTGTCTTCTGTCGGTTGCCATGTCTGCTAAGGGATCTGCCCGCTTCCAAAAGTGTCAGAATTGTGTGCATAATTTATCTCTTTCTGATGCCCACATTTTGTGTTTATCGTTTAGGCCCTAAACACTTACAGGAAGATTGCTATATTTGTAAAAACATTAACACAAGGGCCTAAGTGTCAGAAGTGTGGGCATAAATTACAGCTTTCTGATGCCGACACTTTGTGTTTATTATTTAGGTCCTCAACACTTATAGGAAGATTGCTGTATTTATAAAAACTTTAACCCAAGGGTCTTAGCAGACAAGAGACATAAACTCATTTTAAAAGGATTATTCCCTTCATTTGGACGGGCTATTTCTGGGGCTTAATCCCATAAGTCTAAGACTAAAGAGAGTCTATATAGGCTCCAAGACCATCTGCTTCATCTCCTTCATCTGAGCCTTCAAAGAAGAAATTCAGATCGGAATGTCACTCAGATCCAATCCCTTTGGATCCGATGAGAAAATCTTCGGATCCAATTTCTTCGGCTCCGAAGACCTTGCCGAGGACAAAATATTCTTCTACCTTGGAATCCTGTACCTTCAAGGCTTCCTTCTCCATTTCTTGAGACATTTTTCCAGGTCATCATCCCTTGCTTTGATTCACTCTTCCAGAAGTCTAATTGAGTAAGTTGTGGACAGAATGATGAGGAAATTCCTCTCAGCACAGGTACAGATGGATATTCTCCTGGTTCCTACCCTCTGGGGTCAAGAAGTCCCTCCATCTTTGACATCTCCATTGCCTACTCCTTCTCTGATTCCAGTTGTTTCAGAGTCCCTGGAATCTAACCTCCCAGGTCCATCTAGCTCGGATCCGAAGATACTGTTCTCTTTGGATCGAAACTTTTACTCTAAGTGCCCCTGCTTCTTTGGATCCATATGGCTCTCAGAGCTGAAGTTGCCTTGTCGGGTGTGGGGCATTAGAGTAGACTCCGAGGTTTTCTGAGCTGTCTCTTCCCCTCAGAGCTGCATTGGATAGCTTGGCTCTGACTTCTTTATTGATGAGATTGCTTTTATAGCAGAGGGAGGCAGCAGTCCAGAAGCTTGCCTTCTTGGAACCAGTGCCTCTCTCTGGAGCGGTTGGCCTTCGAGATAGTGAGAGGGTATTCTCTGCTTCGATAGAATGGATAGCTCCAACCCACTCATATCTCCAGTCTAGTTTCCAGATGTCTCTGGACTTAGAGCCACATCAATCTGTGCCACAGGAACATCCAGCTCAAGGTGTCCAGACCACCGGACAGGGTCTTACAATCTCTTCTGACACTTGACCGGAGCATCCCACTGAGGAGGTTCCTCAAAAGAGAAAGTATAAGAGGAGGCACTTGGACCTTTCCCCAAGAGTCCGTCATTGAGGATACTGATGTCGATGAGGGAGAAGGTCCCCATGATCACCGCCGGAATATTTCTCATTTGGAGATGTTCTTGAGATCCTTAAACAGATTGGTGGTTGGTCCTCCAGCTGCCCTTTACCAGAGGAGTCCGTATTTCTGGAAGCCTTCGGAGCTGGCCCATCTGCTTCCTGAGTTACTCCACCCGCCGATGAGCCCATTGATTTGGTCTCTAGGTGGGCATGGAAGGAACCTGACTCAGTTAAGCCAATCCGTAAGAGACCAGATTGGATTCTGGCTCCATCTGTTGGGAAGGACTTCTGGAGTAAGGGGGTTCCAGTGGATGCCATGGTCGTGGTGGTGCCCACCAGAAAAGAACTTGCTGAACAAAGTTCATCTCTTCATCCCCCTAACAGGGAGTCTAGGGCAGTGGGCAGACTTGAGAAATGTGTTTGAGTCAGTGACCTTTGCTCTTAGGTTGCTGAACTATTTAGCACATTTTACTATGCTACAAAGGGACTTGATCAAAGAACTTTCAAAATCCCTTTCAGGGACTGTTGCTGCTGAGGCTCAATCATCTGTGGCCTCTCAGTTGGCTACCCTCCATTCCATTTCAGATTCATCCATGAGGCTTATCTCTCATGCAGCCAAATGTGCCTCAAAGGTAGCCGGTTCAGGCATAGCCATTAGGAGGCATGCCTGGATGCAGTTATGGGACTTTGCTGAGCCTTTCAAGTTATCATTTGTTAATGTTTCTTTTGATGGCATTTCGTTGTTTGACCCAAACATGAAGGAAACACTCTCCAGGTGTGAAAAGGATGGAAAGACCCTCTCTGCAGTGGGCTTCATTTTTCAACCCCCCCCCCCCCAAAGTTCCTTTTCTATCAATCAACAGGGTGGTCAGAAGGTGTGGTTCAGAAAGTCCCAAGGTACTTACCAGGACACATGTGGAGATAGTTCCCATAGGGATAGAGAGGGTGAACTTGAATGGACAATGACAGCACCTTAGCAGCAGAAAAGGCCTACAAAACCAGGGGTCCAAAGATTTTCTCTGACAGAACCTGTCAGCGGTCCTGAAAGGGGGACTGATTGTCTCCCCTCTGGAGGCAGTTGGGGGTCGACTATCTCTGCACCAAAGAGCCTGGCTAGGTTTAACCAGAGATACTTGGGTGCAAAGGATTATTTGCCACCTGCAATTGTACACAAAATTCCTGATCCACACAGGCAGAGGAAAGAAGCAGCAATAGTAATACAAAAGCTGCTAGAAAAGAGTCCTCCAAGAGGTCCCACACTCAAGATTCTTTAGTCAGTTTGATGTACAAAGTTTCAGATGGTCATGTTTCAGTCCATTTTACCCTTCTTTGGCAAGGATGAATGGGTGTACTCCATAGGCCTTCAGGATGCATACATATGTAAAAATGAACAGACAATCCAGAATGTATTTATACTTCTGGCTGGGAGACGGTCACCATCAGTTCAGAGGACTGCCCTTTGGTCTCACCACAGCCCCCAGGGTGTTCACCAAATGCATGGCAGTAGTAGCAGCTCACCTGAGACTGCAAAGATTCTGAGTACTTCCATATCTAGATGACAGGCTCCCTACCACCCAAACCAGGCATCTGCTGACAAGAGCAAGGGATCAGATTCTTCAGATTTGTTCTCATCTGGGAATAAACATAAATTACAAAAAGTCTTAGTTACAACCATCTCAAATCTTGGAGTTCATAAGATCAGTTTTCAATATTGTTATCAGTGAAAGCTTCTCCTCTTCCTTCAAGATTACAGACTATCAGATTCCAGGTTAAGAAAATAATTCACAGTACCAAGATTTCATCCCTCTTGATCCTTCAAGCCTTAGGATAAATGTCAGCTTGCTTAACCTTAGTTCCTGCAGCCAGATTTCATATGAGCATTCTTTAATGAATGCTAGCAACACAGTGGTCGATTCTTTACCAGTGCATGTCAGCACAAATAAGGTTCACTCAGGCATGCAAGAATTGCCTCTGGTGGTGGATTCAGTCAGATCAGGTTCTACAAGGTCATCCTTTCATTTTCCCTTATCCCAAGGTCGTAGTGACCATAGACACTTCCCAGATTGGGTAGGGAGGCACTTCCTGGGGAAAACAATTCAAGGCACCTGGTCCCCGATGAGAAAAATTTGCATGTTAATGTTGTAGAGATGAGACTGCTGCTCTTAGGATTGCAGGCCTTTGAGGATTCTCTTCCTGTAGGGACATTTGCAATACAAGACAGTATGTCAGTAGTTGGTACATTAACAAACAAGGAGGAACCAGATCTCACCCATTGGAACCAGATCTCACCCATTGTGTCGAGAAGCACTCGAGTGTGGCAATGGGCAATCTCATTCAACTGCTTTCTCATAACAATCTACATTCTGGGGAAATCCAGTGTGACAGCTGACAAATTGCGTAGGTCCATTCTTCTTTCTCACGAGTACTCTCGCCACATGGACATGACTGAAATGATTTTCCATCAGTGGGGCCAGCCTTGCTGTGATCTTTTCGCTTCTCCCCTAAACAACAAATGAAGCAGCTACTTTGCCCTAATCCCCCTCTCCGTGGGAAATCACAGAGGGAAGCTCTCCTCCATTATTGTGAAGAAAAAGGCAAACTGGTTCCAACACAGCACTCTTTAATAGCAACACAACAAGGTGTAAGCGCTTTCACGGATTACATCCGCTTCCTCAGACCAAAATGTTGAAACTCAAGTCACATCTTTAAACATTCTAGCAGCCAATGAGGCACACTAATCACTGACCCAATTTAACACATTCATTGCCTTGTCTAAGCAGTGAAGCAACTAACATCAGTGTGTAAATCAGCAACACTATAAAACATACATTGCAGCTCAAACATTGCTAAGTACATAATTAAAACTGAGTCTGGTCTATCACATAAACATATAAGTATAAATTCTAAAATGTGTCAACATTTAAATATACTAAAATATATATTAAAAAAAAAAATATATATATATATATATATATATATATATATATATATATATATATATACATATATATACATATAATAAAATCTGTCTAAAATGTGTATATAAAACTGGTCAATCTTGTGGACATATAAAATAAAAACCATAATAAAGATATATATAAGAAACAAGAGACATAAGCCTGGTACTACTTTGTCAATGTTTCAGTGCTCTAGCTTTTAAAAAGGGCTTCAGAGACACCTTACTATTGAGACCTGGTGGTTTGTCAGCTTGATAATGTATAATCCACTTCTGTTCCACTGATTCTGTCTTCTTATTGATGTCACCACCTCTAATACTATCGTGTATGATTTCTAGAACAAAAAATTTAAACTTATGTGCAGTGCCTTCTTTCCCAACATGCATGGCCAACGCACTTGTTTCCTTAGCATTCCTAATGTCTCTTTGGTGTTCTAAAATTCTCTCCTTGAAGGCTCTATTTGTTTTGCCTATATAGAATGAAAAACAGATAGTACAGAAACAAAAATATGCAATGTGCTTGGTATGGCAATCAGCATATAAAGTGGTGCTGATCTCAAAGCCTAATTGTGGATGTACAAAAGTGCCCCCCCCCCCCCTATATACGCACACAAGCCATGCATCTCCTGCATGGATACGTACCCATTCTGTAAGATTGTACAGGATTCTGTCTACCCTTGGATTTGTAACATAACTGGTTCTTAAGAGATTTGTTATTCCTGAAAGTAAAACTGGGTTGGTGACCTATAACATCTTTGAGTCCAGGAACAGTCAAGAGAATATCCCAGTTGTTCTTAGTAACATCACATACCATGCACACATTGCTAGCAAAAGTTAGTGGCATCCTAACCCCTACAGTACTACTGGTGATAATATTAGATGGAGAATCAACAGCTCTACCAACATTTGTTTGGGCATTTGGGGGAACATTCTCATAATAAGGTATACATCTTCTATTTCTCTCCACCCAAGCTGCACTAATCTGAGAGTCAATGGCAGTGGGCTTATATCCCCTCTCAATAAATTCTTCTTTCAATTTGGTTAGTGCAAGAGTTAGCTGTGCATCATCACTATGGAGATGCATCATGCAATAAATCTGCCCTTTTAAAACATTAAATTGTGTATGATTGGGATGCATACTGCTGTTGTGGAGTATGCTATTCCCCCTAATGTCCTTCTTATATATAGTAGTGGAAACAGATGACAGGGCATTTTTACTCACTTTCACATCTAAAAAAATCAATCTCTTCTGATGAATATGTATACGTAAATCTCAAAAAGTCATTTAATCCATTGAGGTACTGTAAAAATTGTACTAACTCCTCTTCTGTATCTTGCCATAGCAAAAAAATATCGACAAAATGTTTGAACCATTTTATCGAACTACAAAATCTATTATTGGAGAGAACAAACTTAGTCTCCCAATTCGCAAGTGTTAGGTTGGCGTAGCTATTGTCAGAAGCAGTGCCCATAGCCACACCAACCTTCTGTATGTAATGGGAGTCTTTGAAAATAAAAACATTATTCTCAAGAATAATTTCTAAGAGAGTACAAATGAGTTCAACTTTGCTAGTAATAAATCCATTGGCACATAATATTTCTCTGATATTCCCAATCCCCCAACTATTGGGGATAACAGTGAGTAGAGAGGCTATATCAAGTGTGACAAAAAAGCAATGGCCAGATAAAACATTTAAGTGATTATTCAGCTCTTCCAAAAAACATTTAGCATCTCTAAGCACAGTATGACAACTGTCTAGCACAATCCGAAGATTTTTTTCAACAAAGATAGAAAGTGGCTCTGTTGCCCAGCCTCTGCTGGACACTATAGGACAGATGGGTGGATGGTGTAAATTCTTATGTATCCACCACTTCTTCTCAACCAAATGTACAATATAAATATCAAATATAAATATCAAATCCGCATTGAAACTTTTAGCAAACAACCCCAAAAGGAACTAATACATTTATATATATATACAAAATGTAGCTTTGTCCGGGGTAAATTATTTTATCAATATTTAAACTTTAGTAATTAGTGGCTTCTTGACTACAATATTAAGTTATTATATTTGTCAATATATATATATTTATAAATTTATTAATTTTATTATGGGTAATGATGTATTTATCAAAGCATATTTATTTATATATATTTTATATATATTTTTTATATATGTATTTATACATAGTACATTTATGTATTTAGTGTATGATATAATACATGATTATTATACATTATATGTAAACATGTTAATTTTGCATAAGTTTTTTATATATATAGGCAGTTGTTTTACTATTTTTAAGTCAGGAAAGACACGTTTTTATGGATTTAGTATTTACATACATAGTTGCACTATAGGACATTATATAAAAGGGTTTTAGGTATATATATACAGTTTAGTAATGGTTTTTATAATTTTAATACATATAGCTTGTATAAACTAACATTAACTTCCTATAAACCTCATGAAGCACTTTTTTATCTTAAACATAAATTTGTTTTATATATACATATTTATTTATATATTGTTATGTAATATGGATTACAATACATTTTACATAATGTGTATAAAAAGCAAAGTAAGTTTTTGTATAAGAGTCAACAAGTGAACATAATGATTTTTATCTATTTGTAATAATGAAGTTATTATTCAATTTATCAATTAATCAATAGTGTATTTAAGGTAACTGATTATGTTGAACAATGGATTCTGATGAAGTTTATATGACTAAAACAAAAGCACGCTCAATCCCAGTTCGTTCCTTGCAGTTGTTATTTTTCATTTATTAAATATTTTGTCCTTGTTGCAATAACGAGTGGTTTTATACGTCTGTGGAACAACAATTTGTGCTGTTTACTTTGGTACAATCGGTTTTTGACACTTTGACGGAGGGTAGCCCTTTATAGTAAAGCCAGCGGAGGTGTTTCTGACTTTATAAATTCTTATGTATCTTCAGAAGGCCATAAACAACGGGTACTACTGGATGATCTACTTTGAAATATTCAAACAGTTGTTCAGAGATTAGCCCTGTCATAAGAAGATCAAACACATAAAACTGTACTCTTCAATAATCCCTTTCAACATGGTACCTGTGATAGGGGAGTAGGTATTCAAGTCGCTTAACAGATCCAACTTGCATCCAATATACACATCTCTATCAAGTATGACAATCCCACCCCCTTTGTCAGCTGGTTGTATTTCAACATTATTCATGCGTTTCAATTCAGAAAGTGCTTGCTGCTCATTCACTGACAAATTAATAAAGCCTTTAGTATGATTATCAGAGAACTTGTCCCTGATCTGTTTGTCACAAATATCTAGAAATAATTCAACAGTCAAATTTGTAGGAGGAACAAAAGTACTCAGTTTTCTAAAAACACCTTCAGTCATCATATTATCAGGAAACATACTTTTTAGTGTCAGTGTCCTGCCAAACCGGTGTAGATCTTTGAGTACATCAATAAGATCAACTTGTTGAGCTGGAACAAAGTTTAAACCTCTGTTTAGAACTGACAGTTGTTCTTCAGTTAAAATAACAGAAGAGATGTATACTAGACCTGATGTCCTTCAAGGATGCATCTGCAGTCATAACATATGGGTTGTCCTGCCTCGGGCAGCCCTTCGGTCGGCCGGATTCCAAAGTCTTGGTCTGGCCTCGGCTGATGTCGCACTTTCCCCGACGTCAGAGCTTCTGGGGTATAAAGGCATCAGCCGACGCCATTTTCCTCAGTCTTTCTTGCTGCGCAGTGCCCGAAGCAGAAGCTGTTCGCAAGTGCCGGTCGGTCAGATCCAGAGATTTCAGCTACCGAAGATTTCGAAAAAAGCTAAGTACCCCATTGGGGACTCTTTCTTGCCTCAGCCGATGTCAGACAAAGTAAATAATTGTTTAACTTGTGGGAAACAAATACCTCATAAGGATTTCCATTCTTACTGCCTTCCTTGCTTAGGCCCAGACCAGGACGTATCAGCTTGTTTAGCCTGTGCGTCCTTCAACCGACGGACTCTTAGACGTCGGTCGGAGTTTGCAGAGGAATTTTTTGGAACCGCTTTTGCTTATAAAATGCCGTCGGAGACTCCGACTTCGCATATCGTCAAAAAACGCAAGGAAAAGGACCGACACTCGCGGCCCGCGGTTTCGGCTGAAACCACGGCTAGGCCTACCGCGAGTGTCTCGGTTTCGGCTGAAACCGAGTCCACGGTTATTACTACTACCGAAACCATACCTCCGACCACCGAGGCCAGAGAGGCCCCGGCTGAGTCGGCTTCAGAACTCCCTACCAAAGCTAGTGCTCAAGAATTGTCCGACACCATACCTTTGGACATTTCTACCCCTGCACGTGGGGCAGCTAGGCCCCAGCTTCTATGTCTATTAAGGCCTTCTCCAGGGCTAAAGCTGCCAAACTTTCAAAAACTTTGCCTGCCAAGTCTACTTCCCAGAGGCCTTCCTCTAGTTCTCAGATTCTCAGTCTTGCTGAGGACCTTATATCCTTAATTAGGGGTTCCCAACCTCACCCAGACAGGGCCTCCCAACCTCCTCCAGACAAAAGGCCCAGGACTGATCCCTCTGAACCTCTCTCCTCAGATTACTCCACGGATGGATCTGATTTGTCAGACCATCAGGAAGGGCCTACTCCTTATGAGGATTCAGATGCAGAAGATTCTATTCCTTCGGCCTCCCCACCTGAAGAATTTTCCTTTGGGGAGACTTTACACTCCATGAGGGAGCACTTTCAATGGCAGGGTCAGGATTTCTCTGATTCTAGAAAAAGATTAAGGACCTTTTTGCATTTGCCCCAGCATAGGCCCTTTGCCATACCACCTGTTCTAACTGTAATTGATGATGTGTACAATGATGTCAGTACTGCACCTGATTCTCTTCCCCCGGCCCCTGCCAAACCTGACAGATATTACAGGGTCCCGGATTCTCACTTCCACCTGTATATAAAGCCCATGCTGCAGACCCAGAAACTATTTCTCAGGGCCCTAAAGGGGTTGCAGCTGCTACTGCCAAAAATCCCCTACCCTCTGAAGGAGAGTCTAGAGCATTAGAGAGATGGGGAAAAAAGGTTTATACATCTGCTACTCTTTCTGCCAGGGCATTAAACTGTCAATTCCATATGATACAGTACCAAGAATTTTTGTTAGACCAGTTGAATAAGAAGCTTTCTTCTCCTGAACCTTTAGACCATAAATCCCTTCAGGATTTGGTACACAACTCTCAACAGGTCAGTAATCATTTCTTAAAATGTGGCTATGATGCACTGGAGGCTTCATTTAGATCAGCTATGACTGGGGCAGTAATTCGTAGGCATGCCTGGCTGAAGGAGCAATCTTTGCCAGACCATGTCAAGGCTAAACTCCTCGATGCTCCAATGGAGAAACAAAATTTATTTGGCTCCCCTGCACAGGAGATTCTAAAGAAGGTGGAAGAAAAAGAAAAATCTGTGCAAACAGTAAAGAAATTCCTGCAGGTCCAACCTCCGAGGTTCAGCAGAAACTGGCCTACAAAGAATTGGTCCTTTTCAGACACCTCCAGAGCACAGAGGGGCAGGAACAGATGCCCTAGAGGCAGAGGTCAATCAAAGGGTGCCTACAGGGGCCGTCAGTGGCAGCCTGCCAACCAGAGGAGTAGTGCCACAGCTACAACTACAACCACTACCACAGGACAGACCCAATGACTTGACTCTGATTCCGCCTACCAGGGATCAACTGGAAGCTCCCTTGGGCGGAAAGCTGGCTTTATTCTCAAAAAACTGGCATTGCATTACAAAGGATACATGGACATTGCAAACAATAGACAAAGGGTACAGGTTTTACTTACACACTTTGCCAAAAAGGGGTGGAATGCCAAACCTTCCACCAAACCAGAAGGCAGAGGCTTTAAGACAAATCAGCAATTTACTTCAGATGAAAGCTATAGAAAGGGTACCATCTATAGAACAAAGCCAAGGATTTTACTCCAGATTATTCCGGGTACCAAGAAAAGAAAAACAATGGAGGCCTATTCTCGACCTGTCCGCGCTCAACACTTATCTCATTGTGCCAAAATTCAAAATGCTGACCCTACGGCAACTTCTTCCCATGCCGGGCAAGGAGTCTTGGCTGGTGACTCTAGATCTCAAGGAGGCATACCTGCACGTCCCTATCCGACCAGATTGCAGAAGACACCTCAGATTTCTTGCAGGATCAGAGCATTATCAATTCTCAGCATTGCCCTTTGGCTTATCTACTGCGCCCAGAGTATTCACGAAATGCCTGGCATCAGTAATTGCACATTGCAGACTTCAGGGGAATTCAAATTTATCCATACCTGGACGACTGCCTAATACAAGCGGACAACAAGAAAAAATTGTTAAAGGACTTGGCCTATGTCATACACCTGCTACAGGCCTTGGGTTACACAGTCAACATCCAAAAGTCAAGACTAGTGCCATCCCAAAGGATAACCTTTTTGGGTGCGGATCTGGACACACTCACTCAGATGGCTTTTCTCACAGAAGAAAAACAAAAGCAACTTCCAGATTATTTCATGATTTTGACAAGACAAACTCAGCTTACTGCAAGGAAAGTCCTGCAGGCCCTGGGTTACATGGCATCCTGCATAATCTTGATTCCACATGCCAGGCTGCATATGAGAAAATTGCAATGGTACCTAAGGAATGTATGGTCTCAACACAGTCTAGAAACCATGATACCAATCATTCCATGCCTTCAAAAGGAATTCCTGTGGTGGGCTCAGGCCTGCCAGTCCAACAGAGGGTTGCCTTTCAACAAACCAAAAACAAGGCAGACCATCACCATGGACGCCTCAGACCGAGGATGGGGAGCACACATGGAGGATAAATGCATCCAAGGTCTATGGCCTCAAGGCCAGCTAAGCATGCACATAAACCAAAAGGAAATGCTGGCAGTGAGGCATGCAATCGAGGCATTCAAACCATTCCTCCAGCAAGGACATCTGTTAATAAGGACAGACAACACCACGGTCATGTGGTACATAAACAAGGAGGCACACATTCCTACCCTCTATGCCGGATGGCAATGAATCTGTGGAACCTATGCCTGAATCTCAATATCCAGCTGCAGGCCAAATTCGTACCAGGAAAAGAAAATTCACTAGCAGACAGCTTAAGCAGAACTACCACGGATGCACACGAATGGATGCTGCATTCAGACATCTTCAAACTCATAACAAAGAAATGGGGAATGCCAGAGATAGATCTGTTCGCCTCCCCACTCAACCACCAACTGAAGAAATTCTGTTCAAGGACATACCACCCACAAGCCTGGAGGGTGGACTCTCTCTCTCTCAGCTGGAATGCCCTAACAGTATATGCCTTTCCACCTCTCCCATTGATGTACAAGGTTCTACTGAAGATCAGGGAGGAACAGCCAAAGGTGATACTAATAGCTCCAGACTGGCCAAGACAACACTGGTATCTGCTACTGAGAAGCATGTCTCAGGCGAACTCATGGCCTCTTCTTCTAACACAGAACAATTTCAAGACCCTGCATCCAAACTTGAAAACATTGCAACTAACTGACTGGAAAATTCCTTAAAACCAAACCAAACTGTTTTATCTCAGAGGGTGAAGGACATTATCCTGGAGGCTCGCAGACCTTCCACAAGGAAGACATACTCAGCTAAATGGAAGAGATTTCTCATTTGGAGCACATCAAAGGGCACAGATGTCACAGTGGCAAACCTAGCACACATCCTAGAGTACTTAGCAGAATTGTTCCACAATGGCCTGTCTTATTCTTCCATTAAGATTCATGCTTCAGCAATTTCAGCAGAATACAATATGGATCTACCTATCTTCTCTCACCCTCTGCTCAGACAATTTTTGAGAGGGATCAAAAATGTTAAACCTCCAAGGAGACCCCCTCTACCTGCATGGGATCTCAATTTTGTGCTGGAAAATTTTACACTATCTCCTTTTGAACCAGCAGCATCAGCAGACCTACAGTTTTTATCTTGGAAAACTGCTTTTCTTCTGGCAATCACTTCAGCAAGAAGAGTATCCGAGTTACAGGCATTAATGGCAGTGCAGCCTTTTCTTATTTTCCACCAGGATAGTGTGTCACTGAGAACCAATCCTACTTTCATGCCAAAGGTGGTATCCAGGGTATCCTTGAACCAAGCTATTCATTTGCCTACTTTCTTCCCTAACCCACAGAACAAAGGAGAAAAACTTTTGCACACCTTGGATATACACAGACAACTACGCTACTATCTGGACAGAACTAAAACCAACAGAAAAACTGACCAACTTTTTGTAGCATATGCAACTGGGGTACAAGGAAGAGCAATTTCCAAACAGACAATTTCAAAATGGATAGGAAATTGCATTTGTTTTTGCTACTCCTTTCATGGAAAGACAGCTCCTGAAAATATCAGGCCTCATTCCACAAGGGCCACAGCCACCACTACAGCTTTCCTACGAGGGTGGCTACCAAGGACATTTTAGAAGCTGCTACTTGGAGCTCCGTGCATACATTTGCCAAGCATTACAATCTACCTTTATACTCCAGATCCCGAGCAGGGTTTGCAACTGCAGTTCTGCAGGGGATCTTAACTACACCATCCTTCTCTTAGTACCTCCTCCCCCAGTTTGGCTATGGTATTCTACCCATATGTTATGACTGCAGATGCATCCTTGAAGGACATAGTACAGTTTTGTACCTACCATAAATGTAGATGTCCGATAGGTATGCATCTGCAGTCAGGATTACCCACCCTCCTTCCCCTCTGTGGTATTCCTAGGGTGCTTACCCCTCTTTCAGCTAGCTGGGGGAATCTATTATGGTGTATTTGTTTGTTTGTATATATATATGTATATAATTTGCTACTGTTTGGAACTTTTCAGCATTATCCAAATTTAGCCTTCCTAGAGGGCATCTGGCATCTGGGGCAAGAAACACTGAGGAAAATGGCGTCGGCTGATGCCTTTATACCCCAGAAGCTCTGACGTCTGGGAAAGTGCGACATCAGCCGAGGCCAGACCCAGACTTTGTAATCCGGCCGACCGAAGAGCTGCCTGAGGCAGGACAACCCATATGTTATGACTGCAGATGCATACCTATCGGACATCTACATTTATGGTAGGTACAAAACTGTACTTTTCTGCCTCTTTCCTGCCCTTATTTACCTCCTCCTTGCTGTGCAGATGTCTCATTTTCAAATTGGTATACCGATTCCTGGATCTCCCTCTGATCGGGAGTGGATCTTTCAGTAAAAAAGTAGAACTTACTACTTCAGGTGCAAGCAGATTCCTTGCTGCTTTAGCAGGACTATTGTGTACCATTGTCATTGATTTATGCCTAACAACATTGTCAGTACCAGTACTGGTCGAAGACTTGATGTTAGCAACATTCTCACTGGAATGACCAGTTGGAATATCTAGTGAATTGTTGGCCACTGGTTCAGTTACTGATGCAGTTCTTGTAGTAGCCGATGAAACTGTATGTGCCTGTACTGATTTCATGGAACGTTTATCGTATGATTCATTCGCTGCTGTATTATATGGACTCCGCCCACTTCCTGTTGAGCGCTGAGTGTGAACGCTATAGCCAGTACCATCTCTCGACCAAGAGAACACATTACCATTTTAGAAATCAAATGTGTCTCTCTGAAGTTTCCCAAGTTTGGTGGCTGATAGCCTTTTATAATACCCACTCCACTTATTGCCAAACAAAACCGCCATTTTATCCCCTATGACATCATCTGGATACTTGTCAAAGATCACACTCTGTAAGCCTTCTATCTCTCTGCATAAGTCAGCCTTTTCAGGTTGAAAGAACTCAGTAAGGAGCTGCATGTATCTGGCACTGCACTGAAGATTTAACAGCTGCCAGCGTCTCAAAAGTTCAGGATAGGTTTGTCCATAGCTCGGCATTGTCAAGACTCTCGGTCCCCTTGGTGCTGTGTTCATTTTAAGAGAAGCTTCAAGGTGGACGCGCTGCCACTGTAGTCGCTTATACCTGTAAAGCTTATTCTCCAAGTCATGAAAATCTTTAAGAAACATCTCATGCGCATTCAAGTCTTCAGTATTCACTTCATGTTCAAAGCGCAATGTTCCACTCAATAATGGATTGACCATATTATTTAAAAGTGAGTAGAAACGATTATTGTACAGTCCTTTAGTAGTCAAAGCAGGAGCTGACTCTTCTGTAACACATAAATCCCCATTTGTAGCAGCCATGTTCAGTGATAGGTAAACAAACAGTAGCAGTAAAGTCAGAAAAAACCTCTGAACCGATAAAGGAACCAATGTAGCAAACAGCAAAATAGTGAAGAAAAAGGCAAACTGGTTCCAACACAGCACTCTTTTAACAGCAACACAACAAGGTAAGTGCTTTCAGGGATTACATTCGCTTCCTCAGACCAAAATGTTAAAACTCAAGTCACATCTTTAAACATTCTAGCAGCCAATGAGGCACACTAATCACTGAACCAATGTAACACATTCATTGCCTTGTCTAAGCAGTGAAGAATGTGTGTAAATCAGCAACACTATAAAACATACATTGCAGCTCAAACATTGCTAAGTACATAATTAAAACAGACTCTGGTCTGTCACATAAACATAAATATAATTATATATATATATATATATATATATATATATATGTATATATATATATTTTTAATATATATATATATATATATATATATATATATATATATATATATTTTAGTATATTTAAATGACATATTTTAGAATTTATATTTATGTTTATGTGATAGACCAGACTCAGTTTTAATTATGTACTTAGCAATGTTTGAACTGCAATGTATGTTTTATAGTGTTGCTGATTTACTGATGTTAGTTTCTTTACTGCTTAGACAAGGCAATGAATGTGTCAGATTGGTTCAGTGATTAGTGTGCCTCATTGGCTGCTAGAATGTTTAAAGATGTGACTTGAGTTTTAACATTTTGGTCTGAGGAAGTGGATGTAATTGTGAATGCGCTTTCCTTGTGTTGCTATTAAAGAGTGCTGTGTTGGAACCAGTTTGCCTTTTTCTTCACTATTTTGCTGTATGCTACATTGGTTCCTTTATCGGTTCAGAAGTTTGTTCTGACTTTCTCCTCCATTATTGCCCCCCCCCGATCTTGTTTATGCTTACCTGCCAATTCCCCTAATTCAGAAATTTCTGCAGAAAGCTGCCAGGTTGAAGAGCAGGGGTCATCCTCATTGTGCCTTTTTGGCCTCGACAGATTTGGTTCCCCTTTCTATGGCTTCCTCTACTTTACCAGCTTTGGATTTTGTCTCCCCAGACAGGCATGATTCATCTGGATATCTCAAACCTCACGCTAACATCATGGTTTCTCCAATTCCATTAATAGTCAGACAACCTATGCTCTTTTTCTCTGCCCATCCTATACTTTGTCTTCCCGTAAGCCTTCTACAAGAAGACTTTATACAAGTAAATGTAAAAGATTTGTTTACTGGACACAACAAAAGCACATTGACCCCTTCTCAGTTCCAATACATTGCATACTTGAATTTTTGGAATCAGTTTTGAATGATGGAGCTAGCTTCTCCACAATTAAAGTTCAGTTAGCAACAATCTTTAATTTTCATGTTTGATTTGAAAATTATTCTGTTGCCTCTTCTAAACTTTATAAGGCATTTTTGGGAGGCACACTCCTACTAAGAACCCCCCTTACAAAGATCCTACTTCTTTGTGGGATCTGAACTTGGTACTGCAGGCATTAATTCATTCTCCCTTTCAACAAGCAGATAAATGTGATCTTAAGTTCTTGTTCTGAAAAACTGTTTTTCTATTTGCCGTTACGTCTGCTAGAAGAATTTCAGAACTTCAAGCATTGTCCTGTAAACCTCCCTACTTGATCTTCCATAAGAATAGGCTTCCTTCCTTCATAAGGTGGTGTCAGAATCCAAAATGAATCCATCCATTAATTTACCAGTTTTCTTTCCTAAATTTGAGGATAAAGGGGAAAATCCATGTGACATCTGTTAGATGTTCGCAGATAATTAAGTTTTTACTTGCATAGAACAAAATAAATTAGAAAATCAGATCAGTTTTTTTTTTGTCCTTTTGTAGAGGCTAAATCGGGGAAAACTAATTGCAAAGGTAACCTTAGCTAGATGGCTAATGAATTGCATATCATTCATCTGCAATATGTTGGTTCTAACTTTACCAAAACCTTTAAGGGCTCATTCAACTAGGTCCATGGCAACTGCTTCCATGTTTCTATCTAGAGCTTCCATTGATGACATATATGCATCCACAACATGGGCAAATCCTCATTTATCACTCTTTACAAACTGGATCTGGTCGCGAGGAGATGGCACAGCCTTTTGCTCAGTTGTGGTCAGGAATATCCTTTCTTGGATTCCACATGGGAATTTAGGTAGCTGGGGACTCTGTCCCAACAGTTGAAGATAGAATGAAAATTGACAGCATCAGATTAAGAAGTTATGTATTTACCATAACATTCTATCTGTGTTGTCCATTTTCATTCTTCCTCAGTTTCCCACCCACCAGCCCCCTGACCTTGTTCACAATGGACTTCTGGAAAAAGAGTTGTTATAACGTCACTACTGTCTTGATGTTGAGCTCCAGATATAGTTTCCTCTGTGAAATGTAGATAGATAGCTATTTTTTTAAAATGTCCTTTTTAAGTCAGCAAACAGGATCTGTGGTATTTTAAGGGTTGGTGCATTATGGGTAAGTGAGGAGCTTGAGAGCTTTTTGATTACCATAAGCTTTAGTAACAAATGAGTCGGATCTGAGGATTGTATCAGAACTCAGCAGTTGAGGAAGAATAAAAATGGACAACACAGATAGAATGTTATGGTAAGTACATAACAGCTTATTCTTTTTAATGAAGCCAAGTACAAGGTATTACATCGAGGCAAAGAAAATTTGAAATGCCCATATAGTATGAATGGTTCTATAATTGGAGAATGGCAACTGTTTGTTGACTTGGGCATTATAATTGAAAGTAATTTCAATTTTGTAGGGTATATTAGGAAGATTTCATGAAAAGTTTATTCAATTATTAAAACTCACTTCAGAATGATTTCTTCAAGGGATGCAAGGGTTATGATTCCAATATATAAATCTACTACAGGATCCATTTTGGAACATGAAACTGTTTTTATGAGCATACTAGTTCTGATATTAGTAAACCAGTGATGGTGCAAAAAGTTTTTATTAGAAATATTAGAGGTATAAAAATATGAATAAGAAAGATTAAAAAGTTTATATCTATACTGAGTTTACTATAGGCAGATCTGATTTGGGTGTTTAAAGGCTTTCTAAGTGAGGAAAGTACCTTGGGGTATTGCCTTTTTGAGATACTAAAGAAGACTTGAAATAATCAGACTCTCTGTGACTAGGAAGGCATGAAGTCTAGATTAGGGTAGAAGTAGTTTCATATTAGAGATGGACATAAATGGAATTTATAGTCGCTTGAAGTTAGGTAGGCAGATAGCTTCAGTAATTTTAAAAGTAAATTGAATGTAAGTTTTAGAGTCAGACTTATTATGGGTTCATAGGTTCATAAATTAGTCCTAGGCTAACTGCCCTTGTGGGTCATTTTAAGATTATCCAGTTACCCTATGTGAGAATCAAACCCTCCACCTTGTGTCTGTAAGATAAACACCTTAACCATTAGACTAGGTCTGAGTATAGAATGACCATTAATGATCTCACTTAAAGTCTTGGGCCTATGTCTAACATTGTAACCTTGGTATGCAGACTTGGGCAACCGAAGTAACAATGTACAAAGTTGTTGTAAAAGCAAGGTGAGGCCGATGCCAATAAGGAGATGAAACAGGCTCCAAACAGACTCCAAAACAAAGACTTACAGGTACCAACCAACTCCAATAGTCCACAAAGAAAACTCTGTACCAACTTAATATCGAACACTGCTTTATTGTTGGAATTGACCTAGGTTTCGTCCTTACGAACTTCTTCAGAATACTTTCTATCATTTTACTTCACCCTTTTATACACCATTAATTATTCAATAATCCTTCAATTAACAAATTAATTTCCCGCCATAAATTCTTAAAACAGTAATGGTTTTGTTTAAAAACATTTTCTTATTTAAATACAATGCATTTATACATCTCTACTTCATATATATCTTGACTAACTATTTATGCATAGTTTACACATTTAAAATTGCTTATAAGCTATCCAATTAATCTTTTATATATATATTTATTCTTACAAATGCATATATAAAACATTACTACAAAAAATTGTACGTAATGTACACTGATAATGTTTTATACTCAAACAAACATATATATAGTTATTTAAAACCTATTAGTTTTAAATATTCCAAATAAATGTTATATATGCTATATAATCTTTGTATGAAATGTAATGAAACAATGTCCTAGTGGTATGCATAATTATTATCATTTGACTTTATGTTGTTTTTATGGTATACCAATTATACATGTTTTTCTTGTTGGATGCAAGTGTTTTATGTTGTTGTATGTATATAGTGTGCAACCCATTCATTATCAAATCAATTTCCTCAATATATTTCGATGAATTATTGCTAAAAAAATTTTTTCATATAATATTGTTATAAATATATTTGATGAATTTATATTTGATAAATTTAATCATGATGTGTTGTTATATATAATTGATGTTATATGTCATTTATTGTATATTCTGTTCAATTTCAATAATGGCATGATGGTCATATATTCATTTAAACCCGGAGGTATACAGGAATTAAGTAATATTTGCCATTTTAGTTCTTCCATATCCAAGTGATACATGGTTATCCTTCCTTGTAAGTCGTGTTTTATTTGATTTACGACCATAAATTTAAATTTATGGTCGTTATATTCCACTATATGTCTTGCCAAGGCGTTACTATTTTTCTGATGCTTAATGTCTAATAAATGCTCTTTAATCCGTTCTCTAAATTTTCTCTTGGTTTTTCCAACGTAAAAAGCTTTACATTGTTGACATAAAGCTATATATATTACATTGTTGGTATAACAATTATAATGCCCATGTATTTTTATATTACATTCATTGATCCTAATATTAGTACCTGTCTCGTGGATATAACTACATGTACTACATGTTCCGCATTTAAAATTGCCCTCTCTTAAACATGTGTATTTTTCAATATTTCTCTTATTTTCTAATATATTTTTAAGGGAGGGGCTTTTTTTATATACGAATTTTATTATTCCATTAAATATATTTCTCCCAATTTTGTCATTAATAAAGAAATCCCAATTTCTTTTGATGATATATTCTATATCTTTGGAACAATCGTCAAATTGTATTATATATAATGGGATATTATTACAAGTTTGTTGATCCATTATACCTTCCTTATTAATTGACATTGCCCCAGTGCTTAAAATTGCCGTATATGTTCCATTTTTTCTTTTATTTATTACTTCATTAAATATTTGAATACAAAGTTGTTCTGGATATTCCCTATTAATGAATAATTGCATGATATATTTCATTTCTTCTAAAAAATCTGCTTCTTCGCTGACCATTCTGGCTGCCCTGACCATCTGCCCCTTTATTATAGCTTTTTTCTGATGGTCAGGGTGCCAGCTATCATAATGCAAATACGCATTTGAAAAAGTGGGTTTTCTATGTATCTTTGTCTTCAAAATATTTATTTCTTTGTCATGTGTTATATCCACGTCCAGATAGTTAATATTGTTTTCTTGTACATTATAAGTGAACTTCAAAAATTTTACTGTATTATTAATATGTTGTAGAAATTTTTCCAACATATTTATATTTTTATCTCGATCCCATATGATAAAAATATCGTCCAAATATCTGGTGTACATGATGAGATGTTCATGAAACTCTGTTGTAAATATATAGTTATGTTCCCAATAACTCATGATTAAATTTGCATACATGGGGGCACAAGGTGCCCCCATGGCTACCCCACTGATTTGTTGAAAATAACTGCCTTCAAAAAATATATAATTATTATTGAGTACTATTTCCATTAGATTTATTAATATATTTATCTGATCTTGTTCATATAATTTTGTTAAAAAAAGTTGTTCTTCTAGCCATAATAGGCCTACATCATGGGGTATTGTGGTAAATAAATTTACTACGTCTATTGTAATGAAAACATATTCTTTCTTCATTGTTATTTTATTGAGTCTACTCAAAAAATCCCATGAATCTTTAGTTATGTAACTGAAAGATTTCATACTTTCCTTAAAGAAGTGATCCAAGTATTTACTGATGTTACATGTAACACTTCTATTTCCATCTACTATGGGCCTAAAATCCAAATTATTGAGGCCTTTGTGTATTTTTGGTATTCCAAAGATACCACTGATAACTGGATATTCATTTCTCAGATATTCATGTTCTTTTTCAGTGATACCCCCTTGGTATAACATGTCTTCTAACATTGCTTCAATTCTTTTATATGCTATGTGTACTTGGTTTCTACTGATTTCTGCATATGTATTACTCATTAACATGTTGGTCATGTATAGGCTATAATCATTATAGTCCAATATGACTATCCCATTACCTTTATCTGGCCTCATTACTCTTAATTTTGGATCATGTTGTATATCTTTCAAAAGTTGTTTTTCAGTTATTGTAATATTAACATGTTTTTTGTATTTGTATTTCTTATAAAATTTTCTCATGTCATACTCACTTCTCCTTTCAAAATACATAATTTCATCATTCATGGGTGGATTGAATAGACTTGGTTTCATGAACTTCCCATTTGCCCCAGTTTGACATTCATTACTGTTGTTAAAATATACCTTTAAATTTAATTTTCTAGAAAATAGCTTTAAATCTAGAATAGATTGTACCATATTGCCTTGAATACATGGGACATAATTGAGTCCTTTTGAAAATAGATCCGCATGTGCTGTTGTAATATCCTTGGAAGAATAATTATAGATTTTATAATCTTTTTTTGTATTCATTATAACACTTGGATTACTTAAAAATTGCTCCTCATTTTCTATTGTTGAATTCATATTTGAACATACTGCTTTATTTGTATCATGTGGGTGCACACTATTCCCACTTTGCACAATGTAATTATCTGGGTTTTGATTTATATAAAAATTAATTAATTGACTTTGATCGTTGACACATTCTACATCATTTTCATCTCCATTTATATCTCTTACATTGTGTACATCATTGCTTATTTCCTCCTCATGATATTGGTATATACTTAATTCTAACAAAACATTGTCATGCTCGTTGTCATTTTGTTTGTAAAACAATTGAGTATTTATATAACACCCATTATTTTGCTTTTGCGTACCACTATTACTATTAATTACATTCATATGCAATGCATTATCATCAGAAGAAGACGTAATGTTATTACAAGTGTCCTGTAGATAACCAGAGTTAACTGTGGCATTATTACGGGATTTACTCACTGTTGGGTGATAATGTTCCGAATATATCATTGGTGACAGTACATGAGGTTCTTGTATAATGTCCGTTGCTATCTGCACTCTCGCTGTTCCACCAATGATACGGTTTACATTCTCCGTTTTTTGCCCATGGTTAGTCCCAAAAAAGTCTGTTTTGGTCTTGCGCCTGCTTTTTGATTTTCATGCTGGTTGTTCACTTCATTGTGATTCCTTAACCGCTCGGACCATCTTCCGCCTTCTTCCGTGCTGTCCTCACCTTCTGTACGGATGTTGTCGTCATCTCCCTCAAACGGCGGATTGACGTCATCAATGGTGGTCGGATGATGTGGTGTATGGCCGTTGTCTTGGTTACTACTGCCTGGATTATACGATTTAGGATATGCTTGATGTTTTGCATACATTTGAAGATCTCGTTGGATTTTGTTGCTTTTCTTTCGAAATATATTATCACAGCATGTAGTTACATCTGTTATAGTATATGAATACTGTTCGTAAATATGTTCAAATAAAAGATCTTTAGATATGTTATCGTTGAGTTCTTCTAATTGGGCAAACAGTTCTGAAATCTGAATGTCATTGTATTTGACTATGATATCCATTAGTCGAATGCCACAGTTGTCAAATAAAGCATGTAAGTCTTTAAGCATATTCTTATTGTTTGCACTACCATTTGGATATCTCCAGAGCCGTAAGCCTTTGGGAACAATTCCCAGTTCGATGTTCCTCAGCAAATAACTGTTTTCCAATTGTAGCCGTTTTAATTTAAAAAGTTTTTTCTCAAATAGTTTGAGCATGTCTTGCATAGGTTTTGTATTTTGTATAGCTTCCGTAATGGAAGTTTGTTTAATAGAACCATTTGTAAAATTATATTTATTGTTCTTCCAACTATTAACATCTTTAACCGGTTGTTCTTTATCATTGCTTAAAAGGTTACCTTGATTGTTAGAGTTGGATGGCGTTGGTTGTGTCAATGGGAACCCCAGACTGTTCCCTACTTGTGTAGAATTCACCGTATCTCTGGTGAGCAATTGTTGTATAAGAACCGAATGTTCTTGTAGTGTCTCTTGTATATGCTGTAACATACCCCCGACATCTACCGGACCACTCTCGCTCGCCATAAACCAGGAACCAAAGATTAAACTGTAACTTGTTGTAAAAGCAAGGTGAGGCCGATGCCAATAAGGAGATGAAACAGGCTCCAAACAGACTCCAAAACAAAGACTTACAGGTACCAACCAACTCCAATAGTCCACAAAGAAAACTCTGTACCAACTTAATATCGAACACTGCTTTATTGTTGGAATTGACCTAGGTTTCGTCCTTACGAACTTCTTCAGAATACTTTCTATCATTTTACTTCACCCTTTTATACACCATTAATTATTCAATAATCCTTCAATTAACAAATTAATTTCCCGCCATAAATTCTTAAAACAGTAATGGTTTTGTTTAAAAACATTTTCTTATTTAAATACAATGCATTTATACATCTCTACTTCATATATATCTTGACTAACTATTTATGCATAGTTTACACATTTAAAATTGCTTATAAGCTATCCAATTAATCTTTTATATATATATTTATTCTTACAAATGCATATATAAAACATTACTACAAAAAATTGTACGTAATGTACACTGATAATGTTTTATACTCAAACAAACATATATATAGTTATTTAAAACCTATTAGTTTTTAAATATTCCAAATAAATGTTATATATGCTATATAATCTTTGTATGAAATGTAATGAAACAATGTCCTAGTGGTATGCATAATTATTATCATTTGACTTTATGTTGTTTTTATGGTATACCAATTATACATGTTTTTCTTGTTGGATGCAAGTGTTTTATGTTGTTGTATGTATATAGTGTGCAACCCATTCATTATCAAATCAATTTCCTCAATATATTTCGATGAATTATTGCTAAAAAATTTTTTTTTCATATAATATTGTTATAAATATATTTGATGAATTTATATTTGATAAATTTAATCATGATGTGTTGTTATATATAATTGATGTTATATGTCATTTATTGTATATTCTGTTCAATTTCAATAATGGCATGATGGTCATATATTCATTTAAACCCGGAGGTATACAGGAATTAAGTAATATTTGCCATTTTAGTTCTTCCATATCCAAGTGATACATGGTTATCCTTCCTTGTAAGTCGTGTTTTATTTGATTTACGACCATAAATTTAAATTTATGGTCGTTATATTCCACTATATGTCTTGCCAAGGCGTTACTATTTTTCTGATGCTTAATGTCTAATAAATGCTCTTTAATCCGTTCTCTAAATTTTCTCTTGGTTTTTCCAACGTAAAAAGCTTTACATTGTTGACATAAAGCTATATATATTACATTGTTGGTATAACAATTATAATGCCCATGTATTTTTATATTACATTCATTGATCCTAATATTAGTACCTGTCTCGTGGATATAACTACATGTACTACATGTTCCGCATTTAAAATTGCCCTCTCTTAAACATGTGTATTTTTCAATATTTCTCTTATTTTCTAATATATTTTTAAGGGAGGGGCTTTTTTTATATACGAATTTTATTATTCCATTAAATATATTTCTCCCAATGTACAAAGAGCAGGGCACAGTTATCGTCATTTGCACAAGTGGTGAAGGGAGCATGTGTTGATGCCTATCACAGGGAGATGTGAGAGTGCAGAGGATGTGTAAGAGGAAAATGTACAAGTGAGTATGGATAGTGATGTGGTGACACCTTAGGTGTGTGTGTGTGTGTGTGTGTGTGTGTGTGTGTGTGTGTGTGTGTGTGTGTGTGTGTGTGTGTGTGTGTGTGTGTGTGGTGTAATATGGCCAATGCTGGTGTGACAGTGTCTCAGCATTAGGTGCAGCAGTGCATATTGATGTAATGCACTGCTCCATGGCATGCTTAGGAGGAGGCTGAACATCGCATGTATGCACCCACCCATGGATGTTGTCTCTAGCAGGAGTAATACTTATTGATTGTACCCCCACCTTTGGCTAGATATTGGAGTGCTGTGTGACTGATTATCTTTCAGCAGATGTACCAATGCCTAATTGCTTTAACCCAGTGAATGCCCTCTACTGCATGTAGACACCTCAACAACAGATGTAGCAGTGGATGAACTAGTGCTGCATGAGCATGTTCTACCTCTCTCAGGGACAGTATATGTACCAATGGAGTGGCATATTGTGATCAGTGACTCACACTTTTCAGGCAACCTTGATAGGACAGGGCACCTTGTAGTATGTGATTTAGTCTATCAAAACGGTCACAAATATGCAATGTGCCCTTGCACAGGTTGGTCCACAAACCCTGCACCAGTCTGACTAACTCTACCATGGCTGTGGTGGTACTACCCAGTGCCTCCATGGTAGCCCTGAGCATATTATTTTTTGCGGCCATTGACCTAGTAACTTTAGAAGGGTGGTGATAACCATGTCTCCACTGAGAACCAGTCCTGCCCCCCCCCATGTGTCCAGTATGGGGTGCTGCACATTCCTGAGTGATGGGATGGTGTCTCAAATAGCCTGTCCTGCTGGTGTTGTCTGCTTCCTGGGCATCCACAGGGATCCAGGTTGTATAATTAGACTGTGTAGAGGATGCAGTGGTCATATTCCCTGTGTCCAGCACATACCTTTACCCCCTGATCATGCCAGTTCTTGTCTGCCATCATCTTCAGATCCTCCAGCCTCAGGCAGTGGCAGTTTCACTGTGGTGGCTGCCGATAAAGTATCACCTGTGAATGCAGCAAAGTACAACAACCTGAGTAAGTAAAAAGCCAATTACCAGATGTATACAATTAAATGAGGTGCTGGAATAGTAGCTTATCAATACTACCCTAGTAAATGCAGTACCTTGAGCAGAGGGGACTGTGGTGGTGCTGTCATTGATTTTCTGTATGACTCAAGTAGTCACCATTAACAACTAGGACAAACATGAATGGTTGTAGAGGACCTACATGTGCTGCTGAAGGAAGGCAACTCTACTTACCTGGAGCATTTTCACCAGATTCTCTCTCTTTTTTTTTTTTTTTTTTTTTTTTTAAACTTCTGTACATATTCTTGGTGCCTCTTGAACATCTGCCCTGACATCTAGCACTACAGTGTGGGACCTGTCTAAGGTGTCAGTGCCCCTAAAGGACACTAGAAACTCCTCTATCAGAGGTGACTCAACTGAGATCCCTCCACCTGCTGACTTACTTGCCCATGCCATGTGGCAGCCCATTGTTCAGCATCAGTAATATAGCTGGCCCTGCAGTGGACCATTGCATATGATCAGTCCTGGCCACCAGCAGCATTTGTGTTCACTAACAGCACTGTCATAGTAGTGTGCTGCATCCAAGCTAAACAGCCATCAGCCATGGATATGAATGATCATCTCGTTCACAGTATCTGAGAGCCTGGCCTTCCTTGTTTTGTTAGTAGACCCTTTGGTGGCTTTTTCTTAGCTTGCCATTTAGACATTGATCTGTAGATTTGGAAAACACTGATATGAACACAATGATTGAGTGCAGCCCACAAATCCCCTTCTAACAATCTTCTCTGCTGAGCACAATATACCCTGTTGCTTGTGTCTGACATTCCCAAATATCTAATCGGGCCGTGTATTAAATGTGAGCCACATAACAGTAATGACCAAATATCTCCCAGTACGACAGCTGTACTACTGCAACTCTCCAGGATAACATCATTGTCACCTGGCATTGAGAAACACTTTGGCAAATGTGGTGGAGTAAAACAGCACAACAGTTATTTATTTTACAACCCCAGGCTAAATGACTTGCACAGGTGATCTGAAGAAGTACGGATAGGTGTGTTTCCCCTTAAGTCTCACTGTCCTCTGCATAGCAATTACAAATAGTACAAGTATGTCTGTCAGTTCAGCTTTGTTTAATAAACTCTGGAAAGTATTGTTCCAGATTTATTTGTGGCTACTTAATAAATCATCTATTAGGGCATAGCAGTTTAAGTTAAGCTGAAAAGTTTAGACTTGCCTTATGCTAGATTAGGCAGTTTTTCTGTTTGAGGCAGATGGCAAGTTCTGTAATGTTACCAATTCTCCATTGCTTCTTCCATTGTGTGAAGAGGCTGAGTGCTTTCTTTAGTGTTAATTTAGGTGTCTGGGCACTACCATGTTTGTAATTTGTTATTAATTGTCATTTGTTTAGCGTCATTTTTTGAAAATCATGCTGGCTGTTCTACTGTTTTCTTTTGTACTGTTAATATAATTGTTGCCTTTTGGGCATAGGTTGTAACTGTAAAGGATCTGAGGACCAGCTATCCAGTTATCAAATGAAATGAATAAACATTCCATAGTGAGTTCTGTGCAGCACTGTATACACACCTGGACACCTGCTGGCAATATGTGTGTGTGCATGGTTCAGCTCATGCCTGTAGGCAGATATCTGTAATTCCTGACAACAAACATTGAATGTGGAGTTGCTGTGATGCATACTTCACTACCATTATATACCATGAAGCTGGGGCGCAGTGTTTCCTATCTCAAACTGCTATGCTCAAGCATTATTATACATTACTGATATTTGGCTTTTCCATCACAGGTTTTGTCCCACCCAATGAGCGGTAGTTTGCATACACAAAAACAAGTGTGGCTATGAATTTTCAAACAGTTCTATCTTCCACTGGCATGCGAGGGAGGCTATTCCAAGCATAAAGGTGATATGTTCAGAAAGTAACGTTATCCACCTACTGCACCAGAACTAATTTGCAAGGCAAATGGATGAGAAAATGTCATCCACCTATTGCTTCAGAACTAAAGCAGAGGACTCATGGATGAGAGATATCAAGGCCCTAAGTATAGTGAAGAAGTGTGGAACAATTTATCTCAAGACTCGTCACATCACTGAATTCCCCCCACCATGGGGGAACAGTGTCCTCACCACTACAGTAACCTAAGGAGATATAATCAAGAATTCCTGGACCAATAAGAGGCCAAGGTGAAGGTTGCACCCACCACCTATGTGCTATACATAATCCCTGTCTTACTTTTACATGCAAACTATCAGTATTTGCCATGAAGATTTCTATTGCATTATCATTTCTTTCTCCTCAACCTTCAAAGCAATTGTAGAGGGTGATCAGTTGCAGAGGATGAGACTAGAACACCTTGGAGAGTGCTGGGGTGAGTATACCAGGTACAAGGCAGTAAGGGAGTATATGTTAACAATCTGGTCAGTTCTTGTAGCTATAGTCAGGGTAGGTACGGGTTTTCCATAGAGTTGCCACCTTATCAAGTAGTTCATAATATTTGCTCTCTCACTGTTATTCCACAGACTGCAACTGCCTATGCAGGGAGTGCTATGCATAATGGGGGATGGGTGGTAACCCTTGATGTATATATTATTGGCACTTTGGTTATACATTCATTGCTGACAGGAAACACTGTGGATGGTAGCTGCTGTATATGACTATGGGTGCATGTTTCTGTGGACTTGCACGTGTAACTGAACATGTTAAGGCTCTCCTATCATAGTTTCATGCTGCCAGTAGGTTCATCCCCCCACCCCCTTGGTAGACTATTTTGAGATCATTGGTGCCTGACTTTTATTTTTTGTTGCACTTTACCATACTACAGACACTACTTTTCATGGGAAATTGTGCAAGCTGGAGTCTCCATGGCAATGGTACAAATTTCAGACAAGAACTTTTATCAGTCTGCCTGAACTGATGACATTAATGCATGTTTAACTGCAACATTCAATCAGATTGTGTAGGTGACTCAGCAGCTTGAGCCATTGACTTAATGCTTAGCCTATTAGGATGGCTATATGGGGTCTGTTCCTGTCCTTTACTTGTTTGTTGTGGCATCATTCACAATTTCCAGTAGTTTGTTAATTATCCTTCTGACTACTATATCCACAGCTTTGTGATGTAAACATTGGCCTTAGTGGCATGTTTTCTCTTTAATTCAATTATAAAGCAAATAACATTACTATGTGCTTCACTTTTTATGACAGAAAATTTAGACTGTAGACATAGCTAAACATGTTAATACATTGCCTTTCTTTTTGCGTGTGATACTGGCTGTGGGTTCAATTTCACCCCCCTTGTTTTCTGTGCCAGCAGTGGTACTAGGTGTTGGTATTTTTTTGTTCTTTCATCTGTCTCATCTCTTCTTTTGTATGTCAACAGTATGTGTCCCTTTTATCTATGAATATGTACAGGTAACCATTTGAAATGTTGGTACCTGCTAGAACAAGTACCGAAATAGGGATACTGCATGGCCGAAAGAATGGACTTGCATTTACTAATTCTGAAATGCCATTTCTCGGAATATTTCCTGTTCTGCTATGTGTGACAGTTTCAGGGTTGGTATTTATAAGTTTGGGGTTGTGGGGGGCTTGCCATCCACATGGGGGTGCAGGGGGGCATGTCCCTCTGGGAAAAAGAAGTTTAAAGGAAAAGAGCGATTCCCGAGATTCACTCTTCTCCTGTATTTTTGGTCTTTTTTTTCAGCTTTTCGGCAGTCTACATTTCAAGTGCCGACATTTCAATAGGTGTCCATATGTATACTGGTGTCACACACAACATTATTGTGTGTTTGACTGTAAACTTCAGTGTACTGGCAGACACAGTGACACATGCAAACCCTAGCCATCTGAATTTTGTGCTGATAGCTGTGACTTCAAATCCCTTATGGGTTGCATGGTGTCTCATAATAGTTACTGTCCGACAAGTATTTCTTCTTTATTGCATTATGACATTATAATGTAGTCAGAGTAAGGTTATGTCTTGTTTGCATTTTTTCAGTGTATTTGTACATGTTTTTTAATGGATCACTGCTGCAGTAGCCTAAATTATATGGGTTTTATCCTGTTAAAGATATAACAGCAGGCCAGCTTCCAAAGTTTCAGGGCACCATCCACTCGCCCGACCTTTTAGTCAGCTCTGGGTGCCAAACCCTTCAGAGCTTTCCTGCCACCAAAGAGAGTGCTTCTTTGTGAGCTTTCAAGGATCAATGGTTAGATTCTTGGGCAGATAAGTTCCCTTTTTGGTGATAGAAAGGGGGGGGGGGCTTTTTACTTTTTAGGACAGAAGACTTTTTTTCTGTAAAATGTAATTCATTAAGCTGATACAAAAACACGTTCAGTCTCACCACAGAAACGGCAAAAAGGCAATAAAATGTAACAAACTTTAATAGAGACTAGCGCTTTCGCGTATAATAAATACGCTTCTTCAGATCATGAATTACAAAAAGAACTGAGAGATTTTATACACTAGTACTGTGACTCAGTCACATCAAGTTGAACCAGCTAAAATCAATTATTCAATCAAGTTAAACACAGCAATTGATTAACTAGCTATGCAACAAAAAAAGGGGAAGAAAAAAGCTTATTCAAGTTCAGGTTTAAAAATGCCCAACTTTTAAATATGAAGCAACATTCTGGTAGACAATTCCATTAGAATATTAATAATCTAAAAATTTTAAGCCATCATTTGGTATATATAAAAGTTAAAGCATACACTCATTAAACTCGTGTTGAAGAGTAATTCATTAAGCTGTGGAAAAAGTATTTTTAATGACCGTCAGTGAGTTTAGATCACTTTTAAACAGAAGCATTAACTTTTTTATTTTTGTGGTAAAAAGTTGTTAAAACTAATTTTAAACTTTGTTGTAAAAGTTGTGATATTTTACTTTTGGGGCTGGAGGAAGTGTACAAAGTGTTTTAATTGGGAAAATGTTGCTTTTGTACAATGTACCTGTTTTGTTGAGTGTTGCTGCCAGGCTTCACAGGGATTTGGGCATCTTTTTTGTCTTAACCATGGAACAAACCTATCAGTTCCTTGGTTCTTTCGTTTTCCAGTCATAAAAAGAAGAAAATTGTTAAACAGACTTTGCCACCTCAGCAGGCTGCTTAAGTGCCTCAATCACAGGTGGGTGACTGTGCCCTGACTAAAACTGGTTCCTGGAATTACTCATCTTTTTCCCCTGGGGTCATGCTGGTGTAGTTCTTATAGCCGCCATGGACCAGGGGTTAGACATGTCCTCTGTGGCTGTTGGAGTGCCCTTAGTGGGCAAGGAAGAGCCATTCTTGTCGGTCGTGGGAGAAGCAGAGAATGCCACTTTGCTTAGCCAAAAAGCTGTGTCCATTCCTAGGGAAGTTTCTTCTAGCAAACGTGGGTCTGTTTCTTCAAACAATTCCTGTTTAAACAAATAATAAAAAAAAAATTGAAAATATATTTTCTCCTGCTGCAGTTATTCTAGACAGGAGTAATTTGTTTGGTATAAGTGTTATTTCAGGTTCTTGACCCTTATTCAGTGTCTGTTTCTGCCAAAAGAAACTTTGTTTTCTTCTGCAACACTTGCTTTTATAATTCATAGCTGCCGAGTTTTTAAGTCAAAGTTTATGCTTCCATCTTATGAGAATGAGGAATATTTTGGCATGTATCCCATCTTGTTAGGAGAAATATGTAACTTGGTTGCTTGTGTGTCTCAAGTGACTACCCACTGTCTGAAACATGCTTATGGTTCTGCTGATGCCATTTCCAGGCTTGCTGCCATTGGAACTGTTATGAGGAGGTTTGCTTGGCAGCTTCCCAGAGGATGTTGAAAATTAAACCTTGAATTCTCCTTTGGAAAGGGACCTAACTTTTAGACCTCCTCCTACGGAGGTCATTAAAAAGTGTGATGAGAGAGGAAAGCTGATTCAAGGAATCTGTTAGATATTTTAGCCCTCCTGCTCCAAGTGTGCCCAGGGATTCTGTGCTTCCTCTACAGCCTTCTTTAAAAAGCAAAATAAACAGTCCCAGCAAGGTGCTGGTAAGCAAATGTTAACAATGGCAGGGAGGTTCCAAAAAGAAAACAGGATCCACCAAAGTAAAGGACAATTTTAGAAGTCTGAGGGACTATGTGAAGGTCTTCCATCATGCCCCCTCTTACCTGGGCTGTCCCGTAATCCTTCCAGAAAGTCTGAACCTCCATTTCCTTCTTTGTTTGGCAATAGATAGTACAGACAGCTGGGCTCTCAGAGTAATCCATCAAGGTTACAGATGGCAGTGGCAGTCTCTCCCACCTCATGAGTTGACAGACAAGACTCTTCTTTTCCCTTCTGTCATTCAATGTATGCTCACTCATTCAGTGGTAGAAACGGTCTCCCCTCCACAGTTAGGATAATGGTTTTGTTCAAGGATGTATCTGGCACCAAAGAAAGAAAATTCTTGGAGATCAGTTCTGGATTTTTCCTTTCTGAACCTGTTTGATTGGGCCAAGGTTCAGAATGCTGTTACTTCACAATGTGTTACCCCTTATTCCCCAATTTAGTTTTCTGTTGATCTTTGATGTAAAAATGCATATCATCACAGTACTATAGATCCAGATTTCAGAAGATTCTTAAGATTTTCTGTGTCTGGGTCACACAAATTCTCTGCATTACCCTCTAATCTATCCACTGCTTCAAGGGTATTTGCAAAGGGTTTAGCTCCTGTGTTAGCCTACTGAAGAAGTGGGATTGTCAGAGAGATGAAGAAAGTAGACAGGAGTACAAGGAAATGAGGCGTGTGGTGAAGAGAGAGATAGCAAAGACTAAGGATAAGGCATATGGTGAGTTGTGTGAAAGGATGAGCATTATGGAGGGAGAGAACGACCTGTACCGATTGGGTAGACAGAGGGACCAAGCTGGGAAAGATGTGCAGCAGGTTAGGGTGATAAAAGATAATGAAGGAAACATACTTACAAGCGAAGAGAGAGTGTTGAGCAAATGGAAAGAGTACTTTGAGAGTATGATGAATGAAGAGAATGAGAGAGAGAGAGAAGGCTGGATGATGTTGGGATAGTGAATCAGGAAGTGCAACGGATTAGCAAGGAAGTAAGACAGCTATGAAGAAGGTGAAGAATGGAAAGGCTGTTGGCCCAGATGACATACCTGTGGAAGCATGGAGATGTTTAGGAGAGATGGCAGTGGAATTTTTAACCAGATTGATCTGATGTTATCCATTTTATTATTCATCACATGTGGGTCTTAGATCCGATCCAGCACTTTACAAAGTAGATTCAATGTTTGAGCTCCTCCCGTCTTCCATAATCCCTCTCTACCTTCTAACTTTCAGATCTCATTTCCTGCTTTTCGCTACAGATGAGATTCCTGGCTCGCAGAGTTGGTTAAGGGATTTCCTTCGAATTTTTTTTTTTTTAAGTGGTATATTTTCTATTTTTTAGGGTAGTTTAGCTTTTTCTATTCCTTTCCTCCCTTTTTTTAGCTCGCGTACAACATTAGGCTTCTGTCTTTTCTTGCCCTTCCTTACTTTTCAGCACTTGCCTTATTATGTTATACCCCCTGTGCTTTCTGCAGTTCCCTTCTCCTTAGTTTAGTTTTTGGGTCTTTTAGGGTTTTCTTGCATTTATTTTTTGAGGGTGAGTGTTTGGTCCCTACTACTTGTTAAGAAGCTGTGCGAGTAGTTTTGGGGTTTTGCAGTTTAGATTTGGTGTGTGTGTGTGTGTGTGTGTGTGTGTGTGTGTGCTTTTAAGACGGTGTCAGAGAGAGAGAGAGAGAGAAACTTACAAGATTTAAAAGATGATGTTCTTGTGGGCATAAGATGTCTAATTCTGATGCTCACAAGAAGTGTGTTCATTGTCTGGGATCCAAACACCTGGAGGCTGAAGAGTCAGTTTGCACTGCATTCGGTCCTCTGGCATTGGCGGATCACTGGAACAAACTGCTTCTCGACGACATGGCACAAGGGGGGTCTTTTTGTTTCAGGCTCCCCCTCCTCCATTGGCCATAAGGACTCTAAGAGGAAAGCCTTCTCTGCCTTTCTGGGGATTTCTCCTCTGGCTCCCCAAAAACGGCTGAGACACTGATTCCAATCCCTTGGATCCAAAGTCATCCTCAGCAGTTTTGGAACCGAAGGCTCAGGATCCATCTTCTGGTGCCAAGTCCTCCTCAAATCGGAGACCCTTGGATCCTATCTCTGTTCCCTTGGCTCCTTCAGGTTCTCCAGATCCAAGGCAGGTAGATCTTTCAGGTTCAGATCCAAAACATTCATCATATCTGGAGTTAGTTATTCAGGTCTCAACAATTGGATCTTCTAGGGATCCAAAGTTCTCAGATCCCAGACATAAGCATCATTACCCGGCTCGGGAACACCACATAGTGGTGGGGGGATCCAGGTTGGCTTCCCCTTCTACATCAACTCATTCTTCAGCCTCTTCCAGATCCTGCAGGAGCATCTTATCTCCTGACATGGACAGGATGATGAGATTCCTTAGGGCCTAGATCGAGATGGGCCTTTTGGAGTCTCCAGCCTGTTTGGGCTCGGGGAGATCCCCAGCTCCTAAATTGGCTTCTCTTCCAGTTCCTGTGGTTTCAGAATCCCAGGTCGTGCTTTTCCCTAGGGAGGCACCAGAGGATCAGAGAAGGTCAGTTTTCCCAGTTCTTCCAGGGTCCCTGACTAGCTTGGTTCCTGTGGCTTCGGATCAGAGAGAGTATTGGCTCTGAGAGGTTGGTGCTGGGTGCCTGGGGAGGGGTTCTGGTCTGCGGTTTTTGGATCGGTCCATTCCTTTGCGGGCATTGGCCTTTGATAGCTCGGGGTGGGTACAGTCCGAGAGGCCTAGGCCCGGGGCAGACTCCGCTCCCCCTCCCTTGTGGTTTTTGGCTACTGAGGATGGGCTTTCCTCGAGTTCTTCAGCTTTTCGTGTGGTAGAGCGGACCTTCTGCAAGTCTGGAGCAGCATCTTCCCACCTACCGGGTGAGTCCCAGCCCGTCACTGTCAGGTGTCCTGAGCCCATTCATCCTGTCCTGGGGCAGCCCTCCCGAGATGGGCTTCAGGCATCAAGAACCCCAGGGGCTCACCTCTCTTCTAAGTCCTCTCCTGAGCCTTTTACGGAAGAGCCACCTCGGAAGAGACTGTGCAAGACGAGGCACTTGGACTCCCATGGAGTCCTTTACAGAGGACACAGATTTTGGTCAAGGGGGCGGGTCCACTAGATGACTTTTCCTTCGGGGACATTCTGGAGCTGCTGAAGCAGAAGGATGAAATGTCTTCCCAGCCACCTTTGGAGGAATCTGTGTTCCTGAAGGCGTTTGGGATGGGCCCATCTACTTCGTGGGTCTCACCCACTGCAGACGAGCCTATTGATCTCATTGCAGGGAGCAGAAGGAACCTGACACTGTGGAATCTGTTCAGACAGAGCACAGTGGAGCAAGGGGAGTGCCAGTCGATGCTATCAAGGTTGCTGCAGCAGCAAAAAAGGAGCTGGCGGAATAGAGCTCCAGTGTCCATTATCCGAAATGTAAATCTCTGGTGATTGACAGACATGGGAAGTGCATTTATGTTTCAGCCACATTTGGCCTGAGAGCCTTAAATTACTTGGAGCATTTTGCCCGCCTCCAAAGAGATCTGGTCTCTGAGCCCACCATATCTTTTTAAGAGTTGATGCCGGTGGAGGACCTCGAGAACGTATCTCCCCAGCTCACCGCTCATTCTTCTGTTAGCATTCCTCAATGAGGTTGATATCCAACCCAACAGAGAGAGTACCTTTTGAGCAGCCGGTGCAGGCATTGCCATCAGGCATCATGCCTGGATGTGGTTCTGTGCATTTGCAGAACTTTCAAAGCATCTTTTGCTAATGCGCCATTTGATGGCTCCTCGCTGTTTGGACCCTCTGTCAAAGAAACCTCAACTCGCAGTGAGCAAGAGGGCAAGACTGTGTCTGCAGTCAGGAGCAAGTTTTCTACTCTGCAACGGCTTTTTTTCTAAAAACCAACAGGGAAGTAAGAATCCCTGGTTATGCAAGTCACAGGGTTCCTTCCAAGATGCTCCAGAGAATTGCTCTTCCTGAGGCAGGGGAAGTGGTTTTAATGGTAGATGGTGCCCTAGGGGCAGAGGGGGTCTGCAAAATCAGGGCTCTGGTGAACCTTTCTCTGAGAAGCTTTTTCAGTGCCCCTGAGGTGTTGCCCAGCTATCCTGCCTTGGAGGCAGTCAGGGGTCATTTTTCGTTAAACCCAAGTGCCTGGGCATCTATATCAATCAGTGGGTGCTCAAGATTATTTCCAAGGGTTATTGCATTCCCTTTTCCCAACCGCCCCAATTTCCAAGAATGTTCTCCCTGATGTGCCATACAGTCAGAGAGAACTGGCCCAACGAGAAGTTCTGGCACTTCTACACAAAAGAGCCATCCAGGAGGTCCTGACAGGACAGAGAGGATCCGAAACTTATTCTCACTTCTTTTTGGTGCCACAAAAGACCATTGACCTACGTGTGATTCTGGACCTCAGCAGGCAGAACTTATCGGTCAAGATGTCAAAGTTCTGGATGGTCACTGTTCAGTCCCTCCTGCCCCTGCTGCAGAAGGAAGAATGGATCTGCTCCTTTCGACATACGGGATGCCTACTGTCATATCAAGATAGACAAGCTCCAGGAGGCACCTGCCCTTAAAAATTGGAGCCGATCATTTCCAGTTCAGAGCCCTACTATTTGGACTCACCACAGCCCCCAGGGTATTTACCAAATGCTTAGCAGTTGTAGCAGCTCACCTCAGGCTTCAGGGATTTCAGGTCTTTCCATACCTGGACGATTGGCTCCTCACAGCTTACATGAGGCATCTACTGGTTTCTGTCATGCAGTATCTCTTGCAACCAGTCGAAATGCTAGGAATTACTGCCAGCTTGGCGAAGTCTAATCTGTCTCTTGTGTAAAGCCTAGAATTCATTGATACTAATCTTAACACAGTAACAGAGGTTGCAACATTGCCTTCCCACAGAGTGGACTTGATCAGGCAGCAGGTCAGGGCTATCTTGGAGTTCATCACCACAGGCACACCTCATTCTGAGAGCACTGGGGTCCATGTCAGCAGCTATTCTCCTTATTCCTCTAGGGAGATGCATGTGGGTGCTCCAATGGATGCTGGCGGTGCAGTGGTCTATTCCGTCTCATCCAAATCCAATGTCCATGTGTATTTCGTTGACTCCCATTTGCAGACAGCATCTGTAGTGGTGGCTTCAATTAGAAGATCTCCTTGGGGACAGGCCATTTTCTTTTCCCCTGCTCACAGCTGCAATGACCACGAGCGCTTCCCTGTTGGGTGGAGGGGGGGGTGTAATTTTCAAGGCAGGACCATCCAAGGCATGTAATCCTGCTCGGAGACCAAATTGCACATAAATGTTCTAGAGATGAGGGCAGTTGTCCTTTTGTTGCAAGCCTTTTGGGATTGTCTTCCTCTGGGAATGGTGGTGATTCATACAGGCAAAATGTCGGTGGTTTGGTATATCAACAAGCAAGAGGAAGTACGATTGTACCTGTTGTGCAGAGAGGCCATGAGAGTGTGGAAATGGGCGCTCTCTTCCAGTTGCTTTCTCCTTGGAATGCACATACCTGGGAGGTCCAAAGTACTGGCAGACAAGCTAACAGGTGTTTCCTGACTCTGCACGAGTAGTCTCTCAATCTGTCAGTGGCATCTCAGATTTTTGCCCATTGGGGCCAACCTTGCTGCAATCTTTTTGCATCTCCTATAAGCAACAAATGGAGCAGGTACTTTGCCCTGATTCCCCAGAGGGGCAGTCCCTGAAGGATGCTCTTGTACATGATTGGCCCCCGGATTTCCTATACGCATATCCTCCTCTTCCTTTGATCCCCAAAGTACTTCAGAAATCCTTCCCACTGAGGAGTTTCATGAAAATCATTGCTACGTTCTGGCCTCATTAGATGTGGTTCCTCTTCCTCAGGTGTCCTCTCAAGTATCTTCCCTGGATACTGGATCCCATTCCAGATGTTTTTCGTGTTTCACTGTTGCAGTCATCACATTTGGGTTATCCCTGCCAGGGTAGCCCTCGGCTGGCCTGAATACCAGAGGCTTAGTATTTCTGCGTCGGTTGCTGTCACTTCAGGACTGACGTCAGGTCGTCAGTAGTATAAAGTAAGGCAGCCGATGCTATTACATCAGTCTTTCTTGCCATGGAGCCTGAAGCAGAAGCAATTTGCACGATTGCCGGTTTGCCGCTACCCGTGTTTTGTGTACCGAATTGAAGCTGAAGTCTTCTAAAGCTAAGTACCCCATTGGGGATCCTTTTTTCTTGCACTAACCGATGTCAGAAAAAGTTATCTTACTGTGTCACTTGTTTAGGCCCAGACCCCGACATCCCCGTTGCCACTTCTGTGCTTTGTTCAACGCCAGAACTAGCCATCATTGGGCCCTTATTTTAGCCAGATATTTTCACTTAGTCCTCGAATTCCGATATGGCTTCGGTAAGCCATCCGACAGCAGATCTGAAAAAAACGTAAAGATAAAGACAGAGACAGACAGCACAGATCCAAACCTTCTGACAATGCTTCCATTAAGCTACTTGTCAGTTCTCTAATCCTCAGTGAGGGACTTTTGTAGCTCCTGATGCCCACTTCTGTGAATTTGCAGGCTGTTACCAAGACCCTTTCGGAGTCCGGTATGCCTCAAAACTCTTCTTCGACTAAGGATCATGTGGTTGTCTCTACCTTGGATGAATCTGGAGCTGCTGCGCAGGCACTGGCTTCCGAAGAAGTCCTTCGCACTACCGATTCTTGACACAAACCGACATCTTCTTTCACAACTACTGTTCTTTCGAAAACTACTGAGTTTCTTAGGCCCAGGATACGACCCACACCCAAGAAACCGATGACCCAATCCCGGGCACCTGCTTACTTGCCTCAGTCTCATATGTTTAAAATGGTGGAAGACCTTCTCATGCTGATCAGGGGAAGCAAAGCTACCTTCTCCAAAAGGGCAAGAGATCTGTCCCCTGTAGTTTTGTCCGAACAAGAGTCAGATGACTCTGATGCATCTAAATATGAAGACATGCATCCCCTCTCTACTTATGAGGATTCTGATGCAGAGGATTCCATCCCTTCAGCCTCTCCCCCAGAGGATCTTTTCCTTTGAGGAACCCCTGCATACCTTAAGGAGCATTTCCAATGGGAGAGTCAAGACTACCCTCTGTCTAAAAAGAGACTCAGGGAATTCCTAGATCTTCTACAGCACAGTCCTGGATGTTGTGGAGGATGTTTTCGTGGAATCCAGCTTGACTCCTGACACCCTCCCTCCTGCAACCAGAAAACCAGACAGGTACTATAGAGTCCCTGACTCTCGCAAATTTCTTTCGAAAAATCCTACTGCTGACCCTGGGGTATTTTTTAAGGGCCTAAAGGGATTAAAGCAACGGCTGCTAAGAATCCCACCCCCTCAGATAGGGATTCCAGAGCACTAGACAGATGGGGTAAAAAAGTATACATCTCAGTATACATCTCAGCTACTCTTGCTATCAGGGCACTAAATTGTCAGTTCCATATGCTAAAATTTCAGCAACTTAGCCTGGTACTCCTCAAACAAAAAATGTCTTCCTTTCCTGTTTGGGCAGAATCTAAAGAATTACAAGCGTTAATTCTGCAAGTCAAGTAACTAAACACACCTTGCACTGTGGTTTTGACGCCCAAGAAGCTTCTTGCAGGGCAGCAGTCACTGGATCTGTCATTAGAAGGCATGCATGGCTTAAGGAACAGCCCCTGCCAGACCATCAAATCTAAATTGTTGGATGCCCCCTTGCACAAAGACAACCTATTTGACACTAAGACAGAAGAGGTCTTAAAAAAGATGGAAGAAAAAGCAAAATCTATTCAAACAGTTAAGTATTTCGTACAGGTCCAGGCACCCAGGTTCAGCAGGCATTGTCCAACAAAACACTGGTGCTTTCCTGCTCCTACTAAGCCAGTCCTCCCTAGGCCCTGTGGAAGCAGACCCCCCAGACAACAGACACAGGGAATGCAGAAATCTAAGCAGTGGACTACCTCCACTTCAAAACCAGGGAGTTCTAAGCCACCCCCTTATGGTAAGAACTCACAATGATTCACTTCCCCCCACCCCCTCCCTCTGCCCACCTTCACTTACCCCAGGAGGAAAACTCTCCTTTCACGCAAGCCCCTGGGCCACCATTACCAATGACCACTGGATTCCGAACATAGTGTCTCAGGGATACACATTTTCCTTCCACACCCTTCCAATCCCAAAAAGGTTCCCATATCTACCTCCAAACCAGTGGGCAAAAGCTGAAAAGCAAATCCTTTCACTGCTTTCTATGAGGGCAGTCAGTATACCATGTTCGTGGAGAACAGTTAGGCCAAGGTTTCTACTGCAGACTTTTTCTGGTACCCAGAAAAGAGGGCACCTGGCGCCCCATCCTTGATCTATCCATTCTAAACACCTTCCTGGTGATCCCAAATTTCAAAATGCTCACCCTCCAGCAGCTGCTACCCATGCTCTCCAAGGATGCTTGGCTAGCCACCCTAGATCTAAGAGAGGCCTACCTCCACATTGCTATCAGGGAATCCTGCTGGAAATATCTCAGTTTCTGGGCAGGATCTCAACACTTTCAGTTCTGTGTGCTTCCCTTTGGTTTATCTACTGCTCCCAGAGTTTTCACAAAATGTCTAGCTCCAACCATTGCCTTTTGCAGACAAAGGAATATCCAGAATTACCCATACTTAGATGGCTGCCTTATTAAAGCTGCTCAAGCACCTGGCCTTTGTAAAGACCCTACTAACCTTCCTAGGGTACGCAATCAATGAAAAAAAAATCCAAACAGGTGCCCACCCAAAGGATTATCTTCCTGGGAGTAAGCCTGGACACAGCATCCCAGATGGCATTCCTTACACCAGAAAAACACATTTTCCTGACAGCATACTTCCCTCAGCTAGCCACCAGGCCCCAGTTGTCAGTAAGGAAGATCCTGCAAGCTCTGGGTTCATGGCATCTTGCATACTACTCATTCCATATGCCAGACTGCATATGAGGAAACTTCAGTGGCACCTAAAATCCTTTGGTGTCAACACTCTCAAGACCTGGAAACTCTTATACCTATAATTCCTTGCCTCAGAAATGATTTTCTTTGGTGGGCAACAGCATGCTCCCACAAGGGACTGCATTTTTCACCACCCCCTGCCACCCAGACCCTCACCACAGATGCATCAGACTATGCTTGGGTGCACACCCGGAGGCAGGTGCATACAGGGTCAATGGAGACCGTAGCAAATCCCTCTGCACATCAACCCAAAAGAGATGATGGCTGTCCAGCACACCTTGATAGCTTTCAAACCCCTTCTCTCCCCAGCAGTACCCTGTCAAAACAGACAACACCACTGTGATATGGTATATCAACAAGTAGGGAGAGACTCACTCCTACCGTCTATGCAGGCTGGCCGTGACCCTTTGGCACACAGCCTTTGCCATGCAACTGCACTTGTTAGCACAATTCGTACCAGGCTATCTCAACTCTCTGGCAGACCAATTAAGCAGAAATCTTCTGGACCCACACAAGTGGCAGCTCAACAGAAGAGCCTTTACCCTAATAACTCAGAAATGGGGCACCTCGAAGGTCAACCTCTTTGCTTCCCACACCAACCATCAGCTCAGCAAATTCTGCACCAAGGGGCATCAGTGCATGGCTTGGAAAGTGGATGCCCTGTCCTTCCTGTGGGTCAGTCTATCGGTCTATGCCTTTCCTCCACTACCTCTCATCCCCAGGGTACTGCTCAAAATAAAGGAGGAAAAACCAAGGACAATTCTTATAGCTCCAGACTGGCCTCGCTAGCACTGGGACCCCTTCCTGTGCAGCCTGTCCCCACTGCCACCATGGCTTCTTCGTCAGATTCCAAACCCCCTGACCCAGAGTAAAGGGGAATTCATGCATCCCCAATTGCAGACGCTCAATTTGGCTGCGTAGCTTATTCCCTACCCCGGATCAATCTGCCAACCTCAGTAAGCAGGTTCTAGATGTTATCTGTGAGGCCAGACATCCTAGCACTAGAAAGTCTTATGTTGACAAATGAAAAAGATTCTACACCTGGATCCAGGCTAAGGGAGCGAGTACGGCACATCCCTCCCTTTCTCTTATCCTGGATTACTTAGCTGACCTACTACACAGTGGCCACTCTTTTTTCTCTCTCAAAAATGTCATGCCTCTGCTATTTATGCTCATTTCCCCACTGAGCAGCCTCTTTTCTCACACCCTTTGATCAAACGGCTCCTAAGAGGGGATAGCAACCTGAGGCCACCCAGAAGGGCACCAACCCCAGCTTTGGACCTTAAATTTGTATTGGAAAAGCGCACCCTGCCACCTTTTGAACCAGCTTCTTATGCAGAGCTAAAATTTCTCTCCTGGAAGACAGCATTTCTTCTGGCCATCACTTCAAGCCAGAAGAGTCTCTAAGCTACAAGTGCTCATGGCGGTGGAACCCTTCATCATCTTCCATGCCGACAGGGTATCCCTCAGAACTTAACCCATCCTTCATGCCCAAGACGGTGTCCAGTGTGGCTCTCAACCAATCCATTCATTTGCCCACCTTTTTTTCCTAATCCCCAGAGCAAGGGGGAAAGGATTCTGCACTCTCTAGATGTGCACAGATAGCTCAGATTCTATCTAAACAGGACTAAATCCTTCAGAAAGTCTGATCAATTGCTGGTTAGCTTTGCTACAGGGGCAGAAAGCAAAGCCATCTCCAAGCAAACCATTTCCAAATCGATAGCACACTGCATCCATTTCTGCTACAAAAAACATGGAAAGCCTCCCCCCAAGGAGGTCAAGTCACTCCACCAGAGCAACCTCCACCTCTGCAGCTTTCCTCAGAGGAGTCGCCACCAGGGACATCCTGGAGGCTGCCACATGGACTTCACACTTTTACCAAACACTACCACCTGCCTCTCTTCTCCAAATCCAGGGCAAGGTTTGCCTATGCAGTCTTGCAGGGCATCCTAGCCAGCCCCTAGTTTCTTTGACTGCCTGCACCCGTTTCCTCGTCTCTACCCATTTCCTCAATTTTGGGAATCAACCCAAGTGTGATGACTGCAACAGGGAAACACGAAGAGCATAGTACAGTTGTGTACACTTACCATAAATGTAGATGTTAAGAGTGTATTCATTGTTGCAGTCTTGGTTTCCCTCCCTCCCTCCATCTCCCTTTCTTCTCTTTTTTTACAAGGGACATATTGGTATTTACTTTCTACTGGTGGGGTTCTTCCACCAGAACCTGGCCTCCTACTTGGGGGCTCCTGACAGGTTAGGGCAAGAAAAACTGATGTAATGGCATCAGCTGCCTTACTTTATACTACTGACGACCTGACGTCAGTCCTGAAGCGACAGCAACTGACGCAGAAATACTAAGCCTCCGGTATTTGGGCCGGCCAAGGGCTACCCTGCCAGGGGTAACCCAAATGTGATGACTGCAACAGTGAATGCACTTGAACATCTACATTTATTGTTGTGTACACAACCGTATTATCTCATCTCTCATCCATCAGATCAACTGCTCAGTCTTTGGTCACTTCGCATGACCATGTGGTTTCTCCACTTCCCGTCATAGTAAAGCAGTCCAGGCTGGCTTGCCCTGTTAGGAAAATTATATTGGTCTTGCAGAAGCCTTCTACTCAAAAGGTCTACTGTAATAAGTGGAAACATTTTTCTTTTGGGGCAGCAGAATGGAATCTTGACCCTTTTTCAACTCCTATACCAGATATCCTTCTTTTCTTAACTTCCCTTTTTCAGGAAGGGGCAAGCTCCTCGACTATCCAGCTGTATTTAGTGACCATTTGTAATTTTCATGTCAATACTGGACCCACCTTTTCCCCTAGGTTATGTAAGGCTTTCATGAAGGGCATTTTTCTTCTCAGGCTTCCAGTCAAAGATCCCCACCTCTCCTTGGGATCTGACATTGATGCTACAGTCTCTCACCCAAAGTCCCTTTGAACCTGCTCATTCATGTTATCTCAAATATCTTCCATGGAAAACTGCCGTTCTGGTGGCTGTTACTTTGGCCAAGAGGGTTTCTGAATTGCAGGCATCATCTTCTAAACCACCATATATTGTTTTTCATAAGGACAGGGTGATTTTGGGCATAAAAGATGGGTTAGTTCCTAAAGTAGTTACTGAAAGAAATCTCAGCCAGTATATCCAGTTGCCTGTTTTCTTTCCTAATCACTGGAATGATTGTTCAGCATTTATTTTTCCGAGGTGCAGGCAAACATAGGAGGATTGTGGCTGACAAAGTTTGCAGATGACTGAAAACTGGGCGCCATAATTGATACTCCAGCAGACACAAGCATCCTTCAGAGAGGCCTCATATAAACGGATAATTGGTGCCAGAGCCATGGCCTTAAGCTGAACGCCAAAAAATGTATAGTCATACCCTTTGGGAAAAACAAGGTACCCACAAATTACCACATAGGTGGTAATCCATTAAGTAAGGAAGAGGTAATCAGGGACCTAGGGACCCAAGTTGACAGTAACCTCTCATTTGCCACTCACATTGCCAAAGTGGTTAGGAAGACCTTCTATATTGCCTACCTTATCATGAAGGGGTTCACATCTAGATCAAGAGAGGTTATTGTGCCCCTGTACTCTTCTCTTATCAGGCCCATGATTGAGTACAATGCCCCATTTGGGATGTATCTTACTCGACACCTGCAGCAGTTGGAAAGACCCCAAAAGTTCCTCACCAAGAGGATAACGGGTTTCAAACATATGTCATATGCTGCCCGGCTGAAGAAACTCCAGCTCTATTCAGTTGCATACCGCCTACTCAGAGGTGATCTATGCCTGACGTACAAAGCCATGTCCAATCCGGAATTAATGGACATGCTCCACCTCAGAAAATCCAAATCCATCAGAGCCACGATAGCAAGAGATTTGAACCTCAACACAGAAATAAATAGGACGTGCTGGAGGGACAGATTCATAACCCAGAGGCTTCCTACACTCTGGAACAGAATCCCAGTCCATGTTAGGCAGAGCCCCTCACTAACTCTCTTCAAGAGAAATCTTGATGCGTGGATGGGAGATCGTAGGTTTACCCCGGGGGGTCATCTCTGTGTCACTACTAGACAGAGGCACAGTAAACTAAACCCTAAATGGGCGTAGTATTCTCATCCTAAGAGGTGGTGAAAGCCACGCACACACTGGCTAGGCTTATAAATGCCCTAGGGCAGATAGCCTAGTACGAACCTATGAACCTATGAATAAGGGAGAATATCTCCTCCATACGTTGGATGTACATCGACAGCTGAGATTTTATTTACATAGAGTTAAATCCTTCAGGAAATCTGACCAATTATTTTTGGCTTTTTCTTTGAAAAGATGTGGCCAAGCAGTTTCTAAATTCACAGTTTCTAAATGGATCTCTAGTTGTCTTTCCCTAGTTTACTCTGAGAGAAAGATGGAGCTGTCTCATCTACCTAAGGTGCATTCTCTCTTAGGTCATTGGCTACTTTTTAGGCCTTCTCTGCCAGGATCTCCTAAGATGAGATTTATGCTGTGGCCACTTGGTCCACTCACCACACTTTTGTTGCTTATTATAAACTGGGTATGGTCTCCAGAAGCAGAGCATCTTTTGCTTCCACAGTGCTCAGGCACGTCCTTCCTTAGGGCTGCCCAGGGTTTTTTTGTAGCTGGGGATTCTCACCCAGACGTGATGAATAATGAAATGGATAACATCAGATTAATAGTTATGTACTTACCATGACTTGGTGTCTGTGTTATCCTATTTCATTATTCATCGCCTCCCCCTTCCGTGTTTCTAGTGGTTCTGGAGAGGCTGGAGTTTTATCTTTGTCTAGTTGAATAGTCAGGTGTTCTAGTTTTTTTTTTCCTTTCCTTGGTCAGCAAACTCGATCTGTGGGTTAGAAGGTAGATAGGGATTATAGGACATGGGAGGAGCTTGAGTCTTGAATCTACTCTGTGAAGTGCCAGATCAGGTCCGACATCGATTCCAAGACCCAGACCTGATGAATAATGAAATAGGATAATGCAGATACCAAGTTAAGGTAAGTACATAACTATTGTTTAATGAAATCTTGGAAAGTGACAGGATGCCTGAGGAGTGAAGTGTATTGGCACCAAATTTTAAGAATAAGGGTCATGTGCAGAGCTGTAGGAACTACACATGGATAAAATTGACCAGCCACAGCATGAAGTTATGGGAAAGAGTAATAAAAGCTAGGTTAAGAAGGGAGGTGATGATTAGTGAGCAGCAGTACTGTTTTATACCGGGAAAGAGCACTTCAGATGCGTTGTTTGCTCTAAGGGTATTGATGGAGAAGTATAGAGAAGATCAGAAGGAGTTGCTTTGTGTCTTTGTGGACTTGGAGAAGGCATCTGACAGGGTGCCTAGAGAGGAGTTAATGGTATTGTATAAGAAAGTCGGGAGTGGCAAAGAATTATGTAAGAGTGGTATAGGATATGTGCGAGGACAGTGTGACATTGGTGAGGTCTGCAGTTGGAGTGACAGATGCATTCAAGGTGGAGGTCAGATTACATCAAAGATCAGTTGTGAGCCTTTCTTATTTGCAATGGTGATGGACAGGTTTACAGACGAGATCAGACAGGAGTCCTTGTAGACTATGATGTTTGCGTATGACGTTGTGATCTGCAGCGAGAGTAGGAAACAGGTTGAGGAGACCCTGGAGAGGTGTAGATGCACTTTAGAGAGGACAGGAATGAATGTTAGGATTTGCATTGGGTGTGACGAGGATGGGACAGTATTAGAAATGAGTATGTTAGAGGTCAGCTCAGGTTGGGAGGTTTGCAGACAAAGCCAGAGAGGCGTGATTGCATTGGTTTGAGCATGTGCTAAGGAGGGATGCTGGGCATATTAGGAGAAGGATTTTAAGGATGGAGCTGCCAGGTAAGGGGCAGGAAGGCCTAAGATAAGGTTTATGGATGTGATGAAAGAGGAAATGCAGGTGGTTGGTGTGACGGAGCAAGATGCAGAGAACAGAAAGAAATGGAAACAGCTGATCTGCTTTGGCAACTCCTAATGGGAGCAGATTAAAGAAAAAGAAGTTAGACAACTTGCTTATCTTTGCTGAGTCTTTTTCAAAGTTTCAGGAATCTTTTGCTTGGGTAAGGGATCTCCTACTAGGATGGGATTCCAAGAAAACATACAAAAGTCTTGTATGACTTCTCACAATATTGTATTCCTAGTGTGTCAAAGAGCTTTTCTTCTGCAGGAAAAAAATTGATCAATATCAAGATCATTTCTTGAGTTTTTCCATTCCGACTACCATCTCAGCAAGGTAATTCCTGAGGATTCTTGCTCTTATGACATCTTTAATGCTCATACCACCTTTTACAAGACTCCACGTGAGAAAAATCCAGTGGTACCTGAAATATTTATGGTCCCAGCATCAATCCCCTGACATTTCAGATCCCAGTTTTGGGGTTTGTGAAAGGGAGATTTTGTGGTGAGACACCAAATTTCTCAAAATTCAGGTCTTTCATTCTCCCTTCTTGATTCAGCACAGTCAGTCCAGCAGACATCTCAGACTTTGCTTGGTTCGCAGTGTCTATGGGAATAAAAGTACAGGGTCTTTGGAGCATAAAAAGCATACTAAAACATACAAACACAAAGTAAATGTCATCTCTTACAAATGCTGTCAATTCTGTCAATCACCAGGACTTCTAAAGGTGTTTACAGATTAACATAAAGAAGGAGGAACCAAATCTTACCCTGTGTGTAGATTAACCATAATAGTCTGTGATATAGCTTTACTGCAGTGGTGGTGCTGCGGTACCGTTGTCGCCTCACAGTTAGACGTTACACGTTCGATTCTCAGTTAGAGCGTCTTTTGTGTGTCGACATGCGTGAATGGGTGTTCCTTCGTTGAAGGTTGTGCATTAGGCCCGGCACGCCAGCACGTAAAAATCTACTGCCAATCATTTAGTGGACCGGAGTTCCGCTGTGGCGACCCCTAACCGGGAAAGCCGAAAGACAGTAGTCTGTGATATAACTTTATAGCATAGTCTAACCCTGCAGGCATCTTAGCATCAGAACAAAATTGTGTGGTACACAAGCTTAGCGGGACCAGCACAGACCTTCACAAATATAAACTGAATCAGAGGGACTTCCAAGATTTGATCCAACTTTGGGGAACTTTTCAGATATATCTGTTTGCCAAGACTCATAATCATTTAGAAGCCAAATTTTTTTTTTCTTGGACAGAATGTCATGTATGCTTTTATGCCTTTTCCACTAATATCAAGGACTTCTCAAAGATCATAGTGATGACTGCCTCCTGGCCCAGGCAGCAATGTTTCTTTTTTCTTTTGGAAGTGGCCTGAGGCAGTTACCACAGTCTTTCTCAATGACTGAGTTTACTCACACAAGACCCTGGGGTGTTTGATAGATCCCAACCTCAAACAACTACAGCTGACTGCCTGGATGGTAGAAGTTCAGTACCTTTTTAGGCACCTTTTTTTCTGAGAATGTACATCAGTTATTAATGGAAGCAAGAAAACTTGCTACTAGAAAATCATGCATTAGTAAATGGATATTTTTCTAGTTTGTGTCAATAAAAGAACCAACAGCCGTTCAGGCCTAGTGTTTCTCTAGCTGTGCATTGTCTGTGAGTTGCTATTCTATGGCCTGTATTGCTCCTCATTCAAAGTACATTTGTCAGCCATTTCAGCATGTCGGTCCATGAATCCCCCACTGCAGTCCCATGCGAAAATGGTTTTGAAAGGTGTCTTTGTTGCACACAGAACCTCCTGTAAAACAGGTGCCTCATCCTTGAGATCTTAATTTTGTGTTAGAAAAACTATCACTTGCTCAATATGAACTAGTTCAGCACGCTGATTTGAGGGCCTTGACATTGACACAGTCTTACTTACTTGTTCTGACCTGTGCAAGATGTGAGTTGTGAGCTTTTGTGGTTGATCAACCTTATCTAATTTTCCACAATAATAGGGTTTCGTTAAGAACTAATACTTCATTTATGCCTAAACCATTGTCTGAATTTACCCCAAATTTACCATAACACAAGCTATCATCTTCATGTCGACTTTTCTGAACCTAAAAGTGAGGATGGAAGGATAACTCCATACGTTGGATGTCTACAAACAACTCTGGTACTGTCGTGACAGATCTTAATCTTTTAATCTTCAGATTGATTGTTCATTTCTTGTGAAGGTAAGGATTAAAGGCAACCTGTGTCAAAACACTCTTTCCAAAAAATATTACCTTTTGCTGTACTGACCATAACAAAATTATTCCAGGTAGGGTCAAGTCCCACTCTACCAGGGCCTTGGCTCCATCTGTGGCGTTTTGGAAAGGGTTGGATTCTAGAAATATTCTAGGACCTAGTACTTGGTGTTCTGTACATACTTTTGCAAAGTAGTATACGCAGATATATGCCGAAGGGGGCATGTTGTATTCAATAACTGGCCTAATGAGGGCTGAATAAAGGAGGGGGGCAATGACATCTAGATCTAGGCACAATCCCTTTCTTTATAAACTGTGCTATGTAGAAGACTTTCATACAACAGTAGATACATTGGTCAAAGTTAAGTCACTATCCACGTAAGTTCCCAATCCCAGACAACTGGGTCAGCTTTTAGGGGCGTATTGTCAGTGTGGTAGTTTCTTGGGGTATTTAATGTCTCAAAAGATACAGTAATGCATTTTTTTGCATTTAGTTTTAGACCATGATTTTGACACCAATTATTTATTTGAGACAAACCTTCCTTACAAAATAGCGAAGACTGGGAGGAAATATGTATGTCTCTGAAATATGGAACAAAATTTAAAAGATTTAGGATTTTTAGTTGGAAATGTTTATAGATATTTACATATACCCCCAAGTAGGTGCCAGAGAAGGTTTCCTCGGGTAGCAAATGTTGATGGCATAGGTTTCAATCTCTTAAGAGGCCAAGACCCTAACAATGTGTGACAGATGGTCAAAATATGGAACACCCTATTTTTGCACTGCACGAAACGTGCCATTGCCATGGAGCATGGTAGAACATCTGTAAAATTCAATAAGACACTTCTCAGACCCAAAACCTTTATTTTATAATCTGCAGTACCATAACCACATCATAAGTAAATGAAACAGCACTTTACATAAATAAAAATCACATGTACTACATTTTCTAAGACATATTGCCAAGTCACACAAATGATTTTAGTTAGACCAAGTTAAACAGCATCCTGTCATATGTCAGATGTAGACTTATTGTATGCTGCTGTGGCTTTCATGGCAGTCTCTAAAACATGTGTTGGCAGCTTAAGGTCACAGCAGTCCAGTTCTTAGTTCATTTTAACTGCCAACAAAGAGTTCAATGTTTTTACACTCAGAGACTGACGCAGTTCAGTTTTCACTTTCTGCACCATCCGAAATGCTTCTTCAGCTTGTGCATTTGAGTGTGGCAAGCAAAGTAGACTCATCATCAGCTGTTTAAAGAGTGGCAGTTTCCCTTCATTGCAGAGGTCTGTCAGAAGGTGTGCCCAGTACTTTGACACACGAGTGAGGCCCATCTACTGCACCTGTCAGATTCCCAGCGTCTTCGATCTGATATTGGGTAAACCCATCGATTTATTGTTCAGCCTCAACATCATTTTCACACACACACACACAGATGGAAACCAACATCCCTGACAAGTCCTGAAGAAATGTCCAATTTTTTAGCCGGATTAATAAGTAATGCAGCATCTTTCAGTAAATGATCCTGCATGGGAAACTTTTTCAGCAGCACTGCAGCATAAAAAGCTGTAACTTTTTTTATAAAAATTAAATTCAGTGACTGTGCCAGCAATATCCTCCTCATGGCTGTTCATGTACTGCTTGACTTCATAGCCAGTATGCAGTTCACTGTTTGGTAGAACACAGCTATTGTCAGTCAACACTGACACATCATTGTGTTTGATAAGTCTGACAGCAGCTGCAGGTCTGAGGAGTCTGCCAGCATACTGCTGCAGGAGTTTATGCACAGTGGCATGCAGTGTCTATAGTTGTCTCGGCTGTGAAGCTGGATGTTGAACTCCAATAATGGTTCCGGTGCATACTTAAGAAACATAAAAATCATATGCGCTTCATGACTCTGCAGGTTTTTAGAAATTAAGTCAATCTTGGCAGACCTTGGCTTTGCAGACAGAAAATATGAATTTAGAGCTGGCCACATGTCCAGGGTTCTGTTAATTACCTTACCAAGACTCAGCCATCTATAAGTGCATGTCTAATGATCTTGAGGGGGTCAGTATCTGTGAACAAAGCAAATTCTTGCTGTTTTTGTTGTCTTTGTACACTGGAACTGAAATGACAGAACACATCTGATATAAGTTCTTCAACTGGTGAATGTAGTGCTTTTACAGCAGCCTTACTGCAGAGATTTGCCAAGTGGCAGACACACCCCATGTTTATAATTGTGGTCTTCACCTCCTTTAAGTGAGACAGCACAGCATTGTGTTTTCCAATCATTGAGGCAGCATTGTCTGAAGAAAAGCCCACAATGTTGGAAACTGGAATGTTACATTTTGTCAGAGTGGACATTAAAGCATCAAACATTGCTTGTCCAGTTCCTGACACATTCTGGCGTATGAAGGAACCTTATTACATTTTTGCTTGGCTTTTCTTCAAGGTAACCAGCAAGGATCACTGACAGTTTGTCATCTCCCATGTCTGTTCTTTGGTCCATATACACACTGAATGGTGATTTCTGTCAGGCTGCTGCAGCATCATTCTGGTAATGAGGCCCCAGAACATCCCGTGCAATGCATGCTGCCATTGTTGCTCCACATGTCATTTTCCGGAGAACATCTTGGTCCTCTCCCCACTTCATAAATTTCAGGATGTGTTCTCCTGCTGCAAATGATAAGTTGTGTTTAGCTGTTTAGCAAGGAGAGACACAAAACCAACCTCTGCCTCAACCACCTTTGTACTTGCTTATGTCTGAGGTCCAAAGAAATCCACCATAGATCTTCCAGCTGCATGCTTGCAATTCTGCCTTTGTTTCTCACTGTTGGCATGTCTTTGCAAATCATGTTGGCCCCCGTGATGGATTGTGAAATCCATGTTAAAGTCTTGCAGAAGGCATATTTCACTCCGTGCCTACTCATAGAAAGCCAATCAAAGGCACTTGCCCAACTTGGCTGAAAAATTGTGTATCTTTTGTTCTTTGGGATGCGATCTGTATCTACATTACTGTCTTCATTGTAATCTGGGCAGTCTGTACCTAGCAGGTTTGTAAAACAATGGTGTTAAACAATGACAAACAAATGGGGCCGTAGTGCAGAAAGAAAAATTAGAAAATTTCCTCAAAAGCAAAGATATGAGACAATAGGACCATAACCTACCCATATCACTGGAAGTTTTCTGGCTTTGCACCGTCTTCTCTTGATCTCTGCTCCTTTTATTTACTGTAAAGGCCTGCATGATCAGATTATTCACTTCCTTGCTTCGACGAAGATACTTTCAATCCTCTGGTGCTCACTTGCCCACCTAACCAATGTTGCAGAAGGGAAGAGCGACTTTCATGACATTCAGTACTCTCAAAGCACCCTTGATTATATCTCAAAATACATGCCAAGGATAAACACATCCACCTTAACAAATGCACTTTTAACACACACATCATGACAGTACCATCATGACAGTACTACTTGCGTTTTACATTCACCACTTTACCCCTGTTCTACAGCCAGGCCTGGGCCTGGCAAAGGTGCCTGAAAAAGGCACTTAAAACCCAGGGCCCTCGGTACTTTTACAAGAATGTGCCATTTAAGACATCATGCCTTGGAACAGTTGAGACCAAAGAATGCAAGATCTCACATCATTAACCTTGAAAAATAAAACACACTAAGCAGAAGCATACATACATATCCCAACATTTGTAAATCCTAATTCCCTATCTTAAAACCCAAGTAGCACACTAATGGCATAAAATCTGTTACAAAGTATACAAAGGCTCCAGTGGTACTGGCATGAATGTGCCTAGTTTCCACTTGTGGGAACACTACTGGAAAAATGCCACTGAGTAAAGATAAACCAGAGCAGAATGAGGGACAAAACCAGACCTGATACAATATTGCTATAAACCTGAGGCATTGTCAAGAGAATGCGAATTAAAATATTTTTTGAAGTTTGCAACTTTGTAGTTAAGTGACATGCGTGACATTTTAGACACCAGCACAGCTCAATGAATCTGGGACTTACTAGAAATAATTAGGTGCAAGCAGAGGTAAATTACTGAAAACTGAGACAAGTATAGGTGTACTAATAAATGCTGAAGGTTGGGCGTCGGGCTGGCAACTCGGCTCCATAAAAATCGACTGCCAGTCATTAGCGGACCGGAGTTCCGCTGTGGCAACCCCTAACTGGGAAAAGCCGAAAAAACAAACTAATAAACGCTTTGAAACAAGGCATAATTTTAATTCCTGTTTAGTGCCCAACTTAACAAATCCCAAAATAATCAGGGATAGACCCTTAAATACATACAGCTATTTCAAGCATGGACATTAATGCTATTCTAGCCTGCCAATATACCACTGAACAGCTTAGCTCAAATTCCCAGTTCCTACCTTGTTATACTACCTCTTTCAGAAAAAGAAGAAAACTTTATAATCAACAAATTGTCAACCCATCATGATTAAGTTAAATGAAATCATTGCAGCTCTTAAAATTAGAAAAATATTTTCCAACACGTTGTCAACCAGCAGTGCAATACGGTCGCCTACGCATTTTCCTTGAGCAGTTCAGCGTCTTGCCATTGTGAAAAAACACATTAAAGTTGCACTTTAAAGTTCTACCAGAAAACAAAACCGGATACGTTAAATCATCTCATTACTATAAATAACTCACGCTTTTGACATCCATCCTGACATACCTCTCAACCTCTTAGTGCAAGAAATCTGGACAAAGCCCAACGTAATAGGGGGACAAGTGGCACAAAAATAGACACTTCAAATATTTCTGTTATAAACTTAGAAAGTTGCTAGAATAACAGGATCTATGTTGGCATACAGTTTCTCAAGGATATGGCAGTTACTTTCAGAGGCATACTATGGGGACAAGCAGTACAAAAAGAGACATTTTAAATATTGCTGTTATAAACTTAGAAAGTTGCTAGAATAACAGGATCTGTGTTTGGCATACAATTGCTCAATTACTTTCAGGCGTCAGAGACATACTAGGGACAAGTAGCTCAAAAATAGAGGCACTAAATATTGCTCTTATAAACTTAAGTAGTTGCTAGAATAATAGGATCTGCAGGTTCTCAAGGATAGGGATACTTGCAGAGATAACCACTGCAGCGAAAACACTTACCTCTACCTATGTAAACAGCACCAGCAGCTCAATATAATCCAAAGACTCCACACAGCACGAATAATCCATGGCACAAACGATGATGGTCAGCCCTGGTTGTCCAGCAGGCAGCAAAATAAAACTTCAGCCTTCTAGTGACCATTCTTGATCCTGGACCCGCCAAAGCAAGGTCCCTGAAGCCCCTTCACCTCACCGATTCCTCTCCTGGCTTCCAAGATCCGACTCTTGACGTCAGTCCGCAGCTGCTCCTTCCTTCTTCCCGGTCTTTTGCGTTGGTTGTTGTAAAATCAGTGATTCCTGGAAGCCGTTTTCAAGCTATTTTCAAGCCATTATTTTGGAGTGAAAAAGATTCCCAGAATGTGATTGGCCTGTATTGGGGAGTTCTCATTGGCTCTCATCCTCCTGAGAACATTTACTTGCTTGGCTCGTATACCGCGTTTGTGATATTGGCTGTAAATGCGGTCTCTGAGCCATTCAGAAACTGCGGAGCACAGCTAATGCTGTGTAATGCGGAAGGGCAGCAGAGCTATCCTTCGGTTTGTATACCGCAATGCCGATTGGCGGTAATTATGGTACACAAACCAATCGGAATCCGTGTAGCGAAGCCACAGCTGTTCATTGTGGAACAGCGGAACAGTGGCTTCGCTTGTCGTTAAATGCAGAGCACTTGGATGCGCAGGTTGGTGGTGTGATGGGGAGGAAAGAGGTAATTGGGAACATATTTTCTGGGAATGCAGTGAGTTGGCAGACTTAAAGGATCCCCTGTGGGATGCAGTGTCGGAGATGCTGGGTGGGCAGATTGGTGTAACAAGGTTGATTATTTTTCTGAACTATGATACAGAATCAGAAATGCATAGACAATGTAAGGCCTTGCTGTCTAATTATGGTGGCTGCCAAAAAAAACAATTACTAGAAAATGGAAATCAAAGTCTAAACCAACTATATTAGAAGTAGTGAATTTAGTAACAGAGATAAAACAACTGGAATTGAGATCTTTAGAAAAAGGTAGGAGCAAACTAAAAAATAGTAATTGTGGGAACAATACATACAGGGGAGGAATGAGGTTTAAAAGAAGCAGGTCTTGCTTGTATGTAATGTTTGACTGAAAACGATTGGTTAGATTATAAGTGATGTATAATGTTTGCAACTGGGAGTGTGTTAGTATGGTTTATGTAAAATGCTTGTAACTAGTATTGTGTCGGCGTGGTTTGTTTGCATTTATATAAATGTATGATGTCTTATCCAGTGAGTGGTTTAATAGATATTTCTTGTTTAAAAAAAAGGGGGAAAGGGGCAGGAATTGAATCATTTATGTAATGTTGCTTAGGTTATATGATGTATAGCAATATATGTAAAGCATAATATTTGTTAATTTTAACTTGTTAATACAGTTTGATTGCTTTTATATAAATGTAAATGGAAATGTCACAAGTGATAATTAAATACAGGTGTTAAAAAAAAAAAAAAAAAAAAAAGACATTTTGGGGATTCAGTGACTCCTCCTAGCTTTCAGTCATCTGCAAACTTTGTCAGCCAGCCCTTTGGTATTGGCTTTTACTTCAGAAAAGTAGATGACAAACAAGAGAGGTCCCAACTCAGAACCTTGGGGGCTTTACAGCTGAATAGTCTCTTTGTAGAGGTAACTTCCCCTGTTTTGATTATCTGTGAGCCACCTGGCAATCCAGCTGGTAACATTTGGGGTTTATTCCTAATTTATTTAACTCTTCTGCTATGCTTGAGTGAGGAATTGTGTTAACAGCTTTGGCCAGATCAAGGTATGTGGTGTATATACCATTTTGCCTTCATCCATTGCTTTGGTGACCTTTTAAAAAAAATCCACCAGGTGAGTAAGCATTACCTGCTTTTGACGAATCCAAACTGAGACAGTATTAGTGTTCCCCAAGTCCTGATTGATTGATTAATTCCATTACAATTCGTTCTATGGCTTTGTATATGAGGCTGGTCAGACTTGCGGGCCTGTAATTTTATAGGTCTGTGTATGTTCTTCCCTTAGCTATTTTCTCCATTCGCTTGGTACAAAACCTGTATGGAGGTTCATTTGCCCTCACCTTGTTTTCTTCTCTCTGTCATTTTTCTTATGTACATTTATTTGCGTGTTTTTTTTTTGTCTCTATTTATGTTGCATTTGTATGTAGCAGCATCCAGACCAGCACCCATTTCACCATCAAGGCCTGCCTGTTCACTGCTGGTGGCAAGTATACCATCAACACCTTCATCATTGGTGTCCCCATCTGAACCTTTCTCCTCCTTGCCACTGACACGGAGGAAATAGTTGGGGGAGTTTTTATAGACAGCTGAATGCCCATATTGGCAAGTTAGAGACCCTCCTCCATTCACTTGTTGAATTGTGTCCCCTGCCAATGTTGTAATAACTGTGCCAGAGCCCAGTGATGAGGGAACCTGGAGAGATAAATAAGATCCTACTGGGTTGTGGCTGGCTGAGACTGCAGATGAGTACCCCATCTTCTCCCCCATTCTGGTGCACCCCTCCTTTTTGTGGCTATGCCTGTCCATGTTTGTTGTCTAATCCTCTCCATCACCTTTGTCTTTATTTTATGGGTTTGATGTTTTCTTCTCCATTGTTTGTCCATCTCTCATTCTGTTAGCACCTCCTGTCAGACATTTGTCTTCTGTGATTGTGTGACCTTGCTGTCCAACCTAACTTAACCTTCCTACCTTCCTCTTGCTTCCCTTACTGCATTCCCCAATGCATCATCTTTTCATTTGTATAAAATGGGCATCCCTCACACACACACACACACACACACACACACAAAAATACTGTCTTACCCCTCCTCCATTCTGCTCATTCCCTGATTTTTTTTTTATACTTCAGGTTGTACCTTCTGCTTGCTTCCCCTTTTCATCACTTTCCTATATCACCATTTCCATCATTCATTTTTGTCTAAAAATAGGTGAGCACACGTGGGTCTTGGCCATTTAAGGCTTCCACGGCACTTTTCTGTCACTATGTTGCACACAGGCTAGCACAGAATGTCCTAGAGGTGTGGGCACAGTGAATGGAGCATTGCCTTTGCTTCTGTTTCCCTGCAGCCTCAAATAAGTACTATGTGCCATTCCCACTGTCCCTGCTGTAGCTCCAGGCAGGCTATTTATTGAAATATGATCTTTGTATTTCCCTGACATATTAATTCTTAATGAACATCGGCCTCGTCACACAAACAGGGGAAACAGAAGTGACATAACCACACCCACTATCATTCTGTATCTGAAGGCATGTGTGTTAGAATGGTATAGTAAAATGTTTTTATTGACTGATTGACGTTCATGTTGATCTTTTTGCAATTTTGCAAATGGTAGCACTGACTAGCAGTTAAGTTACAGTGAATACTAGCATTCCTTAAGTGAATTTTTAGGTTTTATTTTAAGTGGTGGGACTGGGTTTTCTTTCTTCTTGTGTGCATGCACTTTGTATCTATACACTTGTAAATGAAGTAGAGAATATTTGTGAATTTTTCTTTTCACATTTCCTGTAGCGAGATGGCAGTGCTGACTACAAACATTGCTTGATCACTAAGCATGAAAATAATGAGTACAACCTAAGTGGAGCAAAGAAGAGCTTTGGCAACCTTAAGGACTTGTTGAATTGCTACCAGAAAGAAACTGTTCGCTCAGATGGCTATATCTTCCAGTTCCTGAAGTGTCTTGCACCAAAGCCAAAAGGTAAAGAATAATTGCAAGAGAGAAGCGTCTTTAATTTTTTTTTTTTTAAAGCATGAGCTGTTACTGGTTATTCAGAAGAAACGTTTTGTAAAGCAAAGTGGTAAAAAAAAAGTTTCTGCATAACATCACAGCTAAATGTTCATTTGTCAATGCTGAATGTGTGACTGTTAGGATAATTTGAAGAAGTTATGCACGTTTTTGTAGTGCTGACTTTTTTCCTGAAGTCCATGCTGCTAACAAGTGCTACACTGGTTCAGCAAGTGACATATTCACACAGCAGATACACACTTAGTACACGTGTGGAAGTTTAGAAGGCTCTGGGCTTCATCCCCACATCAAATGCTTGGATTTCATGCCTTTTTTTTTTTTTTACTGAAATTACAGTGCAGTGTTAAGGTTCTGACATCTTTTAGGTGGGATATTAAACCAAAGACTCTGCTACCTGTATTGGTAGGCGATTTTGAAATCCTAAAGTAACTAACAGAAATGTCAACAGCTAAAAAATATATAAAAACAAAGTAATATAACATATGTCATCAGTTGACCGTCTAAGATTTTCTTCACACTTTTATCCTGTTGATGCAAGTGTATCAGGCTTCTCCTTTAAGTACAGATACATACATAACATACATACCTTTTACAGACACACACACACACACACACATATATATATATATATATGTGTGTGTGTGTGTGTGTGTATATATATATATATATATATATATATATATATATATATATATATATATATATATATATATATATATATATATATATTTAGGGAAAATGTCAAAAATCTTAATGGGATGGTTTTCTGTATCTGTTTGCCAAGATTATCCCTGGTGCAGTGCTGGTTATGTCACAGTTGGAAGGTGTGGTCCAAAGGGGGATAGGGTGGTGGACAACACTGGCTGAGCTGATGCAGAAGCAGGGCTACACATCTCAGTTGAATATCTGCCCCTAGGCTGCATAAAGTAAACCTCCTAGGTTGATGGTGATGGCTAGACCCCGCCAAAATGTCCTTAAGCGCTTTGACTGGCCCCAGCAACAGAGTTTATTTATTTATTGACATTTGTTAACCGGGTTGGGCCAGCTGGGCTTGTAGCCCATTTTCATTGGAGACCCATGGAGAAAAACTCCAAAAAAAAAAAAAAAAAAACACAGTTTACAGAGAATCAAACATTTGAGTCAAAAATGTGGTCAAAATCAGTTATACAAGAACATTAGAGACAAAGCAGAAATGCAAATACATGATATATACATATCAGTATTTTACAGATTAAAAAATATATTTACATATTTACAAAGAGTTGTCCAAGAGTATTTATTGTAGAGTTTAATAAGTGTCCACAATAGTGGAGTACTTAGCTCTATGTGGAGGGACTGAAAAGCCATTCTTATTTCTTTTTTAGGCATAGAGGCCTGAGCAAGTGGCTTGGGTGTCAGTTTCTTAGGCATGGTTCAAGATTTAGGCCTAAATGAAGAAGGAGGTGTCAGTTTAAAATGCAAGTCAGTAGGCCTGAATACACCCTCAGAAGCCGGTGCCTGCACAGCGGCTCCAGACCCATCTAAGGTAGAGACAGACGCAGGTTCCACAGTTGAAGCATCTCGCGGCACACCAGACTCCGAATGGGTCTCAGTAGAGGCCTGCAAATCAGAAGTAGCGGGTATCAAGGGGCTGCGAAAATGCCTCACTGAGTACCGGCGAATGGCTTAGGAGAAGCATCGTCGGCAGCTTTGGACCTAGGCGGCCTGTCTCTGTCATTATATTTGTGTTTTTTCGGAATCCCAGTAGTTGGATGGCTAACTGACGACATTTCTGGATAATTAAACCGAGAACCGAAATATTTAGAGGCGAAAATATACTGACGACTGATAGTGCACTGATTAAATAAAGCACAAAACCGACAGCAAGGTACGTTGTGGTCAGGGCCCAGGCAAGGAATACAGTACAAATGAAAATCTTTGTGAGCTATTTGCTTTCCACAAGAAATGCAACTACTAACTTTTACTGACATCGGTAAGGAGCAAGAAAAAGTTTCCCCAACAGTTCTGAAACTCGAAAATGAAAATTTCAGGAGTCGGCGACCGGCACTTGCGAACTGCTTCTGCTTCAGGCACCGCACGTCAAGAAAGACTGATGTAATGACGTCGACTGCATGTTTTATACCCCTGACGACCTGACATCATGGAAAAAGGGACAGCATCCAATGCAGGACCCAAGACTTTGTTAATCAGGCCGACTGAGGGCTACTGCAATCAGATACACTCTAACATCTACATTTATGATGTATACACAACTGTACAAAAGTATCTTATTTCCGTCATGACACATTATTATCTTCATTAAATTATCCAAAATTATATCTTTCACATTGTATACAAGCCCGCTACCAAGTTTCTTCTACTTTTTTGTATCACAGTAACACTCTTAGCACCTTACATTTTATTTGGGCTTTGACGTGCATTATTTGATGATGTTTTAAACACAAAATTATGTTTTACAGCACTTAATCATAATCTTCTGCTAATAGCGAATTAGATTTGCAGATTTAAAATATTAAATAGTTAAATGTCTGCCTACAGTATATTAATATAATGTTTTGCTTTTGTACCCTTCTATATTCCAGTTTCTATTTTTTAATGTTCTTACTCATTTTCCTCATACCTAATGTATCTATTTTTCCTCCTTGTCAATGCATACTTTTTAGTCTATATTTCTTTATTGCTTCTAATCATGTCCCTAAGTCATTACATGATTCTTTAATATTATTTATCATATATATATATATTCAATTTGCAAGGGAACTAAATACTAGGAGTCAAATGGGAAACTCATGTAAACAAGTAGTACTTATTTCTCCATGCATTTTGGAGTACTATTTTCCTCACATAACTTGTAATATCTCACACTAATAGTACATTTTGTACTTCTGGACATTTTATAATATGATTACAGATGTAATACATTTAATACTTTTTCATTTGAAATATTCATTTTTGCTCTTCAAAAGCATTTCCAAACTTCCTCCTAGAAGTACAAATACCATCAGTCTAGTGGGACTAACCTGGTCAACAAAGGATAAATATTGTAAACATTTTCCTTTTGATCTAAGTCACTTAATATTTTGTTATCTTTCAGAAACCATATCCTTTATTCTTATCACTAATTTTAAAACTTAATGTAAACAGTCCCTTTTGACTACTGCTAATCTCCGTACTATTATTTTTGCCATCAGAATTTGGTAACCTGAAAATTTGAACACTTCTGGTACTTGTATTATTTCATACTGTTCACTTTTACCTTACACTTTCTCTTAATTTTCTTTACTATGTCATTCATACGGAATACAAATTATAAAAGGCTAAGAAGATAAGTTGGTTTGATGTCTTTTTTTTCTTTTACGGTTACATTCTTTACTAAAACTCCATTCACCATCATTTATACATGTTAGTACAAGGCACATTGTCTAAACAGCATATAGCTTATAGTTTAGGAAGTGTAGCCAGTAGATTTACAGCTTTTCTTAAAGGCCTGGCTGCTAATCTTTGGAATGTTAAATTTCTGTGACATTGTCCAATCAAGACTTGACTCGAAGGGGAGTAAGGTGTTCCACCATTTGGCATGGAGAGGAAGCTAGTTCCATAGTTAATTAGCCTGTTTGATTATGAATTTGTCCCTCCAAAAAGTTTTTTTTTTTTTTTTTTTTTTTTAATGTTCCAGTGTAAGTAAGAATTTTGGAGAGAGTGTTCCTAACAATGCCAGTGTTTCTGAGGTGATGATCTAATGAAATAGGGCTTTTTCATAGCCCCAAAAGCAAGAAGTAGATCGTCACATGAGTGAAAAAAAAGTTGCAATCTATGCAGATGGGCAACAAAACTATAGCCCCTTGATTTTCTTGTTTAAGAAAAGTTGAGGTCTTTCAAGCTGGGATAAAAGGGTTTGGTGACAAAACCAAAAGGAATGCGCCTTCAGTGATCTGGTTAACAAAGGAGTGGTAGGGGAAAGATATGACCTCTCTGGATCTTGATGATATACCTAGTGATAATTAACTGACCATTGAAAAATGATTAGATAATTGTAACTGATAATTGATGATCAAAGGACAGCTCTTTGTCATTGGAAGTGCCTAGATCTGTAACAACTTTATTGACTTTAAGGGATATTCCATTAATTGGATAATCAGTGGAAAAGACTTGTAGCCCAAAATTGACTTCACAACATTTTTTGCTGTTTAAGGCCATGGCCTGGATACTGGGTGCCGACTATGTCTAACCCTTCTTGGATAAAGTTGAAGACTGAGGGGGAATTGGTAATGGCACCCAGTTTGTAATTATTTGCAAACTTGGTCAGCTGCAAGCCTTGAACATCTGATGTTAAGTTGTCTATCTCGCCTTCGTTCTTGCTGGTTGGGATCGGAGCCGATCCTCTGCTCCGACTCGGCCATCTTCTATAGCACGAGAGCTGTTTACTGGCTTGAGGCTACCCCTTATCCCATGATGCCTAGCGCTAGCTACCCAGATCTCATTTGCCACTTCAGCTGCGAGGTGTCGTTTTTACTGGCTCAGGCTTGTATTAAGTTTCTTATTGAACTTTTCTTCTAAGATTAGTGTTTTTTTCGGGACTTGTTTAGTTTTTAGTCTCTAGATCTTGTTGTGTTAGTTAAGTATGTTGTAGTTCCCCCCTTAGAACTCGTTTAAATTAGAGAGTTCTCCCCCTCCCCCTCCTATCCCTTTCTGTCAGGTTAGCGCTTAGTTTCAAGGCTTTCCTTCTATCTTCCTTTAGGTAGCCGTTTAAGTTAGAGGCTTCCTAGTTTAAAAAAAAAAAATCTTTAGCTTTAGCTGTGGTATACTGTGTTTTTTTCTCTTTTTTTGCTGTTATTGGTGTTGTGGTATTTTGTTATAGCTTTTCGTCCTTTTGACTAAGATCAGTGTAGTATCTCTTCAGGTATTTTGTCGGATACAGGATGTCTAAAGAATCCAAGGTATCTGGATTCAAGAAGTGTGACTCATGCTGTCAGAAAATGTCTGACAGATGCTCACACTTCTTGCGTCTGCTGCTTAGGCGCAGTACACCTGCAGGACTCTTGTTCTATATGCCATGCATTTAGTCCAAGAGTTCTTCTGCAGGAAAGTAAAAATAAGCTTATTCTTAGGAGTCTTTTAAAGCCCCAGGATTCACCGGCCAAGGCTCAGCTGGTGAAATCCCCAAAACCGACCAAATCTCGTCGGCTCCAAGCTCGGAGCCGTCATTGGTTCAGACTTTACCTGCCACTTCGGTTCCGGCCGGAATCCGATAAGACTATCTCCCCATTGGCTCCGTCAGAATCTTTAGAGCTGTCACAGAGCCACAAGATGCTGAGGTCCCCTTCTTTGGAGTCCGTACATTCGGCTCCTCAGTCTCCCCTGCTTCAGAGTGAGCGCAGTCACAGGTCTTCCCACTCCTCTCGGTCCTCTAGGCTCTTAGATCACGACGTGGAGAGAGTGGTCATTAGGTTGCTGAAGTCGCAGGCACTTGCCAAGATGATGATGTCAAGCCCTCCTCAACAGATGTCTGCTCCGTCCACTTCTATCGATGTTCCTCCTCTGAGCTCGGAGCCGGAGTTCGTTGGGGTTCGAGTCGTGGAACCGTTGGCTCCGATAACTATTTCTCCTTCGGTTCCGTCGTCGGCTCTGATTCCCTCGATGGTACCGTCCATTGAGGGATCTGGGCGCCGAGGCTCCCTCATCTGCTCCGAGGGGGCGAGTGGCATCGGACCCTTGTCCGACTCCGTTCTCCCTCTCAGAGCTTCAGCGCAGGTGAGTTCGGCTCCTACATCGGCCTCAGTGCAGAAAAGGATTCCGATTTCCTCGGAACCGGATCCTTCTCTGCGTTGTGGCAGGGACGCCTTCGATGTCATGAGGAGTGTGCTGGCCTCTGAGTCAGCTCCACGATCGACCTCACCGACTCCGTCCTCTGTAGTGCCTGCGCCAACCTCTGCTCCTCCTCCAAACCCCAAGCATGGGGAACCAGCTCTCCAGGGCACCCCATTGGGTGTTTCCTCTTCTTCCGAGGCCTCCCCTGATCATTCAGAGGAGCCCCCTCGTAAGAAGAAGTGCAAGAGGAAGCACATTGACTCCCCTGAGTCTGTCACTTCTGATACAGACTTCGATGATTCGGAAGGGTTCCAGAGGTCCCCCTCTGAAGAGGTTTCCTTCTCGGACATCCTAAAAATGCTTAAGCAGAGGGAGAACTGGAGTCCCCTAGCCCCTACAGAGGATGAGTCCCTATTCCTGGATGCGTTCGGTTCCCAACCTTCCACCTCCTGGGTTTCTCCACCTTTTGATCCACTCATGTCTGTGGTGGCTCGAAAGGCTTGGTCAGCCCCGGATACAGTGGAACCAACCCCAAGGAGACCTAGCAAGTTTATCACTGCACCCCTTGATGAGCAGTTCCTTACCAAAGGTGTTCCTGTGGATGCCATGGTGGTAGCAGCAGCCACTAAAAAGGAGTTAGCAGAAACGTCTTTGTCTGTCCATCCTCCTAACAAGGAGTCTAGGATTATGGGTAGATACTGGAAGCGAATGTTTGCTTCAGCGACCTTTTCTATGAGGTTACTGAATTACTTATGCCATTTTACCTGGCTTCAGAGGGATCTCCTTAAAGAGCTTGGAGATACTGTTCAAGATCCATCACCTGACAGGGCTCAAGCTAAAGTGGCTTCCCAGCTGGCAGCGCTTAATTCTGTAGCCCACTCCTCCATGAGTCTCATTTCCTATGCAGCCGATGGTGCGAGGAGAGCCGCAGGTACAGGCGTGGGCCTTAGTAGACATGCATGTATGCGGCTGTGTAATTTTGCGGAACCCTTTAGAGCGTCATTCACCAACACCCCCTTTGACGGTTCCTTTCTTTTTGGACCACAGGTGAAAGACACTTTGACTAGGTGTCAGCAAGAAGGCAAGACTCTCTCTGCCGTGGGAGTCCGTTTTTTCACTCCTTCCAGACCATACCCCAAGGGTTAGAAGAGTGGTAAAATGTGGTTCCAAAAATACCCAGGAGCCCCACCTGACACACACAGCGATTTTTCCTCCAGGGGCAGAGGAGGAAACAACAACAGACGCCACCCTCGTGGCAGAGGGGGTCCACAGAAGCAGGGCAGGGCAGTCAGGGGAAGACTTTCAGTGTACCCAAAAGCCTGGCAAAGTTTAACGCAAGACAAATGGGTACAGTCATTTATATCCGGAGGTTACAAAATCCCTTTCTCTCAGCCCCCCATTGCCGTAAAGCAAATCCCTTCCAGATGTTACACCCAATCTGAGGGACCAAGCAGTCATAGAAGTTTCAAAACTGCTAGAAAAAGAGAGTCATCCAGGAAGTCCCGGCAGACCAACACGGATCCGGAACTTAATCAAGGTTCTTTTTGGTACCAGAAAGATAGGGGACTGGAGACCGATTCTGGATCTCAGCAGACTAAACAAGTCTGTTCAAAGAACAAAGTTTCGGATGATCACGCTACAGTACATTCTACCCTTTCTGGGTCAGGACAATTGGATGTGCTCCATAGATCTTCAGGATGCGTACTATCACATCAAAATGGACAGGCGCTCCAGGAGATTCCTTCGCTTCTGACTGAGAGCCAGTCATTACCAGTTCAGAGCTCTGCCCTTTGGTCTCACCACAGCCTCCAGGGTGTTCACCAAATGTATGGCAGTGGTCACGGCTCACCTGAGATGTCAAGGATTCCAGGTGTTTCCATATCTAGACGACTGGCTCCTCACTGCTACTACCAGACATCAACTTCTGCAAGCTAGGGACTACACAATCACAATCTGCTCCCAGCTAGGCATTACAATGAACTTCGAAAAATCTGCCTTGTTGCCCTGTCAATCTGTCACCTATATAGGAGCAGACTTAGACACAAGGAACATGTCCGTAAGGCTTCTGCCAGACAGGGTATCGTTAATTCGCCAGCAAGTACAAATCCTAATGCAGAGCAATAGGATCCAAGTCAGATTCGTCCTTCAAACTTTGGGTTCCATGGCAGCGGCAATTCTCCTAATCCCTCTGGCCTGCTTTCACATGAGAATCCTTCAGTGGCTTCTGTTCACACAGTGGTCTTTCCAACAGCTTCCCATGTCTTATATGATTATGATTACAGAAGCATGCAAAAGGCACCTTTCCTGGTGGATGGTCTCCCCACTAGTGTTTCAGGGCAGACCCTTCATTCAGCTCCCTCCAGTTGCCAGAGTGACCACAGATGCCTCCCTGATGGTGTGGGGGGGGGGGGGCATTATCAGGGCAGGATAGTCCAAGGCACTTGGCAGCCTCACGAGTACCATCTGCATATAAACGTCTTAGAAATGAGAGCCGCGCTCTTAGCATTGCAAGCTCTTCAGGACTCCCTTCTGGGACCATTGCAATTCAAATAGACAACATGTCAGTGGTGTGGTTCATCAACAAGCAGGGCGGAACTAGGTCCTACCCCCTATGTCGAGAAGCACTCAGACTCTGGCAGTGGGCGATTTCCTCCCAACAATTTCTGATTGCGACTCACATCCCTGGGAGGTCCAGCATCATAGTGGACAGGCTTAGCAGAGCTATTCTCATGCCTCACGCGTGGTCTCTGAACCAGGTAGTTGCGGATCTGATCTTCCGAAAATGGGGACAGCCTTGCTGCGACCTTTTTGCCAACCCCTTCAACAGCAAATGCAGCAACTACTTCTCCCTTCTTTCGCTTCCTGGTCATTCTCCCAGGGACGCTCTAGCCCACGATTGGCCTCAGGGACTTCTTTATGCCTTCCCTCCATTTCCCCTGATACCAAAACTCATACAGAAAGCAATGTCGTTGGGTTGCAGAATGATCCTCATTGCCCCCTACTGGCCTCGACAGATATGGTTCCCATTCCTGCACCATTACCTTCTTGAGCAGCCTTGGACTCTGGATCCGATTTCAGACCTACTGATTCATCAATCAGGCGGGCTGCATCAGTCCTTTCAAACACTCCAGCTCACAGCTTGGTTGCGCCATTTCCAACCTTAGCCAGGCTTCCCAGCATTTCCCCGGCCGTACGTGAAATTATTGTCTCCTCTCACAAGTCCGCCACTAGAATGACTTATGCTAGCAAATGGAAACGTTTTTCTTGTTGGGCAGAGGCTAGGAACATAGATCCCTTTTCAGCCCCAGTCTATGAAATCTTGGAGTTCTTAGCAGAACTTTTTCATTCTGGGTGCGCTTCTGCTACAGTCAGGGTTCAATTAGCGGCCATCTCAAACTTTCATGTTGGGTTGTCTAATGCAAACATTATGTCTCATAAGCTATGTAAAGCTTTTCTAAGAGGGACTACTCTCCATAGACCCCCAGTGAGAGATCCCCCTCCTCCTTGAGACCTAAACTTGGTACTAACCTCCTTAGTTATGCCCCCTTTGGAACCTGCAGCATCCTGCTCCATTAAGTTTTTATCTTGGAAAACTCTGTTTCTGGTAGCTATTACTTCAGCCAGACATATCTCTGAACTTCAGGCATTTTGTGTCCGTCCTCCATACTTAGTTTTTCATAAGGACAGGGTTGCTCTGAGGACTAATCTCTCTTTCCTTCCTAAAGTCTGCTCAGAAAATAATTTAAACCAATCTATAGACCTACCTGTGTTTTTTCCTAACCACACCAACAAGGCAGAATACAAATTACATCAATTGGATGTTCATAGACAATTGTGTTTTTACCTGCATAGGACAAAAGATGCATGGAAGTCGGACCAACTATTCCTTTCCTATGCTCTGGGCAAACAAGGTCTCCCAGTTTCCAAAGTGACCTTATCCAGATGGTTGTCTCACATTCTTACTTTCATCTATCAACTGAGAAACAAAGCGTTATCTATCAAACCAAAAGGTCATTCTACTAGGGCTTTGGCCACCTATGTAGCCTTCCAGTCTAGGTTGCCCATGGACTCTTATCTGTGCAGCTGCTATGTGGGCAAACCCTCATACCTTTATTTCTCATTACAAGCTAGATATGGTCTCCAGGAGCAGAGCTAACTTTGGTTGCACTGTTCTGAAAAGTCTGTTCCAGTGAGCTGCCCAGGATTGTAGGTGCTAGGGACGCTGTCCCAACCAGCAAGAATGAAGGCGAGATAGACAACTTAACATAAAGAAGTTATGTACCTACCATAACATTCCATGTTAGTTGTCTTCATCTCATCTTCTTTCTTGCATCCCACCCTCCATCCACCTATCCTATTGGACTGAGAGGAGTTCAAGTTTCACTGGCTGAGTGTTCTCTGGTTGTTTCCTCTACTGACTTACAGGGTATGACTAGTGTGCTCAACATTTTGTTTGGAGAAGTTCATTCTCTAGCTATGGCTAGGGTTAGCTATTTCAAACGGGATCTGGGTAGCTAGCGCTAGGCATCATGGGGATAAGGGGTAGCCTTGAGCCAGTAAACAGCTCTTGAGCTATAGAAGATGGCCGAGTCGGAGCCGAGGATCAGCTCCGATCCCAACCAGCAAGAAAGAAGACGAGATGAAGACAACTAACATGGAACATTATGGTAGGTACATAACTTCTTTTTGTCACACCAGTGAGCTAAATACCAAAGAAAAGGGGACTCATTAGAGTCCTGAGGAACTCCACTAGTGACTATGACTAAGCTGTTAGATGAAGGTAACACCATCCCCCACCGTGTGTAGTGTCAAAAAGCCAAATTAGCAATTTGTCGAGTAGTAAAGGGGATTAACATTTAATCTCGTAAGCATGTAAACAATGCCTATATAGGGACTATTGTAGAGTGCTCTGGGATTTTCGACATAAGTGGCATGTGCAGAATGTCCCCCAGTAATGGTTTAAATCACACATTTGATAGTCTGTTAGAGCAAGTCAGCAAAACCTATAGATGTTAAGTTGTCAATCTCGCCTTCATTCTTGCTTGATGGGTTCGGAGCCGATCCTCGGCTCCGACTCGGCACTTTGCTAAGCTCGAGAGTCACTTTTACCAGCTCGAGGCAGCCCCATATCCCATGTTGCAAGGCGGTAAGTACCCAGATCTCGTTTGCCGCTTCGCTGATGAGGTCCTCCTTTTGCCAGCTCCTGGTAAGTGTTAGTTTTAAACTACTAGTTGCCCCTAAAATTTAATAATATTCACTTTTCTTTAGAATACTTTCATTTTTACTTAATTGTAATCCCTTTTCTGACTAAAATTATTTTTCCTTCCTCTTCTTTTTAGTCAGGCCTTCATTCCCTCCCATCCCCCCCCCCCCTGTTAGGGTGTGTGTGTGAGAGGTTAATTATTGTTTAATAGATAATCTTTAGTTGTCTGATTGGGATTGTGTGTGTGTACTGTTTTGTGTACAACCATGTCCAAAGAGCAAAGGGTCTCAGGCTTTAAGAAGTGTGACTCGTGCTGTCAGAAGATGCCTCTGACAGACGGTCACACTTCTTGCTTATATTGCCTGGGACCTCTCCACCTGCAGGACTCCTGTGCAAACCTTTGGCCAGCGAGTCCTGCAGGAGAGGAGAAATAAGTTGATTAAGGGGTCTCCTTAAACCGGAGGGCTCTCCGGCCAAATCGGCTCCGAGCAAGACTTCTAAGTCTTCCAAGGCCCAGGCTTCTGTATCTAAGCCGGTGGCCTCGGCTCCGACTCCTTCGGAGTCGAAATCGGCTCCGGCTGGAGCCGATCCTGTCTTGCCAAAATCTTCGGCACTGATGGCTATCGGTGCTGATACTGCTATGGTCACTTTGGTGTCGGCTCTGACTGGCTCCGACCACCATGTGGCTCAGGCTTCGGTGTCGGTGCCGACCGGCTCCGACACCGTTACTGTTATGTCTGTATCGGCTCCGGCTGGAGCCGATGCATCGAAACTTTCATTCGGAGCCGAAAAGTCATCGGCTCCGTCTGGATCTGTGGCTTCTTCGGCTCCGATGGTTCCTTCGAGGAAGAGGTCCAGGTCCCCTTCCTTGGAACCGATACTTTCGGCTCCGGCCTCACCTCTCCTTTTGGAGCGGAGCCGATCATCTAGGTCGTCCAGGCTTTCAGACCATGATTTAGAGAGGGTGGTAAGTAGATTGTTGAAATCACAGGCACTGGCCCAGATGCTTCATAGTCCGTCTCAACAGACGACTATTAGTCCACATCCTCTTCAAGTTCCTCCTTCGACTCTACCTCGGAGTTTGGAGCTGGAGTCTTCGGGGATAGTTACTGCTATGGCTGAGGGGCAGATACCCCCCCCCCTTGCATCTACTCTTATCTCCTCTTCGAGACCTTCCTTGGAGGGATTCGGTGGTCGGGCTTCCCTGGTCTCCTCCGAGGGGGTGAGTGGCATTGGACCCTTGTCCGACCCCGCTCTTCCCCTTGGAGCCTCGGCCTTGGTGAGCTCGGCTCCGACATCTGCCTCGGAGCCTTCCCTTTCGGTGGGCCGGGAGTCGGTTTCTTGAACGGGTTCTCTCGGATCTCCCTGGGAAGGGGCCTTCGAGGTGATGAAGAGTGTGCTGGCCACTGGGCTCAGCCAGCAGTCTATTCCCTTAGCTCCTCCCTCTACAGTGCCTGTCGATATCTCTTCCATCTCTCTTGCTCCCGGACCTAGAGATCCACTACCTCCGGTTTCCCCACTGGGAATAACCCCCTCTTCCGAGGATTCTCCTGACCAGTCAGGAGATCCTCCGCGCAAGAGGACTTGTAAGAGGAAACACCTAGACTCCCCTGAGTCTATCACTTCAGATACCGACTTAGATGAGTCGGAGGGATCCCCAAGATCCCCCTCTGAGGATGTCTCCTTTTCAGACATCGTAGAACTCCTAAAACAGAGAGGAAACTGGCCCTCCACAAATCCCTCTGAGGATGAGTCGGTATACCTAGAGGCGTTTGGATCTCGGCCCTCCACCTCCTGGGTGTCTCCGCCTTTCGACCCCCTTATGGAGGTTATTGCTCGAAAGGCTTGGGCTGCTCCTGACTCTGTAGAGCCAGTTCCTAGGAGGCCATCTAAATTTATTACAGCCTCTTCGGAAAAGCAGTTCCTTATGAAAGGTGTCCCTGTTGATGCCATGGTGGTGGCGGCTGCCACTAAGAAGGAACTTGCAGATCCTTCCGTACCAGTCCATCCTCCTAATAAGGATTCTAGGACAATGGATAGGTATGGCAAGCGGATGTTCTCCATAGCGACCTTTGCCATGCGCTCGCTGAACTATTTATGTCACTTCACCAGACTCCACAGAGACATCCTTAAGGAACTAGGTGAAGTAGTGCAGGATCCTATGGCTGCAGGGGCTCAAGAAAAAATTGCTTCTCAGCTAGGAATCCTTAATTCTATAGCTAACTCCTCCATGCGACTGATATATGCAGCAGATGGAGCGAGTAGAGCCGCGGGTACAGGGGTGGCTCTTAGACGTCAATCCTGGATGCGGCTCTGTAATTTTGCAGATCCCTTTAAGGTGTCCTTCACAAACTCTCCCTTTGATGGGTCAGCTTTGTTTGGCCCTCAAGTGAAGGATACATTGACCAGGTGTGAACAGGACGGCAAGACTCTTTCTGCCGTAGGGGTCCGTTTTTCCACCCCTTCTAGACCTTACCCCAAAGGACAGAAGGGTGGAAAGATGTGGTTCCGCAAATCCCAAGGAGTCACGCCGGATACACGTGGTCAGTTTACCCCTAGAGGCAGAGGGGGGTAATAATAACAGACGCCGCTCTAGAGGCAGAGGGGGTCCAGAAAACCAGGGAAGCAGAGAGCCTCTCTCTGACAAGCCCTCCGAGCATCCCTGAGATGTTGCCCGACTGTCCATCCTTGGAGGCAGTCGGGGGAAGACTGGCGTTCCCTCTCTCAAGACAGATGGGTACAGTCGATTATATCCGAGGGTTACAAAATTCCTTTCGAGGAAAGTCCTTTCTCTCACAAAAATTCCCTTCCAGATGTACCACCCGGTCTAAGGGAAGTTGCAGAGTTAGAAGTATTAAAGCTTCTACAAAAAAGAGCCATTCAGCCAGTTACAACAGACCATTCAGAGCCCGGAATCTACTCAAGATTCTTTTGGTCCCCAAAAGACGGGAGACTGGAGACCAATATTGGATCTCAGCAGACTCAACAAGTCTGTGAGAAAGACAAGATTTCGAATGGTCACACTTCAGTCAATTTTGCCCTTCCTAGAGAAGGACAACTGGATGTGCTCAATAGATCTTCAGGACGCGTACTATCACATAAAAATTCACAGACGCTCCAGAAGATTTCTCCGCTTTCGGCTGGGGTCCAGTCATTTTCAATTCAGAGCCCTGCCCTTTGGTCTCACTACAGCCCCCAGAGTGTTCACCAAATGTATGGCAGTGGTCACGGCTCACCTGAGACGTCAAGGATTCCAGGTGTTTCCGTATCTTGACGACTGGCTCCTTTCAGCCACCACCAGGCATCAACTTCTTCAAGCCAGGGATTACACACTAAATCTCTGCGCTCAATTAGGAATTTCGATAAACTACGAAAAATCCTCCTTATTGCCCTGCCAGTCTATTACCTTCATAGGCGCAAACTTAAACACTGTTCGGATGTCAGCAACCCTCACAGACCAAAGAATCTCAGATATACAAAGTCACGTGAGGATCATCCTTGCCAACAAAAGGGTGTAAGCCAGAATGGTTCTGAAGGTGTTGGGACTCATGGCTGCGGCTATTACCCTTCTTCCCCTGGCCCGCTTCTACATGCGTCTGCTTCAATGGATGTTGTTCACTCAGTGGTCTTACCAACAACTTCGATGCGTCACCAAATCCTGGTGACACAAAATTGCAAGAATCATCTTTCATGGTGGATTACTTCCCCCCAGATTCACCAAGGCAGACCCTTTGTATCCCCGGCCCCGGTAGCCACTGTCACTACGGACGCCTCCCTGATCGGGTGGGGGGGGGTCATTATCAGGGCAGGATGGTTCAATGGACGTGGCAACCGTTCGAATACCACCTGCACATAAATGTCCTAGAGATGAGAGCAGTGCTTTTAACGTTGCAAGCCCTCAACGACTTTCTTCCCTTGGGAACAATTGCAGTTCACACAGACAACATGTCTGTAGTATGGTATATCAACAAACAGGGCGGAACCAAGTCCTACCCCTTGTGTCGAGAAGCTCTCAGACTTTGGCAGTGGGCGATCTCCTCTCATCGGTTTCTGGTAGCAACGCATATCCCTGGGAAAACCAACATTCTAGCGGACAGGTTGAGCAGAGCTATTCTCATGCCTCACGAGTGGTCTCTCAAACAATCTATAGTGGAGGAGATTTTTCTAGAATGGGGCCGCCCATGTTGCGATCTTTTTGCTACTCCCCAAAACAGCAAATGCCCAGACTTCTTTTCTCTTCCCACTGCCAGGCCATCCCCCCAGAGACGCTCTAACCCAGGATTGGCCCCAGGGACTTCTTGATGCCTTTCCTCCATTTCCGCTGATTCCACAAGTACTCCAGAAAGCCACCGTTTTGAGAGCCAAAATGATTCTCATTGCTCCCTATTGGCCTCGACAAATTTGGTTCCCGTTCCTCCATTGTCACCTTTTGGTGCAGCCGTGGCATCTGGACCCAGTGCCAGACCTTCTGATTCACCATTCGGGTCAGCTGCACCGGTCTATCCCTTCTCTCAACCTCACAGCATGGTTGCTCCACTTCCTTCCTTAGCCAGGCTTCCTATGATCTCTAATCCCGTTAGGGATATCATAGTGGCTTCCCTAAAATCCTCTACTAGAAGGATTTATACCAGCAAATGGAAACGCTTCTCTTGTTGGGCAAGAGCTAAAAATATAGATCCTTTTACTGCCCCAGTTCAAGCAGTCTTGGATTTCTTAGCGGAAATCTTTCACGCGGGCTCTTCATCTTCCACGTTCAAAGTTCAGTTGGCTGCTATCTCAAACTTTCATGTTGGGTTTGCAGATCACAACATTATGTCCCACAGGCTTTGTAGAGCCTTTCTAAAAGGAATCTTTCTCTTGAAACCTCCAGTCAGGAGTCCTCCTCCTCAATGGGACCTAAATCTAGTGCTGACATCCTTGATTCTTCCTCCCTTCGAGCCAGCTGTTTCATGTTCCCTGAAATTTCTTTCATGGAAAACACTATTCCTTGTTGCTATTACCTCGGCAAGGAGAGTGTCTGAACCTCATGCTCTCTCTGTTCGTCCCCCTTATTTGATCTTCCCCAAAGACAGGGTATCCTTGAAAACTAATCCAACCTTTTTGCCTAAGGTGGCCTCGAAAAATAATTTGAACCAATCTATTGACCTCCCTGTATTTTTCCCTAATTACTCAAACAGATCGGAACAGAAATTACATTATCTTGATGTTCACCGCCAACTCAGATATTATTTGGACAGAACAAAACAATTCAGGAAATCCGATCAGCTCTTTCTTTCTTATGCTGATAACAAGAAAGGCCTTCCTGTCTCCAAAGTGACCTTATCTAGATGGCTTTCTTCCGTCATCTCTGAGATCTATCAGCTCAGGGGAAAACAGCTGTGCTCGAAACCTAAAGCGCATTCAACCAGAAGCTTAGCCACTTCCACAGCCTTTCAGGCTAGACTTCCATTAGACACTATTTGTGCAGCAGCCACTTGGGCCACTCCTCATACCTTTGTTTCTCATTACAAATTGGATTTGGCCTCCAGGGATAGAGCCAGTTTTGGCTCTACAGTTCTCAAGAGTCTGTTCCATTGAGCCACCCAGGATAGAGGTGCTAGGGACGCGGTCCCATCAAGCAAGAATGAAGGCGAGATTGACAACTTAACATTGAGAAGTTATGTACCTACCATAACGTTCCATGTTAGTTGTCTTCTCTCGCCTTCTTTCTTGCGACCACCCTCCTGCCCCTGGCCTGGACAGACCTTTTTCTCCCTACATGGAAGAATGCTTCTTAAGACCAGACAGTTCTGGTCTTCCTTACCCATCCTTCAGGTTTTTCTGCCTTTCTTTCTTCCTTCTGGGAAGTTTTTATGCTAGGTGTTATTGCCTATAGATAACAAATGAGATCTGGGTACTTACCGCCTTGCATCATGGGATATGGGGCTGCCTCGAGCTGGTAAAAGTGACTCTCGAGCTTAGCAAAGTGCCGAGTCGGAGCCGAGGATTGGCTCCGAACACATCAAGCAAGAAAGAAGGCGAGAGAAGACAACTAACATGGAACGTTATGGTAGGTACATAACTTCTCATTCACAAAACTGTACTGTCTATAGTCAGGTGTTTGTAAATTACAATGTTGCAGTTAATGGAATTGACCAAGGGCTGCTCCATAATTTGAAGATAATTGTCAGGCTTATGAAGCAACAATTTCCTGGGTCATATATGGCACCACCCTTATGTAGAGGCACCACAACCACTATTCTTCAGAGATCAGGCCCGTACCTTGAAAAGGCTGAGATTAAAAAGCTTATGGAGGGTCTAAGCAATAACATAATTTGCACTTTATTGCTCATATCAAGTATAACACAGTTTGTACTAACACAAAGGCAGCTTGGTATATTGCCTGGGCTGATGGAGCTGTTGTCTGGTAATTGTTTCCAGGATATGACTCACTGTGATAATAGGAGAAGCAGTGTTAAAAAAAAAAAAAGGAAAAAAATCGCAACTGTGTTTGTCAGCCAAATGATTGCTATGACTTCCATATCAGAATGGTTATTGCTGATCACTTTGAGTTTGGTACAGTAGTGGATATTACTTCTAATACTCATAATGTAGTTTGTAAAAAGCCTTGCAGTTAACCTTTGAAGAGTTAGCACTTCATATCGTATTCAGTCTTGCTGATTCTAATAATACATTCAGGATCCTTTCAGAACTGTTTGTATTGCTAATGATAAGGTAAGGAGTTTAAACACAGAATCTTGAAGTATTTGGAACAAGTTAATATGATCCTTCATCTTCCAGTACTTCATGGCATGACTCCTTCACTTTCTGTTTGCATACTGTGCGAATGAGCTAATCAGTTAACCTGACTTTGCTCCGAGGATATGGCAGAAATTTGGACCAGCACATGGAATTTTTAAAATTTGACATCTCACTACACTCCCAAAGCTCATGTTCTTAGTTCAGTTATTTGTTTCTTCCCCTTGACATCTTTGAAGTTGGCTTAGGATATAAAAATACTATGCAAACACTACCAAGCAAAAATCCGCAACCTTCTGAACTAGAACTTAGCTGCATACTTGGGAGACTTGCATATGCTCTCCCTTTGCTTCCTTGTAAATTTCTTTTCCAGTCTCTTCCCAGTCTTTTTTCTTATCTCTGAATCTTCGTTATTGTGCAATATTTTATATGCCTTTAACAGCAGCCTCAGTTCTAGATTCAACTGTCCCTTTCTTTTTGCCTGTAGTCTCCATCCCTGGTAGAGAGGGCAGTCCCCAGCTTGTACTTTGAACTTCTTGGCATAATTCCACTCTTAACTTTCCATCTCTAGTTATTTGTTCCCAATACTTTCTTTGTTTTGCCAGGGCGGCCGCCTCACAGCAAGAGGTTCTCCGGTTCGATCCTCAGCTGGGGTGCCTTCTGTGCGGAGTCTGCATGTCCACCCTGTGGTCGCGTGGGTTTCTTCCGGGTGCTCCGGTTTCCTCCCAAAAACTGCTTGTAGGTAGATTGGAGACACTAGTTGGCCCTAGGCATGAGTGCGTGCGTGTATGTGCCTTCTGTGGAAGGTTGGGCACTGGGCTGGCAACTCGACACCGTAAAACTCTACTGCTAATCATGAGCGGACAGGTGATCCGCTGTGGCGACCCCTAACCGGGAAAAGCCGAAAGAAGAAGACACTAACCTGGTTAATGCACAAATTATTATTATTTAATTTATTTATTATTATATTTTAATTTAATTATGTAATTAAATTTATGTAGATTTGCTTTTTACCTTGGAAAACCACAGATAAGAGAGAGAAATACAAAAAAAACTACAGTTACATCAAATAATTCCAAGCCAAGAGCTTGAAATGAATTATTGTGGTATTGAAAGTAAAATTCACAATTCACCTGTCTGCAAGTACAGCATTTATAAATGCAGATGAAACAAGAACAGTATGCAAACAAATTTTGTTTAGCACAGCAGGGCTCCAAGAAGCTCAGTAAGCCGTAGGTGAACATTATAAAAGTGGCGGCCCAGACAACTAAATTCCTTCTATACCAAGCAAACACCTGCTTAAAGGGAGATATGCTTGTCAGTTAACAGGAGAAAAACAAATAGCCAATTAGTAAGTACAGCTGAGGACAAACAGCAACCAGTTCTGGCAGGCAGGGGTGGAGCTGTTCCCCTGTCACCAGAAACAGCATCCGCCACCACCAGGCCCCAAATCATTGAGTCAAGTCTATTGTTACTCTTCTCTTATCTGTCTCTTGTACTCCCATATCTTTAAGCCCTAATTATGGCTTGCAGTGTTGTAACTGCTCTCCAAATGGTGCTCATTGTTAAGCATCTCTCTTTTAGTCAGGTTCATTAACTAGTTCTGATCTACCAGGGTCTCTCTCATGCTTTTTTTGTACTCATGCCTCTGCACAATTTTGTTTTAAGTGTTTTATTTTGCCTGCTTTAAATAATTCTTGCAGCAGTTTTGTAATTGGTATTATTGAGTGACATACCTGCAATTTCTAGTAGTTTCTGTTATTTTTAGAAATGTCACTTATTCAGTTACTAATGTTAGTCTGCTCTTTTTTTTTTTTTTTTTTTTAAACAAATGTTATGACTTCATGTAAATGTCATTTGTATGTCCTCACAAATGACTGATAAATGATTTCAAAATCTGTTTTGTTCTGTGAAGTCCGGGAGAGCTCTCAGCTTTAGCATTGTTAATTTTTCATTGTGAATATATCCCATATAGATGGCATATGAATGTTAGAGATTCATAAATGCAAGTCTAACAACTCTGATAATAAAATTGTAAGTTATTGTTATGTATAGTAATGCTGAGCTTCTTGTATCTCAGAATATTCCACGTGCTCCAAGGTGCAACAATTGTTTGTATATATTTGTTCTTTCCTTAGCACTTGAACTTTTCTTCCAGACGCTGTTCCACACTTTATGTTCTATCTTTTCCAAAACTCTGTTTTATTAAAAAACTCACTCATAATTTGTTTTGTAATCTGTTAACCTTTGTTAAACAGGCAAAATTGTTCATTCCTCTCTTGTAATTTTTGTCAACCCACCCCATTTTCTTAACTTAAATAAGCACTTCTTTTCTTTAGAAACATCTTCATCCCTTCTTTCCTTTGCATTATTTAATTTTTCCATATTGGTTTCATGCTGTATATTCCCATCAGCAGTCTTACTTTAAATGTCTTCTTTCATTGTAACTATAAAGCATAAAATATTCTCGTAAAAATGATCTTCCCACATAGGTTTAGATTTTCATGCTTGTCTCTAATTTGAACTGTTATATCTGATACTTCTCTTCCATCTGACTCAATGTATGTGTTATCAGATCCATACTAGGTACTTTTTTTACAAGCTCTTGGTTCCAGAGCTCAGGCTCCTCCACTGCCCATAATTATTGTTGCTCGTTCGGTCAGGATAAAACAGAATAACAGTCTGTATTGTATTAGAAGACATGCATGGCTTAAGGCACAACCCCTGCCCAGACCATGTTATATCTAAATTGTTGGATGCCCCCTTGCACAAAGATAACTTATTTGGCTCCAAGGCAGAAGAGGTATTAAAAAAGATGGAAGAAAAAGCAAACTCTATGCAAACAGTTAAGGATTTCTTACAAGTCCATCCTCCTAGGTTCAGCAGGCATTGTCCCTCCAAGCACTGGTCCTTTCCTGCTCCGAGTAAACCAGCCCAGCCTAGGCCCCGTGGAAACAGACCCCCCAGACAGCAGCTCCAGGGAATGCAGAGATCTAAGCAATGGACTACTTCCACTTCAAAACCAGGGAGTTCTAAGCCACCCTCTTATGGTAAGAACTCACAATTACTCACCTCCTCCACTTCCCCCCCTCTGCCCACCCTCACTTACCCCTAGGAGGAAAACTCTCCTTTCACTCAAACACCTGGGCCACCTTAACCAAGGCCAGTGGGTTCTGAACATTGTGTCTCAGGGATACAAATTTTCCTTCCATACTCTTCCAACCCCAAAAGGGTTCCCAGCTCTACTACTAAATCAGTGGGCAGAGGCACAAAAGCAAATCCTTTCCCTGCTCTCCATGGGAGCAGTAGAAGCACATTCCTGCAGAACAGATAGGCCAAGGATGTTCTTCATCTCACATTGCTGCAGTCCTTACATATGGGTAGTCCGCTGTCCTTGGTCGGCCCGAATACCAAAGTATTAGGCTGACGTCGGTCATGGGCGCTCAGATCTGACATCAGAGCGTCAGGGTATTAAAGCGCATGACCGACGTCATATCCTCAGTCTTTTTTGCCGCATGGTCCGATGCAGAAGCAGCGTTTGCAAGTGCCGTTCGGCGTTCTGAAATTTTCGTATTCTGAGTTTCAGACCGAAACCAAGTTAGGCTAAGTACCCGTTAGAATATTTTGTTTTTCTTGCCTCAGTTAATTCCGGATGTCAGAAAAAGTGAATAATTGTATTTCTTGTGGGAAACAGATACCGCATAGGGATTACCACTCTCTTTGTATTCCTTGTTTGGGACCTGAGCACGGCGTAGTCGGGTGTCGCTTTGTGCTAGGTTTAATAAGCGCACCATTAAACGAGGTTAGATTGCGCTAGGCTTGTCTTCGTAAGCGGTGTAATTATAATATGCCGCCGGATCCTCCGGCGCCGCTACCGAAGAAGCGCAAAGAAAAATCTTTAAAGTCCAGGCAGGATGAGACGTCCGTTCCGGACGCCGGTTCTTTAGAAACTACGGTGGAATCTGTGGATCCAGCCGAGGTTTCAGTTGAGTCTCAGGGGGAGGCTTTAATTTTGCAAGATGTGGCCTCTCAGGAGTCAGGTCAGGCTGAGGGGGCCTCTCAGGTTGCTGTTCTCCCTTCCTTGCCTAAGGTGGTTAGGCCTTCTCCTTCTGTTTCTATGGCTCCTTCCAAAGGCAGGCCTGGTTTGCCTTCCACGGGTGTCAGTCCTAGTTCTGCTGGTTCTGTGCCTAAAAAACACATGCTTAAAATGGCAGAAGATTTAATTTCTTTAATCAGAGGTTCTATGCCCCCTCCTGATAAGAGGCCTAGGGTGGAGCCAGAGGTGGAAAGTTTGGAGCAGGCTTCAGATTACTCAGAGTCTTCGGCTGAAGACATTCAGGATTTTCCTCCTTATTCTGATTCAGACGCAGAGGATTCCACTCCTTCTGCTTCTCCTCCAGAGGATTTTTCTTTTTCAGAAACCCTGCATTCTATGAGGGAGCATTTTAAATGGGAAGGTCAGGATTTCTCAGATTCCCGAAAGAGGCTTAGGGAATTTTTGTTTTTACCACAACATAGGCCCTTGGCTATACCTCCTGTTTTGGATGTTGTTCAAGACGTTTTCTCCGAGGCTTACCTTAATCCAGACTCTCTGCCTCCTGCGCCAGTTAAGCCAGACAGGTATTACAGGGTACATGAGGCTCATAAATATCTGTATAAGAGTCCAAGGGCTGACCCAGAAACTATTAGCCAGGGACCTAAGGGTGTCAGGGCTTCTGTTGTAAAGAATCCAGTTCCTATGGATAAAGATGCTAGAGCTCTGGATAGATGGGGTAAGAAAGTGTATACCTCTTCCACTTTAGCAATGAGGGCTTTGAATTGCCAGTTTCATATGTTGAAGTATCAAAATTTTCTCCTTACTCAACTAAAATCTAAAGTGGATGCTTTGGCAGAGGGCATAGAGTGTAAAGAACTACAGGATTTGGTACATGCCTCTGAACAGGTGGGTAAGCATTCTTTGCAGTGTGGTTTCGATGCTTTACAGGCTTCTTCCAGGGTGGCTGCCACTGGTTCAGTTATTCGCAGGCACGCCTGGCTTAAGGATCAGAATTTGTCAGAGCATGTTAAAACTAGAATTTTGGATGCTCCTTTACAGTCTGAAGTTTTGTTTGGTTCTCCTGTGGAGTCTGTCTTGAAGAAAATGGAAGACAAGGCTAAGTCTATGCAGACTGTTAAAGATTTTTTGCAGGTGCAGCCTCCTAAGTTTAGCAGGAATTGGCCTACTAAGGGATGGGCTTATCCTTCTTCTGATTCACAGTCTAGGGGTAGATCTAGACGTGGTAGGGACAGAGCTCAGAGTACTTTCAGGCCTAGAACATGGAGTTCACCTGCACAATCTACAGGTGAGGGCAGGGGCCAGTCCTTTCGTAAACAGGCCGAATGACCTGCATTTTCAGCTGCCAGATTCTTCCTGTCTGGCAGCTCCTTTGGGAAGAAAGTTGGCACTCTTCAAGCAAAACTGGCTTTTAGTCACCCAGGACAAATGGGTGTTGGATATTATAGACCGAGGCTACAAGTTTTATTTCCATACATTGCCTCCTTTCAAAGGCATGCCAGACGTTCCTCCTCAGCAAAGGGTAGAGGCTCACAAGCAGATTTCTTTACTTCTTCAAATGGGGGCTATACAGTAGGTCCCTCTGTTAGAAGTGGGCCTAGGATTTTATTCTCGCCTGTTTCTAGTACCAAAGAAAGGAAACACTTGGAGGCCGATTTTGGATTTATCTAACCTCAACACATACCTGGACATTCCAAAATTCAAAATGTTGACGTTGCAACAACTTCTACCTCTGTTGGGCAAAAATCACTGGATGGTAACTCTGGATCTCAAAGAGGCTTATCTTCATGTTCCTATCAGGCCCAGTTGCAGGAGGTACCTGCGTTTTCGGGCTGGGACTTTACATTATCAGTTCTCTGCATTGCCCTTTGGCTTATCTACTGCACCCAGGGTGTTCACAAAGGTTCTGGCTCCAGTGATAGCCTTCTTACGGTTAAGAGGAATACAAATTTATCCTTATTTGGACGATTGCCTGATTCTTGCTCAAGACAAGTACGAACTTCATCATCTACAGTATGTGATGGCAGTGTTAAGGTGCCTAGGGTATTCTGTGAACGAAACAAAGTCCAGTCTAGTACCCTCTCAGGAAATGTGCTTTCTGGGTGTGAGACTGAATACAGCTTCCCAGATGGCTTTTTTGACCCCGGACAAGCAAAAGAACCTTACTCTTTACTTCCATCAATTGTCTGTACGGTCCAGGCTGACTGCAAGGACAGTCCTTCAAGCCTTGGGGTTCATGGCATCTTGTATTCTGGTGCTTCCCAATGCCAAACTGCATATGAGGAAGCTACAATGGTATCTCAAAAATGTATGGACACAACACTGCCAAGATCTGGACACTGTCATTCAAATAATACCTTGCATTCAAAAGGAATTTTTGTGGTGGGCTCAGGAATGTCACCTAAACAAGGGACTCTGTGACCCGACCAGAGGCGTCAGATTTTAACGACAGATGCCTCGGACAAGGCTTGGGGAGCACACCTCAATGGAAAATGGGTTCAAGACACGTGGCCTGCCAGACTTCAACATTTACATATCAACTTGAAGGAGATGTTAGCAGTCCAATTTGCATTGATGGCTTTCAAGGATTTACTTCACCCAGGGCAAGTGTTGATTCAAACAGACAACACAACTGTCATGTGGTACATCAACAAGCAAGGGGAACCCATTCACCCTCTTTGCAGGCAAGCAATGATTTTGTGGGAGACTGCTCTCAGTTTACACCTCAATCTTCAGGCAAGGTTTCTACCAGGAGCACAGAACTCCTTAGCAGATGTTTTGAGCAGACAGATAGTGGATCCCCACGAGTGGAAATTGGATCCTCATGTATTTCGAAAATTGACAGTGATATGGGGAACTCCAGACATAGATCTGTTCGCTTCTCCACTAAATTTCCAGTTGCCAAAGTTTTGCACAAAAATGTTTCATCCCACAGCTTGGAAAGTGGATGCTCTATCATTCAGTTGGAGCAATCTTCACGTCTATGCCTTTCCGCCTCTGCCTCTCCTCCCCAAGGTACTCTTGAAGGTCAGACAAGACAAGCCCTCCATGATTCTAATAACTCCAAATTGGCCTCGATAGCACTGGTACCCTCTGCTGAGGAGTTTAGTACGGGAGACTCCATGGCCTTTGCCTTCGATTCCGCACCTTTTGTCACAGGAGGGCAATCATTTCCTCAATGTCAGGATTCAGTCCCTGCATCTAACAGCCTGGCATATTCTGCTCTAGACCCTGGAGGGTCGCAGCTTCCACAACAAGTTTTGAATGTTATTTTGGAGGCCAGAAGGCCTAGTACAAGGAAAGTTTATGCTGATAAATGGAGGAGATTTTTAATTTGGAGCAAAACAAAGGGCTTTGATGTTTCCAGGCCTGATTTAAGTGTTTCTCTTCAATATCTTACAGAATTATTAGACAAGGGTTTGTCTTTCTCCTCTATAAAAGTTCATGCTGCAGCCATTTCTGCTCACTATGACTGTGACCCTCCATTATTCTCTCATCCTTTGTTTAAGCAATTTCTTAGAGGGGCAAAGAACATAAGACCCCCAATGAGAGCTCCTACTCCTGCCTGGGATCTCAATTTTGTGTTGGAAAACTTACTTTACCTCCTTTTGAACCTGCAGCTACTGCTGAGTTAAAGTTTTGTCTTGGAAGACTGCTTTTTTGTTGGCCATTACGTCTGCTAGAAGGGTTTCTGAATTACAGGCTCTTATGGCAGTTGACCCCTTCCTAATTTTTCATAAGGATAGAGTATCTCTGCGTACTAATCCTACTTTTATGCCTAAAGTGGTTTCAAATGTGGCCTTGAACCAATCAATTCATTTGCCTACTTTTTATGCAGATCCCCAAAATAAAGGGGAGAAAATTTTGCACACTTTGGATATTCACAGGCAGTTCGTTATTATTATTTGAGCAGGACTAAAGGGTTCAGACAGTCTCAGCAGTTGTTTGTTTCTTTTGCTTTGGGTTCTCAGGGGAAACCTGTTTCAAAACAAACTATTTCTAAGTGGATTGGCTTTTGTATTGCAATTTGTTATTCTCATCATGGTAAGGAGATTCCGGCTGGAATCAATCCTCACACCACTAGGGCTACTACCACTTCTACAGCTTTTTTAAGGGGAGTAGCTACTAAAGATATTTTGGAAGCAGCTACTTGGAGTTCAGTGCATACTTTTTCTAAACATTACCACCTTCCTCTTTATTCCAAATCTAGGGCTGGATTTGCCGCTGCAATCTTACAGGGCATTTTGGCAGCTCCCAATGCTTTATGATTTTGCCAGCCTCCCTTTACCTCTGCTTTGGGATTCTACCCATATGTAAGGACTGCAGCAATGTGAGATGAAGAACATAGTACAGTTTTGTACCTACCATAAATGTAGATGTTCAAGATCCACATTGCTGCAGTCCAATTTACCTCCCTCCTTCCCTCTGTAGTTTGGAATGGTTGTATGGTTTGGGTGGTAGCTGTTATTTGTACATGCCTTTTGGGAAGTATTCTATTTTTGGCTGTGGCCTTTCTTTTTAGGGCCTTCTGACATCTGGGGCAAGAAAAGACTGAGGATATGACGTCGGTCATGCGCTTTAATACCCTGACGCTCTGATGTCAGATCTGAGCGCCCATGACCGACGTCAGCCTAATACTTTGGTATTCGGGCCGACCGAGGACAGCGGACTACCCATATGTAAGGACTGCAGCAATGTGGATCTTCGAACATCTACATTTATGGTAGGTACAAAACTGTACTTTTCTACTCCAGACTTTTTCTGGTGCCCAGAAAAAAAGGGCACCTGGCACCCCATCCTCAATCTATCCATTCTAAACACCTTCCTGGTGATCCCAAAATTCAGAATGCTCTCCCTGCAGCAGCTGCTACCCATGCTCTCCAAGGAACTTGGGTTGCCACCCTAGATCTAAAAGAGGCCTACCTTCACATCCCTATCAGGGAATCATGCAGGAAATATCTCCGCTTCAGGGCAGGATCTCAGCACTTTCAGTTCTGTGTGCTGCCTTTTGGCTTATCTACTGCTCCCAGAGTTTTCACAAAATGTCTGGCTCCGGCCATTGCCTTTTGCAGACAAAGAAATATTCAAATTTAGCCATACTTAGATGACTGCCTTATTCAAGCAGACAGCCAGAAAAAGCTGCTCAAGCACCTGGCATTTGTAAAGACCCTACTAACCTCCCTAGGGTGCACAATCAGTGAAAAGAAATCCACACAGGTGCCCACCCAAAGGATAATCTTCCTGGGAGCAAGTCTGGACCAGGCGTCCTAGATGGCATTCCTTACACCAGAGAAACAAATTTTCCTGACAACCTACTTCTCTCAAGTAGCCACCAGGCTTCAGCTATCTGCAAGCTCTGAGGTTCATGGCATCTTGCATTCTACTCATTCCATGTGCTAGACTGCATATGAGGAAACTTCAGTGGTACCTAAAGAGCCTTTGGTGTCAACACTCTCAAGACCTGGAAACTCTTCTACCTATAATTCTTTGCCTCAAAAAGGAATTTCTTTGGTGGGCAACAGCATGCCCCTACAACAAGGGGCCACCCTTCTCCCCACCCCCTGCTGCCCAGACCCTCACCACAGATGCATCAGACTATGCTTGGGGTGCACGCCTGGATGGCAGGTACATACAGGGCCAACGGAGCCCTCAGGAAATCCCTCTCCACATCAGTCAAAAAGAGATGATGGCTGTGCAGCATGCCTTGATAGCTTTCATGACCCTTCTCTCTCTCCAGGGGTTCTCCTGATAAAAACAGACACCACTGTGATGTGGTACATCAACAAGCAGGGAGGGACTCACTCCTACCCTCTATGCAGGCTGGCCATGACCCTTTGGCTCACAGCCTCCTCCATGCAACTACATCTGATAGCATAATTTCTACCAGGCTCTCTCAACTCTCTGGCAGACCAATTAAGCAGAAACCTTCTGGACCCACACGAGTGGCAACTCAGCAGAAGTGCCTTCACCCTAATAACTCAGAAATGGGGAAACCCGAAGGTCAACCTCTTTGCCTCCTACAACAACCATCAGCTCAGCAAATTCTGCACCAGGGAGCATCACTACATGACTCGGAAAGTGGATGCCCTGTCCTTCCCCTGGGTCAATCTATCGGTCTATGCCTTTTTTCCTTACCTCTCATCCCCAGGGTACTGCTCAAAATAAGGGAGGAAAAATCTTGGACCATTCATATAGCTCCAGACTGGCTTTCACAACACTGGTACCCCTTGCCTCCATGGCATCTCCCTCAGATTCCAAATATCCTGACCCAGAGGGAAGGGGAATTCATGCATCTCAATTTGGCAGCTTGGCTTATTCCCTAACCCCAGACTGATCTGCCATCCTCAGTAAACAGGTTCTGGATGTTATCCTTGAGGTCAGACGTCCTAGTACCAGAAAGTCTTATGCAGATAAATGGAAAAGGTTCTGCACCTGGATCTAGGCTAAGGGAGCCAATACGGCACAGCCCTCCACCCCTCTCATCCTGGATTACTTAGCTGACCTACTACACAGTGGTCTCTCTTTCTACTCTATAAAAATTCATGCCTATGCTATTTCTGCTCATTTTCCCACTGAGCAGCCCTTTTTCTCTCAAATCCTTTGATCAAACCGTTCCTCAGAGGGCTAGCAACTTGAGGCCCCCAGAAGGGTACCAACACCAGCTTGGGACCTTAACTTTGTCCTGGAAAAACTCACCCTGCCCCCTTTCGAACCAGCTTCTTCTGCTGAGCTAAAATTTCTCTCCTGGAAGACAGGATTCCTTCTGGCCGTCACCTCAGCCAGGAGAGTGTCTGAGCTGCAAGCACTCATGGCTGTGGAACCCTTCATCATCTTCCATGCTGACATGGTATCCCTCATAACTAACCCATCCTTTACGCCCAAGGTGGTTTCCAGTGTGGCTCTCAACCAATCAGTTCATTTGCCCACCTTTTTTCCTAATCCCCAGAACAAGGGGGAAAGGATTCTTCACTCACTAGATGTGCATAGACAGCTCAGATTCTTTCTGGACAGGGCTAAATCCTTCAGAAAGTCTAATCAATTGCTGGTAAGCTTTGCTACAGGGGCAGAAGGCAAGGCCATCTCCAAACCATTTCCAAATGGATAGCACACTGCATCAATTTCTGCTGCAAACAGCATGGAAAGCTTCCCCCCAAGGGGGTCAGGACACACACCACCAGAGCAGCCTCCACCTCTGCAGCTTTCCTTAGAGGAGTGCCCACCAGGGACAATCCTGGAGGCTGCCACCTGGACATCTGTTCATACTTTTACCAAGCATTACCACCTGACTCTCTTCTCCAAATCCAGGGCAGAGTTTGCCACTGCAGTCTTGCAGGGCATCCTAGCCAGCCCCTAGTTTCCTTGACTGCCTCCACCCATTTCTTCAGGTTTGGGAATCTACCCAAATGTGATGACTGCAACAGTGAAACACGAAGAACATAGTACAGTTGTGTACACTTAACATAAATGTAGATGTTGAAGTGTATTCACTGTTGTAGTCCTGGTTTCCCTCCCTCCATCCCCCTCTATTCTATTTCTTTCCTTATAAGGGACAGATGGTATTTATTTCCCACTGGTAGGGTTCTTCCACCAAAACCGGCCCTCCTACCTTGGGGGCTGCTGACAGGTTAGGGCAAGAAAAACTGATGTAATGGTGTTGGTTGCCTTACTTTATACTACTGACAACCTGACGTCAGTCCTCAAGCGACAGCAACCGACACAGAAATACTAAGTCTCTGGTATTTGGGCTGGCCGAGGGCTACCCTGGCAGGGATATCCCAAATGTGATGACTCAACAGTGAATACACTCAAACATCTACATTTATGGTAAGTGTACACAACTGTACTTTTTTGGACATCATAGTATCTCAATGTAGGTGGATTAGCAGTTTGCTGTTTGAGGTTATCAAATACTGTCTGATGCTGTTCTGGCAATGACCAGGCAACATTTTTGCATGATAACTCTCTGAAAGGTACTGATAACTCACTAAAGTCCAGAATAAATTTGCCCAAATTGTTAACCATCCAGAGGGAACGCTGTAGGGCTTAGACATTATCTGGAGCTGGTATTTCAAGAATGACTGCTTGTTTGGAAGGGTCTGGTCGTAATCCTATACTGGTAAATAAATGACTTGCATAAGTAACTTGTGGTAGCCTGAATTTACATTTCATAGGATGAGCTTCAAGTTCACTTCACGTGCTCTGTCCAGAACTTTCCTGAGCTTTCTGTAATGCTGTGCTTCTTCATTACCTCCAACTAGTAAATCATCCACTATTATAGCACACAGATAACCCCCCAAAATTTGCTCCATTGCATGCTGAAAGACTTCACTGGCAGAATTTGTTTATTTATCTACCAGATGGAGTATTGAAGATTTGCAATCAAGCATTACTTGCCAGAATGAACTCTGCATCCAAGACAGAAAAAACAGTGGCAGTTGGCCTGAGGGCAGCAACCTCCTCGACTGTACGCATAGGATGATGAGATCTCTTTAATGCTTTGTTCAAGTCTCTTGGGTCAATGCATATTGTGATTTCATCTGAGCTTTTCTTATGACCAACTGCTATGAAAGACACCTGCTCAGTTGGTTCTGTGACTGGACAAATCACACCTTGCTGCACCTTTTTATCTAACTGGACCATGACTTTGTCCTGCATAGCTATCGGAATGCTTCTCACTGGTCTGACACTGGACTGTACTCTGGGTCTACTTTCATGGAGTACACAACTGGAAGTTTGCCTAGCTTGTCATCGAAAACATCAACATATTCTGAGAAAATAGCATCAGTGAAGCTGGAACTAGGACATGTGCTTACATGTTGGACTTCTTTGGTAAAGGAAAGCAGTTTCATTCTTAAACTGTCTCTAAGACCTAATAATTACTGCATAGGTCTTCTGACTACATAAAACTGTAAGCTGAAACTGTTCCCAGCCAAATTGCATGAAAGCATTACTGACCCTTAGGTCTGAATCTCGTCACCTCCATAAGCAACAAGCTTTGCACAATCAGCCAAATTAAGTTGTTCACCAGCTCTTAGTCCAGCAAATGTTTTTGCTGACTTAATATTACACTCCGAAGCAGTGTCTACTTTGAGCTCTATGGGTTTTCCATTGATCAGGACAGCACCAGGGGGGTGGCAGTAAGCGACTCTGTATGTGTACTGGCCCCTTCCTGTGGGTCACCCCGGTTGTGACGGGTGCCAGTCCTGACCGGCATCCCATATCATCTGGCAGCTAGGACTCTAACATACTTTTCCACCCCTCTCCTCAACTGTGGGAATCCTCCCACAGGTGATGACTGCAACAGTGAAACACGAAGAACATAGTACAGTTGTGTACACTTAACATAAATGTAGATGTTGAAGTGTATTCACTATTGTAGTCCTGTTTTCCCTCCCTCCATCTCCCATGTAGCATCTTCCCCTAGGGGGGACATAAGTTTCCTACTGTAGCTTTTAGCCACCGGGGCCACTTTTTCTTATTTCCTTGTGCTTCTGATGGGTTAGGGCAAGAAAATTGATGTAATGACATCTGCTGCCTTGCTTTATAGCACTGATGACCTGACATCAGACTACAGGTGACTGTAGCCGACGCAAAAAACATTGACCCTGGTATTCGGGCCGGCCGAGGGCTACCACAGCAGGGATAACCCACAAGTGATGAATGCAACAGTGAATACACTTGAATATCTACATTTATGGTAAGTGTACACAACTGTACTTTTTCTGTATTGTCTTGGAAGTGTTTTATGAGTTCCAGGATCTGCAAAGATCTGAGGGAAAGCCCGAGTGTATGTATTTTCATAGGTAAATGCTAAATACTGCTAGCTTTCAACAGTGGGGGGGGGGTGATTACCTGGGATAGAGTCAGATGACAAGAAATTGTCAGTCTGCAAGCTATCCCAGCACTAATATTTGAGATATTAATTTAAGAACTCTCAGAGAGACTGGTCATTCTGTATTCTGTCTTTGACCTGACATCAGCTAGAGGATCTATTCACCACATCTGTCTTGCTGCTCTAAGTGTACTAGGGTATAGTAATACTCTTAGATATAGTCAGGAATATAACAAAGCTTAGCTTAGGTATTTTCTTCATTTAAGACTGTCCTGCAATATTATTTTAAATATTTCCTGTGATTTTGAACTCTGACGTTACCTTGATTATATACTGAACATTTTCTTGTTCTTGTATTTACTATTAAATCTATTTAAACCTTTCATTGTGGTTGATCTGTCTAGAGATATTTAAGTTCTGGGAGTACTTGCGTGTATATTTGGTGACACTGTGTAGGCCACTCTTAATAGCCTTGCTCTTGGTCAAACTACCATTTGTATTGATAGTAACATTACACAGTAAGATTGGACACCCTTTGTTAAGGTCCTTAAAGTAGCTGATAAGAGTTGGCTGGTGGCGGTGATAACTACCTTATAGTCTGGGCAAAAGGGGGCATAGCTAGTAAACTTCTGCCAACCTTTCCCATGTGTATGTGCATTTGTAAATCAAACCTCAGTGTGTGTCTGTCAGCTACTTGGGCAGAGACATGAAGCACTGGCTGGACAGAGAGGGTGCTACAGACCTTGGCTTAGCCACTCAGCTGAGATCTCAACTCTATAGCTGTGGCAGTGGGGAGTCTTATTGGGGATCTGGAGAAAGAGGGATAAGCCACCCCCAACTGACTGTGGTGTCTGTGTGCTCTTAAGGGAAATTGCTCTTGATGCAGAGAGCTGCATCTGGTAATACTCTGTGTGTGTGTACTTGTCATCCTCCCAATTTACATACCCCACTGTTGCCAGTGGTGAGGCTTGACGCTACTTGATTACTGGTCCAGTGGTGGGGTGTCACACAGCTTACTGATACTCTAGGCATCAAATATTGCTTGTTCATATTTGTATTAATAATTCTAAAACCATGCTACGCAAGCAGTATAAATGTTGTTTCTCTAAATATCTCAACAAGCAAGTAGCACAGACGGAACTGCTTACTCTTGTATGAAAACTATCAGTTGGATGATTAAACTGCTGCTTGATTGTAAGTGTAACTTGAGTGGTTGCTGAAATAATATAAGTTGTTTATAAAATAATGCTAAATTAATAATTACTTTGTGTATTTTAACTTATAAAATCCACTTTAAGACCTGTAACCTAAAGAATACTACTACCACTGTAAAATAGTTTGTGCTGAAGAGCTTGCCTTTTACACTTTTATAGTAACCTAGCCCCGATGGTTGCAGAGTTATGAACATTTGTTTAAAATGTAAGGACATAATTTGATTCTGTCAAAAAAAAAAATCTTTTTGCTCCACCCTCTGGAAACTTCCTGAGCTGGCGGGAACGCATCAAAGTGCTTTTTGCTATATTTTTGTGGAAAAAAACAGAGACTTTAAATCTTTAAATTTTTGCCAAAGTTTGCTGCTTATTTTCCACAGGAAAGAAGCACCATTTTCGGCTTGACCAACAAGCTACTATTTCCGAGGTCGGTCCTTCTTCCAGCCATGAAAAGAAAAACTTGAGCGAACAGCATTGCAACCACAGCAGGCTAGCAATGTGCTACAGCCGCAAGTGGGTGACTATCTTGAGGCCATACCTTGTTCCTCAGACCACTCATCTTTTACCCTGGAACCCTCTGGAGTAGCACCTACAGACACTATGGACCAGGGTTTAGCCACATTCCCTGAGGCTGTTAGGGGTCCCCTCATTAGTCCAGGAAGAGCTACTGTTGTTGGTCTTGGGAGAGAGAAGAGGGAAGGCTTCCCTGTTTAGTCAGAATATTGTGCCCATCCTTGGGGAAGCTGCTGCTGCCAATAATGACACTGTTGGCCCTGTGTTTCCTGTCAAAAAGAAAGAGAAAACTAAACATGTACCTACCCTTCCTCACATTTCCTTTGACAGGAGTAGTTTTACTGGGTTTGGCTCAGGGTTTACATCAGGCTAATGGTGCTTCTTATAATGCATTTTTTTGTGAAAAAAAGTTACCTCTTTTCCAGAAGAGATTCAAGATTCTTAATATGGACAGGAAGACAGGGACAGACAGTGGTTTCTCCTCAGTTTTCTGATTGATACTCAGAGGAGAGCTCAGTTTCTGATTCTGCCTGTGGTGGGTTCTCTTTCCTCAAGATTATTTCCAGAATACGTCGGTATTTTCGGTGCTAGAGTTTGTCAGTCCCTCAGAAAGTACTGTGAAGCATTACAGGTGGAATTTCTAGAACCTTCACCCATTCCCCCAGTTTTGTTAGCTTTTGTGGGGGATGTGTGTGTCACTGTCTGCAATTTTCACGATAGCCTGTTTGCCCTTAACAATCAAATAGAATGCATAAAGATCCTCAGTCTTTTAAGTTCTTATACACTCTTCCCAAACCGAAGCAAGCAGCTGTATTTTTAGTTAATCATACTGCTGCTAAACATTTGGTTAACTCCAATCCTACCCATTCCAACAAGGATGAAAAGATAATTGAGAAGCATTGAAAAAACAATGTATGCTTCTGCATCTTTGATTTTCAGAATTTTGAATTATCAGGCTCATATGTTAGTTTTTCTGAGTAATTGTGAAAGTATGAGGAATGTTTTGTCTGCAATTTTTTCTTGTGATGAAAAAATTATTTTAAATCATTTAGTTTCTTCTACTGATCAAGCCACTAGTCGTTTATAGTGTGTGTTTGACTCGGTTGATGCTCCTTCTAGGGCTATGGCCACTGGTGCTCTTGAAGAGGTTTGTCTGGCTGTATTGTCAGAATCAATCAGATGATTTCATAAATGAGATTTTTAATTCTCCTTTGGGTAGAGATTTAGTTTTTGGTTCATCTGTTGCAGAGGTTATCAGAAAGTCTGATGAAAGGGTTAAGTTGATTCAGGGAAGCTCTAGACTTTAACCATTAATTTCCAAATTTTCAAAGGGATTCTCTAGCTTATCATCCAGTTTTGGCAATAAGTAGCATAAACAGTTTCAACAAAATGCTGGTAAACATTTAAAAAGAAGTAGTGGTGGTTAGGATTTAGGAATCCCCACCTCCAAAACCAAGGATAGTCCAACAAGTCAGAATGATTATTTTAGTGACCTTGAAACCCCCTCCTATCCTGGCAGTCTGTTTTCCCTCCCAGAGGATCTGAATTACCATTTTTCCCTTTGGCAGCAGATATAGTTTCAAACAAATGAGCTCTGAAGATCTTTCATCAAGGTTACAGATGACAGTGGGATGAGATCCCCTCCTTTCTAGGGAGTAATTCCTTATCTACCAGACCAGATGCTTTTATTTCCCTCTGTGTGTCCACATGCAGAGTGATAGAACCAGTCCCTCCTTTCCAGGTTGGAAAAGGTTTTTATTCAGGGATGATTTTAGTGCCAAAGAAAGAAAATGTTTAGAAACCAGTTCTGGATCTTTCCTTTCAAAACCTTTTGTGATAGTGCCCAAATTCAGAATGATATCGCTTTACAACATGTTGCTTGTTCTTTTTCTTTCAGGTTTCCTGTTAACACTTGATTTAAAAGATGTTTATCATTATCATATCCTTGTTTATACAGCCTTCAGGGATTTCTAAGGCTTTGTGTTTGGATCACAGCATCAGTTTTCTGCCTTATTTTTAATTTCTCTAATTAATTTCTTCTAATTAAATCTTCATAGATATTTCTCCAAAATGTGTCTTCTTTTTCAATTAATTTTCCTTGTTTCCCATTTCTCTATAAAACTTTTTTGGGTCATCAGTAAATTGCTTATTTTGTAGTTTTCCTTTATATTTAGCTACGTATCTTTTACGTTTTTCTGCCTGTCCTGTTATTTTTAGTTTATTTGCCATAGTGCACAATAGATCCTAATCTGTTATAATACTGCATGCTGCTTTTATCACGTCTGTCTGTGAGTATTTTTGTTGATCTGTTCCCTCTTCTGTAATCTTCTGACACTGGTACTTCTTGTCTTAATTGCTTTATAGTTTTCTCTATTTAATACTTCCATGATGGTATTTGATTTATCTCCTTCCTTTCCTTTAATGCCCTGTGTTCTTGTGGTAAGACTTTATTTGTTATTAATTTAGCTGTGCAGTAATATAACCTATTTACTTTTGTTATATTGCATGAATCTCTATGGAGAGTCCTAATTACAGTGTTCATTTGTTTTATCAAACTCCTAACTTTTTGGGTATAATTCAAGACCTTCTGTAGTCTATTTCTTTCATTGATCCTAATATGTCTATCCATCTCTATTAAATCAACCAACTCTTCTCTTAGATCATTTTCTTCTAGGGCACATTCTTTGTTCTCCATTTCCTGTGGGCATTCTATAGAAATTTCCAGTGCATTTTCCTCTGCCACATTCTCTTCAGTTTCATCCTGTCATCCATTGCTCTTTCATATGGGAACTCAGTGTCCTGTCACTCCACAACATTGACTGTGTCAGAGTTGCCACAGTTTCCTGTTCTTTCCCATGCTGTCCATTTCCAAGCCTTATCCACAACACACGCTGAAGTAGTTCAGTATGCGGATAATTCAACTTTAATCTGCTCAGCAGATACCTTACCAGACCTCCAAATAGTAGCCCAACAAGCTTTTAATAATATAGAAATATATCTAAGTAAATCGCAACTAATCCTCAACCCCAAAAAAGACACAGTTAAGACTATTTACCACACATCCTTTCACCATTCTCTCAGCAAGCAACACGGTCATCCAACCAGTTGAGCACACAAAACTTGTTGGTGTGAAAATCGACATCAAACTCAGATTTGACCAGCACATAGCCTTCACAATTAAAGTTCACGTCATGCTTTGCTCACTGTGCAGAAGCAATCCATTCCTCACTGACAATACGAGACCAGCCATATCCAGAACCCTCCTCCTCTCTATGCTTCTATATGCTTTCCCCTTCTTTACCAACTTAAAAAGCTCAGACTTAACCAAATTGGAAACTTGCTACAACAAAATAGCTTGCTTCGCAGCCAGCCTTCCCACCAAACCCACCATTGTATTGCTCTACATAAATTAAATTGGCTCGAGCTATCTAACCTTCTCCATCTCTACCAACTTAAATTCACGCATACACTAACATCTTCCATCCTGACAGTTGCCCATCCCTCAATGAACTTGTTCCCCACTCATGGCCACGAAGTCTAAGATCTGCAGACAGAAGCTTTCTCACAGCAAATAAAGCTAACACTCACGGTAAAGCCCTCTTATCAAGTCAAATAGCCAAATTATGGAACTCTCTACCCCACACCCTCCAAAACACACCTGAAGCTACCAGTTTCAAACTACTATTTGAACATCTATACAAAAACTGGCATTGCTTCTGCGCCAAACCTGACTGAGAAGATATCTATAACTCTCTCAACACACTCCACTCCATACTTCATTTTCTCCCTCTTCTCAGTGTTATTACTACTCAAAAATATATGTACATATGTGTGTGTGTGTATGTATATATATATATATATATATATATATATATATATATATATATATACGTGTGTGAGCATATATATATATATATATATATATATATATATATATATATGTAATATATACACACACACATACATTTAAAGAAAATATTCTTCATACATATTCTTTAGTATGTACACAGTACTAATTTTATTTTTCTCAGTGATCATTACTGAAATGCTTGTGATTTCATTTTTAACCTGTATCTACTAGAAAACTGTATTGACATCTTCTTTGTATAGACTAAATAGATGTGTTTTCTGCATCTTACTGTATATATGCGAAGAGTGTTTTGGAGGTGAAAAGGGTGTCAGATAGAGTGATGTTTATGAAGCTGGAAATTGATGCTGTGTAATGATGAATGTTGTTAGTGCATATGCTCCACAAGTTGGGTGTGCAATGGATGAGAAAGAAAAATTTTGGAGTGAATTGGATGAAGTGGTGATGACTGTACCCAAGGGTGAGAGAGTGGTGATTGGAGCAGATTTAAATGGACATGTTGGTGAAGGGAACAGTGGGGATGAGGAAGTGATGGGTAGGTATGGTGTTAAAGGAGTGCAGAAGGTCAGATGGTAGTGGATTTTGCGAAAAGGATGGATATGGCTGTGGTGAATACGTATTTTAACAAGAGGGAGGAGCATAGGGTGACATACAAGAGTGGAGGAAGATGCACACAGGTGGATTATATCTTATGTAGGAGGGCCAGTTTGAAGGAGATTAGAGACTGTAAAGTGGTGGCTGGAGGAAGTGTAGTTAGGCAGCATAGGATGGTGGTTTGTAGGATGACGTTGGGGATCAAGAAGAGGAGGAGGAGTGTGAGGGCAGCACCAAGGATCAAATGGTGGAAACTGAAAAAGGGTAATTGTGAGGTGGAGTTCAGGGATGAGTTAAGACAGGCACTGGGTGGCAGTGAAGAGTTACCAAATAGCTGGGTAACTACAGCAGAGCTAGTAAGGGAGATGGCTAGAAAGGTGCTTGGTATCACATCAGGATAGAGGAAGGACGACAAGGAGACATGGTGGTGGAATGAGGAAGTACAGAAGAGTATACAGGCAAAGAGGTTGGCAAAGAAGAAGTGGGATTGTCAGAGAGATGAAGAAAGTAGGAGTATAAGGAGATGAGGTGCATGGCAAAGAGAGATGTGGCGAAAGCTAAGGATAAGGCATATAAAGAGTTGTATGAAAGGTTGGACACTAAGGAGGGAGAAAAGGACCTGTACCGATTGGCTAGACAGAGGGACCGAGCTAGGAAAGATGTGCAGCAGGTAAAGGTGATAAAGGATAATGAGGGAAACATACTCATTAGCGAGGAGAGTGTGTTGAGGAGATAGAGTACTTTGAGGGGGTTGATGAATGAAGAGAATGAGAGGGAGAGAAGGTTGGATGATGTAGGGATAGGGAATCATGAAGTACAATGGATTAGCAAGGAGGAAGCAAGGATAGCTATGAAGAGAATGAAGAAGGGAAAGGCTGTTGGCCCAGATGACATACCTGTGGAAGCATGGAGGTGTTTAGGTGAAATGGCAGTGGAGTTTTTAACCAGATTGTTTAATGAAATCTTGGAAAGTGAGGGGATGCCTGAGGAATGGAGAAAAAGTGTTTTGGTACCGATTTTTTAAGAATAAGAGTGATGTGCAGAACTGTAGTAACTACAGAGGGATTAAATTGATCAGTCACAGCGTGAAGTTATGGGAAAGAGTAGTGGAAGCTAGGTTAAGAAGGGATGTGATGATTTGTGAACAGCAGTATGGTTTCATGCTGGGAAAGAGCACTACAGATGCGATGTTTGCTCTGAGAGTGTTGATGGAAAAGTACAGAGAATGTCAGAAGGAGGTGCATTGTGTTTTTGTAGACTTGGAGAAAGCATATGACAGGGTGCCTAGAGAGGAGTTGTGGTATTGTATGAGGAAGTCAGGAGTGTCAGAGAAGTATGTAAGAGTGGTACAGGATATGTACGAGAGTGGTGTGACAGCGGTGAGGTCTGTGGTGGGAGTGACGGATGCGTTTAAGGTGGAGGTGGGGTTACATCAAGGATCAACTCTGAGCCCTTTCTTATTTACAGTGGTGATGGACAGGTTGACAGACGAGATCAGACAGGAATCCCCATGGACTATGATGTTTGCACATGATGTGATCTGTAGTGAGAGTAGGGAACAGGTGGAGGAGACCCTGGAGAGATGGAGATATGCTCTAGAGAGAAGAGGAATGAAGGTCAGCAGGACTAAGACAGAATATATGTGTGTGAATGAGAGGGAGGATAGAGGAATGGTGAGGATGCAAGGAGTAGAGGTGGTGAAGGTGGATGAGTTTAAATACTTGGGGTCAGTAGTTCAGAGTAATGGTGAGTGTGGAAGAGAGGTGAAGAAGAGAGTACAGGCAGGATGGAGTGGGTGGAGAAGAGTGTCAGGAGTTATTTGTGACAGACGAGTACCTGTAAGAGTGAAAGGGAAGGTCTACAAGAGGGTAGCGAGACCAGCTATGTTATGTGGGTTGGAGGCAGTGGCATTGACAAAAAGGCAGGAGTTTGAGTTGGATGTGGCAGAGTTAAAGATGTTAAGATTTGCACTGGGTGTGACGAGGGTGGACAGGATTAGGAATAAGTATACTAGAGGGTCAGCCCAGGTTGGAAGGTTTGGAGACAAAGCCAGAGAGGCAAGATTACGTTGGTTTGGACATGTGCTGAGAAGGGATGCGGAGTATATTGGGAAAAAAGATGCTAAGGATGAAGCTACCAGGTAACAGGAAAAGAGGAAGGCCTAAGATAAGGTTTATGGATGTTGTGGGAGAGGACATGCAGGTGGTTGGTATGACAGAGCAAGATGCAGAGGACAGGAAGAAATGGAAACAGGTGATCCGCTGTGGTGACCCCTAATGGGAACAGCCGAAAGAAGAAGACTGTATATATACTATTGTACTGTCTAATTATTGTATTTTGCTTATATTTCTGTGGAGCATTCTGCCTGCGCCTCTGCTGAAAATGGACTTCTGGCTCAGTCGGACTTTCCCTGTAAACAAATCTAAATAAATAAATATGTTAACAACATAACCAGCACCCATTCTACGCTTCTTGTTCTCTGTTTTTGCATTATTTGTGTGAGTTACTGTCTAGTGGCCTTTCTTACTTCCTCCATCAAGGTGTTCATATACTGGCCATTTCAGCATGTCCATCAATGGTTCTTCCTCTTTCAATGCATTATGTCAAAATGTTTTGAAATAGGTTTTGCATAAGAGGCCACCAAGTGAAGAGGTCGCCCCTCATTACGATTTTAATTTTGCATTAAAGAAGCTAGTACTTCCTCCATTCTAACCAGCTAAACTGGCTGACTTGAAAATCTTAACATGAAAGACAAATTTGCTGATTGCTTTGACTTGTGTAAGAAGGCTGTCTTATTTGCAAGCTCTTACAGTTTGTCAACCCTATGTAATTTTCCAGAGATACAGGATTTCTTTGAGAACTAATCCTTCTTTTAGGACTAAAGTGGTATCCCAGTTTTCTTTAAGCAAATCTATCCATCTTCCCATTTTGTTTCTTAAAAATGAGGGAGAAAGGTATTCAATACCTTAAATGTCCACAGATAACTCGGGTACTATCTTAACAGAACTTAAACTTTCAGATCTTCAGATTAGTTCTGCTCTTGTGAAGGTAAGGAGGACAACCTGTGTTAAGACAGACCATTTCCAAATGGTTGTCTATGGCTATTACCTTTTGTTATACTCACTGGTACAAAACTATTCCAGCAGGGTCAATACTTCATGTACCGTGGCCTTGGCCTCTTCTGTGGCATTTGTAAGGGGTTGGATTGTAGAAGCGTCAACTAGGTCCTCTGTACATATGCTTACAAGACATTATAAGTTTGATTTACGTCTGTATGTATAGATCAGGCTTTGCTAGGACCCTTCTCCAGGGGCTCCTAGACCCTTCTCCTTCCATTTCCCAAGTTTAGTAAGCTTGGGTAGTTTACCCATATAGCTAAGGCTACAGTAGCAATAGTCAGTATGATGAATGTAGTACAACTGTATAAGTGATCTTAATATCTGATGTTATTCATTTTCATTCTGTCCTCAACTGATGGGTTTGGATCTGATCCTTCTGATCTGACTCTGCCATTGCTAAAGCTCATGGCAACCAAAAACAGCTTTTCCCTTACCAATAATGCACCAACCCCAAGTTACCTCATATCTCATTTGCTGCTTTCAGCGAAAGTCGTGGTTGACCATAGCTCTTGAGCGTTTGTTAGATAAGTGTTTCATTCTCAAATCTAGATGGTTCGAATGTCTCTTAAATTCTTTTTTTTTTCTGTCCTTTACCTTATCGTACTGTTAGTACCTTTCTAAAATACTATTAGTATTTATTCCCCTTTTTTGGTCTTTTGCACAATGCTTACCTCTTAAATACTATTGTTAGTAATTATTTTCTTTCTACTCTTGGTGTATCCCTTTTTACTACCATTGCTGGAAGTTTTTTTTTTTCTATTTCTTCTTGTCTTTCCTGATTAAAAAAAAAATCTGTTTAAATTTTTGCCTTTTACAGTTAGTTTTTGGCTATGGTGGAAAAAGGTCCCACTGGATTTAAAAAATGTGGTAAAAGGTAAAAAAAAAATAAATAAATAAAAGGTGTGGGTTTACTCTGCAAAGACTAAACTAGCTTCCTGTTATAACAAAATCTCAAAAGTTTGCTACTGGTGCCAAATCCTCCACTCACCACTGTAATGCCCTTTGCAAACCAAATTGTCTTGAATTACTCATCATATCTCCTTCATCCAACTTTCTTATGCACATAAACTCTTCTTTAAACCCTTTCTGTGCCCTTTCCTTGACTCCTCCCTCCAATTGCATCAACCTGGTAAGACTACTCAGGTCAAACAATCAAAACCTGCTCGAAGTGCACAAACCTGCTCAAACTCCAGCCAAAATTCCTTTTGTCATTCTCTCTATCCCGACTCCGGAATTCCCTTCCTCCACAAATTTGTACCACCAACAACCACTCCACCTTCAAAAGCTTGCTCCATCGCACCTCTCATTCCTCTTGGAATGCTTCTGCTCCCACCCCTCCTGACTCTCCTCTACTTGCCACACCCTACCTACCTCTCTTTCAATTTTCACAACTCTGATCCCCACTGTATAGTTTTCTACCTAATTTTCCACCTGCATCTGTACTCCTTACTTCTTCCTTCTATACCTGTATCTTAGTCATTAATTTCTCTCTTCTCGGTTTCTTGTTTCTTTTGTAATCTGACTTGAGAAGTTCACTTGCATAGACTGTGTAAATCTATACTATTATAATGTCGAGGTGAGAATGCACACATATGAAAAATTCGAACTACAGATGTTTGAATGTTTCATATGGGTGTATTCTCAATGTTCAAATGTTTATATTAGCAAATGTACTGTGCATTTGCTAATATAAATGTGAAGAACTATACAGAGATCGCAGTTAGGGAAACTCATCACTTTCCTCACTGTAGTGCAATCTCAGACTTGGAATATATAGTTAGCAGGGGATGTAGTGGGTACAGGGGGACTTGCCCCCCTGCAAAAACGGGATGTTCTTTATAGGAGTATGGGACTTCACGGCAAGGATGGTTTATTCGGTAATTGCTGTAAAATGTCGAATTCGACTGTTTTGACAATTACTGACAACTTTCGACATTCTGAACAGTTGGAAATGTATAGATTTGACAATGAATGTTGACATTTAATTACAAAATAATTTTCATTTTTGTAATTGTAATAGTAAACTATATATATATATATATATATATATATATATATATATATATATATATATATATATGAGAGAGAGGGATGGTACCTTTGATTGCCCTGTAAAAGCATTTTATACTATTTCTTTTTAGTACATCTCTTATTTCATTGTATACTACAAATTTTATTTACTTTGTAACATTTTGTATGTTTCTCTAATTTATCACTTGTTTAAACTTGTTGGAGCTTTTCTCCCCAGGACTCTATTGAAAACAGACTCCTTCGGCCCAATGGACTATCTTGGTAAACTGTAAAATAAATAAATCTTCAGGTTACAGGTTGTTTTTTGGGTTATTTGGAGGAAGATGCAGGTCAAGATGTCCAAGAAAGTACTCAGATTTGTTCTAGTGAGAGGTTGCTATTGGGTGAACTCACCAGGTTGATTTAAATATTTTCTCAACCAGAAACCACTATTAATGAAGACTATTTCTCAATTCCCTGCTTTCAACCAAGACTGGGAGATGTTACATCACTTCCGCCTGTGCAAACAGGCAGAACTGTTGGGTCTATGGCATCCTCTGCATTCGTGCAAGCTTCTGAGCTTCACAATGAATTCTGAGGCAGTTAGTGACAATTTATCCAGTAAATTCACCAACATGGACATAACTGAATGGTTGAGGTGTACGGACTTTAATTTCGGTACAAATAAGAACACGGACATAACTGAGAAAAGTGTATCATACAAATCTATGATTTGCCAGTTGAAGGATTGTTTAATGAAATATAAATCTCTTACCCTGGACAACTGTTTTTTAAAGGAATGTATTTTAAGTAAAAGGGTGCTGAGGGGGTTGCGTTTAAACAAATTTCCTAACAGTGTCACAGAAGGATCAAATATGTGTACAGAGATTATTAACATCTTGAATGAGAGTGGTTTAGCCATTTTGCATGTTTTAGTTTCAGATAATGCAAAGCATTTGAGTTCTCTGCATAAAGAAATTGTGGATTTAAACTCTCGTATTCAAGAAGATGTACTGTTGTCTATTAATGAATATAAAAACAAGTATTGTATAATTTTTCAAGATGTAGAGAGGGCTGTGGAGAAAATATCAAAACTAGGGAGGGACAAAAGAATACAAAAAGGGAACAGCTTATTCTGTGTTCCTACCCAAGGGCAAAGGGAAGACTCCTGAAGGAGACAAAAGGTATGCTAAGGAAGATGAGGAGAATATAACTGAAGACGATTCTAGTCATTATAAGGTCCCTTTAGAGAAACCTCCACTGAGGAGATCCCCAAAGCTTCAGAAGTTGGCATCACCCCCCTCATATACTCAGGTGACCCGTAATTGGTGACCTTATTATCAGAACAAGGGGAAGGTGAACAGAAGGAGAGTGACTTCAGGGTTAGTGTGCACAAGGAAGCCCTCTCATCTTGATATTATAGTTGGAGAGTTGTATATATACTTTAGATAATTTTCATATGTTTATCTATAGTAACATGGTCCTAGATGCGACCCATTTTAAGCTCTTTCAAAAGGGCTTTACTTTTATCCTTGCTAAAAAGGGAAACTACCTGAGACTTTATTGGACTTTAAAATATTTATAAGAAAGTTAAACTTCGTTGAATTTTTTAAGGGCACATTATGTACTAGATCATTTAATAATATATTAATTAAAAAGGGCATTTTTAATCCACCTCTCCACCCTATTTTGAATAATTTTAACACCCTGATAGAGAAGGGTGATCAAGGACTATTTTCAAACCAGGAGATGGTATAAAGACAATTTGTCCCAAGAGGATAGGAGTTTGTTACAGGCCTTAAGTAATAGAAAGGATTTAAGAATTATGAAGGGGGGAGGGGTTGTTGTTATGGAACAATGGAGCTACATGGGTAAGATGTTAGAAATATTAAATACCGATGGTAGATATTGCAAAGTGTCCCATAATGAAATAGAAGTGGCATACAGAAAGATTTACTCTTGGAGGATAATCTCTTTCAATGATTGATAGATGAGAAGTTGTAAAATTATTTACGGGTAAAGAAACTGGTGATTCCTAAGATTTTTGGAATTCTGAAGGTCCACAAAGATGTGAGGAATCCCCCTCTGAGACCCATTGTAGCCTCTGCGGGTTCAAAGACCCATCCCTTGCCAAATTATATAGATACAAAATTAAAACCTTTTTATGTCCTATACGAACATATTCTTATAGACTCCTGGGATTTTTTAACTAAGGTGGGGACACTGATGTTTCATAACAATTTGTTTTGTTACTGCATATGTTTAAGATCTTTTTTCAGTTATTCCCCATCAGGTAAGTTTATCTTGGTTTGAAGAAGTGTTGGCTGGGTTTGATTTTTTTTTTGTTCAAGAATCAATTTACATTACTTTTGGAAAATGTGGAACTTATTTTTAAAAAAATTCTTATATTTTCAGGGTGAATATTATGAACAACTGGACAAGGTGGCTATGGACATTTCTTGCTCCCCACTTTACACTATAATTATGTTATTATATTGGGGAAACTCATTATGTATTTAATTCTGATTATTACAAGTACATTAAGACTTACTATTGTTATCTTGATGATATACTTATAGTATGGCAGGGTCCAGTGAAATATGTAGAAAATTTTATGGAATACATTGTGATGACCACTGATTTTTTTTTTGTCATTTACTCATCAGGTTAGTAGTTCCAACATTTCATATTTGGATGTACAGATTACCAAGGATGAAGTTAATCAAAATGTTGTGTCCAGAGTTTTTAGGAAGGAACATTTTTCCAATTCATATTTGCATTTTTGGAGTAATCACCCCCATTTTCAGAAGAGGAACATAGTTAAAGGACAGATGGTCAGGGCTGCTCATATGACTTCAGTCAAAGATGATTTGACTGAAAAATTAGATTTTATTGAGAACTTATTCATACTTAGGAAATGCCCTAGATCTTTAATCAAGCCTATTAAACTTGATCTTGGAAGGATGGGGTACTAAATATATTCCCCTCATTAAGGCTTGTGAACCCAACATCAGTAATGAGCCAATGAGAGCTGGCTTTAATACTGAAGGGGACTTAGTATTGTAAGGAATGCCGATATTTATTTTTTCACCAGGTTTAACCAAGATTGTACACACATAAGACAAATTATTTCCAAATATTGGAACACGTTTGCTATTATGCCCAATAGTCTCAGTGTGTTCAACAATCCCCTAAAGGTTAGTTCTAGGAGAGGTGTCAATTTAAAAAAAATCTATTTGAGAATGTTGTCCAACGCAATGACATAGGGACACGGGGTAAGAAGGGAATGTTTAGGTATGGAAGTTGTTCCCAGTGTTCTATGGTAGCTAATACTACAGAATTGTGTTTACCCAGTTTGAATAGATTTGTTCCTACAGATGGTTATCACAATTGTTTTTCAAAGGGTGTGGTATACATGGCATTTTGCACCTCATATTATGCATACTATATTGGGAAAACCGAATGATGTTTAAGGCAAAGAATATATGAACATGTTCATATTAATAAGAGAAAGGAAACCAATGCTTTGTTTAGACTCACCAATGTATACTTGGAAGCAAAATATAAATTTTGGGTGATTGAACAAGTTAAACCCTTTGTACGGGGTGGGGATTGGGAAACAAAATTGGAATACCGGGAGCTTAGTTTTGACACATGCTCCAGTCCCACATTGAATAGCCATGTTTCAATATTACCTGCATTAAAAATGAGAGTTTGATTAATGTATTTAATAGTTATCACAACAAACAAGTTCTATGTCATTTTGTTTACTTACATGACCCTTTTTGTGTTCATTTGTTTATCATGGAACTTAGTTTTTTTTTTAATTGTGGACTTTTTTTGTTGATGGATGTTTTAACCAATCTGTGTGGTGCTATGATTAAGTGATGTATTGTGTAGTTACGATTCCAAACAAACTGAATGCAATGTGCCAAGAAGTACCACCAGGAAATGGTAAAAGCCACAGTTTATTCACGATGAACTCAAAGATTCACGAACAATAACAGATTAACACTCTTCTATCACACCAATACAAATGCGTTTTCGTCTCACAAAGTGGGACTTCATCAGATACAAACGTGTTATGTTTTTACTATTTAAATACCTTAATTCTATTCCAATTAATGCTTTTTACCAATTGCATACGTTGTGTAAAATATGAACTGTCAAATCAGCTTGGGTTATACTTCATTAATATTCATGATGTTCGTAATACAAATAATGATAATACAAATAGATGTTGTTATTGTTGGATGGTAAATTAATCATTAAATGAAGTTAAAAACAATATGATTGTCTGAAAATTTCAGATATTTTAAATAAATCGAAAACATACATAAATACATTTAAAACAATTCTTAAAATACGTTACTAAAACCCAATAATTTTCCTCTTCATTTTAGAGGTTATAAAATGTAAAGAACGTATTTTAAGAATTGTTTTAAATGTATTTATTCCAACAATAACAACATCTATTTGTATTATCATTATTTGTATTACGAACATCATGAATATCAATGAAGTATAACCCAAGCTGATTTGACAGTTCATATTTTACACAACGTATGCAACTGGTAAAAAGCATTAATTGGAATAGAATTAAGGTATTTAAATAGTAAAAACATAACACGTTTGTATCTGATGAAGTCCCACTTTGTGAGACGAAAACGCATTTGTATTGGTTTGATAGAAGAGCGTTAATCTGTTATTGTTCGTGAGTCTTTGAGTTCATCGTGAATAAACTGTGACTTTTACCATTTCCTGGTGGTACTTCTTGGCACATTGCATTCAGTTTGTTTGGAATCGTTGGTATTTTTTGGATGCTATCGCTCACTTCAGTTTATTGTATAGTTAATTTATTCTGGTGAAGTTTTTGGTGTGAAACGAAAGTGCACAATCTGGTCACATTAAATTTGTGGTTTCATACTACTGGTGTGGTTTCATATTTCAGTTTAGAGTACAATCCTTTATTGGAGTCTATTCCTGCCGTGTTTTATTTATCATGGTTGCATTTACTCAGCATCTTCAGGTTACAGGTTGTTTTTTTATTTAAAAAATGTGTTAAGCGTGGGCATAAACTTCCTATGTCTGATGCCCACACTGTGTGTGTACTGTCTGAGACCATTACATCTCCAGGAAGATTGTTCCATATGACATTGTTTCAACCTCAGGACACTTGTAGAATGGAAAAGCAAGCATATCTTAAAGGGCTTATTACCTTCTGCCTTTGGAGAGGCTATATCTGGAGATCAATCTCCCAGAACTAAACAGTCAAAACCTTCTTCTCTGAAACCTTCTGCATCTTCCATGGTTTCGGAACCATCCAAGAAAAGAGCCGAGATGTATCCAGCCTTGCCCTCTGATCCGAAAAAGAAAAATGTTGATGGACCCAACTTCCGCAGATCCAACAAAAAAGGTATTGGATATGACTACTTCCAACCCTAACTGGTTCAAGTGTTATTCACCTACCTATAACAAGATACTCACCATCTGTGGATCTGGTGCCCTCGATGGTGCCCTCCCCATTTTTGGAGAATCACCGACCCAGGTCCCATCTATTGTTTCCACTTGTTCTTCCAGAAGTTTGATGGAGAAAGATATGGAAGGAGTGGTGCAGCAGATCCTCTTGGTACAGAGTCAGATGTGTGTCTTACCAGCTCCTACCCCTTCAGGTCAGGAGGTCCATTTTTCCTACTACACCCCCACTACAGTTTCCTCCTCTGACTCCCTGGATCTGAGCCTTCTGACTTGGATCTGAAGATAGCAGTATCTTTGGATCCAAAGCTTACTGTGAGTGCTTCAGTTCAGTTTGATCCAGAGACCTTTCGGAGCCAAAGCTTCCTTGTCTGATCCGAGTCGTTTGAGTGGACTCCAAAGTTGTTGATGTCTCTGCACCTAAGAGCCTCAGCACTGGTTAGCTTGGCTACAGCTTCCAAATTGGGAAGAGTGCTTTCGGAGCGGGGGAAGACAGCGGTCCAAAAGCTTGTCTTTTCAGATCCAAGGTGGTCTCTTTCTCTGTGGTGGTTTGCCTTTGAGGCTGTGAAGAGGGTTTTCTCCGCCTTGGCAGAATGGACAGATCCAAACCCCTTGAATCTTAAGCCTTCTACATCGATGTCTCTGCACTCAGAGCCTCATCACTCTTCACCACAGGGACAGCCAGTCCCAAGACCCCCAGGCTTCCCAACAGGGTATCTTGATTTCTTCTGATACCTCTCCAGAGCATCCTACTGAGCAGGTCCCCAGGACGATGACATGCAAGAGGAAGCACTTTAACTCCCCAGAGGATTCGGTCACCGAAGCTATGGATTCGATGAAGGTGAAGGGTTCCCACAGTCACCTCCTGAAGATGTCTCATTTGGAGACATCCTTAAGATCCTAAAGCAGAGGGGTGGCTGGATGCCCAGCAACCCTTTATCCAAAGAGGCTGTATTCCTGGAGGCTTTCAGAACTGGCCCTTCTACCTCCTAGGTTACTGTGCCTGCCATTAAGCTTATAGAGTTAGTCTCACGGCAGATGTGGAAGGAACCAATCCAGACAAGATTATGGCACCACCTTTAGATAAGTAGTTTTGGGGTAAAGGGATGCCCGTTGATGTCATGGTTGTGGGTGGTGGCCACCAAAAAGGAACTTTCTGAGGAGAGTTTCACTGTTCACCCCCACTAAGAGTGGGGGTCTAGGGTGATGGACAGGTTTGACAAGAAGTGTCTATGCTTCAGCTGCCTTCGCCTTAAGGTCGATGAATTATTTGGCACATTTTCCAAGATTAGAGAGATTTGATTAAGGAACTCTGATTCCCTCTCCGGATCCATTTCAGCAGTGGTCCAATCATCCATTGGCTTCTCAGTTGGCTACCTTGCAATCTGTTTCAAATTCATCCATGAGGCTCATTTCGCACACAGCAGAAGGAGCTTCAAGGGCAGCAGATTCAGGCATTTCCATCAGGAGACATGCCTGGATCTGCTTATGTGATTTTGTAGAGCACTTAATCTTTGTTCGTCAATGGTCCTTTTAAGAGCACTTCTTTGTTTGGTCCCAAAGTGAAGGACACATTACCCAGGTGTGAGAAGGATGGAAACACCCCATCTGCCATAGGGGTATGTTTTTCAAACCCTCGAGGATCCTTTTCTAGAAATCAGTGAGGTGGTTGGAAGATGTTTCAAACAATCCTTGCAGGACACATATTGGAGAAAGTTCCCCAGGAGCAGAAGAGAGAATTCCAATAGTCAATGCCACTCCCATTGCAGAGGTGGCCTGCAAAACCAGGGGTCCAGAAATTTTCTTTGACAGACCTTAACAGCTCTCCTGAAAGGAGGCTCAATTGTCCACCTCTGGAGACAATTGGGGGTCGATTATCCCTGCACCAAAGCCTGGCTAGACATAACAGAAGATACTTTGGTGCAGAGGATTATTTCCAGAGGTTTTGTATTACCCTTTTCCTTTCCACCTCCAGTGTCAAGAAAAATCCCCAATGATCCACCCAGTCAGAGGGATCAAGCAACAATTCAAATACAAAAGCTCCTAGAAAAAAAAGTGTCATCCAGAAGGTACCGCCAGATCAGATAGAATCCGGAACTTACTCAGGGTTGTTTTTAGTATCAAAGAAAACAGGAGACTGGAGACCAATTTTGGATCTCAGCAACTTAAACAAGTCAGTTTGACGTACCAAATTTCGTATGATTACAGTTCAGTCCATTATCCCTTTTCTGTGCAAGGACAACTGGATGTGCTCGATAGACCTTCAAGATGCGAACTATCACATAAAAATTAACAGATGATCCAGAAGGTACGCTTCCAGGTGGGAGCCAGTCACTACCAGTTCAGGTTCTGCCCTATGGTCTTACCACAGCCCACAGGATGTTCACCAAATGTATGGTACTAGTAACAGGCCACTTGAGACCACAAGGATTCTGGGTGTTTCCTTGCCTAGATGACTATAGCTCATTACCACCCCAACCAGGCATCAGTTAACAAGGTCAAGAGATCAGGTTCTCCAGAGATGTTCTCATCTGGAGATAACCACAAACTACAAGTGTCAACTGGAACCAACTCAGAATTTGTAATTCATAGCACTGTTCAACACAAGGTCTGTGATAGCTTCACTGCCTCCCTCAAGTGTTCAAACTATAAGACCACAGGTCAGGAAAATAGTCTGCAGTACCAATATTGCAGCCCACTTGGTCCTTCAACCTCTGGGATCAATATCAGCAGCAAAAAACAAAGTTCCTTTAGCCATAAGGATTCTACAGTGGATGCTAACAACACAGTGGGTTAGTACTTTACTAACGTATCACTCACATATGCAAGAGAGATCTCAGGTGGTGGATTCAGTCGGATCAGGCTGTACAAGGCTGTCCATTTGTTCCCCCTCAGCCCAAGGCCATATTGACCATGGACGCTTCCCAGGTCGGGTGGGGGGCACTTTCTGGGGAAAACGGTCCAATGCACTTGGTCCCCAGAAGAGGCCAGTTTGCATATCAGTGACACAGAGATGAGAGCACTGCTTCTAGCATTGCAAGCCCTTCAGGATGCCCTCCCTTTGGGGACGATTGCACTTCAGATGGACAATATATCAGTAGTTTGGTACATCAACAAACAAGAAGGGGCCAGATCTTAGCCCTTGTGTCGAGAACCACTCAGAATGTAGCAATGGGTGATCTCATCAAACCGCTTTCTCACAGGAATACACATTCTGGGGAAGTCCAGTGAGATAGCAGACAAGCTGAACAGATGCATTCTTCTACTTCATGTGTGGTCTCTCAATAAGAATGTGGCAGAAATAATTTTTCATCAGTGGGGCCAGCCTTGCTGTGATCTTTTTGCTTCTTACCTAAACAACAAATGCAGCAGCTACTATGCCCTAATCCTCCCACAGGGGAAATCCCAGAGGGATGATCTAATTCACAATTGGCCCCCCGATCTACTATATGCCTCTCCACCAATCTCGCTAATTCCCAAATTCCTACAGAAAGCTGCCATGTTGATGAGCAAAGTCATCCTCATTGCACCTTACTGGCCTCGATAGCTTTGGTTCCCCTTCCTTTGGCCTCACTTACTTCACCAACCTTGGGTTCTGGATCCAACTCCAGACCTCCTGTCTCACCCGACAGGCATGATCCATCTAGACACATCAAACCTCAGAATGATGACCTGGATTCTCCATTTCCTTTAATAGCCAGATAATCTAAGCTCTCTTCCCCTGTCCGACATGTACTTTTATCTTCACATAAACCTCCTGCTCGTAAACTCTACTCCATTAAATGGAAAAGATTTGTGTATTGGGCGCATCAAAATCTTAAAAAATAAAAATCTTAAAAAATAAAAATCTTAAAAAATAGCATCCCTGCATTTTTTACCTTACTTTTTAAAGAAGGAGCTAGTGCATCAAATGCTAAAGTTCAATTATCAGAGAATATCAAACCTTCACATTGGATTTCAGGGTTCCTCAGTAGCCTGTCTTAAGTTGTGCAGAGCTTGCTTGCGAGGCACTCTACTTGTAATACTTCTTTTTAAAGACTCTACTCCCCCATGGGTCCTCAATCTGATAATGCAAGCACTTGTACATTACCCATTTGAACCAGCAGCTAGGTACGACCTTAACTCATTCCCTCCAATGGAGCTCTGGAAATTTGCATTGTAACTTCCAATGGGCACAGCCTAACTCTTGAGTCAAGTTATGCCCTTGTATTTCAAAGAAATTTTCATATCTCTGGAACCATGGGGCTTACTAAAGAAGTATAAATGACAAACTCTTCAGTAAACGACATTTTATATAATGATAGTATTCATTAGGTTCTAGGCTTTAAGCTGTATTTTATAAGTCACAGTAAACACATTAAGTATTAAGTTTGTAATATTTTGTAACTAACTTAAAATATGTCAGAAGCCACTCAAGTTACACACATACTGTCAGCAGCAACTTGTTCATCCTGCTAAGACCTTTCATATGCGGCTAAGCAGGCTAAAAACATGACGTTTATGACGATATAAATATATATTATATGAGCAACCAATTAAGATTTCTTAACCTGCACTAGAGAGGTCAGATACCAATATAGCTGTGTTTGCCACTGTGTAAGTTTTAAGATGAAATCATTGAATACTTTGCATGTAGCATGGTTGTGGAATTATTAATGCAGATATGAACAAGCAATATCTGACACCTAGAGTCATCAGTAGTATGTAACCGCAGAAATACCCAGAGGTTGTAATGAGTTAAATATCTTATTTGGAAAATGTTTTTTTCTAGTGGCCGTTACATGTGCTAGACGAATTTCAGAAATTCAAGCGTCTTCAAAACCTCCATACTTAATTTTTCACAAGGATAGAGTTACATTATGCACCAGTGCATCCTTTTGTCCCAAGGTGGTGTCAGAATCCAATGTCTGTCAATCCAATAATTTGCCAGTACTCTTCCTTAATTTTACAACGGTGAATACCTGTTACATTTATTGGATGTTCACAGACCATTATGTTTTTACCTGCATAGAACAAAAGACATAAGAAAAACAGACCAGTTGTTTGTTTTCTTTGCAGACTTGAAACTGGGAAAACCAGTTGCCAAAGTAACTTTAGACAGATGGCTAACTTATTGTATCCCTTTTATTTATAAAAAAGTGAGTATTACCTCACTACAACCACTGCAAGCTCATTCAACTAGATCCATGGTAATGTCTTCCATTTTTCATTGGAGCATAGGAATTTACTAGGCTATTGGCCCAGAGTCCGTTACAAGCCTAGCCAAGAATTTAGCCCATGTTGCGACAAGTCAGCACCGACACCCCTGTCCAGCAGGGACACAGGTAGAATCCCAGGGGTGTATTTTCTGCTCCCCATCCACATATCCAGGATGTGCTTAAAAAGGGTTAATGAGGTACTCTGCTTGACATGGAGAGGGAGTCTTATCCACAGAAGGGGGAGTTTCTGGGACACAAATCTGTCCCATCAACAAGTCATATTGATGTCACAGACCAGGTTGAGGTCGTGTATGTGGGTTACTCAAGGGGAGCTTGACTTGCGGATTGCAGCAGTCCCATCAAAAGTGGGGTCTGAGATTGCTTTGTATGCAAGACAGAGGTCACCTCTGAAGAGTCTGTATGAGACTGAGTAGAGGGACAGAGCTTTTAGCCTATCTGTTTAGGGTAGATGTTTGAGGCCCTGGATTCTCCTGGTGAGGAACCTCTGTGGTCTGTCCAGCTGCTGCATGTGCTTTGTGAGGTATAGTCCAAAAGGGGAATTGTACTCAGTAATGGGAAGGGAAGAATACAGGGGTGTTATGGCCTCCCTGTCCCCCTGGATGAGATATCCTTACTAATGAGGTGGACCATGTAGAAAGACTTCAGTACAGCGGAGGAAATATGGTGGGCAAAAGTCAGTTTGCTTATCAAACTGGGTGTCTAAGTCCCTCATGACTGATTGCATCCTTAGGACCTTGTTATTAATGTGAAAATTTGTGGGAACGTCACTCTCCCAAAAGGGGATGATGATGCATTTTTTTGCATTCAGTTTGAGGCCATGTTTGTGGCACCAGTCATTTGTTTACAAGAGACCCTCTTGGAGTATGTCCACATCACTGGGGGAATTGATGACAGTGCCCAGCTTGCAGTCATCTGCACACTTGGTCAGCCATAGCCCACTGGTTTTGGCCTGCACCTCAGAAAAGTATATCCCTAACCACAGAGGCTCCAAGACCAATCCATGGGGTACACCACTCATTATGGGTTAGTGCTTGAGGTGGCTTCCCCTATTTTGCCTAGGTGGGTTCTATCAGTGAGCCAGTTTGCTGCACATCTGGTAACATACGGATTAATGCCTAGTTGAGAGAGTTTGATCTATTATACCCGAGAGAGGAATAGTATTGAAGGCTTTGTCCAGGTCAAGGTAGGCGGTGTGCACAGTCTTCCCCTCATCCATGGCTTTGGTGACTATCTCAAAGAAGTTGACCAGATTTAACTGGCATGACCTCACCTTGACGAAACCAGACCGTGTGGGATTAAGTGTTTGGAGGTTGCCAATGTCCTTGATAATGATGTCCATAATGATCTGTTCCATGGCCTTCCATATCAGGCTAGTTAGGCTGATGGGTCTATAATTTCCTGGATCGGTGGACGCTCCATCTTTGTGCAAAGGGATGACAAGGAATGCTGTCCAAGGCTAGGAACAAACCTTCCTGGGACACATTCAGCGAGCTCGATCATGTCTCTCTTCGTATAGTCCAGGGAGGTAAGTCTCAAGTCATTCACGCCAACATGGACTAAGACAGAGTCATACCAGTACCTGTTGAGAGACTTGAGCTAGCACCTGACAAACAACTAACCATGACTTTCTCATTATCCAGCCTGATGAGGGGCACACATGTGTTTCTCATAATGGAGTCTACTATGACTAATATGTTGGGTTTGTATTTAAGCCTTAGTGACTGTGTGTGGTGTAGTGACTGTGAGAGACAGGTGTGTGGACTGTGTGTGGTGTGGTGGGCAGTGAAGTTCACGTGTGTTTTTATCTTGGAGGTCTCTCTTGTTTGGATATGTTTTTGTTGAGGACCTCCACATATGTAGGTCTGGGTGGTATTTGAGGTGTGGTGTTTGTGTTGACATCCTCCTCAGTGCCAGATATACTAGCTTGTGAGGGAGAGAGCATAGACTCTAGGTTCTTAATGTAATTGCATCTCTCACAAATTGTGTTCCTAGGTGATGGTAGTAGAGGGTTGTCTGTGTACATGAGGCAGTTGCTACACTGTCTCAGGATGCCCATATCAGCCAGATTGGCAGGAGAAACCATAGGAAATTGTCCATCCATATTTGTCAGAATCTGAAGGAGAGCGGCCAGAGAGAGCTAAGGGGGTAAAGGGTGGAAGGTTTATGATCAGACACAAGTGCTATTAAGGGAAATTTTTTAGCTTGAATACCTCACAATGGGTTAAAAATAGTGCAGCTGCAGTGCGTGATGTGCAAGCAAGCCCAAATCAGCTCAAATGCAGGGTTTAAATACCACAAAAAAATAGAAGATTCTAGTAATACAGAAATCTAGCCAGTCCTGCTAGTCCCTGCTTTCTTTACCAACTTGTGCCAGACAAGGTCCAGACAGCCCTGCTGCTCTCATTAGCAGAGTTGATCGACCCCAACCAACACAAGATGGCTGCCAGAAATATGGAAGGGAAACACAAGATGGCTGCCAGAAACACTGAAGGGAAAAACAAACAGCTGGGATGCAGCAAACCTTGTATCCAGACTATGCTACTCAATTTAAGGGTAAGAACACAGTAAAACTCTCAAAAAGGCACAGATCAACCACTTACAGACAAAAGTACAATTCACAGTATGAAAAAATACAGTTAGTAATGAAATGCAATAAAATGCAGTTAAACAGTAATTAATTTCTGTAAATAGCAATGAAATACAGTTAAACAGAATGAAGTGCAGTAGGATGTCCATGGACGATGGGTCTACTTCAGAAGACTGACGAACCAACAGACTGTATCCCAAAAAACTGAAAATTCAAAATACCGAACACATTTTAATGCAGGAGGCAAGACCCCCTGCATCACTCATGTGGGAGTGTGCCCCCCACATCCCCTGCTAACTAAGTATACCAACTCCAAGATCGGATAGCAGTGAAGAAAGGGCAAATTCCATCATTCAGTATTTTGAATTTTCAGTCTTTTGGAATTCAGTCTTTTGTTTTTTAGTCTTCTGAAGTAAACCTCATAGACGACTTGTGAGCAGCAGCTGCTTGGGCTACTCCCCATACCTTTGTTACTGATTACAAATTGGATCTGGTTTCCAAGGGTAGAGCATTATTTGGTAAAGCTGTGCTCAGGAACATCCTTCTTTGAGTCCACCCAGGATTTTAGGTAGCTGTAGACTCTGTTCCATCAGTTGAGGATAGAATGAAAATTGACAACGTCAAATAAAGAAGTTGAATGAGAGGGAGGATAGATGAATTGTGAGTATGCAGGGGAGTACAGTTGGCGAAGCTGGATGAGTTTAAGTACTTGGGATCAACAGTTCAGAGTAATGGTGAGTGTGGAAGAGAAGTGAAAAAGAGAATACAAACAGGGTGGAATGGGTGGTGAAGAGTTTCAGGAGTGATTTGTGACAGACTGGTACCAGGAAGAGTGAAATGGAAGGTCTACAAGAGGGTACTAAGAGAACCACTATGTTGTATGGGTTGGAGATGGTGGCATTGCCAAAATGGCAGGAGTCAGAGCTGGAAGTGGCAGAGTTAAAGATGTTAAGATTTGCACTGGGTGTGACAAGGATGGACAGGATTAGGAATCGGTATATTAGAGGGTCAGTTCAGGTTGGATGGTTTGGAGACAAAGTCACAGAGGCGAGATAGCGTTGGTTTGGACATGTGCTGAGGAGGGATGATGGGTATATTGGGAAAAGGATGCGAAGGATGGAACTGCCAGGTAAAAGGAAAAGAGGAAGGCCTAAGATAAGGTTTATGGACATGGTGAGAGAGGACATGCAGGCGGTTGGTGTGACTGAGCAATATGCAGAGGACAGGAAGAAATGGAAACAGATGATCTGCTCTGGCGACCCCTAACGGGAACAGCCGAAAGAGAAGAAAAAGGTAAGAAGTTATGTAGCCCTAACGTTCCATCTGTGCTGTCCATTTTCATTCTTCCTCAACTCCCCACCCACCAACCCCCATCCTTTACAAACTTATGGAAGAGTGAGTTTTTAGGGCACATCAATGTCCTTATGTTGAGCTCCAGATGTTTTTTTTTGTGTATTGACTGTATGCAATTTTTCACCTCCTTTGTTTGCGCATACTAAATATTTATTTTCTGGCAGAAATCAGCAAACAAGATTAGACATGACTTAGGGTTGGTGCATTATAGGTAAGGGAGAAGCTCAATAGTTTTTGGTTGCCACGAGCTTTAGCGATGGCCGAGTTGGATACAAGGGTTCAGATCCGAGCCCATCAATTTTATGGTAAGCTTACTTACACAACTGTATTTTCAGTACCACCTTGCCATTGCCTTTGCCTTTCAACTAGTTAGGGATTTTTTGGGAAACTTTTTCCCGCCATTTTTCCTGTATTCTGTTTTTTTTAAAAAAGTTCTTTATCTTTATAGTCTTACAGGATTTATTGTTATAGATAGTTTGTAATGTGTAGAGTCCGTTATTATTTTACTGGCTTAGTCCTCTTTTTGTGTGGCTTGTTAGTGTTGGTTGTTCGAATTTAAGTGCTTGAATAAGTGCAGTGACAAGGTCTTTGGCTTTAAAAAGTGCAGTGCCTGTGGGCACAGAATCCACCTCCCCAAGACATGCCTTGTGTGTCTGTTACCTGGGAAAAGATGTACCACCTCAACACTAAAAAGGAGTGATTTGCTTCATTCAGAGTCAGGGCTCTTATTAATTGAAGAAACAAACTGGTACTCAAGCATCTTTTCTATCACCAAGTGTAAGATTCAACAACTTCAACGTCTGCATATGCTTCTCCTTCAACCAAGAAGCCAGGTGACAAAACCAAGAGTTCTAAGGAAAAAGATAAGGAGGGAGGGAGAAGCAAGAGTAAGGAAAAGGAAAAAGAAACAAAAAGCTAGGAACAGATGCCCAGACCGGTCTCTTCCTTTCCAGTCTTGCACTGAAGACAACAAAGCAGTCTGATCAGGTGGCCGTACAGGAGCCGGTTCAAATTCATTCTCCATCTCCTCCATGTCACTTTTCTGCAGAGCTGACCAGTCCTTGGCTGCATTCTCTGATCCTACTAGAAGGGTTGACCCACAAGTCTTCAGGTGCCACCCTTGGTGGCATCCTCCTTCAGCTCCTTTTGATCATTGAGAAACCTTTCTGAAGCCAGTGTCTACAGGATGATGTGAAAATTTCTTAGGATACCGATTCTGGTGGGATCCTCCCAACACCTCCCCCATCTGGGGTCTGAGTCAGGTCTCATCAACACAGTTATTGGTCCACCCTTCAAGGTCCAGTGCTCACGTCTTTGAGTGATACTTATGAGAGGACCTTGTCAGAGCCGAGAGCTTGGTTGGCATCAACTTTCACAGTGTCCTTCACCATTTTGACTCCAATACAATTAGGTCACAAAGGGGCTTGGAGCTAAGAGTTCAACTCTGTGGTTTTCAGAGTCATCCTTGCATTTAGGTGCTTCAGTAGGCTGTGATGTCTTTGGAACAGAGTTGGATCGGGGCCAGGGGCATTCCTCCTTTGGGATTATCAGAACTCAAGGAGTCTTTGTGGCATCAGTCTTAGCTTCAGCTTTCAAAGTGTTTCAGTGGGTTCTCTTGAGGTCGAGAGAGGTCTGTTGCACACATTTGGAATTGTCCTCCTACCCTCTGAATCCTGTTGCTCTCTTTCCATCAGTCCTGCCAGACAGGGACAGCTAACCTCTAATCTTTGAGGGATCTCACTTGGCAAGTTCCCATTCCATTTCCGAGACTTCTCCAGAGTCTCCCACTGGAAATGGCTATAGTAAACTGACATGCAAGAAGAGACATCTGGACTCCCCTCCAGAGTCTGTCACTGAAGATACCAACTTTGAGGAAGGGCAGGGGTCTCAAGATCTCCTCTGGAGCATGTCTGTTTTGGAGACATTCTCAAACTGATGAAGCAAATGGGGGAGTTGGTCCACGGAAGCCCCCCTCCCAAGAGGAGTTGGTATTCCTTCAAGCTTTCTTCCCAGCTTCTGTGGCTTCAGATTCTGCTTTACTCATGCTCATTTGTTGTAGCTGTTACAGCTTTATATGCATTATGGATGGAGCCAATCACACCTCAGAAACAGCATATAATTGGATGTCCTATTCTCGTGTTGCAGTATTCATAACTGTAGGGAGGTTGCTGCCTGCAGCACCGGACATCCAACCAGTATACCAAAGTCTTAGGAGCAGGGGTGTTTGCGACATTTTATGTCAGAGACATAAACTGATGTTGGCTATAAAGGTGACGTCTGCACGTATCCACTTAAGAACTTTTCTGCCTCAGTGATCTTTGGACCTCTGATCACAAGCTTCAGGAAGCAGTTTGCTTGTTTAACAGCCATCTGCTACAGATAAGTACCCTTGGGTTTTTTTATTTATTCCTTAGCTTTTCAGACATACATGTCAACTGTAAAGGGGAACTGTGCATGTGGAAGATGAATTCCACACAAGAACATGCATATGTGCTTGTTTTGTGGAGGGGAGGCCCATGACCATACGTCTTGTGACATTTGTTAATCGTTTGTGCCTAAAACTCTTCATCGATGTCTGGCTGCTCTCAAGCTGTATCTTGAGAAACAGAGACTCCAACTTTTAGCGTTAGGTATGGAGAGCAGGGTAGGTACTATCGATGAACTGCCTAGGAAGAAGGCCAAAAAAGTTAGGCCCGATGTCCATGCTGCATCTCTTGAGTCCGATGAGACTCTTGAAGCAGATGTTAGCCCAGGGTCCCATTGGACGTCTGTTTCTCAGTTGGAACTGGAAACCTCATTGGAAGCCAGCCCAATGGAAACCCTGAGTATGTCCACTGAGGTTGATCAGCTGTCAGTACCTGTTGGCGAGGGAGAACCACGGCTCATGGCGTCTTTGTGGCCTACTCCTGCTCTGCAATCCTCCCAGATGTCTGCTTCTAAAACAACCCATCCTTCAACTCCTCTGAAGAGAAAACAAAAATTTAAAACTTACAGAACAGCAATCTGCCCCTGGATGGGAAGTTTTTTCCCAAAATTATTTCAGGGCATTTCAGGCCCCATAATCACAGGTACCTCCACCTGCTCCTAATCTGTGCAGGCCTTAGAAGAGTCAGAGGAAGAATACTCCTCCTCTGAAGACTCCCTTACTTACTGTTCTCAAATTGAATCCCCCAAAGACTTCATTACCCCTGATGAAGAGGACTCTAGTCCTGAATCTCCAGTGGAAGAATTTTCTTTTTGAGATACCATCTCTCTCATGAGAGAACACTTTAAATTGCAGGCCTCAGATGTTTCAGAAATAAAAAAAAAGGTATTTTGAATTACTACAGATGGATCAACCCTCACCATCTGCAGTCCCTCCCTTGCTTCCAGCCTTTCACAATGCCTTTTTGGCTGCTTTGCAGGCTTGTGACTCGCAACCCTCAGCTTCTAAATGCCCAGATAGGTTCTGTAAAGTTCCTCTCGATACTCAGTACCTGTTCAAGAACCCCCCTGCAGACCCTGCAGTCATAGCAATCTCAGCTGACAAATATTCTCTGCAGCTGCCTTCTACCTCCTTATTCCGTACAGACAAGGACAGCAAATTTTTGGATAGACTAGGGAAGAAGGTCTATACTTCCACTCTTAACATCAGAGTCCTAAACTATCAAACTCACATGGCCAGGTTTGTTCTAGACACTCTAAGGTTTCAGCCCTCATATCTGATGTACCGGACTCTACTGCTAAGATCCAACTAAACTATGTTCTCTCCACTGCCTCACAGGTAACTAGGCACTCCATTAAGTGCAGTTACGATGCGGTGGAACCCTCTTCAGAATCTGCAGCTTCAGGCTCTGTATTGTAAAGACACTCCTGGGTGAGGCTACAGCCTCTCTCTATGGATGTGCAAACCAAGTTGTTGGATGCATCACTAGATAATAAGGTCCTTTTCAGTGAAGCATCTGTAGAACTCCTCAAATCCCTTCAAGAAAAGGGAAAGGAGTTGCAAAATTTAAAACATTTACTGGTTTCACCTATCCCTAGGTACCATAGAAACTACCCTCAAAGAACTACTTTTGTTAGGAGACAGTCATCTCATTCTTCCCCATCACAGGCTAAAGGACGGAGGCAACCAAGGAAACATTCCAGTACTAGACCCCCTTCCTCCGGTAATACCACTCCCTTTCAGAGACAGCCTGACCAGAACAGAACCCCCTCAACTATGACTCAAACCCACTGCCTCTCCCCACCCCCCTGTCCCTTCGCCTCACCCTCTCCCTACCCTCCTGGCAGATCATCACCTCAGAAGCCTGGGTCCTCTCCATAATTCAAAAAGTTTATTTTATGACTTGGTGGGCTCTACCCACCTTCCAGGGGATACCCCAGCCCCCCTAAAGTTAGCTCCATCTTTTCCCCTCTATTCTGCTTAAACTTCAGGCCCAGGGCAGCACAGAAGAGGTCCCATCTCAGCAGGTAAATAAGGGATTTTAATCAAGGATGTTTTTCGTCCCAGGAAATGATGGTCCTTGGAGACCAATTCTGCATTTGTCCATACTCAACGTTTATCTCAAGGTTCACACCTTCAGAATGCTCACCTTGCAGCTGCTGTTGCCCCTCATTCCCTATCAGGCTTTTGTGGTATCCCAGGATTTGATGGACGCCTACCTTCACATTCCTGTTCACCCCTGCTACAGGAAATTCCTCTGTTTTTCAGTAGGTTCCTGGCATTTTCAATTTTCAACATTACCTTTTGGGCTCTCCACAGCTCCCAGGGTGTTCACAAAATATCTAGCACCAGTGATTTCCCCCTGCAGAACACAGGGCATTCAAATATATCCATATCTAGATGACCTGTTAACACTTCACCAGGACCTGCACACTCTGCAACTCACCTACACCTGGTAACCAGAGCCCTGGCAGACTTGGGGTTCACTGTCAACCATGAGAAAGTCCCACCTGATGCCTACAAAATATCTAGTCTTTCTAGGGTGCAGGATAAGAACAGACAAGATGGTAGCTTTCATTCCCTGCCAGAAAGTAAAAGACCTTGCTCTTTACCGTTAGAAGTCTCTCTCTCTCTCTTCAAACACTTTCAGCCAGAGAATTCCTGAAAATCCTGGGCCACATGACATCCTTTTTACCAATGCTTCCTCTGGCAAGGCTGTCTGTGAGGAAGATCCAGTGGTTACTAAGGACTCGTCGGGGCCAACATTCTCATCCTCTTGATATCTTCCTCCCCTTACTACCCTGCCTGAAGAAAGAGTATTGAATGGTGGATCACAGCTATCCATCTCAACCAGAGTATACCTTTGCAGTTACCACCACCCTCACAGCAAATCTTTACAGATGCTTCAGACCTGGGTTGTGGGCAGTGTTTCAACACCAGCAAAAACTAAGCAGAGTGTTGGGAGAATGGTCTCCACTCAGGCAAAGGGACCACATCAACATCAAAGGGATGAGGGCCGTTTACTTAGCACTACAGATCTTCCAACCAGTCCTCCTACCAGGCACTTTGAAAGTAGTCACAGACAAACATGACTGCGTTGTGCATAAACAAGTCAGGGGGGACAAAGTCTTACTCTCTTTGCAGCCTAGCCATACAGATTTGGTCTCTAGCTTCAGGTCTGCATATCTACCTGCAAGCAGTGTACATTCCTTCAGCAGAGAATGCAATGGCAGACACACTCAACAGAACTTCTGCACCCTCTCACGAGTGGATGCTTCACAGAGAGGTGTTCCTAGATTTTGTACACAAATCAGGCATTCCTCAAGCAGACGTGTTTGCCTCCTCCCAGAACATGCAGATGCCTCAGTTTTGTACGAGGGATCCACATCCCCAGGCCTGGAAAGTGGACACCTTCTCTTTTTCGTAGGTGGCATGTACCTTTATGCCTCCGCCCCACCCTTCACACTGATTCAGAAGGCCCTCCTGAAGATTCAGAGGGACAAACCAAAAATCCTGCTGGTGACTCCCTTCTGGCCAAAACAGCATTGGTTTCCCCTTCCCCTTTTAGCCAAGGGCAATCACCACAGATTACCCCACTATCTAGACCTACTCACACAAGACAGGAAGTCCCTAATACACCCTCAGGTGAGCAATCTCAGGCTCACTCTGTGGGCGTTAGGGTTCTGATCCCCTTCAGGCACCTATACTCAGAGGACGTACTCAATGTCCTTCAGGAGACCAGGAAACCCAGTACCAGTCGAAATTATGTGGCAAAATAGAAAAGATTCTCCAGGTGGTGTCAAAAAAAAAAACAGGACATTTTACTCATTTCTGTACCCATGGTCCTTTCTTACTTGTGTGTGCTTCTACATTCAGGACTAACATACTCTCTTGTTAAGGTCCACTTGTATGCCATTTTTGCTAGTCTCCCTTTGGTACCTCGTCTGACATCCAGATTAGAGGTTAAGCTCTTCATAAAAGGTGTCCTCCATATCAGACCCCCTCATAAGCTAATCCCTCCTACATGGGACCAAATGTTTGTCTTGGAAAAACTCACTTTACCTCCATTTGAGCCACCCCACTCTGCTTCACTGAAGCTATGTACCTGGAAAACAGTACTTCTTGTGGCCCCCTCATCCTCCAGGAGGGTATCAGAAATTCAATACCTGATGGCCATTCCTCCTTACCTCATCTTCCATGAAGACAGAGTCTCCCTCAGGACTATAACCCTTCCTTCACGCCTAAAGTGGTTAATGAACTATCCTTGAATCAGTCCATTAACCTTCCTGTCTTCTTCTCTCAAACTCTAAATTCCTCTGAAAGAACTCTACATTCCCTAGATGTCCACAGACAACTCTGGTACTATCTGGACAAGGCCAAACTCATTAGATTGTCTGACCAGCTGTTTGTATCCTTTTACCCAAAAGCCTTGGGGAAGGCAGTCTCTAAACAGGCCATCTCTTCATGGATATCTAAGGCTATCTATGCATGCTACTCCTTTCATGGTTAAAGCTCTATGTGAAAGTGTAAGGGCTCTTCTCACTAGGGCAGCTGCCTCCTCAGCTGCTTTCTTCAGGGGGGTAGACTACGCTTCTATCCTAGGAGCTGCTTACCTGGTCATCAGTCCATACCTTTACCAGGTATTACATGCTAGGTTTGGCTTCTAGGGCCAGAAGTGTTTGCTAGGTCCATTCTACATGGCCTTAGAGACCCAGGGACATTATCTTTCCACCCAGGCTCATACCTAAAGCTTTGGTACTCTCCTACAGTTATGAATAAGGCAACATGAGAATAGAAGAACATACAATAGTTGTGTAAGAACTTACCATAACCTTAGATGTCCTTCTCTTCCATGTTGCAGCATCCAGTCCCACCCTTCTACCCATCTTCCTGTCTAGTCACCTGAGGGGACAGATTTCTTTCCATTTACCAAACCTCAGCATCAGGCTTATTCCTCCATGAGGCATCCTTTGACCTAGTCTTATATGTGGGTCTGAAAAGCTTCCTCCTTCCTCTTCATTGCCTCCAGGGGTACTTCTGTCTGCAGCAGTCCATTCTGAAGTGGGTACACGCAGACGTCACCTTTATAACCAACATCTGTTTATGGCTCTGACATCAAATGTCGCACGTACCCCTGCTCCTAAGACTTTGGTATACTGGTCGGATGTCCGGTGCTGCAGGCAGCAACCTCCCTACAGTTATGAATACTGCAACATGGAAGAGAAGGGCATCTAAGGTTATGGCAAGTTCTTACACAACTATTCTTTGTCACTGCTAATGGAAAACTGTTAGCGCCATTAAAAGGACATTTCAGTAATTACTTTTTGCAAGTACCTCCAATAACTTTATTTTCCTTTACTAGTTTTACTACAGAATGGCAACAGCTTAATAAAATATACTTAAAATACATCAAATTTTTAAACAAAATTATCTCACAGTTGCTCTAAGGTACAGTTTTCCTTTTGTAGTGAAGTAACAGCTAGTGAAATCCATCTATCTGATATGTTTGAGTCACTGTTCTACTGTTATTGTACCTTTAAACTCAGTTTGTCATATAAACAGAATTAAAACAATATAGTGTATATTGACATTATACTGCCAAAATTGACCTTTTATTTTTATAAAAAATATGTTCCATGTTGTGTAAATTTATCATTAGAAATGTTTTGACCAGAAACGTTGATTAAAGTAATTTTAGTGGTGCATTTTTAGTGGTTCATTATTGTGCTTTTTTCCCCACAGATAAGTCAAATCTGCTTGTTGCTAGAAGTATCGGTCCTTCAGATATGCCAGCATCACCTACCATGCAGAGACACAATAATATTCATCAGATGGTGTTTCACAAGATTAGAAAGGAAGATTTGTCACCACAGGTGTGATTTCATTCTGTCAGTACAAAAAAGACTATTAATGTATATTAATTGCATTACTTATTTCATGGGGTCGTTTTTAGCGGATAACAGCTGGAAACTGCTGCTTGAAGATCCTGTCTTTGGCACAACTGTTTTTCTCTTTAGCTCCCACTCAGAGAAACGCACAAGTCCCCTATTGAGGTAAACCTGTGGGATCACGCATCATGTCTGGGATAGTATTCCCAGACAGATGTCTTACTCTCCACTTCTTTCTTATTGATTGGGCAATTCAGCTTTCATTCATAAAGTTTTTGTTGAACGTTTTTATACTTATTGCCTAAGAAACCTAACCCCCAATAGCAAAGTAGTCATCCTTTTGGATACGATATTCTAAACTGAGACCCACTAAAATGACATCCCAGTTCAGTGAATTAAAAACAAAAAATTACGAATAAGGGTGCTGTGGTGGTGGGGAGGACAAAGCTCATAAATGCATTTATGGAATATAACTACAAACATGGGTGCCATACATTAGTCCCTCTGATCTCATTCTATTACTCTGTTTTTGGCAGCAGAATATTACCTCCACACATGATGAGAAATATTGCCAGTATTTTGACTGAGGAATGGAGAAAGTGTTTTGGTACTGATTTTTAAGAATAAGGGTGATGTGCAGAGCTGTAGTAACTACAGAGGGATTAAATTGATCAGTCACAGCACAAAGTTATGGGAAAGAGTAGTGGAAGCTAGGTTAAGAAGGGAGGTGATGATTAGTGATCAGCAGTATGGTTTCATGCCAGGAAAGAGCACTACAGATGCGATGTTTGCTTTGAGAGTGTTGATGGAGAAGTACAGAGAATGTCAGAAGGAGTTGCATTGTATCTTTGTGGATTTAGAGAAAGCATATGACAGGGTGCCTAGAGAAGAGTTGTGGTATTGTATGAGGAAGTCAGGAGTGTCAGAGAAGTATGTAATAGTGGTACAGGATATGTACGAGGGTAGTGTGACAGCGGTGAGGTCTGCGGTGGGATTGACGGATGCGTTTAAGGTGGAGGTGGGATTACATCAATGTTCAGCTCTGAGCCCTTTTTATTTGTAATGGTGATGGACAGGTTGACAGATGAGATCAGACAGGAGTCCCCGTGGACTATGATGTTTGCAGATGACATTGTGATCTGTAGTGAGAGTAGGGAATAAGTGGAGACCACCCTGGAGAGGTGGAGATATACTCTAGAGAGAAGAGAAATGAAGGTCAGCAGGACTAAGACAGAATATATGTGTGTGAATGAGAGGGAGGATAGAGGAATGGTGAGGATTCAGGGAGTAGAGGTGGCGAAGGTTGATGAGTTTAAATACTTGGGATCAACAGTTCAGAGTAATAGTGAGTGTGGAAGAGAGGTGAAGAAGAGAGTACATGCAGAATGGAGTGGGTGGAGAAGAGTGTCAGGAGTGATTTATGACAGGTGAGTACCTGTAAGAGTGAAAGGGAAGGTCTGCAAGAGGGTGGTGAGACCAGCTATGTTATATGGGTTGGAGACAGTGGCATTGGCAAAAAGACAGGAGTCGGAGCTTGATGTGGCAGAGTTGAAGATGTTAAGATTTGCACTGGGTGTGATGAGGATGGACAGGAATAGGAATAAGTATATTAGAGGGTCAGCCCAGGTTGGAAGGTTTGGAGACAAAGCCAGAGAGGCAAGATTACATTGGTTTGGACATGTGCTAAGGAGGGATGGAGAGTATATTGGGGAAAAGATGTTAAGGATGAAGCTGCCAGGTAACAGGAAAAGAGGAAGGCCTAAGATAAGGTTTATGGATGTGGTGAGAGAGGACATGCAGGTGGTTGGTGTGACAGAGCAAGATGCAGAGGACAGGAAGAAATGGAAACAGTTGATCTGCTGTGGCGACCCCTGACGGGAGCAGCCGAAAGAAGATGATTAGCTTACTCGAATTAGGCGGGTCACTTCTGCAAAGTGTCTTGCTACTTGCAGTACATATTGTATTCTTCATCACAGTTTCCCCTAGCAATATTTTGTAAATCTATTTAAATATGGTATGGGAGCTTATATTACCTGTACCCAAGTTACACCCCCAATCTATTCTGAAATGTTTGATCTGTTGTGGAGCTTTTCACTCCTTGCATATAATTACTTATCAGCTATTGTAAAATGTTTTTGTATGTGTTTATGGAGCCTTTCTTCCCAACTCCTTGTAAAACATTTAATCTGTTGTGGGGCTTTTCTCCCCTTGTATGTAACTACTACTCAGTTTTTGTTTGAATATTTTTGAATCTGTTGTGGTGCATTTTTCCACAGCCTTTTGCTGAAAATGGGCCATTGGCTCAGTCAGACTTTCCCGGTTGACAAAGGACAAAAATAAACAGATAAACTCCACAACCTCTGTACAGGTTTTAAACTTTTGAATACATGACATCTCGCTGTAGCTGGGCTTTATTGATAACCAGATATCCATCATAACTCCAGCTAGGACTCATAATAGCATTATTTGTACTGATTGGAGAAGGAGACATGTAGGAATACAATAAAAGCTAGACATTGAACCTGACTACTATGCAAAGCAGACACGTGAAGCCGATGGTCTGTCTCAAAGTGAACAGTAAGAAACCACTGGAGAACAACAAATGCAGGGAGCAGCATGTTTCATACAGGAGGTAAGAACATAATGGACATGATGATAGGCATTACGGGAAGTCTCCATTAGAATCTGTCATCTTAGTGACCTCCAAGCCTTCATCATCTCTGAGTTCCCAACTTAAATTGGCTGAGGATCAGGAAGGGTATAAGGGAGGCATTACCCATGTACAATGATGGGTAGTTTGTCCTTGAGTTTAAAAGTTATCCTTACCCACTGAGGCATACAGCCTTTTGACTTACTTACGTGGAGCAGGGTACGGAGTCCGCTGGTGAGAGTTCTGAAGTTGCACTTGGAATGAGGCAGATTTCTTTTCTTTCTTCACTAGTATTAGTTGAGGAAGCTGCCAGCACCCTTCCCATGCCTGCCTGCCCTGTGAATATGCATGAGCCTTTGCACATACTTTTTTCTTTTTTGCCTGGTGAAGTATGAATGGAAAATAAATTTGATTCTGTCACAGAGCCTTGCACAGGCATGATGTTCAACATCAGATCACTGCTGCAGTGTCTGTGCCACATAGGTTATATCATGCCAAAGATATTGACCAATGGCCAGTTTACAAAGCTTCAGGGCACCTTCCAGTCCCCCTAACCACTGTATGAGGCTCGAGGAGAGCCAAAGAAAAGCAGCAGTTAGGTCACCAGAGCTTCAGAACTTCCTTGCCTCCTGATTGTCTGCAAGGGACTCTGTTGGCTGGGCAGGTTAAGTACTTTTCTATGGAAAATCTTCCACATGTTTGTCAGGGGAACATTTTTATTGATTTTTTTTAAAGCTAGGAATTGTATTTTTTATGGACTGTCACTAGATTTAAGGGATTTTGCTTTGGTAAATACTTTTGTGGAAAAACTCTGTAAAAATAATTTTGGTGTATTACTGTGGAAAATTATTTATTGTTAGGGGCTGGAAATTTGTGGGCTCTCACTGAATTTATACCTCAAAACTTTAAATTCTCTGTCAGGAGAGGTGTACCAACATTACATTAACTCCACTAGCCTCTTATTTATTTTTGCTGGCTAACCATAAAGCATGTCCAGCTTTTTGGTTCTTTTCTCCCTTATCCACGTGGCCAGACCTAGTTCTTCAGACCGTTCATCATTGCCTATCAGTCCTGTTGGTCTAGCTTCTTGGGAAGCTGCTAAGTACTGGGAATTAGACATGTCCTCTCTAGCTGTTGGGTTGTCCCCACCAAGCAAGACAGAACCACTCTTTTCTGTCTGTAAGGATGGAACTAATGAAGTCTTATCCCATAGCTGGGCTAAGGTAACTAATTCCCAGATAAGTATCCCTGTCATGAGATGGGTCTTTTTCCAGGGGGTCCTGTAGGAAAAGAAAAAATAAATAATCTTATAGCTTTCTTCTGTTTCTCTCGTTTACGGAACAGGAAAGACTTACTGGGTTTTCCTAAAGGTTTATTTCAAGATTTTAATGTTTTAAATCCTGTTTCTTTACTAAGCTCAAAAAAAATTCTCTGTCTTTGACACTGATTTTGAGTTGGAAGAGCAGGGAATGGAGGGAGAACGTTTTTTCTTCAATGTATTCTCCTCAGGCTGAGGGTTCTGATTCTGAAGAAAGTATTTCTTCAGATTTCCCGACATAAGAGTTAACTTTTTCTGACACTAGAACTGCAGTGAAATAATTATTTCAATGGGAACAAAATGAAATCACAGTCTCCCATCAGAGGGTATTAAGATTTTTGTTGCACCTGGGTTTTCCTGGACCTGCAGCTGCCCCTTGCTGGTTTACCAGCACCAGAACATGCTTACTTAACTGCTTGAAGTATGCCTGACAGTCAACCTCCTTCCACTAAGAAGCCTTATAGGTTATACAAAGTACAGTAGAGTCTCGTCTTTTTACTAATCTCAAATCTGTCTGAAAAAATGGGAAAGCTGTGGATAATTTGGAAAGTTTATTTTTCTGCTACATTAACTTTCAGAATTTTAAACTGCCAGGGTTGTGTTAAATTCTTTACTGGTTTCTTTTGAGAACATGAGAAAGCTAACTGATCTGATGTTGTCCTTTTCATTCTTCTGCAGGAATGGGTCTAGGATCCAATCCTCAGATCTGACTTAGCCACATTTTCAAGACTTCGGATCCAAGCTTCGAGCTCCTTCCTCTATTCCTTCCCAAACTCCTCAGATCTCATTTGCTGCCATAGCTGCAAGATGGAAATATCCAGCCTTGAGCGTAAAAGTATCTATTTTGGATATTTTTCAGATAATACTTTTTCTTCTTCTAACTCATTCATATCATTATTTTAAACTTCGTTCTCCTCCCTCAGCTTTTCACAGGTGTTAGGGTTTTCTCTTTTTCCTGTTGTATGCCCTCTCTCATACCCTAAGTACTTATATTTTCTATTCTGTTTAAAAAAAAACTATTGTTTTCCTTATGTCTGTGTTAACTTGTTAGGTAATAGTACTGTAGCTTCAGTCTTTAACCTCCCGGTTGAACTTAGTATTGTTTGAAAACCCTTTTCTTTTTTTTTAGGGTTTACTGCCTTCTGCTGCCTTCATGTCTGAAAAACCTATGGGTTTCAAGAAGTGCACTTCTTGTGTGTGAAAGATTCCCAATTCTGATGCCCACAAGAGTGTGTATACTGTTTAGGAGCAGCCCATCTGGAGTCTCCATGCGCCGTTTGTGCAACCTTTAATCCGAGAGACCTCTCTGATCATGGGAACAAGCTTCGCCTAAAAAGACTGTACATCAGTCTCCAGTTCAAGGCCCCATGCCTAAGAAACAGATGCTTAAGATGGCTGAAGATTTGATTACCCTAATCAGGGGTTCCCAACCCCCTCCAGATAAAAGGCCTAGACAAGAGCAGGATTATGCCTCCTCTGACCAGGTTTCAATTTCCTCAGACTCCTCTGAGGAACAGGATTGCTCCTTTCCCCCTTATGAAGATTCTGATGCTGAAGACTCTATCCCCTTAGCATCTCCCCCTGAAGAGTATTCCTTTGGGGAAACTTTACATACCATGAGGGAACATTTCCACCGGGAAGGCCAGGACTACTCTTGATTCAAAGAAAAGGCTCCGAGAGTTCCTTTTACTTCCCCACCACAGACCACTTGCTATCCCTCCAGTTTTAGACATTGTAGATGATGTTTACTTAGAATCTAGTCTAAATCCAGACTCTCTACCTCCTGCTCCAGCCAAACCAGACAGATACTACAGAGTACCGGACTCGCACAAATTCCTTTATAAAAGCCCTGTTGCTGACCCAGAAACAATTTCCCAGGGTCCCAGAGGGGCAAAGGCTTCTATGGCTAAAAATCCTGTACCCTCTGAAAGGGACTCCAGAGCACTATATAGGTGGGGAAAGAAGGTATACACATCAGCTACTCTAGCTATGAGAGCATTAAATTGTCAGTTTCACATGCTGAAATATCAGCAATTGCTAATGTCTCAATTAAAACAAAAGATGAGCACGCATTCTGAACAGTCTGAATTCAAGGAAATGCAGGATCTGTTGCATGCAGCTGAACAGGTGGGCAAACATACTTTACAATGTGGATTTGATTCATTGGAAGCTTCCTGTAGTGCAGCTGTGACTGAGTCTGTCATACGTAGACATGCTTGGTTAAAAGAACAAACCCTGCCTGATCATGTTAAAGCAAAATTATTGGATGAACCTTTACAGCAGGATGTCTTATTTGGTGTCAAAGCAGAAGTTGTTTTAAAGAAAATGGAGGATAAGGCAAAGTCTATGCAGACGGTCAAGGATTTTTTACAGGTACAACCCCCTCGTTTCAGCAGAAATTGGCCAACAAAAAATTGGTCCTTTCCAGCTTCTGACAGACCACAGAGGGGCAAATACAGACGCCCAAGGGGCAGAGGTCAGTCACAAGGCCCTTACAGACCTCGCCAATGGGGTGCCGCTACCCAGAAAGGAGGAGAAGACAGGCCCCAAACTACTAGAAGACGAACACAATGACTTAACCCACAAACTGCCAAGCAAAACTCTTTTGGCAGCTCCCTTGGGAGGAAAATTATCACTTTTTGCAGACAACTGACACATCATCACAAAAGACAAATGGGTCCTAGACATTGTCTCACAAGGATACAGATTCCATTTTCACACCTTGCCTAGGATAAAAGGAATGCCAAACCTGCCACCAAATCAATGGGCAGAGGCACAAAAACAAATTACAGCTCTCATGTACATGAGAGCCATTCAACAGATACCTACACAGGAGCAAGGACAAGGATTTTACTCAAGACTCTTTCTTGTCCCCAGAAAGGACAAAGCATGGAGACCCATTATGGACCCTTCAATTCTAAATACCTATTTGCAATTACCCAAATTCAAGATGCTAACACTACAGCACCTTCTTCCCATGTTGGGCAAGAAGGCTTGGCTAGTAACGTTGGACCTCAAGGAGGCATACCTGCATGTCCCTATCAGACAAAATTGCAGAAGATACCTCCGTTTCATTGCAGGTTCAACCCATTATCAATTCTCTGCACTGCCCTTTGGCTTATCTACTGCGCCCAGGGTCTTCACAAAATGCCTGGCACCAGTAATTGCATACTGCAGACAAAGAGGAATTCAAATATACCCATACCTGACGACTGCCCTATTCAAGCAGAAGGCAAGGACATTCTTTTACAACATCTGGTGTTTGTCAAACACCTTCTAAGTTGCCTAGGGTACACAGTAAATGAAAATAAATCAAAACTAGTGCCCTCACAGAACATAATATTCCTGGGTGCCAACTTGAATATAACTGCCCAGATGGCTTATCTCATGCCAGACAAGCAACAGCAACTGACTCAAAACTTCAAAATAATGGCAACAAAGACCCAACTCCCTGCAAGAAAAATTCTGCAGGCCTTGGGATTCATGGCATCTTGCATTCTACTAATACCATTTGCAAAACTGCATATGAGGAAATTACAATGGTACCTAAAAAGCGTATGGACTCAACACAGCCACAGCTTGGAAACAATGGTACCACTCATTCCCTGCCTTCAACAGGAGTTTCTATGGTGGGCACAGGCATGTCACCTCAACAAGGGTCAGCCTTTTACCTTACCCACAGCCAGGCAAACTATAACAACAGATGCATCGGACTATGCCTGGGTTGCACACATGGCAGGACAGTGCATTCAAGGCAAATGGACTACAGATCAAAGGCATCTGCACATCAATCAAAAAGACATGCTAGCTGTACAAAATGCCCTAACAGCTTTCAAGGACCTCTTGCACCCAGGACAACTAATAATAAAGACAGACAATATCACAGTAATGTGGTACATAAACAAGCAAGGGGGTACACACTCCTACCCTCTATGCAGGCGAGCAATGACCTTGTGGAACACAGCACTGACTTACCAAGTTCAATTACAAGCACAATTCCTGCCAGGAAAGAAAAACACATTGGCAGACGACCTAAGCAGAAACATCATGGATCCCTACATGTGGAAACTGGATCCACAAGTATTTACAATGATAACTCAAAAGTGGGGATGCCCAAACATAGATCTGTTTGCCAACCCCCAAAACTACCAACTTCAAAAATTTTGCACAAGGACATTCCACCCACAAGCTTGGAAAGTGGACGCCCTCACATTCAGTTGGAGAACATTGACAGTGTATGCCTTCCCTCCACTGCCTCTTCTAGCAAAGGTGCTGCTGAAAGTCAGATTAGAGAGGCCACAAATGATCCTCGTTGCTCCAGACTGGCCACGCCAGCACTGGTACCCAATACTAAGGAACATGGCCCATGGCCCACCATGGATTTTACCACAAATTCCTCACCTGCTCACCCAGCAAGACATTCAGATTCTACACAGCCAGCTCAAGACTTTAAATCTGGCTGCATGGCAGATCACCTAAACAACCAGCCCAACTCCTCTATCTAAAGCTGTTATGGATGTCATTCTGGAGGCCCAGCACCAAGAAAGCCTATTCAGACAAATGGAAAAGATTTTGCGCCTGGAACCAGGCTAAAGGCCAAAATCCCCTTGAGCCAGACATTCCTCAGATTCTACAATATTTAACTGAGATGTTGCACAAAGGACTTTCTTTTTCATCTATTAAGATCCACGCCTCAGTGATTTCAGCTCACTACAACACGGATCCTTCGTTATTTTCACATCCACTCCTAAGACAGTACCTCAGAGGGGCCAAGAACATAAGACTGCCTAGGAGAGCACCAACACCAACTTGGGATCTCAACTTTGTTCTGGAAAAGCTTACACTGCCGCCTTTTGAACCAGCTTTCTCAGCTGATTTAAAGTTTCTATCATGGAAAACTGTCCTGCTGCTAGCAATAACTTCAGCCAGAAGAGTCTCAGAGCTACAGGCACTAATGGCAGTGGAGCCTTTCCTCATTTTTCATCAAGACAGTCTCTATCTACGAACTAACCCCTCCTTTATGCCAAAGGTGGTATCCAGTGTGGCCCTAAACCAAACCATTCATTTACCCACCTTTTTCCCAAACCCCCAGAACAATGGAGAAAGACTCCTGCACTCCTTGGACATTCACAGGCAACTACGTTACTACTTGGATAAAACTAAAGCTTTCAGAAAATCTGACCAGCTCTTTGTATCCTATGCTACAGCATCACAAGGAAAAGCTATCTCAAAACAGACCATTTCAAAATGGATAGGACATTGTAAACATTTCTGCTACACTCATCATGGAAAACCGGTTCCTGCTAGCATTAGGTCCCACTCCACCAGGGCTGTAGCTACATCTACAGCCTTTCTCAGGGGGGTACCAACCAAGGATATTCTGGAAGCTGCAACTTGGAGTTGAGTGCACACCTTCACCAGACACTATCACTTACCTCTATACTCTAAGACTAGAGCTGGCTTTGCCACTGCAGTTTTGCAGGGCCTACTAGCTACTTCAAACCCTGTTTAACTCCACCACCCATCCTTAGCTTTGGGATTCAACCCAAGTGTGATGACTGCAGCAGGGTACCCCGATGAACATAGTACAGTTTTGTACCTACCATAAATGTAGATGTTAGAGTGTTCACTGTGCTGCAGTCCAGGTTACCCTCCCTCCATCTCCTCTGACCTAGCTGAACCTTTCTATGCCTTTCTATCTGATACAACCTTTGTGGTGTATTTGCTTATAGCTGAAGGTATGCTTTGTATGTTCCTTACATGTTTTATTGGCAATATGTAGTGACCTCCTATTGGGGGCACCTGACATCTGGGGCAAGAAAAACTGAAGAAAATGGTGTCTGATGCCTCTTGTATACCCCTGGCGCACTGATGTCAGGGAAGAAGCGACAGCAACCAACGCCGGACCAAGACTTTGGAGCTCAGGCTGACTGCGGGACCGCCTGACGGCAGGATAACCCAAGTGTGATGACTGCAGCAGGGTGAACACTCGAACATCTACATTTATGGTAGGTACAAAACTGTACTTTCAGTGGTCCATTGTATACCAGCCTCTATCATTCTCTCACACCAATGTGCAAACTTCATATTTGCTGGTGGACACAGTCCGACAACCTCTTTTTGGACAGACTGTTCTCTGTCCCTCCCCCAATAGCCACAGTGACCACAAGTGCTTCCCAACTAGGGTCGGGGGGCATTTCATGAGAAAGATACTCAAGGCACATACCCCCCCCCCCCCGGAGACCAAGTTAGATATCAACATCTTAGAGATGAGAGCAGTCCTCCAGATGTTGCAAGCCTTTGAAGACTTTCTCCCTCTAGGGACTGTTGAAGTCCATATAGACAACATGTCAGTAGTTTGGGACATCAACAAACAAGGAGGAACCCATTCTTACCCATTGTGTAGGGAGGCCATGAGAGTCTGTGAATGGGCTATCTCTTCAGACTGCTTTCTTATTGCAGTGCACATACTGGGGAAAACCAGTGCACTGGCAGACTTAGCAGGTCCATCCAGATTCCTCACAAGTGGTCCCTCTAAAAACAGTAGCGAGTATGACCTACAGCCACTGGAGCCAGCGTTGGTGCGACCTATTTGCCTCTCCCTCAACAAGTACAGCAAGTACTTTGCTCTGAGTCACCGAGGGATGCTTTGAGTCATGAATGGCACTCCAGTCTCCTCTATGCTTACCCCCTTTTTCCGTTGATCCCTAAGTTTTTACAGAAAGCAAGCAGGCTGTAGAGCACAGTCACCCTCATTGCTCCCTTCTGGCCTCGACAACTATGGTTCCTCTTCCTCTGACCTCACTTGAAATATCCTCCATGGATACTGAAGCTCACTCAGGATATCTTATCTCATCCATCAGAAAGTCAACATCACAATCTTCATGCCCTCAAACTGACCGCATGGTTTCTCCACTTCCAGTGATGGTAAGATGGTCCAGGCTGACTTCCACAGTTCATGACATTATCTTGGTCTGTCAGAAGCCCTCCACAAAGAAAGTCTACAGAAACAAAGTGAAAAGATTTTCAGTTTGGGTGTCCAGTCAGAATATTGACCCATTTTCAGCACTTACTTCAGCCATTCCCTTTTTCTCACTACTCTTTTTAAGGAAGGGGCTAGTTTTTCTACTATTAGACTTCAATTGGCAGCTATATCCAACTTCCATGCTGGAAATGAATCATTATCAATGGCATCTTCAAGATTATGCACGGCTTTCATAAAGGGAATCTTCCACCTTAGACCTGTGATAAAGGATCCCACCCCTCCTTGGGATTTGATGGTGGTTCTTCAAAGCTCAACTCAGGAACTCTCTGAACCAGTGGATAAATGCAATATGAAATTTCTTTCTTGGAAAACAATTTTTTTAGTAGATATCACTTCAGCAAAAAGAATTTCTGAGCTCAAGACATTATCAGCTAGGCCTCCTTACATTATTTTCCATAAGGATAGGGTGTCTCTTTGAACCAACTCTTCCTTTCTCCCTAAAGTGACTGCTGAGACTAACATTGACCAGTCCCTTCAATTACCAGTTTTCTTCCCAAACTTTACTAATAAAGGTGAATATTTGGTATACCTGCTTGATGTTCAGACACAATTATGTTTTTATCTTCACAGAACATAAAAGTACAGGAAGTCAGCTTTTTGTGTCCTTTGCCCCTAACTGCTTGGGTCAGGCAGTATCCTAAATTACTCTGGCCAAATGGCTTACCAATTGTATGTTGCGGATTTATTCTCAAAAAGGTTTAGAATAGGACTTTCAAGATGGCTGCACATTGAGTAACAGCTTAACATTAGCTCTCCCAGTGTGAAAGCAGAAACTCAACAGATAAGACCAATAGACTTTTGTGTTTGAGTAAATTTCAGTAACTGGCTAGTAAGTGTACTGCCTGGTGCCAGGAAAAAAGAAATACAGAGCACCTGGAAAAAATCCATTGCAAAAAGTGAGGAAGGAACCACTGACTGAGCAAAGTTCTGCAGCTGTTCAGCAAAAAGCAATGTACCCTCCAAACATGACTTCCAGTAACCTACAGGAAGATACAAGGCAACTACCCACACACCTGGTTAAAATAAATGAAACACTGGAGTATATCAACACAAACAATAAAAGGCTGGAAAAAATGAAAAGTTTTAAAAAGATATTCAGATGAGATGATAAAGCTGAAAAAATCAGAAGTTAAAATGAAAGAAAAGGCTGGCTGAATATGAGACTGCTCAGGAAGAGACATTTCAAAAAATAATAGAATTAGAGGAAAGAACACATAGGGGAAACCTGAAATTTTCAGCTATACCAGAGAAGCTGGAAGGAACAGACTGTATTAATTTTATAAAAGCACAAGTAAGCAACTGAACTGATATTCTGCAGTAGTAGTTCATTGAAAGGACGCATTGTGTGTATGCCCCAAACCTGGGTATGAAAAAGCAACCCAGACCTTTAATAGTAAAGATGCAGTCTTACAGCAGAAGTAATTGATTCTGACAAAACTGTAGCAGAAGGACAAAATCCTTAAAGTGGTAGACAGCAGAATGTTTGTGGGGAATGATTACTCGTACACCAGGCAGAAGAGGAGTATATTCATTCCACTATTCACAGAATGTCAAGGCGCAGGTGTGAGATTCAGACTGCTATAACCATCTGTCTTCAAGGTATTCTTCCATGGAGGGACAAAATAATTTTTGTTGAAATATAGGCTAAGGAGGAAATACAAAAGTTTGTCCAAGAAAAAGTGAGAAGTGAAACAGGAGACTGCTTCTTGTTGTTCTGGTAATAAAGACCACAGAGAGACTGTACCTGTGAGGAAGGGTGCATGAGAGTTGACTAGAAGAATCAAGAGTACGTTGGAAATCAAACGGAGACGGGATTTAGGAGATGGAAATGAGCAGTAATAAAACCAGTAACTTAATGTGGGATTACAGTGCAATAATTGTTTGTGAAATGTGACAGAACAGGAAAATCTGGAAATATTGGACTTTACAGAATTTATTGGACTTGTGGGGGACTCTAAAGTATATGCCTTACTTCATGTCATTAATGTTCAGAAAATGCTGTGGAGAGCGGAAGAGAGAGGAGAAAGTTGACTGTAAGTAAAGAAAACATTTTTTCCTTAATATCACTATTTTTGTGGTGTATGGTTTTCTTAGTTTGTGTAATGGGGATTAAAATAGGTGTTGCTGTTCTTTTTTTTTTCCTTTCTTTCTCCCTTCTCTCTCTCTCCTTGTTCAATTTTAAGAAATGCAGGGACTGCAATGTAAAAAAAAGGCTGGTTAAAAGAGTATGAGAAAAGAAAAATGTATGTGCATGGGGGAAATGACTGGATTAAGGACCCTAGATTTGATTTAGTAACAAGTTTTAAGAGGAGGGAAATAAATGAAAAAGAATATTGAATATCATGAGATTTTTCTAGCAAATGAATGTATGTTTTGCAGCAATTCTGTATCTGGCCCTCATGTCTTGTGTGGAAACAGTCTGATAAAGAGAAATTGACTATGTGGTTCTGATTGGAGACAATCTGATGATGAGAAATTGGTTACAGTCGGGTGGAGAGTGATTGACTGAGGGAAAAAAAAGAAACTGGCTTAGGTGATCATGTTCTCTGAAAAAAATCAGGGGTTTCTCCAGCTGGGGGAGCTATAAAGATGAGACAAAACCAGTTAGCACTTAGTAGAAGCCCAGGCTGCACCATGCTTCTTAGCATGGATAACCTTTCTTTTTGGTTAACTCAAGTCTGTGAGCATGGCTGTCAGTTTGGGACATTTCTCTTAGGAGGATAAAACTTCAATATTTGAAGATGTGTACATAGTTTTGTGTGTTATTGTTAAATTAATAGGTTTTAGGGAGGTATTGGGGGTTTGCTTGTTGTTTTGTTTGCGGACTTTCTATAAAATAAAGTTTTGTAAGAATTGACATATTATCAAATGGATATGACAAGAAGCAACTATATTAAAGTTCAACCTGCCAAACAGTGTATGCATGTAACATAAAAGCTGGAACTAGACATTTAACAAAAAAGGTGCATGTAAAACGTTGGAATAATAACTTTTTTAAAACCGTGATGCTTTCTGTAATGTCTTTAAATGTCAATGGTCTCATAGATAAATGCAAAAAAGAAAGAATAGTGAATTAATGTAGAGTGCAAATATCAATGTTACAGGAAACGCACTAAGAACTGAACATGTGAATTTGATAAAGAAAGTTTTTCGGGATGGCTATTCAGCAGAATATCAGGAACAAAGGAAAAGAGGGGTACTTTATATTAATTGCAAAAGGAGCTCCAATAGTGATAGAAGAGCACGAAAAAGATATTGGCACATTTGTTGTACTAAGGGAGACTGGCAATGGAGGAGGATTACACTGCCATGTGTTTATATTCCATCTAAAACTGCTTTATTGAAGCTTAAGAAAATTCTGGGAGAAATAATCAGATCTGCTGATATCAGTTTTCATTCTGTCCTCAGCTGAGGAGTTCGGATCCAATCCCTTGGATCCGACCTGGCTGTTGTTAAAGCTTGTGGAAACCCAAACCACTCGAGGTTCTCCCTTACCCACAATGCACCAACCCTGTTACCCCAGATCTCATTTGCCTCTTTCAGCAAAAGACATGGTTTACCTTAGCTCTCTAGCATTTGTCAGCTAGGTTTTATTATTATAGTTCTCAAGTCTAATTTCTCTTAAATTCTTGAAGTTTTTCTCCCCTTACCTATTGTACAGTTAGTACCATTCTAAAATACTATTTATCCCCCTTTTTCGGCTGTTGTACAATGCATACCTCTTAAATACTATTGTTAGTATTTACTTTATTTCTTCATGTGGTGTAACTCCTTTTTCTACCCCGATTAAAAAAAAGTCTGTCCTTAAAATTTTGCCCTTATAGTTTTTAGCTATGGTGGAAAAAGGCCTCTCTGGATTAAAAAAAAATTGTCTTGAGTGTGGGCACAAACATCCTATGTTGGATGCCAACACTGTGTGTGTGTATTGTCTAGGACCTTTACATCTCCAGGAAGATTCTTCCGTATGCCTTGAATTCAACCCCAGGGTGCTTGTAGAATGAAAAAACAGGCTGATCACAAATGGCTTATTACCTTCTGCCTTTGGAGAACTATATGTGGAAATCAATCTCCTAAAACTAAACAGTCGAGAACAACTTCTCTAAAATCTTCTACATGCTCTATGGTTTCAGAGCCATCCAAGAAGAGGCAAGATAGATCCAACCCCCCCCCCCCGGATCTGAAAAACCACCAACATGGATCCGACCTCACCCTCGGATCCGAAAAATAAAAGAATTGGTGGATCTGACTTCTTCGGATTTGACAAAAAAGGTGTCTGATCTGACCACTTCCAGTCCTACTGGTTCAAGTGTTATTCACCTACCCAGAACAAGATACTCATCTTCTGTGGATTTGGTGCCCTCAAGGATGCCTTCACCATTTTTGCAGCATCACAGATGCAGGTCCTCATCTGTTGTTTCCACTCATTCTTCCAGAAGTTTGACAGAGGAAGATGTGGAAAGAGTGGTCAGAAGATCCTTGCAATGCAGAGTCAGATGGGTGTCTTACAAGCTCCTACCATTTTGGGTCAAGCTATCCATTCTTCTTCTACACCCCCACTGCAAGTTCCCTCCTGTGACTTCAACTGTCTGAGTCCTTGGATCTGAGCTGTCCCACTCAGTCTGACTCTGATCCGAAGATAGCAATATCTTTGGATTCAAAGCTTACTCTGAGTGCTCTGGGTCAGGTGTCGGAGCTGTCTCTGAACCTCAAAGCCTCAACACTGGATAGCTCGGCTCTGGCTTCCACCTCAGGGAGATTGCTTTCAGAGCAGGGCAGGACAGTGGTCCAAAAGCTTGTCTTTTCAGATCCAAGGTTTTCTCTTTCTCCAGAGCATTCTACTTCCGAGGCTGTGAGGAGGGTTTTCTCTCATTTGACAGAACAGACGTCTCCAGCCTCCTTGGATCTTAAGCCTTCTACCTTGATGTGTCTGCGCTGAGAGGCTCATCACTCTTTACCACAGGGACCGCCAGTCTGAGACCCACAGGCTTCCTCAACAGGGTATCTTGATTTCTTCTGATACCTCCCCAGAGCATCCCACTGAAGTTGTCCCTCGGAAGATGATGTGCAAGAGGAAGCACTTGGAATCCCCAGAGGAGTCAGTCACTGAAGATACGGACTTCAGTGAAGTTGAAGGGCCGCCACGGTCACCTCCTGAAGATGTACTATTTGAAGGCATCCTTGAGATCTTAAAACAGATAAGTGGCTGGATACACAGCAAGCCTTCATCCAAGGAGTCTGTATTCCTGGAGGCTTTCAGTACTGCCCATCTACCTCCTGGGTTACTGTGCCCACTGACAAGCTTATTGAGTTAGTCTCTCGGCAGGCATGAAAGGAACCTGACACAGTCGAACCCATACCTAAGACACCAGACAAGATTATGGCACCACCTTTGGGTAAGACGTTTTGGGGTAAGTAGTGCCTGTTGATGCCATGGTCATGGTGGCAGCCACCAAAAAGGAACTTGCCAAGGAGATTTCCGCATTTCACCCCCCCCCCCCCCCAAGAGGGAGTTTAGGGTGATGGACAGGTTTGGGAAGTGTCTATGCTTCAGCAACCTTTGCTTTAAGGTCACTGAATTATTTGGCACTTTTTGAAGAATTACTGAGGAATTTGATTAAGGAACTATCAAATGCCCTCTCATGATCCATTTCTGCAGAGGTTCAGTCATCAGAGACTTCTTGGTACGTTTATCAACCCCTCAAAGATCCTTTTATAGGAATACGGGAGGCAATCGGAAGACGTGATTCAAGAAATGCTAGGGTCCTTTTCAGGACACACATGGAGGAAGTCCCCCCCCCCCCCAGGGGCAGAGGTGGAAACTCCAATGGTTGACACTGCCCCTGTAGCAGAGATGACCTGCAAAAGTGGGGGTCCAGAGATTCTTTCTTTGACGGACCTTACCAGAGCTCCTGAAAGGAGGCCCGATTTTCCTCTTCTGGAGGTAATCAAGGGTCAATTATCCCTCTACCAGAGAGCCTGGCTAGACATAACAAAAGATACTTGGGTGCAGAGGATTATTTCCAGAAGTTTTCCCTTCCACCTCCAATCTTAAGAAGAATTCCCAATGTTCCACCCAGTCAGAGAGGGAACAAGCAGCAATTCAAATACAAAAGCTTCTAGAAAAAAGAGTCATCGAGATCCCACCACATCAGATAGAATCTGGAACTTATTCAAGGTTCTTTTTAGTGCCAAAGAAAACAGGACTGGAGACCAATTTTGGATTGCAGCAATGTAAGCCAGTTTGCACCAAGTTTTGCATGGTCACAGTTCAGTCCATTCTCCCTTTTCTGGGCAAGGATGACTGGATGTGCTCTATAAGACCTACAGGATGCGTACCATCACGTAAAGATGAACAGACGATCCAGAAAATAGTTACACTTCCAGCTGGGAGCCAGTCATTACTAATTTAGAGTTCTGCCCTTTGATTTCACCATAGCTCCCAGAGTGTTCACAAAATGTATAGCAGTAGTAGCAGCTCACTTGAGACTGAAAGGATTCCAGGTGTTACCATATCGAGACAATTGGCTCATTACCATCCCCGACCAGCCATCAATTAATAAGGACAAGAGATCAGGTTCTCCAGATGTGTTCTCATCTGGGGATAACCATAAACTACGACAAGTGTCAACTGGAACCAACTCAGTATTTGGAATTCATAGGAGCACTGTTCAACACAAAGTCAATGATAGCTTCACTACCTCCCTCAAGTTGTAACTATAAGATCACAGGTCAAAAAAATAATCTGCAGTGCTAAGATTTTGGCCTACTTGGTCCTTCAAGCTCTAGAATGAGTGTCAATGGCAATAACACTAATACCTTTAGCCACATTTTATATGAGGATTCTACAGTGGATGCTAGCAGCGCAATGGTTAATACTTTACCAACCCATGTCAACTCTAATACAAATCACTCACACATACAAGGGGGATCTTAGGTGGTGGATTCAATCAGATCAAGTTCTACAAGGCCGCCCATTCATTCCCCCTCAGCCAAAGGCTATGTTGACCGCAGACGCTTCCCACTTGTGGGGGAGGGAACTTTCTGGGGAAAGAAGTCCAAGGCACTTGATCTCCCAAAGAGGCCAGTTTGCATATCAGTGTCCTGGAGATGAGCAGTGCTTTCAGTGTTGCAAGCCCTTCAGAATGCTGTCCATTCTGGGACGGATGCAATTCAGACAGACAATATGTCAGTAGTTTGGTACATCAACAAACAAGGAGGGACCAGATCTTACCCCTTGTGTTGAGAAACACTGAGTGTGGCAATGGGCAGTCTCATCCAACCGCTTTCTCATAGCAATGCACATTCCGGGGACATCCAGTGTGATAGTAGACAAGCTGAGCAGGTGCATTCTTCTACCTCACTAATGGTCTCTCAACAAGAACATGACAGAAATTATTTTTTGTCAGTTGAGCCAGCCTTGCTGTGATCTTTTTGCTTCTCCCCTAAACAAATGCAGTAGCTACTTTGCCCTAATCCCCCACAGGGAGAATCACTGAGGGATACTCTATTTCACGATTGCCCCCCCCCCCCAGTCTGCTAAATGCCTGTCCACCAATCCCGCTAATTCTGAAAATCCTATAGAAAACTCTCATGTTGAAGAGTAAAGATTTGGTTGCCCTTCCTTTGGCCTCACATACGTCACCAACCTTGGGTTCTGGATCAGACTCCAGACCTCCTCTCTCACCTGACAGGCATGATCCATCTAGACATGTCAACCCTCAGGCTGATGGCCTGGCTTCTCCAATTCCATTAATAGTCAGGCAACCTATGCTGTCTTCCCCATCCGACATGTATGTACTTTTATCTACACATAAACCTTCAACATGTAAACTCTATTCTAGTAAATAGAAAAGGTTTGTGTATTGGGCAAATAAAAATCATGTTGAACCTTTTTCAGCTCCGATACATAACATCCTTGAATTTTTGGCCCGACTTTTTAAGGAAGGAACTAGTTCTTCGACCTTTAAAGTTCAGTTAGCAGCAATATCAAACTTTCACAATGGAATTGAAGGTTCCTCAGTAGCCTCTCATAGGTTATGCAGAGCTTTCTTTTGAGGCACTGTGCTTTTAAGTAAAGAGCCTACTCCCCCTTGAGACCTCAGTCTGGTACTGCAGGTGCTTATGCATTCCCCTTTGAACCAGCAGCTAAGTGTGACCCGAAATAGCTTGGAAAACAGTTTTTTCTAGTAGCCATTACACCTGTTAGATGAATTTCAGGAATTCAAGCATTGTCTTAAAAACCTCCATGCTTGATCTTTCACAAGAATAGAGTTACTTCAAGAGCCAGTGCATTCATTTTTCCCAAGGTAGTGTCAGAATCCAGTATGAATCAGTCCATTAATTTGCTAGTTTTCTTTCCCAGATTTGCTAACAAAGGCAAATACATGATGTTATGTGATCCTATCTCGCCTACATTCTGTACTGATGGGGCTCGGAGTCGATCCTCGGCTCCGACTCGGCACGCTATGCTATAGAGCGAAGCCTCTTATTGGCTGAGCTATTCTCTATCCCAGGATGCACCACCGCTAATCCCCCAGATCTCGTTTGCCGCTTGCAAGCTAGGACGTGGTCTCGAACTTGGCTGAGCTAAGTGCTGTTTTTCACAAAGTTTTTCTGTCAGGAAATTCTTTATTCTTTACCCAAAAACTGTTTTAACAGCTATCGTTGTGTATCAGTGTGTTTTGATTATTTTTTTGTGGTAAAATTTGTGTGATTGAACAGGGAAAGGTTTCCGTTTAAGTTAGAGGGGCCTTCCCCTATTCTTTAGTGAGTCTACTTTTTTTAGAGAGGTCAAGTACCTGTTTAAGTTAGAGGGTTCTTGGCCCTCCTTTTTGGTGTTTTTTGTGGTTGTAATTTTTTGGTGACCTTTCGTTTTAAAAAAAAAAAAAAAGGTTTATTGTTGTTAAATCTTAAGTGACATATATTGTGTTTTTTTCTACTAATATACTGAGTAGTTTTCAGGCATTATGTCAAAAGAGCATAGACCCTCAGGATTTAAAAAGTGCACGAGATGCAACTATAAAATGTCCATCACCGATGATCACTCATTATGCGTGTACTGTTTGGGCGCCAAACACCTACAGGAGTACTGCAGCGTGTGTCACGCTTTTTCCTCTAGGGTCCTCCAAGAGAGGAAGAATAAATTAATCTTGGAAGGGCTGATTAAACCCTCCTTCCAGGAGGCCTTAACTTCCTCTTCCTCTCCAGCCAAGAAAAAGAAATAGTCGGCTCCGACCAGTCCGTCGGAACCGACCAGTAAGAAATCTAGGCAGGCTTCTCAATCGGCTCCACGGACTTCGGAGCCGAGGGCGGAACGGTCTGCCTCGATGCCTCCAGTCTCGACTCCTCTGGTTTCAGAGCCGATGACTGGGGCTTCGAGAGGCGGGTCACCTTCATCGGCTCCACTGATATTGGAGCCGATGAGGGTTGCCGGCTCAGACTCTTCCCCTTCGGCGCCGAAGCCCACCTCGGCACCAAGGGAAATTGTTTTGGAATCTCCCTCGGCACCGATACTGGTCGAGTCTATTCGGAGCCGGTCCCCCAGTCCTTCGGAGCCGATGGAGAAGTCGGTTCGGACCCGGTCGGTCTCCTCCCGATCTTCCAAGATGTCTGATTCGGACATTGACAGGGTGCTCCTAAGACTATTTCAGTCTCCTGTATTCCAGAAATTAGTTTCGGCTCCAGCCCATTCGGCTTCGGAGCCGATGGCCCCGACCCTTACTCCAACCCCGGCTCTCGAGTCGGAGTTCGGTACACGGACCTCCTCTGTCGGCCTTGGGGGGGACACTTCGGGACCAATGTTTTCGGTCCTGAGCCTTCCTCTCGGTGCGTCGGCTGCGGGGGTACCGTCTACTGTTGTGGCCACGGGGGTTGGACCTTCCCAGGACTCTGGCGGTCCGGCCTTCAGGGCCATGAGGAGTGCCTTGGCCAAATCTTCTTTGGCTACCTCCACGGTCTCACCAGCACCTTCCCTACACACGGAGACTGGGTCTTTGGTAGTCTCCCCGTCCTTAGACAGCGGAGCCCTGGGGCCTGAGGTCACCCCCAGTGGGGGTTCCCCCCCTCCTGGAGGTCCCTCTGAAGCTTCTTCGGTGGAACCCCCAAGGAAAAGACTGTGCAAGAGGAAGCACATCGACTCCCCCGATGAGTCTCTCACGTCGGACACCGATCTTGATGATGCAGAGGGGTTCCCTAAGTCGTCCTCAGATGATGTCTCCTTCGCAGACATCTTGGAAGCCCTCAAACAACGAGGCGGCTGGCATTCCAAACCCCCTTCCGCTGACGAGTCGGTGTTCCTCAAGGCCCTCCGGGCTCAGCCCTCCGCCTCCTGGGTGTCTCCGCCCTTCGATGAGCTCCTAGATTTGATCTGTCGAAGGGCGTGGGAACATCCAGACTCTGTGGAACCGGTGCCTGCTCGCCCAAACAAGTTCTTATCAGCACCCCCAGAGAAGGAGTTTTTGATCAAAGGTGTGGCTGTAGATGCCTTGGTGGTGGCATCTGCTATCCAACAGGATGTAGCAGAGGCTTCAACGTCCGTCCATCCTCCTAATAAGGAGTCTAGGAGCATGGATCGGTACGGGAAGCGCACCCTCAGTTCAGCAGCCTTTACCTTAAGGTCCCTGAACTATTTAACGCACTTCACTAGATTTCAGAGGGATCTGATCAAGGAGCTTTCAGATACCCTCTTGGGTAACCTACCTGAGCAGCTGGCCCAGACGGTTGGCTCTCAGTTGGCTACGCTGTCATCAATATCAAACTCATCCATGAGGCTCATTTCATATGCAGCCGAAGGGGCGAGTAGAGCGACGGGTATGGGTGTTGCTCTATGGAGGCAAGCCTGGCTCCGCCTGTGTCATTTTGCGGAAGCCTTTAAGTCTTCCTTTGCCGACACTCCCTTTGATGGGTCCTCTTTGTTTGGACCCAAGGTAAAGGACACATTGACCCGCTGCGAGCAAGAAGGTAAGACTCTGACTGCCGTAGGGGCATGATTTTCCACTCCCTTTCGGCCTTATTCCAAGGCTAAAAGAGGAGGGAAAATGTGGTTCCGTAAATCCCAGAAGTCTTATCCCTCGCAGCAGGACGATCCCCCTTCTAGAGGCAGGGGAGGGGGAAATTTTTCTGGAAGACACCGTCCCAGAGGCGGCAGAGGCCCCCGCAACACTGGAGACCGCGAGCCCTTTCGTGGCTCTTCAGCCTTCCACAATCCCTGAAGGATTGCCCGACTGTGCAGCTCCGGAGCCAGTCGGGGGTCGTTTTTCGAGGCACCTAAAAGCCTGGGAGGGTATCACTCAGGACCGATGGGTGCTTCAAATCATCGCCGGAGGTTACGCCATCCCCTTTTCTCACTCCCCACTGCCATCCAAGAAAATCCCGGACCCGCCACCCAGTCAACGGGAAATCGCAGCCTTAGAAAGTCTCAAAGCTGCTTCAAAAAGGAGTCATCCAACCGGTCCCCGCAGACCAGATCGGATTAGGGACTTACTCAAGGTTCTTTTTGGTGCCAAAAAAGACCGGGGACTTGAGGCCCATTTTGGATCTCAGCATCCTAAATCGATCAGTCAAAAAGTCCAAGTTCCGAATGGTCACCTTACAATCCATTCTCCCACTGCTGGGGAAAGGTGTTTGGATGTGCTCCATAGATCTCAAGGACGCCTATTACCACATCCTGGTAGATCAGGCGTCCAGGAGACATTTGCGCTTCAGCCTGGGAGACAGTCATTTTCAATTCTGCGCACTGCCCTTTGGTCTCACCACAGCCCCCAGGGTGTTCACCAAATGTTTGGCGGTCGTGACTGCTCACCTGAGGAGTCTAGGATTCCAGGTGTTTCCGTATCTGGACGACTGGCTCCTAACTGCCACCTCCAGGCGTCTACTATTGCAGAACCTACAAGCCACAATATCACTAGGCACTTCCCTTGGAATCACCTTCAATTGGCCAAAGTCTGTGTTGCTGCCATCTCAGCGCATAAGGTTCATCGGAGTAGAGATAGACTCAAACCTTATGCGGGTCTATCTTCCTACAGAAAGGATACAAACTATACAGGCTCAAGTCCGAGCCTTGATTCTCAGATCCAAAGCTCCAGCCAGGATGGTCCTGCAGCTATTGGGCTCTATGTCAGCCACTGTTCTTCTAGTCCCCTTAGCAAGATTGCATATGAGAATTCTCCAGTGGCTCCTTTCGACACAGTGGTCCTTTCAGGATCTCCCTCTCAGTCACCTCATACGGATCACGGAAATCTGCAAACGGGACCTTCGCTGGTGGCTGGTGCCCTCCAATCTGGATCAGGGACGACCCTTTGTTCCACCTCCTCCTGTGGCCACTTTGACTACGGACGCCTCCCAGATGGGGTGGGGGGGGCATTCCCTGGGCAGGTCAGTCCAAGGCAAATGGCATTCAGAAGAGAGCCTCCTTCATATCAACATTTTAGAAATGAGGGCGGTGTTTCTGTCTCTACAAGCCCTTCATGATTACCTCCCTCAGGGCGTAATTGCCGTTCACTCCGACAACATGTCAGTAGTCTGGTACCTGAACAAGCAGGGAGAGACCAGATCCTACCCCCTTTGCAGAGAGGCCATGAGAGTTTGGGAATGGGCGGTGGCGACCAGACGTTTTCTAGTGGTGACTCATATCCCTGGCAAGTCCAAAGTGATAGCCGACAGGCTAAGCAGAACTATTCTCTCTCCTCACGAGTGGTCTCTGAACGATGCAGTGACAACTCAGATCTTCAGCAGATGGGGAACTCCTTGTTGCGACCTCTTCGCAACCCCGCTGAACACGAAGTGCAAGAACTTCTTCTCTCTCACTCCAGCTCCGGGGGAGAGTCCTATGGACGCATTAGCCCATCCTTGGCCTACCGGCTTGCTATACGCCTTCCCTCCTTCCCAGAGTGATCCAAAAGGCGTCTCACTTGGGGAGCAAAATGATTTTAGTTGCCCCTTACTGGCCTCATCAGGTATGGTTCCCCTATCTTCGGAAATATGCACTGGACGGTCCATGGTTCCTGGATCAGATCCCAGACCTATTAATTCATCAGTCGGGACAACTCCATCAGTCCCTTCACACTTTGAAGTTAACAGCTTGGCTCCTCCTCTTCCGACTATAGTCAGGAATCATACCTTAGACCCGGAAGTCATACATATCTTATCCTCGGCCCACAAGTCTGCCACTAAGAAATTGTATACTAGCAAATGGAAGAGATTTGCTATTTGGGCTCAACTCCGGGGTCTGGATCCCATCACTGTTCCGGTATCGGAAGTCCTGAAATTTCTGACTTCCCTTTTTAATCAAGGTTCTTCAGTCTCTACCATCAATTTCCAATTGGCAGCTATTTCCAATTTCCATGAATCTACAAACCCACCTTTAATGAGCAACAGATTGTGTAAAACCTTCATGAAAGGTGCTGTGCTTTTACGACCTCCAATTTCTCATCCTGCTCCTTCGTGGGATCTCGATGTGGTGTTACGTGCCTTAGCCTCCTCCCCCTTCGAACCGGCAGCAACATGAGATTTGAAATTTCTTTCTTGGAAAACCGCCTTTCTGGTCGCGATTACTTCTGCCAGAAGAGTTTCAGAACTTCAAGCTCTGTCTGTCAAACCACCGTACCTGTTTTTTCACAAAGATAGAGTATCCCTCAGGCCTGATCCATCTTTTGTCCCTAAAGTTTGTTCCAGTTTTTGCCTGCAACAGTCATTAGAACTTCCAGTTTTCTTTCCAAAGTACTCAAACAAAGCAGAATACATCTTCCACACATTGGATGTTCATAGGCAATTGCGTTTTTATTTAGACAGGACCCAACAAACACGGAAATCAGATCAGTTGTTTGTGTCCTTTTCGGATAATAAATTGGGCAAAGCCATCACAAAGGTCACTATTGCCAAATGGATCAGGGACTGTATTAGTCAGGCTTATTCCTCTTCTAATAAAGAGCTTACAACCTCTATCAAAGCTCACTCTACAAGAGCTATGGCTACTTCAATAGCATTCCATTCTAAGCTTGCCATTAGTGATATTTGTGCTGCGGCTACGTGGTCTTCCCCGCACACTTTCATTTCCCACTACAAATTGGATGTGGCGTCTCGGGGGCGAGCTTCATTTGGTTCCACAGTGCTCAGGAGTGTTTTCCAGTGAGCCACCCAGGAATTAGGTGCTAGGGACGCTGTCCCATCAGTACAGAATGTAGGCGAGATAGGATCACATAACATCTTTTAGTTATGTACTTACCATAACTTTAGATGTTTGGGATCCATCTCGCCTACATTCCTAATACCCACCCTCCTTCCCCCTGCCTTGGAGATCAGAAGAGATCGGACGGTCCAAATTCTATTGTTTCATCTTGAAACATCTGGCAATGTTATATAAACAGTTATGTGTGTGTGCATGAATGCGGACAAACAAGATCTGGGGGATTAGCGGTGGTGCATCCTGGGATAGAGAATAGCTCAGCCAATAAGAGGCTTCGCTCTATAGCATAGCGTGCTGAGTCGGAGCCGAGGATCGGCTCCGAGCCCCATCAGTACAGAATGTAGGCGAGATGGATCCCAAACATCTAAAGTTATGGTAAGTACATAACTAAAAGTTTCATTTACTGGATGTTCACAGACAATTACATTTTTACCTTCTTCTTTCGGCTTTTCCCAGTTAGGGGTCACCACAGTGGAACAACTGTCCGCAGAACAATTGGCAGTAGAGTTTTACTGCATCGACTTGCCAGCCTGGCACCCAACCTTCCACAGGAGGAACACACACACCAAGGGCCAATTTAGTTTGTCCACTCCACCTACAGCACATCTTTGGGATGTGGGAGGAAACTGGAGCATTTAGAGGAAACCCAAGTGACCGCAGGGAGGACATGCAGACTCCGCACAGAAGACACCTGAGCCAGGAATCGAACCGGGAACCTCTTGCTGTGAGGTGGCAACGCTAACCACTGCACCACCACAGCCACCCACCACTGCACCTGCATAGAACAAAAAACATTAGAAAAACTGACCACCTGTTTGTTTCCTTTGCGTTCTTGAAATTGGGAAAACCAGTTGCCGAAGTAACTTTATCCAGATGGCTAACTGATTGTATCTCGTTTATTTATAAAAAATTGGGTGTTGCTTACCACAACCAGTGCAAGCCCATTCAACTAGATCCATGGCAGCATTTTCAGTTTTTGTTTCCAGGATGTCCATGTACAACATATGCGCAGCAGCTACTTGGGCTACTCCCCATACCTTTGTTACTCATTACAAATTGGGTCTGGTCTCTAGAGGCAGAGCATCATTTGGTACAGCTGTGCTCAGGAATATCCTTCCTTGAGTCCACCTGAGATTTTAGATAGCTAGGGACTTTGTCCTATCAGTTGCGGATAGAAGGAAAATTGACAACATCAGATAAAGAAGTTATGTACTTACCATAACAGTTTGATTACTTTTATATAAATGCAAATTATATAAATGCAAATTTGCCTATCTCAAAAGTGGTAATTCACTAAAGGTGTTAAAAAAAAAAAAAAATGCATTCCACGAGATCTATGGCTACTTCACCTGCCTTTTCTTCAAGAACCTTCATTGATGATATCTGTGCTGCAGCCACTAGATATATCAAATACTCTTACCATTGTTACACATTACAAATTAAATATTGTCTCCAGAAGCAGAGCTTCCTGCATGTAATTCCTTGAGGTCCTCCTGAGAGTTATGTAGCTGGGGACTCTGACCCATTCATGAGGAAGAATGAAAAGGACAACATCAGATTTAGAAGTTATGTACTTACCATAACTTGGCAGCTGTGTTGTGCATTTTCATTCTTCCTCACCTTCCATCCCAACCATCCCCCAGCCTAGATACTCCTAGAAGGATCTGTAGATGTTGTAGGAGCCATCGTGTTCCTGGTTTGAGCCTCATCTGTCTCTTGTTTGTCTGTTTTTATGATTCAGTGGGTAGTAAGGCAGCAAAGTCGATCTGAGTAGTTGGAGAAGGAATAGAGAATTATGGGTAGAGGGAGGAGCTTGAGGCTTGGATCCAAAGTTTTGTAAATGCAGCCAAGTCCAATCTGAGGATCGGATCCTAGACCCGTTCGTGAGGGAGAATGAAAATGGACAGCACAGATGGCATGTCATGGTAAGTGTATAACTTGTAATTAACCTTTATTGTTTAGATTTTAAAGCTTCTCTATATTGCTTAATAGAGTTTTGTTTCTCAAGTAATCAAACACACTTTAAAGTGCTCTTATGATTCTGCTGATGCTGTGTCCATGGCTGCTCCTACTGGCTGAGTTATGAGAAGATTTGCTTGATTACTTTCTCAAAACTTAACAGAAGACGTTAAAGCTGATATTTTAAATTCTCCCCTTGACAAAGGTGTTTTACTTGGCCCCTTTAGCTTGTGAGGTCCTTAATAGGTTTGATGAAAGGAGAAAGTGGATTCAAGCTGGTTACCCAAATCATTCAACAGTCCATTTCAAAATTCACTAAGTATGTCTTACTAATTCAGGACCCTTTTACAGGAATTAAACAGTTTCATCAAGGTACACACAAACAGAATTTTAAAATGTAAGGGCAAGGAGGCTCAAAAAAGTAAGGGTATGCTCCCAGAGCCAAAGATGGTTCAAAAAGTCAGAATGACTATTTGCCCTTTCAAGATTCTCTCCTCTTCTCTCTTGGAAGTCCCCTAAATCTATACAGTAGTCTAGGTCTACATTTCACTCAGTTGCATCAGATAATGTGAGTTAAATGGGCTTTTAGAATAATTCAGTAAGGATTCAAATGGCAATGGGAGTCCCTCCCTCCTTTTCAGGGAAGGTTATTCCTCATCCTGGAACCTGTTATTCCCTGTTTCCTGTAGTTTTGGAGCAAATGTCTGGGGGGGGGGGTTCCTCCTCATATCAGATAGGGAAATTATTTTATTCAAGGATTTTCTTGTCCCCAAAAAGGAACTTTGACACCAATTTAACACCTGTTCTTTCTCAACTTCTGTGTCAGAAATCCTAAGTTCACAATGTTTTCCGTCCAAACATTTGTTACCTGTTGTTTCTTCTTGTAGTTCTATGGTAACATTACATTTACATTCCAATTTATAGAAAATTTAAATGTCTAGGCTATGTTATCAATTCTTTGTCTTGCACATTGGTCTGCCAGGTGCACCAAAGGTATTTACAAAGTGTCTGTCTCCAGTAGTTACTCACTGCAGACTACAAATCATTCCCATCTTTCCATATTTGGACAGTTGTCTTATATTTGCAGATTGTTTTTTTTCAAAAGTCAAGATTATCTGGCATTTGTCAAGGAACAACTCCTCAGTCTGGAGTTCCAGGTGAACTTGTAGAAATCATTAGTCATTCCTTCCCACAGAATAGTTTTTTTTTTTTTTTTTTGGGGGGGGGTGTCTTCTGGCTACATCCCCAGGAAGGGACAAAGTAGAACTGCACAAAGAAAAGTTCCCAATCTTTTCCAGCCAGTATCTGACATCTGTCAGTGTATCTCAAGATTCTGGGTTTTATGGCATGTATGATTTTCATGATTCCTTTGGCCAAATTTCACATGAAAAAAATTGACTGCTATCTCAGTTCAGTCCGGTCCAACATCAACATAATCGGTCTTTTCAGACTGTGGTGTAGGGCTTTTAGGAAAGGAGTTACTATGGTGGTTAAAACAGTTATGTCTCAGACCAGGTACCCCCTTCTCCTTTCCTTCTCCTCCTCCTACTTGGTCCATAGTCTGTTACAACAGATGCCTGAGACCCTGCTTGGGAAGATGTATGATGTGTCCAAAGGAGTGAAAGTACAGGGTCCATGGAACAAGTTGGACAGACAAAAGCACATAAATGTCAGAGATGATGGCAGTCATTAATGCTGTAAAGCTTTGCATCATCGCTGGTCTCCAGGATCTCTGCAAATTATCATAGACCACACTAAAGTGATGTGTGGTACATTGACAAGGGGTACCAGATCTTTACCACATTTGGAGACTTGCCAAATAGCCTGGGATACATCATCTCAGCTAAGTTTGACCCTCCAGGCCTCATACATTCCTTCAGAGTAAAGCATTATCGCAGACAAGCTGAGCAGGACTGGGGCAGACCCTCGCAAATGAGCAATGCACTAGAAATTGCTCCACCTGTGGGGAACTCCTCATATAGATCTACCTCCCTTGAAAACAGAGATTCTTCTTCAGAATCCTCTCAGGCCTGGAAGACGGATGCTGTCTTATCGGAATGTTCTTGTGTATCTTTATTCCCTTTCCACTGATATCTAGGGTTCTTCTAAAGGTCCAGCGGATCTCTCCAAAGATAATGTTGGTGACCCTTTGTGGCTTAGTCAACAGTGTTTCCTCCCTTCTTTTGAAAATTGTCAAGGGCAATTACCGCAAGCTTCCTCCCATAGACTTACTCACACAAGATGAGTTGTTTGATACTTAAAATGCTTTAGTTGACTATCTGGATGATAGAGTTTTAGGCACTTTTTTTTGGAGGACTTGCAGCAGGTACTAAAGTGAAATACCTGCTGCTAGGATAGTGAGTATGTGAGTAGTTGGAAAGGATTTTCTAGTTGTTGTCCCACTAAGAACCAGAACATGTTTAAGGTCTAGATGACTCTGTTTCTATAATATTTGTGACAGTTACTATCCTTTTGCCTTTCGTAATCTTCTGTTAAGATTCATCTTTCAGCCATCTCTGCTTGTTTGCCCTTAGATCTCCCCTTTCTGTCTTATCTCACACCAGACAAGTTTTGAAAGGGGTTTACATATCTGTCCAACTAAAACACGTGGCTCCTTCTTGGAATCTTAATTCTGTGCTTGAAAAACGAAGTACACTTCTACCGTTCAACTAGCCCATCAGGTTGATTTGAGGATCTTAACCAGGAAAACGGTGTTTAGTGCTTTGACTTCTGCAAGAAGAATATCCCAGTTGCAGGCTGTTTATGGTAAGCCAATTGTATCTAATCTGTGAGAAGGACAGGGTTGTTTTTGAGAACAAATATTCTTTTATGCTTAAAGTGGTTTCAGAGTATACTTTACATCAAACAGTTAATTTCCCTGTATTCTTTCCAGAAACTAACAACAAGGGAGAAATAATTTTGCTTACTCTGGATGGTCACAGGCATCTCAGACAGAAGAAAATCTTTCAGGATGGCTAATCAATTGTTTATTTCTAGTTTAAGGTAAAAATAAAAGACAACTAATGTAAAAGCAGACCGTTTCAAGATGGTTGTCTCATGGTATTTCTGTGTTCTCACCATAACAAGTCATGTCTAACTGGGTCAGGGCTCACTGTACTAGGCCTTTGGTGTCCTCAATAACTTTGTAAAGGGCTGGACTTGAAGTATTCTGGGGAGCAGCAGCTTGGTCCTCTCCACATACTTTTACAAAACATTACAAACTGGATTCCTTTTCCAGGTTTAGAACAGGTTTTGGTAGAACTGTTCTCTAGAAGCTCCTGGATTTTTAAACTTCGTTCCCCTCCCTATAATTCTGAGCTCTGGTAAGGTACAGCTCAGGCTACTGCAACAGTGACCTAATGTTGAGCACAGTACAGTTTTGTAAATACACTTACCATAACAGTAGATATAATAGACATACTAATAATCATTACTGAAGTAGCCATACTCTCCCTCCATTCCCCATTTTCTGTGTTGGATATATTGGCATGGTGTGGAAGTATATAAGTTAAATATGTTTTTCCATTCTTTTCCTAGCACCTACCTGTTTCAGGGCTCTAGCCTTCCTTGTGGCAAGAAAGCTCTGAAGCTTTGGCACTCTAACCGCTGCTTTTATGTGGTTCTCCGGGGGGGGGGGGGTACAGTAGTTTGAGCACATGAAATGTACCCTGAAGCTTTGAAAATTGACCAATGGTGACATCCTTTGGAGGATATAACTCATACATCTTAGGTTACTGCAACAGTGATGTATTAGAACATCTACTATTGTGGTAAGTTATGTACATAGCTTTACTTTGTGTGACATTCACTCCCCTTTAAACTGTTAGGCGTTTGTTCATGCTTCAGCTTTTGCTTGCAACTTGTCTCATTCCTAAGGCATCAGGAAACAGTTTGTCCCATACCAGAGCTAGTTCAAAGAAATCTTCTGTGTTCTCCTTAGATTCTGCTTGATAGGAGAATGACAGTGCATCCCTGCTTCAAGCTTCCCTGCAGATGATCCGTTACTTGTAAAAGACTCTTCAGAATCTCTTTTTCACCAGGAGACATGATCAGTATGTAAGGAATAAGAATGAGGAACCTCTTTAACATTCCCAAATGCAGTTTCTCCTTATTGGTGTTATTGCTGCAGCCTAAAAGCAGTCAAACTGGGTCTCCCAACTTTGAAGAAGACTGTTGCGCCTTAAGATCCATAGTGGTATGAAGTGTCATTCTTTCTTTGTATGGTCTCATCTACTTTGCACAGTTCCAAGAGATGACAGCTCCTTGCTGTGTCACAGCTGAATAGTGTGTAAATGTTTAGGCAGGGTAGGCATGAAGGTCTTTCTTCTTCCATTCTGGGCCTTGGAGTTCTAAACTGTTTGTGTCAGTTATGTCATTTCCTTTCTTGTTCATCAAGTATTGCTAAAGCTGGCTGAACTTCCTGAGTCTTTGGGGAAGAATTGATGATGGTTTCCTCTCTGGGCTTTGTAGCCTGGTGTAGCTTTGACTTGCTGACTCTGTGGAGAGGGCAAAAGCATATGGGATGTATCTGCATCAGATAGCAGGATTCTGTTTTTTTCACATAAAGAAGACATTTTGTTTGGGTGCCCTTTTCCAGGGGTGTCTGATGTCTGTAATTGCAAACTTTGAAATTGCTCCATCATGGATGTGAACATGCTATGTCTGAAACTGCATTATCTTATAGTATTCCCCTTCTCTAAAGTAAAGCATTCTTGAAGTAGCATACACCAAGTAGCATGGGTGAGGGAGGCACAAACCCCCGGTATATCAGAGAAGCTGAAGCCTTTCTGTAAAAATCCTTTAAAGATATAACAATTTTCAAAATTCAAAACAACTTATTTTTTTTCTTTTTCTTGTGTAACTTAGTTTAATTTTTGAAATATCAGGACTCACCGAATTGGATGGTGCATTTCCTTCAGGAAGCCTTCATCCAGGGAATTCTTCATGCAGACTTTTTTATAAACACCTTTATTGAATTATCGGTTTTGATATAGGCAAAGCATGTCCTCCCCGTGGTTGGGTGGGTGTTGGAAAGACATGCATAAAAGGGCGTGCCTTCGTTGAAGGTTGGACATCGAGCTGGCACCTCGGCATTCATGAAAATCTACTGCCAGTCATTAGTGGACCGGAGTTCCACTGTGGCGACCCCTAACCAGGAAAAGCTGAAAGACAACAACAACATATAAAAGTAAGAAAATCATATTAACGAGTTCAAAAACGTTAGTCAAAACAACTTTATATAAATTGTTCAATTCCTGCCTTTCTTAAACCTTGTTCCTCCTCCCAAAACACTTTTTTCATGTATTCATACAATTTCCAATTTTTTCTATGTAATTTACCGCTATTCTTTTCTAAAGATGCCACCTCGTATTCTTTTGTCTCTGTTACAATAGTTGGTTTAGATTTTGATTTCCATTTTCTAGCAGTTGTTTTTTGGTGGCAGCCACCACAATGAAACTTAACAAGGCCTTACTTATATCTAAGCAATTCAGGTCATGTATCGTAGCTAAAAGAAAAAAGGCCATTTCTTTTTTATGCTCATTTTCTCATCTATTATTCCTTGCAGAGTACTCTATGGAATTTCTAAAGCCTGCTAAATCATTACATTCTGTGAACATATGCTCCCAGGTACCTGTTTCTTCCTCATTACACCTCCAACACTTGCCATCTACCTGAGGAAAAATTCTTTGGAGTTTGCTTGAGATATAACTGTATCTGTGCAACACTCCCAGGCAAAAATCCTTAATCTTTAGGTTTTGTTGCATATTTGGGAGCTGTGTGTCCTTTTGTCAATTGCATGTATAATATCGCTTCCCAATCCTTACTGACGTTTTCTGATTGATTCTTATAATTGTCTTGCAATATTTTATATGCCCTACTAATTATCTCTTTTTTTAACAGCAGCTCTTCTGTTTTAGATTCAATTAAAAACTCAACCACTGCAGATCTTTCATTTTAGATTCCCCTATTCCCTTCTCTTTGTCACATATCCTAAGCTGCCATAACAGAATGTTTTTTAATTCATATTCTTAAATACATCATCTCATGACCCCATAAATGTGTATTGCTGAACAGATTCACGTTTCGGTACATACTTTTTTAGCTATAGCCTTTGGTTTACCTTCATTAATTTTATACACCAAAAAAAAAACGGAACTGTTTCATACTGTTCCACAACACTGAGATTTCCCTTTTTGGTTCCATCAGATACAAAATATCATCTGCAAATAGAGAGTTTTTCTTAAACATCATACCAGTTAGAGCCTTGAATTTCTGAGTCCCTTATTTTCTTTGCTATTGCTTCTAATTATAATGCAAATAACGAAGGAGAAAGAAGGCACCCCTGCCTAGTTACTGGGTTCAGACAAGTTAGTGAGGAAATCCATACCCTTTGATTTTTGCCTCCGATCCATTATATATATTCTAATTTACCTTATTGTATCAGGAGGTGCAAATGCTTCCATTGCCCTGCTCATAAAATCCCAGCTTACTCTGTGTAATATCCAAACAACCATAAAAGTGAATCAAGCAATGCGGCAGTATAAAAATGTATTAAAATCCAAAACGTAATGCTTTCGCAGTTGAAGAACTTCTTCAGATGTTTAAAAAACAGACATTCTCATGCCATGTAAATATACAAACTCTAACAATTTCAGCATTCTTCACAATTCTGTCACCTCCTTTCATATAAATTTAAAACATCACCATAGAGTTATACTATTGTTGTTTCAGCTTGGCCATTTTATTTAAAGGTCTATCTTTCAAGAGAGGTTTTAGTGGGACCTTATCATTGAGGCCATATCCAGCATTGGCCCCCAGCCTGATTATCCGTTTGGCCTCAGAAACTTCAGTTTTATTCTCTATATCATGTCCTCTAAGGCCAATAGTAACTTTCTCAATAGCTAAAAATTTAAAAAGGATGTGTGTGCCCATAATTCTCTATATGTTTTGCAAGTGCATTATTAAGTGCATCTTTTTATATCACAAATATGTTCCCTTATTCTATCCCTAAACTGTGTATTTGTCTTGCCTACATAAAACATTTTGCAGGAACAGACAACTAAATATACTACATTAGGGGTGTCACAACTAGCTCTCACGTTGAATTTAAAAACTTTTATTAAAACCAGGATGCAAAACTTTACCAGAGGAATCAATGTAACTACAGAAACTACATTTCTTACAAGAAGTAAATAGAGGAACCCCTCTCTGTTGATCTAAAGTCTCATTCGTAGGGTAACAAAGCATTTGTTTCAAGTTTTTCTTGTTAAATAAGAAATTAGGTTTATCGCCCACAACTTTCCTATGGCTGGGTCGCTAGTTAATACAGGCCAATGTTTCTTCACAACATTTGTTATAATATTTATATTGTTCCCAAAAAACATGAGTATACATGTATTGTATCAGAAACATATTTAATTGGGTCATCTGTGCTTATCTCTACTTCAGAAAAATATGATCTAGCTTTTTTAGCCCTATGGTCATTAATGTCAGATTAGGGGTCCTTCTATGTCATGCTCCTTAGGTTTAGGTTAAGACAAAGATCATTTAAAGCATCATCAAATTTCTTCTCATCAGGGTTTAATCTTGACATTCTGAACCCTTGTCCTCTTACTACATTCTTAAAAATGTGATTAGGGTGCATGCTAGTTCTATTTAGCAAGTTGTTTCTGTAACTTTATTTCCTATAGCTCATAGTACAAATGGTATTGTCAGCTTTCTTATAAACTTTGACATCAAGAAAATTAATTTCACTCCATGAAGTATTAATATCAAATTTTAAAAAAAGTTGTACTACCATTCAAATAATCAAAAAGTGTAGATAAATCATGTTCAGACCCATCCCATAACAAGAACAGGTCATCAACGGAATGCCTATAGAAAATATGTTCAAATCTATGCATTTCTAAAAAAAAGTGTTATTCTCCCATTTAGCCATCACAAGATTTGCATAGCTGTTCGCAGTGGGTAACCACATTGCTACACCTTCTTTTTGCAGATATAAATTCTGATCAAATAAAAGTGTTCTCAAGTATTGTTTCTATTAATAAACATAGTAAATCTATAGAGTTGTGTGTTTAAGTTGCTTGTTCCAAAGGATATTCCATTAACATGTCTATACTCTTCACATTGGGAATCATAGTAAAAAGAGAATATACACCAAGTATAAAAAATAAATTACTAGGATTCATACATGTCTCTTGTAAAAATCTGTACAAGTCATTCAGGAATTGTTTTGTGTCCTTTATAGTTTATACATTCCTGTCTGGATAAAGGTACTGTACACCATCCATGACCTGAAACTATAGGTCTGAATGGTGGACATGTTGGGTTTTTATGTACTTTCAGGAGTCCATGTATTGCCGGTACAATGGGATTATCAACCAAAAAATACTTAAACATATAATTAAAGCATCCACATAACAATCAATCATATATGTTATATATCCTAAATAAAATTACCTTTATATACATTTATCTTTTGTATACTTTTTCATCATTCAATAAGTTATTACTGTGTGTAATGCTTTCCTTGCATCAAGACCTACCAATGGCAGCTGTATTTTCTTACATTCAGCTTTCCTCTGAATCATCATTTTTCTATTAATGTTGTCAAATGTTTGTCTCCCATCCACAAAACTACATTGGTCCCTATCTATCAATTTGACATCACCTTTGCCATTCTTTTAGCAATTATAGACACAAACATATGGTTTAAAATTAAAATGGGCCTGCTTGAAGTTTGATCAGATGGGTCTCTACTGTCTTTAGGTATTACAGCCACCACAGTGTTTTTCCAGGATGTTGGTGCCTCCCATCCTTTTAAAATAGTGTTAAAACCTTCCAGATCTTTCTCACTTTCTTCTCCCCTAGCTTCTAAACTTCTACAGGAATACCATCAATTTCTGGAGACTTTCTTGCAGATTGGTTATACGTTACCATTTTTATCTCATCTCCTCCTATGTTAACAGTTAGATGTTGAGCTTCATCTACCTCTAACCTTGTCTTATGTAAGTCTTCCATAAATATTTCCATTTGCACTTTTTCTTGAGTTCCCCATTTCTCTGCTTTGTACAAATTTTATAAAATTTCTGAAATATTTCTAATACCTGTACAGGATCTCTGGTTATTTTTCTTGGTATACACTAAGTTTGGCAACTTCGTTCTGGTGTCTAAGTCATAGTGTCAAAGGTTTTTGTGTTGTGGAGTTATCAAAGAACAGTTGCTTAACAGCAATCTTTCTAAACTCATGCATATTATCCAGGTACTCCTCTTTCTGTTTAACACTCTCCTTTTCTGAGAGATTCCCCTTATTTTGTAATACTTAGACTTTGTCAACCCCTCTAAATAATTCTTATTCCTTCTTAACTAAATCTCTCTTACTTTTATTTCTACCCTATTTTTAAACTCCACTTTCATTTTAGCCCAGTCATTAGCTGTAACATCTGAAGTACATTCTAGCATCCATAACAATTCCTGGAATAATATGTAAATTCTGTTTTGAGTTCCTACTACTGAATTCATGTCTTTCATAGCAAATATTTTCGTAATTTCTTCAGAAGTCTACCCTCCTTTGTTATATTTTCCCTTCTAGCCCCCCCCCCAAGATGCAGCCTTATTGCAATAAATAAAATTCCACTCCCCACCTGTAGGTCATAATCCCTGCTGAAAAGCTAATTATTTCTCCTCATTTTTTAAAGCGCCATAGTAGCAGTTTTAGGTGGAATATAAATACATGCCAGTGTAATCCTCATCCCTTGCCATTAGCCCCGTACTACCATAAATCTGCCTTTATTGTTTCTTTTTCCCCCTTCTATCACTACCGGAGCTCCCCTAGCAATTAATGTAAGTACTCCTGTTTTCATTTGTCTGTCATACTCTGCAGAGTATCCATCCTGACGTCCTTTCTTTATCAAATTCCCATGCTCAGTTCTTTCCAAAGGTGTCTGCTGAAGCATTGCTGTTTACACTCTGCCTTTCTTAATATAATTAAGTATTCTTCTTTTTTGTCAGTACCTGTGAGACCATGCTGTTCATGTGAAAAGTACATGTATGTGAACATATTGTTGTTATTTTGCTAAATAAGGAGACTTGAAACACGTCAAGTCTCAAAATGTTCGCCGTCTTCTAGTCATACTTGTGAACTTTGGCACTTTGGGATCTTCATCAGGATAAGTTATAACATAGGCTACTCTGACCTCTTCATGTTATTCACCAGGTTACCCTTATGCTAACTCTCCTAGCACATACAGCTTTTCCTCCATTATTTTGATTTAGTAACACAGCTATTGAATTTTCCTTAGAAAGGAGAAGTATTAAACTACCTTGCTACCTGTTACAGCAGTAAGTAAAGAAATGTAACATTTCATCTCAGGGTCTTGAGTGTCTGGAATGCATCTCTGAGCATACAGATATACAGAATATAAAAATAACTTATATTTACTATAGTATGTTATCTATTTTCCCTTTTAAGGTGCATGCAATGAAATGTTTTCAGTCATCTTAGTCTTACATACAGATCAGGCATATTTTATCAACTAAGCGAAGTTGTGGAAGAGAATTATTAAAAAAGTTATTTATTTAGAAGGGTAAAAGGACAAAAGTTATGAAGGATAAGTTTCTGCCCATAGAGTAAGGTAGGTTATCTGATTCGTGGGACAGTTCAGAGTTGCACAGTTATGGCTTATGTACAAAACTCAAACAGAAAGGTATATATCAAAGTGGAAAAGGGCAAGTGATGAAACTGGGAGCGAGTTTGAGAGACAAGAGAGTACGACTTTGAATGCATCTCTTATTCATAAAGTAGCAGGAAGAAATTCTAATAACTAAGCCAGTGCAGGAATGGACAAAAGAGATTGTAACAGTAGGGCTTCCTGCAAATCTGGTTATGGAATTAACAAAGGAACCAAAGTAGAGCAAATTGTTTGGGATGGAAATATGATGATAGTTGGATTGCAGATTAGAGAGACAGGGGAGTGTCAAGTGAAAATCCAAATGTAGTATGTTTTTTAGTTCAATATAGAACAGAAGCGGGTTAAAAAAGGATAATTAGTAGGTGTATACAATTTTTCATAATAAGTTTAAGATTCCATTAGAGGAGGTCAGACAAGTATGGGAAATGGTAACGTAAAGGCAATTTACAAAGGAACAATGGAAAGTAATATATAAGACTCCTGGGTATGCAGCAGTTCAGTTCAGAAGTTTTATAATTTTGCATGGAAGTCCTTGCATAGGTATTGTTTTCTTTACGGCAAGTAGACTTCAGAGATGTTTTCCTCAGATAGAGAACAAATGCTGGAGGTGTGTTTGGGAAAGAAAAGTAATTGAGAATATTACTTTTTTTTGGAGGGGTGATATAACGAGTTGGCAGATTTAAAAAATTTCCTGAGTACTTTGTCAGAAATTTTGGGGGGGGGGGCAAATCATTGTAACTAAGGAAAGGATTCTTTTGAGCTGGGATATAGAAGGTTGTACTGTCAGAAAAGTAATTGCTAGTGAATGGAAATCACAATCTTAACAAGACTATTGTTGTAAGTACCAAATATTGTAAAGGAGATTTAAAGACCTGGAGGTGAGATTTTTAGAAGAGTGAAGTAGCAAATTACATAGAAATAAATGGATTTTGTGTGAGTAGTACGTACAAAATGTATCTGATAATGTCCACTTCATTCCATTAACCTGTGGGAATATGGGCCACCTTCTTCCAGCACAAGACTCCTGACTTGAGCTCCTCCTGCCTACCCTTAATACCCTGCTCTCCCACAGTACCACAGATCTTGTTTGTCGCTCTTAGTGTTAGCATTGAGGTCCGACTTGAGTTTGTCCATTGCTGTTTTTGCAGTCTTTTTCTTATTGTAGTCTTTCCTACTTGTTTTTTTTTTTTTTTTCATTTTCGTCCCTTTCTAGTTTCTCAGGATACTTATCCGTTAGGCTGTTTAAAAGGATCCCTTTAAATGTATTTGTCGTCTTAAATTGTTGAATTGATTTCATTAGCTGGCTGTCGTATGATTTATTCATTTTATTTTAAATTGTGGAAATTTTTAATTGATTTTAACACTGAGGAAGGATAGTATCTGAAAGCTTTGTTTGTTATGTAATAAATAGTTTGGCATTTTAGTCCAAGTGCTTGTCTTGGTATTTTACGTTTCTACATTTGGATTATCACTCTGCTGCATATCCTTTGGTATTAGATGCCTTGGTTGTGGCAGTAGCCACCAAGAAGGAGCTGGCTCAGGAAAGCTCCTCTGTCCATCCCACAGAATAGAGAATCCCGGGCGCTGGATGGATTTGGAAAAAGAGTGTATGCCTCATCTACCTTTGTGTTTCAGGTTTTGAACTACTTGTCTTATTTTACCTGGCTACAAAGAGACTTAGTTAAGGAACTTTCTCGCTTGGCCTCTGAATCCATGCCTGCCAAGGAACGGGAGTCTGTTTCCTCTTAGGCTGGCCACCCTGTATTCCCTAGCCAGTATGTTCTTGAGGCTTATCGTTCATGCTGTGAAGGGTACCTCAAGGATGGACAGTTCTGGCATTGCCATATGGCGCCATGCCTGGATAAGACTATGCGATTTTGCTGAGCCTTTCAAACAATACTATATTAATGCCCCTTTTGATGGCTGTCCCTTGTTTGGGCCCATGGTATGTGACCTTAACCCAGAGTGAGAAGGATGGTAAGACCCTGTCTGCCTTCAGGATCTGTTTTTCTACTCCACAACAGACCTTCTCCAGAAACCAGAGTGGAAGTAAGAAAACATGGTTTTGGAAATTGCAGGGCCCTTTCCAAGACACCAGAGACCCCCAGAGATAGAGGGAATATGGTTAGAATTGAGGGCGCCAGCCCCATGGCCTTGGAAGTTCACAAAATCAAGGGTCACGGGAGCCAGGTCTGGACAAGCCTTTCCAGCGATCCTGAAATGTTGCCCGACTGCTCTCCTCTGGAAGCAGTCAGGGGACATTTTTCCTTGCACCCAGAAGCCTGGGAGGCCATCACAGATGACACATGGGTGCTAAGGAAGGTATCCAGAGAATACTCCATTCCCTTTTCTGACACCCCCCCCCCAAAAAAAAAAAATTCACCACCCCAATGTTCCACCCAATCAGAGGGAGGACCGGCCCAAGAAATAAGAAAGTTACTGTAAAAAAAGTCATCAAAGAAGTCCCCCTGCCTCACCTGATCAAGTGCTTGAGAAAGGGGAGGGTAGCTGTACTCTATAAATCTGAGTTGAATGTCACCATAGATGTAATACAACCACCTCAGATTAATAACTCAGAGATTCTTGCCACCAAATTGTAACTTAATAAAAATAAATGCATTAATATCATCTGTATGTACATTCCCCCAGGTGACAATATATCTACACTTGAAGATATCCTGCACTGGCTGTCATGTCACTACCCCCAAGAAACCCTACTACTTGGAGACTTTAACGTAGACTGGGGCACCTGTTCCTCAGAATCCCCAACCACCCATATTAACCTGCATGCATTTACACAAATCATATCCATCCCTACCAGGATAGATAAACTCAACCAAAAAGAAAGCATACTTGACTGGGTACTCAGTCACCCCTAACTGTACACCTCTGGTACCCTCCCTGATGGCCTAAGCGATCACCTTCTCACATATGTAATTAAGCACAAAGCCATTAATTCCAACAACCCTTACTCAGAAAGGTTAGAAACAATAAAAACTTTGACCCTGCCAAATTCCAACAAGAACTAAACTCATGTAATTGGTCTATTCTAAAACATCTCCCCTTAGAGGAAGCAGTAGCATACTTTAACAACAAATTCCTTGAGATCCTTGATTTGCATGCACCTATTCATTCAAAGAGAACAAAGGCAAAAACTGCACCATGACTTTCTAAAGAGTCTAAACTCAAAATTACCCTAAGAAACAAACTGTGGGCTTTATGGTTCTTCTAAAGACCCCAAGATCACATTAAATACAGGCAATCCAGGAACGAAACTAAAAAAATCCATTTTACAAGACAAAAACAATACTACTGTAATTTACAGACAGTAAATCAAAATAACCCTCAAAAGTTTTGGGCAGGTTTAAATAATTATTTAAATTTGGGGGAAAAAAAAAGTTATAAGGGTAAAACCCCTGGAAGGAGGGTTTCTGATTTTAACCGTTCGAGGACAATTAAGGCCCCCGTACCCAAAACCCCCAGGTTTTCCTGGAAAGGGCAATAGAAACCCACGTTTAGGCAAAGTCGACTTTAATTATCCTTACCTTGACAAAAAATTTAAAAACTAACCTGCGGAAAACAAAGAGTTACATAGGGTCTCAATTATAATCGAACCAAGTAGAGCAAATTTTGGAAAATATGATGATAGTTGATTGCAATTAAAACTTTTTTTCTTCCATTAAGATTCATGCTGCAGCAATCTCAGCTCACTATGATTGTGACCCACCATTGTTTTCGCATCCTTTGTTCAAGCAGTTTCTTAGAGGGGCAAAGAATATAAGACCCCACGTAGAGCTCCTACTCCTGCTTGGGATCTCAATTTTGTGTTGGAAAACTTACTCTACAACCTTTTGAGCCCGCGGCTACTGCTGAAGTGAAATATTTGTCATGGAAGACTGCTTTTTGTTGGCTATTACTTCTGCAAGAAGGGTGTCTGAGTTGCAGGCCCTTATGGCAGTCGAGCCCTTTTGATTTTCCATAAGGATAGGGTATCATTACGCACTAATCCTTCCTTTATGCCTAAGGTGGTTTCTAGTGTGGCCTTAAACCAAACTATTCATTTGCCTACCTTTTATGCAGACCCCAAAATAAAGGGGAAAAGATTTTGCATACTTTAGATGTACACAGGCAATTGCTATTACTTAAGCAGGACTAAGGATTTTAGGCAGTCTCAGCAGTTGTTTGTTTCTTTTGCTTTGAGTTCGCAGGGCAAGCCTGTGTCAAAACAAACTATTTCTAGGTGGATTGGCTTTTGCATTGCATTTTGTTATTCCCATCATGGCAAGGAGGTTCCAGCTGGGATTAGGCCTCATTCCACTAGGGCTACTGCCACTTCAACAGCGTTTCTACGAGGGGTGGCGACTAAGGATATTTTGGAAGCAGCTACTTGGAGTTCAGTGCATACTTTCTCTAAGCATTATCACCTTCCTATCTACTCTAAGTCTAGGGCTGGTTTTGCCACAGCTGTTTTGCAAGGCATGTTGTCAGCTCCTGCTTCTTTATGATTTGCCAGCCTCCCTTACCTCTGCTTTGGGATTCTACCCAATAGTAAGGACTGCAGCAATGGAAAACGAAGAACATAGTACAGTTTTGTACCTACCATAAATGTAGATGTTCGAGGATTCCATTGCTGCAGTCCAATTTACCCTCCCTCCTTCCCCTCTGTATTTAGGGGTGGTTGTGTAGGTGAGTTTACCTGCTTATATTTTTGTATATATTGTTCATGTTTTGGTGCAGGTATTTTGGGCCTTGTCTTTTTAGGGTCTTCTGACATCTGGGGCAAGAAAAGACTGAGGATATGACGCCGGTCATGCGCATTAGTACCCTGACGTACTGACGTCAGTCTAATGCGCCCTGACCGACGTCAGCCTTATACTCTGGTATTCGGGCCGACTGGATGCGGACTATACCCAATAGTAAGGACTGCAGCAATGGAATCCTCGAACATCTACATTTATGGTAGGTACAAAACTGTACTTTATATATCCTAAATAAAATTACCTTTATATACATTTATCTTTTGTATACTTTTTCATCATTCAATAAGTTATTACTGTGTGTAATGCTTTCCTTGCATCAAGACCTACCAATGGCAGCTGTATTTTCTTACATTCAGCTTTCCTCTGAATCATCATTTTTCTATTAATGTTGTCAAATGTTTGTCTCCCATCCACAAAACTACATTGGTCCCTATCTATCAATTTGACATCACCTTTGCCATTCTTTTAGCAATTATAGACACAAACATATGGTTTAAAATTAAAATGGGCCTGCTTGAAGTTTGATCAGATGGGTCTCTACTGTCTTTAGGTATTACAGCCACCACAGTGTTTTTCCAGGATGTTGGTGCCTCCCATCCTTTTAAAATAGTGTTAAAACCTTCCAGATCTTTCTCACTTTCTTCTCCCCTAGCTTCTAAACTTCTACAGGAATACCATCAATTTCTGGAGACTTTCTTGCAGATTGGTTATACGTTACCATTTTTATCTCATCTCCTCCTATGTTAACAGTTAGATGTTGAGCTTCATCTACCTCTAACCTTGTCTTATGTAAGTCTTCCATAAATATTTCCATTTGCACTTTTTCTTGAGTTCCCCATTTCTCTGCTTTGTACAAATTTTATAAAATTTCTGAAATATTTCTAATACCTGTACAGGATCTCTGGTTATTTTTCTTGGTATACACTAAGTTTGGCAACTCTTTCTGGTGTCTAAGTCATAGTGTCAAAGGTTTTTGTGTTGTGGAGTTATCAAAGAACAGTTGCTTAACAGCAATCTTTCTAAACTCATGCATATTATCCAGGTACTCCCTCTTTTCTGTTTAACACTCTCCTTTTCTGAGAGATTCCCCTTATTTTGTAATACTTAGACTTTGTCAACCCCTCTAAATAATTCTTATTCCTTCTTAACTAAATCTCTCTTACTTTTATTTCTACCCTATTTTTAAACTCCACTTTCATTTTAGCCCAGTCATTAGCTGTAACATCTGAAGTACATTCTAGCATCCATAACAATTCCTGGAATAATATGTAAATTCTGTTTTGAGTTCCTACTACTGAATTCATGTCTTTCATAGCAAATATTTTCGTAATTTCTTCAGAAGTCTACCCTCCTTTGTTATATTTTCCTTCTAGCCCCAAGATGCAGCCTTATTGCAATAAATAAAATTCCACTCCCCACCTGTAGGTCATAATCCCTGCTGAAAAGCTAATTATTTCTCCTCATTTTTTAAAGCGCCATAGTAGCAGTTTTAGGTGGAATATAAATACATGCCAGTGTAATCCTCATCCCTTGCCATTAGCCCCGTACTACCATAAATCTGCCTTTATTGTTTCTTTTTCCCCCTTCTATCACTACCGGAGCTCCCCTAGCAATTAATGTAAGTACTCCTGTTTTCATTTGTCTGTCATACTCTGCAGAGTATCCATCCTGACGTCCTTTCTTTATCAAATTCCCATGCTCAGTTCTTTCCAAAGGTGTCTGCTGAAGCATTGCTGTTTACACTCTGCCTTTCTTAATATAATTAAGTATTCTTCTTTTTTGTCAGTACCTGTGAGACCATGCTGTTCATGTGAAAAGTACATGTATGTGAACATATTGTTGTTATTTTGCTAAATAAGGAGACTTGAAACACGTCAAGTCTCAAAATGTTCGCCGTCTTCTAGTCATACTTGTGAACTTTGGCACTTTGGGATCTTCATCAGGATAAGTTATAACATAGGCTACTCTGACCTCTTCATGTTATTCACCAGGTTACCCTTATGCTAACTCTCCTAGCACATACAGCTTTTCCTCCATTATTTTGATTTAGTAACACAGCTATTGAATTTTCCTTAGAAAGGAGAAGTATTAAACTACCTTGCTACCTGTTACAGCAGTAAGTAAAGAAATGTAACATTTCATCTCAGGGTCTTGGAGTGTCTGGAATGCATCTCTGAGCATACAGATATACAGAATATAAAAATAACTTATATTTACTATAGTATGTTATCTATTTTCCCTTTTAAGGTGCATGCAATGAAATGTTTTCAGTCATCTTAGTCTTACATACAGATCAGGCATATTTTTATCAACTAAACGAGAAGTTGTGGAAGAGAATTATTAAAAAAGTTATTTATTTAGAAGGGTAAAAGGACAAAAGTTATGAAGGATAAGTTTCTGCCCATAGAGTAAGGTAGGTTATCTGATTCGTAGGGACAGTTCAGAGTTGCACAGTTATGGCTTATGTACAAAACTCAAACAGAAAGGTATATATCAAAGTGGAAAAGGGCAAGTGATGAAACTGGGAGCGAGTTTGAGAGACAAGAGAGTACGACTTTGAATGCATCTCTTATTCATAAAGTAGCAGGAAGAAATTCTAATAACTAAGCCAGTGCAGGAATGGACAAAAGAGATTGTAACAGTAGGGCTTCCTGCAAGTACGGTTATGGAATTAACAAAGGAACCAAAGTAGAGCAAATTGTTTGGGATGGAAATATGATGATAGTTGGATTGCAGATTAGAGAGACAGGGGAGTGTCAAGTGAAAATCCAAATGTAGTATGTTTTTTAGTTCAATATAGAACAGAAGCGGGTTAAAAAAGGATAATTAGTAGGTGTATACAATTTTTCATAATAAGTTTAAGATTCCATTAGAGGAGGTCAGACAAGTATGGGAAATGGTAACGTAAAGGCAATTTACAAAGGAACAATGGAAAGTAATATATAAGACTCCTGAGTATGCAGCGAAGTTCAGAAGTTTTATAATTTTTGCATGGAAGTCCTTGCATAGGTATTGTTTTCTTTACGGCAAGTAGACTTCAGAGATGTTTTCCTCGGATAGAGAACAAATGCTGGAGGTGTGTTTGGGAAAGAAAAGTAATTGAGAATATTACTTTTTTTTGGAGGGGTGATATAACGAGTTGGCAGATTTAAAAAATTTCCTGAGTACTTTGTCAGAAATTTTGGGGGGGGGGGCAAATCATTGTAACTAAGGAAAGGATTCTTTTGAGCTGGGATATAGAAGGTTGTACTGTCAGAAAAGTAATTGCTAGTGAATGGAAATCACAATCTTAACAAGACTATTGTTGTAAGTACCAAATATTGTAAAGGAGATTTAAAGACCTGGAGGTGAGATTTTTAGAAGAGTGAAGTAGCAAATTACATAGAAATAAATGGATTTTGTGTGAGTAGTACGTACAAAATGTATCTGATAATGTCCACTTCATTCCATTAACCTGTGGGAATATGGGCCACCTTCTTCCAGCACAAGACTCCTGACTTGAGCTCCTCCTGCCTACCCTTAATACCCTGCTCTCCCACAGTACCACAGATCTTGTTTGTCGCTCTTAGTGTTAGCATTGAGGTCCGACTTGAGTTTGTCCATTGCTGTTTTTTGGCGAGTCTTTTTTTCTTATTGTAGTCTTTCCTACTTGTTTTTTTTTTTTTTTTCATTTTCGTCCCTTTCTAGTTTCTCAGGGTACTTATCCGTTAGGCTGTTTAAAAGGATCTCTTTAAATGTATTTGTCGTCTTAAATTGTTGAATTGATTTCATTAGCTGGCTGTCGTATGATTTATTCATTTTATTTTAAATTGTGGAAATTTTTAATTGATTTTAACACTGAGGAAGGATAGTATCTGAAAGCTTTGTTTGTTATGTAATAAATAGTTTGGCATTTTAGTCCAAGTGCTTGTCTTGGTATTTTACGTTTCTACATTTGGATTATCACTCTGCTGCATATCCTTTGGTATTAGATGCCTTGGTTGTGGCAGTAGCCACCAAGAAGGAGCTGGCTCAGGAAAGCTCCTCTGTCCATCCCACAGAATAGAGAATCCCGGGCGTTGGACGGATTTGGAAAAAGAGTGTATGCCTCATCTACCTTTGTGTTTCAGGTTTTGAACTACTTGTCTTATTTTACCTGGCTACAAAGAGACTTAGTTAAGGAACTTTCTCGCTTGGCCTCTGAATCCATGCCTGCCAAGGAACGGGAGTCTGTTTCCTCTTAGGCTGGCCACCCTGTATTCCCTAGCCAGTATGTTCTTGAGGCTTATCGTTCATGCTGTGAAGGGTACCTCAAGGATGGACAGTTCTGGCATTGCCATATGGCGCCATGCCTGGATAAGACTATGCGATTTTGCTGAGCCTTTCAAACAATACTATATTAATGCCCCTTTTGATGGCTGTCCCTTGTTTGGGCCCATGGTATGTGACCTTAACCCAGAGTGAGAAGGATGGTAAGACCCTGTCTGCCTTCAGGATCTGCTTTTCTACTCCACAACAGACCTTCTCCAGAAACCAGAGTGGAAGTAAGAAAACATGGTTTTGGAAATTGCAGGGCCCTTTCCAAGACACCCAGAGACCCCCCCCCCCCAGAGATAGAGGGGAATATGGTTAGAATTGTAGGCACCAGCCACATGGCCATGGAAGTTCACAAAATCAAGGGTCACGGGAGCCAGGTCTGGACAAGCCTTTCCAGCGATCCTGAAATGTTGCCCGACTGCTCTCCTCTGGAAGCAGTCAGGGGACATTTTTTCTTGCACCCAGAAGCCTGGGAGGCCATCACAGATGACACATGGGTGCTAAGGAAGGTATCCAGAGAATACTCCATTCCCTTTTCTGACACCCCCCCCCAAAAAAAAAAATTCACCACCCCAATGTTCCACCCAATCAGAGGGAGGACCGGCCCAAGAAATAAGAAAGTTACTGTAAAAAAAGTCATCAAAGAAGTCCCCCCCCCTGCCCTCACCTGATCAAGTCGTGCTTCGAGAAAGGGGGGAGGGTAGCTGTACTCTATAAATCTGAGTTGAATGTCACCATAGATGTAATACAACCACCTCAGATTAATAACTCAGAGATTCTTGCCACCAAATTGTAACTTAATAAAAATAAATGCATTAATATCATCTGTATGTACATTCCCCCAGGTGACAATATATCTACACTTGAAGATATCCTGCACTGGCTGTCATGTCACTACCCCCAAGAAACCCTACTACTTGGAGACTTTAACGTAGACAAGGGCACCTGTTCCTCAGAATCCCCAACCACCCATATTAACCTGCATGCATTTACACAAATCATATCCATCCCTACCAGGATAGATAAACTCAACCAAAAAGAAAGCATACTTGACTGGGTACTCAGTCACCCCTAACTGTACACCTCTGGTACCCTCCCTGATGGCCTAAGCGATCACCTTCTCACATATGTAATTAAGCACAAAGCCATTAATTCCAACAACCCTTACTCAGAAAGGTTAGAAACAATAAAAACTTTGACCCTGCCAAATTCCAACAAGAACTAAACTCATGTAATTGGTCTATTCTAAAACATCTCCTCTTAGAGGAAGCAGTAGCATACTTTAACAACAAATTCCTTGAGATCCTTGATTTGCATGCACCTATTCATTCAAAGAGAACAAAGGCAAAAACTGCACCATGACTTTCTAAAGAGTCTAAACTCAAAATTACCCTAAGAAACAAACCGTGGGCTTTATGGCGTTCTTCTAAAGACCCCCAAGATCACATTAAATACAGGCAATCCAGGAACGAAACTAAAAAATCCATTTTACAAGACAAAAAACAATACTACTGTAATTTACAGACAGTAAATCAAAAATAACCCTCAAAAGTTTTTGGCAGGTTTAAATAATCTACTACATCCTGGACAAACTTCAACCCCAATCCCTGCTGCTACTATTGATAAAACCCCTGAAGATGTTTCTGACCGTTTTAACCGATTCTGAGACAATTCAAGCCCTAGCTAGCCAACTACCTCCTAGCTCCCCTGGTCCTGAAAGTAGCACCCCTAGAAACCTACTCGCATTCAGCTTCCAATCAGTCGCCACTTCACTTATCCGTACCTTGATCAAAAAATTAAAACCCACTACACTTTCTGCTGATCAACTCTCTGCCGAGTACCTACAAAAATCAACTGATGCTTTTGCTTACCCTGTCTCAATACTAATCAATCGAACCATAGTAGAAGCTAAAATTCCCACCATCTGGAAAATATCCTATGTAATCCCACTTCACAAAGGAGGCAGCTCTACTGAATTCTCCAATTATAGGCCAAAAGCTATACTCTCTCCACTTGCAAAGATTATGGAAAAATGTATTCATAGACAACTCATGCACCACCTAATCCAGAATCACCTTATGGCAGACACTCAGCATGGCTTCTGTCATCATCACAGCATTACTTCAGCCCTCCTCGCCTTTACCAGCACCATAAACCATAATCACAACAATAATTATATATCCTCAGCCCTCTTCTTGGATCTTTCCGAGGCATTCAATATGGTTGATCAACTTTTAATCCACACCCTGCAAACATTCTGTCTAGATACTAGAGCCCTTCAGTGGTTTCAATCCTACCTGAATGGTCGACAGCCGGCTGTCCTCTGGCAGAACAAACTCTCTTTCTACCTAACACCCTTGGAGTACCACAATGCTCTATACTAGGGCCCTTGCTGTTCTCCATCTTCATTAACGACCTTTATACTGTCATCCCAAAAGTCAGCTGTATCCAATATGCTGATGACTCCACTCTGATTTGCTCGGCCACATGTCCAATAAGAGTTATGGTCAGCTACCCAGACCACCTTTAATACAATAGAAAACTGGCTTTCTGAACGTCGTCTGATCCTAAATCCCAAAAAAACTAAAATGCTGTTATTTTCACCAACACGTAGGTCTACCACTTTCACCTTTACCATAAATTCAAATGATGGAACAATAATCTCCCCTGACCCCTCTACAAAACTATTAGGTGTCATCATAGATAATCTAAAATTAAACCTACATGTTAACCAAACTATCAAAACAAAACTAGGGTCACTTTATAGAATAAAAGCATTCCTAACCCCTCTAGCTAAAATTGCCATAGCTGGCTCTCACCTTCTTTCAACCCTTCTGTATGCATCCCCTCTACTCTCAAATTTGAACAAGACTGTCCTTAACAAACTCTCAATTTGTTACAACCACATTGCCAGGTTTGCCACTGGGCTGCCTTTTAGGACACATCATTGCATCAATCTAAATCAGCTTGGGTGGCTTGAACTATACAGCCTAATCCAGTATAACCAACTGATTATGGCCTATAAAATCCTCTATAATCCGGACAATACTCCTGCACTTAAATATTATCACCCCCTATAACAATCCTAGACCGCTTCGATCCTCTAACAAACTACTAATTCAGACTAGCAAAATTAATAACACAGCTGGTGACTCTCTCTTTGCAAACTCTGTAAGTAGTTCCTGGAACTCTCTTCCAGCTGATATTACCTTACTTTCCACCTTAGGTCAATTTAAAACTAGACTCAAACAACATTTGTCACTTAACTGGCTATGTCAATGTATCAAACCTGGCTAACTCTCTCTAGAATGTGTATAAATCTGTTAACCATCTTACTGTGTAATTTAATCCTGATGTACGCTCGGGATTAACTCTAACCTGTGGAACTTGTTTATCTTGCTTACTTAGACTATTGTTTGCAATATGTAATGCTGTTTCTGCTTACCCTTAGAGCTTTTCTCCCCGGGCCTCTGCTGAAAATGGACATGCATCCAGTCAGACTATCAAGGTCAACAAATGTAAAATAAAAATAAAAAATAAAAAAATTTACTCTAGATTCTTTTTGCTACCTAAAAAGACAGGGGACCTGTGGCCTATCTTGGAACTGTCCTTTTTGAACAAGTCAGTAAAACACATGAAGTTCAGGATGGTCATGATTCAATCCATTGTACCATTCTGAAGATGGGCTATTGGATGTGCTTTATAGACCTTCAAGGATGTGTACTACCATATCAAAATGGACAGGCAAGCCCGGCCTTTTCTACATTTTAGGCGGGTAGCCAGACACTATCGGTTTCATGCATTTCCATTTGGTCTCGCCACAGTCCCTAGGGTGTTTACCAAATGTCTAGCAGTAGTTGCAGCTTATTTCCGACTGCAAGGCTATCAGATATTCCCTTATGTGGATGACTGACTCCTGACTGCCCCAACCATGCATCTACTCCTCCAGGCCAGGAATTACTTCCTCAGCTTAGCCTCTACACTAGGGATAAATGTCAATTTGCCGAAGTCGCACATGGATCCAGTACAGACCATAAACTTCATTGGGGCACGTCTAGATACAAGGACTTCTTACATTTACCTTACATCGGACAGGGTATCAGATCTAAAATTCCATGTCAGCCAGATCTTGTCTGCTTCAAACCTCTCTGGCCTCTGTAGTTCTCTGAGTAAAAGACTCCATCCCAGCAACCATAACTTCTTCCAATAGCACGTTTCCACATGCAAATTCTGTAATGGACCTTGGCAGTACAGTGGTCTCTTCTCAGGAATCCCTTGAACCTTCTCATCAGCCTGTCTCGTGTGCAAGGACTCTCTTCTTTGGTGGCTTCATTCACCTGAGATCACCCAAGGACACCCATTCGTCCTTCCCTCCCCAGTTGCCATGTTGACTATGGACGTCTCCCAGTTTGGGTGGCATGGGGGATTGTATGAGCCAAGACAGTCCAAGGCACATGGATGCCCCAGGAGACCAAGTTGCATATCAGTGTTCTTGAGATGAGAGCAGTTCTTCAAGTGTTGTGGGAACTAGACAGCTTTCTTCCTCAGGGAACTGTTGTTACAGTCCAAACAGACAACATGTCATTGGTTTGGTACATCAGCAAATAGGAAGGAACAAGGTCTTACCCTCTATGTCGAAAAGCTATGAGAGTCTGCCAGTGGATGATTTCTTCCATCCACTTTTTGGTAGCAACCCACATTCCAGGGGAATCCAGCATTCTAGCTGACAGGTTCAGCCGAGTGCTACTGATGCCTCACGAGTGGTCCCTGAATCAGTACATGGCAGATGCGATCTTCCAGAAATGGGGTTTTCCTTGCTGCAACCTCTTTGTGTCCCCTCTAAACAACAAATGCACAAATATTTTGCTTAGATCCCTCCGCAGGGACAGTCCCCCAGGGATGCTGTTGTGCATTCTTGGCCTTCCAGTCTACTCTGTGCCTTTCCCAGTCTTCTGGTGATCCCCAAATTCCTACAGAAAGCTGTCAGGTTCTGAAGCAAAGTGATCCTTATTGCTTCCTTTTGGCTTTGACCAACCTGGTTCACCTTCCTTTGGTCTCATCTGGTTTGCCCCCATGATAAAGTTGGATCTGAGTCCAGATCTGCTTTCTCATCCATCAGGACATCTACATCCCAACATTCAGGACCTGAAGCTGATAGCATAGTTTCTCCACTTCTGATGATGGCTAGATCTCGCAGGCTGTCTTCCCCAGTTCGAGAAATTTTGATTTCATCCCATAGAGCGTCCACTCAAAAAAAATTTACGAGAGTAGGTGGAAAAGATTCCTTTTCGGGCAGAACAGAAACGGGTAGATCGCTTTACAGCACCGGTTTCAGTAGTACTAGACTTTCTGGCTTCCCTTTTCAATGACAGTGCTAGTTATTTTACAAGTAAAGTTCAACTTGCTGCCATTTCCATCTTGGTTTTAACTCAATGTCTCTTGACTTCAAAATTGTGTAAGGCCTTTCTTAAGGGCATCTTTCTGCTCTAGCCATCAGTCAAGGATCCTACGTCTCCCTGGGATTTAACTATGATTCTGCAAGCCTTAGTTCATCCCCTGTTTGAACCCCCAGCCACTGTAGACCTGAAATTTCTCTGCAGGAAAATTCTTCCTTGTAGCAGTTACCTCAGCCAGAAGAGTGTCTGAGCTCCAGGCTCTTTCTGCAAAATGTCTATATTTAGTTTTTCATAAAGACAGAGTGACTCTACATATGGATCCTTCCATCTTACCCATGGTGGCTAAAGAAACTAACAGTCAATCAGTCTTCTACTATTCTTTCATCAGTATCAGAACTACGGAAAGTACATCTTACACATGCGTGATGTTCATAGACAGCTTTGTTTTTACACCTATAGAACTAAATCCTTCAGGAAGTACGATCAGCTGTTTGTTTCCTTTATAAACACCAAGAAAGGTAAAGCACTGACCAAGATTGCAGTGTGTAGATGGTTGAAAGACTGTATTAACCTTGGAAGAATAAATGTATTCCTTTACCGGGTCCGGGTAGGGCACACTCTACAAGGTCCATGGCCACGTCTCAGGCTTTTTGGTCTAGAGTTTCTATTGAGGGCATTTGCGATGCTGCTACTTGGTCAAACCCTGATACTTTTGTTATACTTTACAAATCTTACATTATATCCAGGAGCAGAAGTGCCTTTGGTTCTGCTGTACTCCAGAATGCCCTTCCTTGATGGCCACCCTAGATTATAGTAGCTGGTGGCTCTGTCCCAGAGGTTAATGGAGTGAAGTTGACAACATCAGATAAAGAAGTTAACATTATTACCATAACATTCCATCTGTGTTGTCCAACTTCATTCCATTAACCTTCCTGCCCCCTTCCCCCTATCCAGAAATTTTTTTGGGAGCCTAATAGAAGATGTCCTTCTATTCACATGTTGCAGTATTCAAAACCGTAGGGAGGTTGCTGCCTGCACTGCCGACATCCGGCCAGTATACCAAAGTCTTGTTTTAGGAGGGTGGGTGTGACGTACTGTGCCAGGGCCATAAACCAACATAGGGTATAAAAGTGATGTCTGCACGTATCCTCTTCAGAATTTTTTGCCGCAGTGAATGTCTGACTCCAGTTTGCCAGTTCAGACAACAGATCGCTAATTCAGATGACTGCTACAAATAACTGCTACAGATAAGTACCTATGTGGGGTTTTCCTTTTGTTTTTTTTGCTAGTATGTACATGTCCACTTAGAAAGGGGAAGTGTGCTTGTGGGAGATAGTTTCCTCATAAGAACTCGCACGATAAGTACGTGTTCTGTTTAGGCGAGGCCCACGACCATACATCCTGCCCCTTTTGCAAATCATTCATCCCAAAAACCCTTTGTAGCTGTTTGGCCGTGCTTAAACTTTATTTAGAAAATCGGAGGCTCTGACATCTCGCACTCAGTATGGAGGGAGGAGCAGGCCCGTCTGAAGAGCTGCCGAGGAAAAATGCCAAGAAAACCAGGCCTGATTCCCATGCTGCGCCTCAGGTGTCAGGGGAGATTCTTGAGGCTGATGAAAGCCCGGGATCTCTTCATACCCATGTTTCCTTACTAGGCCCAGGAACGATGATGGAAGCTGGACTGGCAGAAACCTTATGTACGTCCACTGAGGCAAATCAGCCATCAGCTCCTGATGGTGGAGGGGAACCATGATTCATTCAGTCAGAGGGCCCTGCTCTTGTTCCTCCATCCACCCAGACATTGGCTTCCTCTCCTTCTCTACAGTCAACTACTCCAATGAAGAGAGAACAAAAAGTAAGGCACACATAACCACAACCTGTTCCAGTTTGGGAAGTTTTCTCTCAAAGCATTCCATACCCTACAGACTCAGCAGCAACCAACTGTTTCTCCTACAGGACCCCCTTTGCTTGTCTCAGAGGAAGAGCATTCCTCAGATGAAGATTCTGTGACCTGTGAATCTCAAATTGATTCACCCAAAGACTTCATTGCCCCAGAGGAAGAGGATTCCATTACCCCAGTCTCCTGGGGAAGAATTCACCTTTGGCGATACCATCTCCCTCATGAGGAAACATTTTAAGTGGCAGGTCTCAGACAGTAAGAAAAGATACTTTGACCTCCTGCAAATGGAACAGTCATCCCCTTCAGCTGTGCCCCCCCCCCCCTTGCTTCCTGCCTTCCAGGATGCCTTCTTAGCCGCCTCTCAGATCCCATATTCACAACCACCAGCATTTAAACATCCTGACCATTTTTATAAGGTCCCACAGGACACCCAGTTCCTCTTTAGAAACCCACCAGCAGACCCTGCTGTTGTTGCAGTCTCTGCAGATAAGACATCTAGGCAGCTGCCTTCTTCTACCCTCTATCTTACTGATAAATACAGTAAATTTATGGACAGACTAGGGAAACAGGTGTATACCTCCTCTACTCTTGCTATAAGAGCCTTGAACTGCCAAACCCACATGGCCAGGTACACCATACTCTCTGAGGTCCCTGAATCCAGCATTAAAACTCAGCTTAACAACCTATTCTCCACACCATTCCAAGTAACCAAGCACTCCAAGTGCAGTTATGATGCTGTGGAAGCTTTATCCAAATCTGCTGCTTCTGGATCAATACTAAGGCGCTACTCCTAGCTGAGACTTCAGCCACTTCCCTTAGATGTACAGACAAAGCTGCTTGATAGCCCCCTGGACAATAAAGCGCTTTTTTGTCCAGGCCTCAGCTGAACTTCTTAAATCCCTTCAAGAGAAGGGAAAAGAACTACAAAACCTAAAACACTTACTGATATGTCCCATTCCAGTCTATCCCCAGAAAAACCTCCTTTGTCAGGAGGCAATCCTCCCACACAACTCAGCAGACAAAGGGATGCAGGCAACCAAGGAAAACCTCTGCCCCCAGGTTTCCCTCAACCCCTTCCACTGCCCCCTTTTAGAGCCAGTGTGATCAATCCAGACCACCTCCGCTGTGACTTACAGTTACTAAATCAAAACACCCCACTGTCATTTCACTTCACTCTCTCCCTACCATCCTGGTGGAAGATTATAACAGAGAGATGGGTACTTTCCATCATTTAAAGGGAATACTTTATGACATGGTGGATGTTACCCCCCCCCCTTCCAGAAAATCCCTTAACCTCCAGCAAACCAAGTCCACCTCTTCTCTACTATCATTCAACAACTACTAGTCCAGGGCACCATAGAACAAATAACACCCACCCAAGGAGACAAAGGTTTTTACTCAAGAATATTTTTGATGCCAAGTAAAGATGGCCCATGGAAACCTATCCTGGATCTATCTTTCCTAAACCTGTTTCTCAGGGTACCTAGCTTCAAAATGATCACCTTACCTTTGCTCCTTCCACCCATTCCCACTCAGGCCTACATGGTGGCCTTGGATTTGAAGGATGCCTACCTCCACGTTTCCATTCACTCAGACTACAGGAAATTCCTCCACTCTGCAGTAGGTTCCTGGCATTTTCAATTCTCTGCCTTGCCCTTTGGGCTCTCCACAGCGCTTTGAGTGTTCACAAAGTGTCTATCACCTTTCATTGCTCACTGCAGAACACAGGGTATACAAATATACCCATACCTAGACGACCTTGTGGTGGTACTTCAAAACCACCAAGTCATCCAGGACCACCCAAATCTAGTGATCAACACCCTAACCCAACTGGGTTTCACTATAAACAAGGAAAAGTCTCATCTGCGAGCCACACAAGACATAATTTTCTTGGGATGCACAATCAGAACAGACTTAAAGCCTTTATCCCAGAACAAAGAATCCTGGACCTGGCCATCTACCTCAACACCCTTATTAGCCTTACTTCGTTGCCAGAACGAGAATTCCTAAGGATGCTCGGACACATAGCATCCCTAATACCAATGTTGCCTCTAGCAAGACTCCACATGAGAAAGATCCAATGGATCTTGAAGAGCCGGAGCCAACACTCCCATCCCCTGGACACTCCTCTCCCACCATTCCAGTGTCTGAAGAAAGAACTCCAGTAGTGGATCTCTGCCATCCACCACAACCAGGCTATCCCACTTCAGGTACATGCCCCCCTGCTCGAACTCACCACAGATGCATCAGACCTGGGTTGGGGTGCAGTACTGCAGTACAACCAGAAACAGGTCACTGCACAGGGAAAATGGTGTACACTAAGACTAAAGGATCACATCAGTATCAAAGAAATGAGGGCAGTCCATTTGGCCCTACAAACCTTTAAATCAGCCCTACTCCCAGGAACCCTCAAAGTGATCATAGACAGTATGACTGTCATGTAGTACATAAACGGGGGGCAAGATCGTATCCTGTTTGCAGCTTAGCCATCTATATATGGACTCTAGCAACAAATCTCAACATCCCATCTAGGAGCAGTCTACATTCCATCGACAGAGAACGTCATGGAAGACTCTAAGCAGAACTTCAGCTCACTCTCACAAATGGATGCTTCAAAAAGAGGTATTCCTAGATCTCATTCACAAGTGGGATATTCCACAACTCAATCTGTTTGTCTCCTCCCAGAGTAAACAGATGCCCAAATTTTGCACAAGGGCTCCACATCCACAAGCCTGGAAAGTGGACGCCTTCTCCTTTCATTGGGGGGAATATTTCTCTATGCCTTTCCACCCTTCACTCTGATTCAGAAAGTTTTCCTCAAAATACAGAAGGACAAACCAAAAATCCTGTTGGTGACCCCAATACTGGCTAAGACAGCACTGGTTTCCCCTTCTTTACCTACTAACCAAGGGCAATCACCATAAGTTACTCCACCGAATAGACTTGCTCACACAGAATAGGGATCCCTACTCCATCCTCAAGTGAACAACTTGAAACTGATCTTATGGGTGATAGGCTTCTAATCCCCTTCAGACAGCTATATACAGAGGACGTACTCAATGTCCTACAGGATGCCAGGAAACCTAGCACCAGTAGAAATTGTACCTTTAAATGGAAAAGATTCTCCAGGAGGTGTCAGAAGAAAAAACAGGACCCTATGACTATTCCTGTTCTTTGGTCCTTTCCTATTTGTGTGAGCTCCTTCACGCAGGACTATCTTACTCATCAGTTAAAGTCCATTTATCTGCCATCTCTGCCTGTCTGCCCATGTTACCACAGCTGGCTTCCAGATTAGAGGTCAAGCTGTTCCTGAAAGGTGTTCTTCATATCAGACCTCCCAGAAAGCCTATCCCTCCACCTTGGGACCTGAATTTTGTACTAGAAAAACTCACACTGCTATCATTTGAACCAGCACATTCAGTAACCCTAAAACTGTACACCCTTAAAACTGTACTACTAGTGGCTCTTACCTCCGCCAGGAGGGTATCAAAGATGCAAGTCCTTATGGCTATCCCTCCTTACTTTATTTTTCACAAGGACAGAGTTGCCCTCAGGTCTAATCCCTCTTTCATGCCTAAGATGGTTAATGAACTTTCATTAAACCAAAATATTAACCTGCCTGTTTTTTACCCTAACTCCCAAAATGCCTCAGAGAGGACACTGCATTCTCTGGATGTACACAGACAACTGAGGTTATTATTTAGACAAAACCGAAGTTATTAGGAAATCTGATCAGCTTTTCATCTCCTTCCACCCTAGAGCTCTAGGGAAAGACAGTCACCAAACAAACCATCTCCTCATGGATCTCTGAATTCATAGGAATGTTATTCCGCCCATGGTAAAACCTTACCGGGCCAGGTCAAATCACACACTACCAGGACAGTTGCTTCCTCAGCTGCTTTTTTCAAGGGGTGGATTATGCCTTAATCCTAGAAGCCACCACCTGGGCCTCAGTGCACACCTTCAACAAACATTACAAGCTGGACTTAGCTTCCAGGGCTAGAGCTGGGTTCACCAGGTCTATTCTTCATGGTCTCATTGACCAAGGACCCCAATCTTACTCCCAGGGTCATACCTAAAAGCTTTGGCACTCTCCCTACTGTTGTGAATACTGCAACATGTGAATTGAAGGACATAGAATAGTTGTGTAAGAGCTTACCATAACCTTAGATGTCCTTCTCTTCTATGTTGCAGTATTCAGTCCTTCCTACCAACCCCCTCTGACTCCCCATCCTATTATGCCTTACTAGCCTGCGGGTATATTTTCATCCTGTCATCTTTTCTTTTAGCCTCTCCACTGATCACAGCCTAATAAGTATCCTTATTCTAGTCTACATGTGAATCTCTTGGGTCTACCATCTTGGATCCTCCTTAAACCTCCAGATGTACTAGTGTATGCAGCAGTCCATTCTAAAGGGGGTGCGTGCAGACATCACTTTTATACCCTATGATGGTTTATGACCCTGGCGCAGGATGTCACATGTACCCTCCTAGAACAAGACTTTGGTATACTGGCCAGATGTCAGTGCTACAGGCAGCAACCTCCCTACAGTTATGAATACTGCAACATGGAAGAGAAGAGCATCTAAGGTCATGGTAAGTTCTTACACAAGTATTCTTTACAAGGAATCTTATTCCCTTGGTTGAGTTTCTGATGTTTTTCTCATGTATATGTGTATATACATTTGGTTTTCATGCTGTTGTAATATAGTTGATGGTTAATGGACACTATGTTCTTGTTGGCAAACTCTGTCTGAGGTACTGTGGGAGAGCAGGGCATTGTGGATAGGTAGGAGGAACTCAAGTCAGGAGTCTCAAACTGGAAGAAGGTGGCTGGTTGGTTCTGAGCATCGGAACAGTAATCCCTGAGGTTAATGGAATAAAGTTGGACAACACAGATGGAACGTTGTGGTAAGAACATAACTTCTTTCTAGGCGATGTGAAGTTTAAGGGAAGGTAGGAGTTGAACAATTTATTTGATTTTGGAGTGAATGATAATTGTTAATGTCATATATGAATATTCCATGACAAAAGTTAACTATGGTTTGTTTTTGGTTTTGTTAATGTATGTCTACCCATATGACCTAAAACAGGATTTAGTAAAGATATTTAAAAAAATGCGGTGGTGTCGCCTTACAGTAAGAGGTTCTCCGGTTTGATTCTAGGCTGGACCGCCTTCTGTGTGGAGTCTGCATGTCCTCCCCATGGTCAAGTGACGTTTAAAGACATGCAGGTAGGTGCATGTGTGAATGGGTGTGCCTTCTTCAAAGGCTGGGTGTCGGGCTGGCATCTCGACACCATAAAAATTCAATGCCAATCATTAGCAGACCGGATTTCTGCTGTAGTGACCCCTAATCGGGAAAAGCCAAAATACATTAGTATTTAAAAAAACTGAACAAGGAAGAAAGAAAAAAAATCTTTCCTTAAGTGCGAGTCAGATGTCCCTTCAAAGAATTAAATCATATACATTACAAGACAAAATTACTGACTCTCTATTTCCCATAAAACCTTGGTTTACTGACCCTTGGCGTAGCGTTACCAAACTTCTGATCCTTTCCACATATCTGTAATATGCCTTACTATGAGAGCTGTGGAACTGTCCAGTCATATGTATTGCCACTTTCTCTCTCTCAGAGGTCTATTGGTAATCCCTTCCTGTGCACTGCACTAAGCAGTCAGACACTTCATGTGTGCAGTTTCTTCCCCTTTAATAAACTTTTAGGAAGGAGCCTTAGAAATCTGTATTCATTGCTGTCTGAAACAGTGTCCTTTCCTTCCACTTTTCTTGTATAGACATGTATAGATAGAGATATATCTGTTTATATCACACACACACACATATATTCGTAACACAACCTCTTCACCAGGAGCCAGCCCTTAAGAGCAGGTGATTTTCTGGGTTTAAATCATTTTAATTTCACTAAAGAGGGGAAGTCAAAGGTCAGTGAAGTTTGCCAAACCATTGGCCTCTTCAGAGGAAGCCCCTTTATACTACTCAAGTAGCAATACAACCAGCAGGTACATTAGGTTTCAAACAGATCACCTCTTAGTTATTTTTAACATTGCCGTGACCCCCATGACATTATCCTACCCACTGTGCTTGGTCATAGCATTTAGTCCCTGAACATGTTTAGTTATCAGTTGTTATGAAAATAGAACTAGCACTACATTAAAGAGAATAGGTTATTAATTGCCCCAGATTACAGAATCCTTACTTTTTAAGACTATTCTAGTTATTGATTCTTTAATGCAATTGAGCTGTGAGACAGAGCAAAATACATCTTCGCTGTTTATCATCATCTGTCTCCAGGGCCAGCCTTAGCTGATGTGGCGCCCTAGGTGAAGTAGTGCTGTGGCGCACCTTAAGCCCCACCCATACCATACTCATGAAACACCCCTACGAGCCACGCCCACAGGTGTGTCACTCCCCAAAAAAGGCCACTCCAGAAATTCACTCCCCAAGAAAGCCAGTCCAGTCATTTCCTTTATTTATTTAAATGCATAGAAGAAAGGATACCTTGTAATGTAGTTTAAACTGCAAGTGAAGGTGGCAGTTTCCTATAATAAACCTGTTTCTCCTTCACACATACTTTACTATAAAAGTCATGACTTCAGAAAATAGAAGCCCATGTGCCTTGGTTCAAAGGGTTGCTTAGGTTAATCTTCTTTTGGCTTTTCCTAGTTAGGGATCGCCACAGTGGATCATCTGTCCGCTCATTGGCAGTGGAGTTTTACAGTGTCGAGTTGCCAGCCCGGCGCCCAGCCTTCCACAGAAGGCACACACATGCACACACTCACACCTAGGGCCAATTTAGAGTGTCCAATCCACTTAACTGCATGTCTTTGGGATGTGGGAGGAAACAGGAGCACCTGGAGGAAACCCACGTGACCACAGGGAGGACATGCAGACTCCGCACAGAAGGCACCCCAGCCAAGATTCAAACCGGAGAACCTCTTGCTGTGAGGCGACAACGCTAACCACTGCACCACCATGGCATTTACTCTGGGGTAGGCGAGCAAGCCTTACAGCTCAGTGAAAGTAGAATAGCAACCTCTCTCCTCCCTGTGTACAGAAGCTTAAGATAGAATAGCACAAGCACAGATAGCCATTTGCTAAACAATACAATCTTACAATGAAAACAGGCTTAGCATGAAAAGTAAAATTCTCTACCACTGAAACTGAATGAAAACCCATATTTATAGAAAATGCATCTAGTCAGTGGAGGATTAAGTTTACATTTGGGCTGTTTTCAAAACAGACTCCTTGCGCACATTTTTACGGTCATGCATACATGTATTTGTTCTTTGATTCAACTTCCTGATTGCATTAAATTATATTTCCTATGTAATACAGCACCACTTGTTACAATCTGTTTTAAATTTGTAGTTTTAAGCATTCTTTTAATAAGCAAAGAAACAAAATATATAAACCACTAATGACAAAACTATGCATTTCAGAAAATGTCAACCATAAAAGGCCACTCAGGCTTTTATCATTACAATCCACCAATATCACTCAATACAAACAATCTCTGCAGAAGAAAAATCATCTGAACAATTCCACATTAAAGAAATCTGTAACTAATGAGATTGCCACTGGCAAGCAACTTTACATCTCAGTATTTCATCTACAAATTCAGTGCCTGTTACCCTTGAAGAATTAATTGCCTATATTACATTAAAAATTGGTAAACTGGTAATATTGCAGTAGGAAATGACTAAAACTGTTTTGTTTATCAATGATACACTGTGGGGCAGCACTCTGCTGGGATAGATATTTGCCCTTTTGGTGGGGGGGGGGGGGAGAAGTTTGCACTGAACCTGTCAGCTAGGATGTTGGCAATGTCTGTGGGTTTGGTGTATTTTTTGTCATTTTGGACTAATTCTGAGCATATCTGGGAATTCCCACCCAGGTTCCTAACATAACTAAAGAAAGCCTTGTGATTATCTTTAGTGTCCTGTGCAATTTTTCTCTCGAAGCTAGCCTTAGACGATTTTATGAGTGCACGTAGTTTTTTGCTAATACTGATCAGAGATGCCTTCCCTTTTTGGGATTTTACTCTGTCATGTAGTAGCTTCCTCCTCCTATTGTATAGTTTGTTTATGGCTGGGGTCCACCAGACAGGACATATGCCTTTGGAGGATTGGGTCTTGGTTTTATTTGGGATTGCAAGATCCATGCATTCCTGAAGGTGTTCATAGAATGCGTTTATAAAGGATTCTGCAGTCTGGAACCTAAAACAAGTTCGCTAGGAGATCCAAATAAGGGTCAGAAACCAGAAGCCAGAAGTGAATCCTCTTTAATTTAACGCCAACAAACAAGTACGTTTTCGACACTAGTAGTAAGTCTTCCTCAGAAAAAGCACACACAAAGTGCCACAGTTTAATCCCCTTAAGTACCTTTTCACTAGTTCTTAATTGATTAATTATCCAATGAAGTAACTACTTTGGTTCGCTTACATCTCCTTTTGGTGGATTCTGCAGTCTGGGCCGTATTTTCCACAGGCCCGGGGGCTTTGAAGGATTCCACTTCGGTTTTGAGGAGTGTGAAATTTGCTTTAGAGAAGTTTTTCACTGTGGTTTTCTGGACAGGGGGTGGGGTCGGGATGTGACTATCCAGTGAGATTAGTTTATGGTCTGATCTTACCAGTGAGGGATACACTTCTGGTCTGGAGCATAGAGTCCCCATGTTGGTGATGATCAGGTCCAGTATGTTTTCCCCTCTTGTGGGAGTGGTAACAAGTTGTTCCATAGCATTTGAGTTTATAAATTCTAGGAACCTCTGGGCTAGGCTGTTGGAGCTAGAGTAATGCTCCCAGTCTATGTTTGGGTAGTTGAAGTCACCCAATATAATGGTGTTTGGAGAGACCTTCATATTTTCCAGTGTTCTCAGGAAGGCCGAGTGGGGTTCCTGGGTTTGAGAGGGTGGTCTGTAGCAGGCTATAAACTGGAAGGCAGTTTTACCCACTGTTAGTTGCACATGGATAGTCTCTGATGCTTCTTGCTGTGCCACCAACCTGGAGGTGTTGGTATCTTTGACAAATATTGATACTCCCCCTCCTTTTGTGGTTCGGTCCAAGTTTTGGGGCCGAAAAGCACGGTATGAGGTATAACCTGGTAGTGCTGGGGTGCTCTCGGGAGCCTTGAACCAAGTTTCTGTTACTGCACAGATATCGATGTTCTCCATGCTAAGGAGAGTTTCGAGTGCGTGCATCTTGAGGTTTAGACTTCTGGCGTTGAGTAGCATTACTCTTAGTTTCTTATCCCTTGTGATACCTATGGAGGTGGGTTTTTCTTTTGAGCCTTGCCTAAAAAAGGCACTATGGGAGTAGCAAGAGCCTTTGCCAATATCCGAAAGCCCAGGGGTGATAGGTGCAAGCCGTCCCTAGCGAAGCATCATGGCTTGTCGAGCATGTCATCCCAGGCTGACAGGCATTGGATCCCCTTTGAATGACACCAATACTTAAGCCAGTTGTTGAAATTGATCATCTTGTCTTCATATTGTGGCATCATTCTTGGTGAGGGTAAGATGCTACTCAAGGTCAGGGTCATACCGGCCTGGGCTACATGCTCAGAGAGCTCCTCTATGTCTCTCTGCATGTAGTCCAGGGAGGTACGTCTCAGGTCATTCACACTAGCATGGACAATGACCGAGTCATATTTGTACTTGCCTTGGAGTGACCTGAGTGCTTGTGTTAATGTGGCGGATCCTAGTGCCCGACAGGCAACTCACCGTGACCTTCTCCTTGTTTAGCCTGATGATAGTCACCTATTACAAGTGTATCAGGTGTGTTGTTTAGCCTTAAGGGCTGTGACTGTTCGGCACACTGGCTTTGTGAGCTATGTGTTGCACGTGTTTTGTTTTGGGGTAGCAGTTGCTTGGGTGTCTGCTTTGGAGGTCTCTGCTGCTTAGGCAGATTTTTATTTAGAGCCTCTGAGTATGTTTTTGTGTGTTTATGTGTTTGGTTTGCTGTCGTGGTAGGTCTATGTGAGACTGGAATTGTAGTGAGTGTGGTTTCCTTCTCCTCCTGACTAGTTACGCCAGTACTGAGTTGAGAGAGCTTAGCCTCCAGTTTGGCTATATGGTTGCATCTCTCACATGTGTTGGAATTTGTTGGGAGGAGGAGAGGATTGTCTGTGTACATGAGGCAGTTGTAACATTGCCTGAAGTTTCCCAGATTCACCAGCTGGACAGGAGAGGAGATTGACAACTGACCTTTGGACATGCTAGAATAGTATTGGGAATTCCTTTATAATTGAAAAAAGGGCCAGTGGGGAACAAGGTACTCAAGGGGAGTATGTGAGGGTGTAGTGCTTTTAATTTTTTAGTGCTGACTTACTGAGCAAGTGCCAGGCAACTTAAATGCAATGTGTTACAGGTAACTTAAATGCAAAAACGACCAACAGTAACTTTCTTTCAAGTGAAACAAGGAAATAAGTACAGTAAGCAATGCAGATATCACTAGGGATCCACAGAAGTGCTGAAAAGCCACGTTTTAGGTGAAATTAGTGTTTCAGGGAAATAAGCAAACAAACAACAAGCATACAAACAAAGCTAGATTCAGCAGGCCTGGATCTAGTCTATGCTACAGCAGACAAGGTGTACCAATTTTAGTAAGAAACAGTTCAAATATGCAGGCACTATAAGCCTTTAACCAGAAATTCCCAGCTCAGAAGGGCAGAGTCCAGCCTCTCCTCCCACAAGAGTGCAGACCACGAACCTTCTTAATGTAAAATAACTGGCCTGAAGCCCAAGTGCTTAAACCAGAACTAATATACTTTTACAATAACAGACACTGAGCCCTCAATCAGCAGTTCCCAACCAGGAGCGGCCTGGTGTCCTAGGGTGCCCAGGGCAAAAGAAAAAAAGGCCCCCACCACACACCGGTGCCCCCCCCCTCCCTGGTACTAACACCAAAAAAAAACTGAAAAAAGCCCTACTAGAGCAGCGCCATAGGCAGCCGCCTAGTTGGCCTATGCCTAAGGCCGGCTATGTTCCCAACTTAGAAGGATGTAAGCTACCTATCCTGCCACCACAGTGCAGGCCACAAACCTTCTTAATGTAAAACAACTGGTCTGAAGCCCACGTGCTTAAACTAAAAGGCTTAGAATGAGTTACACCAAGCAGTAATAAATACAATTGAGTAATTTTAAGATGACGCAAAAGCAAAATAAAGTAGGAAGAAACACAAATACAGTAAAAACAGATAAAATTTTTTTTTTTTTTTTTTGTAAGTGGAAAGAGAGAAAGGAGTAGCAGAAACTAAGCTGATTGGCCTTCTCAAATGTTCTCCCTGTACTGGGTAGAATGAGGTAATGACACTAGACTTTGAGGAGGGTCCCAGATCAAATTTACACTAGGGACGGGCAACTGCAAAGCCACCAACTATAAAAACACTATACCAACAGGGAGGGAGAGTGGGAAACAAACTGCAGAAATGTTTCTCACACCTGAAAAGCAGCAGTGAGCCTTTAAATGAAAGTTTTAAACAGCTAAAGGAGCCTCTAGAAAAAAGAGTTTAACTGCAACAAGTTATTACAAACAAACAACCCAACAGATGCTTAATAAAAGTGGACAATTTCCAGTTAATACCTCACACACAGTGAAACTAGCTAGAAAAATACACAGTACACAAAGTGCTATAAATAAAGAAATAAACAACAAAATAAACAAAAAACAGGATACTTAATGCATACACATACACATGCGAGCGCGCGCACACAAATTTCTAAATGTAAATATACATTCAGCAAAACGCATTCCTAAGGCTCTGTATTCCTTGTTTGCATGCTTATTTTACAGGTTCTGTCTTTATTAACTTTCCCACACTGTACATTTATGATGGCTAAGTTTGTACTGTAGTAGAGATTATGATGTTTCCCAGAATAGCCTTGTACATGAGTAACTTGTAATGTTTGAGAAAGCCAACTGCAGTACACGGGACTCTCCTGTTTTGCTGATGGGGCATAAAAACTCCCCATAGGCAGGGATCAGTGACCCTGGCACAGCAGCACTACATCCCTTTAACGAAATCCTATTTAGGAAGGGATGCACACGGATATGTAATTTTGCAGCGCCTTAAACTATTACAGTTTGAGCAGCGAGGGAGGTGTGGCATATTTTAAAGAAAGTGTTTCCTTCAACCAGCTCTAATCAGCATTGACAGAGCTAATATGCATAACAAAGGCCCATGTGCACTCCATTTTAAAGGCCTGAGCATTCAGCAGGGCCACCTATGAATCTATCTACACCCAATTTGGAGATTAAATTTTAGGCGCTAATGACTAACAGAGCAAGGACCACAGACTAAATATATCCAATCCATCTGCGCTTCTGTGAGATGTGACATTTTATGTACATATGTGTGAATGCACGTATGCATCTGTTTGGGAGAAAAAGATAACTGAGCTTGTGATTAGCACTGCGGTAATCTGTCTCAGAATCAAACCAAGTCTGTCCCTTCTTTACAGTGAACAAAGAGTTTTGCAGTAGCAACCCCAGTGGTACTCAGTGCAGTGGCCTTTTTTTTTTTTTTGGTCTGTTAAATGTTTATTTAAATCATCATAGAAGCACTACACCGCCTCACAATAGTAAAGCATTTGAAAAGCAATTATTGCGCACTGGGTGGTTACCAGGGATTCAGAGCAAAAAAAAAAAGCCTCGAAACTTAGACAACTATTTCTTCCCAAAGTTTTATTTAAAAAATTCAAAAGTAACTTCATTTAGCCCTATCCCGTTTGAGTGTCGTCCGGGCTGTAGGTGCTTTCAGTGGGAGGGGTGTAAAGCAGAGAGGAGTGCACACTTTCGTAATTAAAATTAACGGGAGGGGTGTAAAGCAGAGAGGAGTGCACACTTTCGTAATTAAAATTAACACACGCATAAATAAAAACTGCGCCCTTTAAGAGGCTGGCCTTTACGGTGCCCTAGGCGGTCGCCCAGTTCGCCTATGCCTAAGGCCGGCCATGTCTGTCTCGCCCATCATGTCCATCTGGGAGTACTATGTAAGATGATCATCATATTGATCACTGCTGCAGAGAGGCAATGAGAATGTGACAGTGGCTTATCTCTTCCAGTTGTTTTCTAATAGCAACACACATCCTGGCAAAATCCAGTGTGATTGTGGACAGACTAAGCAGGTCCATTCTGATGCCTCACAAGTGGTGTCTCAATGCTTAAGTAGTGGAGAGGATTTTCCGTTGATGGGGCCAACTAGGCTGCAACCTATTCACTTCTTCCCTCAACAAAAAGTGCAGCAAGTTCTTTGCCCTTATCCCTCCAACAGGGGAGTCACCAAGAGATGCTGTAGTCCACAACTGGCCCTCCGGTCTTTATATTTATCCGCCATTGCCTCTACTTCCCAAATTTCTACAGAAAGCATTTTGGTGGAAGAACACAGTAATCCTCATTGCCCCTTTTTGGCCTCTTCAGATTTGGTTTCCCTACCTCTGGTCTCGCTTTCTCTATCCATCCTGGATACTGGATCCCACACAGACAACCTGTCTCACCTGATGAGTATGACTCATCCAGACTTAGCAGGCCTCACACAAACCACATGGTTTCTCCAATTCTATTGATTGGTAGACAGTCCAGGCTGTCCTCCCAAGTCTGCCACATAGTGTTATCCTGTCAAAAAGCTTCTACTAGAAAGATTTACAAGAGTAAATGGAAAACATTTGTTTTCTGGGCCCCTAGCAAGGACCTAGATCCTTTTTCAGAACCGGTGCCATCTATCCTTGAATTTTTAGCTTTAATTTTCAGTGAAGAGGCTAGTTTTCAACTAATAAAGTTCAGTTGGCTGTCATTTATAACTTTCACCTCAGTAAAAATAATTATTCCTTGGCCTCATCTAAACTGTTTAAAGCTTTTTTTAAGGGAGCCCTTCTAGTTAGACCCCTGTTAAAGGATCCTCCTACTCCTCTGGATTTAACTATTGTGCTTTAGGCCTTGACAGAAGCTCTCTTTGAACCTTCTGCCAAAGCAGACCTTAAATTTGTGTCTTAGAAAATCATATTTTCAGTTGCCGTTACATGAGCTAGACAAGTATCTGAGCTCCAGGCTCTATCTTCTAAACCTCCTTACCTGGTTTCATAAAGACAGGGGTGTCTTTATGAACAAATCAATGTTTCTTTCCAAAAGCAGCTTTTAAGTCCAACTTAAACCAGGTCATTAATCTACTAGTTTTCTTTATTAACTTTTCAAATAAGGGAGTGTATATGCTCCACCTTTTGGATGTGCATAGACAACTTCGCTTTTACCTTTACAGAACCACAAACGTCAGGAAATCTGACCAGTTGTTTCATTTTCTCCTAACAGATTGGGTAAACCAACATCCAAAGTTACATTGGCCAAATGATTAACTGATTATATCTCCTTTGTTTATGGTAAAAAAGGTTTATCCTTGCCCAAACCTCCTAGAGCTCATTTCATGAGGCCTGTGACATTTTCTTTAGCCTTCTGGTTCATTAAGGACTTACTTAGATGTCATTTGTGCAGCTGCAACGTGGACTAATTTTCACATCTTTATTCCTCATGACAAATTAGATTTGATTTCCAGGAACAGAGTGGTCTTTGGCTGTGTAGTACTCTGGAATATCCTTCCATGAGGGCCTCCCAAATGTTTTTACTTTGATTTTGTGAGGAAAAATTGACTTTTAACAACTTTACATTTTTACCACCTTATGCTGCCTGTTTTCCCCGGGAAAGAGGCACTATATTCATTTGACTATGGAACAAACTACTGGTCTCACAGTTGATCCTTCTTCCAGCCTCAAAAAAAGAAAAAGTTAAACAAACAGGCTAATAATTTGCCTCAGCCTTGGGTAGGTGACTTTGCTGTGGCCAAAGCTGGTTCCTCAGACCACTCATCTTTAAGCCTGGATCTGTCTTGTGTAGCACCTGCAGGCACTGTGGACTGAGAATTAGCCATGTCCTCTTTGGCTTTTATGGACTCCTCAGTGAACAAGGGACCGTGACTCTTGTTTTGCCTTATCCTAGGAGAGGGAACAGGGAAGGCTTCTCTGTATAGTCAGAATATTGAACTCCTCTCTGGGGAAGCTATTGCTGCCGTTAACTACACTGTTGGCCCAATTCTTCTTGAAAAAAAAACAGAAAAATAAACATGCATCTGCTTCCCCCCCATTTCAAATTTCTCTAGACAGGAATAGTTTACTAGATCTGGCTCAGGGTTTAAATTCAGGCTGTTGATCCTTCTTATAAGGTGTTTTTTGGTAAAATATAAGAGAGAGAGATGAGTGTTTCCCTAAAGAAGGGGGAATGTTTTGTCTGCAGATGTTCATCGTGCATACAGCTGCAGTCATAACAGATGGGTTATCCTGCCGTCAGGCGGGTCCTTTGTCGGCCGAATTCCAAAGTCTAGGTCCGGCGTCGGATGTCGTCGCTTCTTCCCTGATGTCAGTGCGGCAGGGGTATAAAAGAACCAGCTGACGCCATTTTCTTCAGTCTTTCTTGACGCACGGTGCCCAAAGCAGAAGCATTTCGCAAGTGCCGGTCAGCCTGCTCCTGAGATTACAAATATTTTTCAACCGAAGTCTTCTTGAAAGCTAAGTACCCCCTTGGGGAAACTTTTCTTGCCTCAGACCGATGTCAGACAAAGTTAATAATTGCATTTCTTGTGGGAAGCAAATACCGCATAAGGATTTCCATTCCCTCTGCATTCCTTGCTTAGGCCCAGACCACGACATCTCGGAATGTCGTTTTTGTGCTACATTCAACAGACGCACTATTAAGCGATGGGCGGAGTTCGCCCAACACTATTTTGGCAAAAAATTTAATTACATTATGTCGTCGGATACTCCGACTCCAGTTTTGAGTAAAAGACACAAAGATAAGGACTGACATACGAGGTCCACGACTTCTACCGACACCACGCTAAAGCCTACTACAGGTGCTCCGGTTCTCAGCGAGGTGCCTACGCAGCCCCTGACTACCGATGACACTTCCTTAGCGGTGTCTTCTGTGCCCGAGGTCGCAGGGTCCTCGGCCTACACCCCGATTACAGATACCGACACCACTCTTGGCGGGGAAACTCAGAGTTTAGACAGGCCTGCCACCTCTCAAGGTGTCTTCAGGCCTTCTTCTTTTTCCATTAAGGCTTTCACTAAATCTAAGGCAGCCATGCATACTAAAAGACAAGCTCCACAGGGCCCCTCTCAAGGCCCCATGCCTAAAAAACAGATGCTCAAAATGGCTGAGGATTTGAATACTCTTATCAGGGGTTCTCAACCCCCCTCGGACAAAAGGCCCAGAGTGGAGGAAGAATACCCTTCCTCGGACCAGGCCTCCATTACTTCAGAACATTCTGAAGACCAGGAACATTCTTACTCCCCTTTTGAAGATTCTGATGCAGAGGAGTCCATTCCCTCTGCCCCCCCCCCCCGAGGACTATTCTTTTGGGGAAACCTTGCATACCTTGAGGGAACACTTCCACTGGGAAGGCCAAGATTACTCAGACTCCAAGAAAAGGCTCAGGGATTTCCTCTTGCTCCCTCAGCACAGGCCTCTGGCTATCCCTCCTGTCTTAGACATACTAGATGATGTGTATTCAGAGGCCAGCCTTAACCCAGATTCTTTACCTCCAGCTCCAGTCAAGCCTGACCGGTATTACCGGGTTCCTGATTCACACCAATTCCTATACAAAAGCCATGCGGCTGACCCAGAAACTATTTCACAGGGTCCCAAGGGAATTAAGGCCTCCACTGCCAAAAATCCATTACCTTCAGGAAGAGATTCCAGAGCTTTAGAAAGGTGGGGGAAAAAGGTATACACCTCGGCCACTTCAACCATGAGGGCATTAAACTGTCAGTTCCATATGTTAAAGTATCAACAGTTTTTGTTATCTCAGTTGAAAAGCAAAATGTCACAACCTGAACAACCAGATTTGAAGGAGTTACAGGATTTGTTGCATAGTGCAGAACAAGTGGGTAAACATACCTTGCAATGTGGTTTTGATGCTTTAGAGGCTTCATGTAGAGCTGCTGTTACAGGATCTGTCATACGTAGACATGCTTGGCTCAAAGAGCAAACCTTGCCAGACCATGTCAAAGCTAAATTACTAGATGCACCTCTTCAAAAAGATGTATTGTTTGGTGTTAAAGCTGAGGCGGTATTAAAGAAAATGGAGGTAAAGGCAAAATCAATGCAAACAGTGAAAGATTTCCTACAGGTACAACCTCCACGTTTTAGTAGAAATTGGCCTTCAGAAAATTGGTCCTTTCCAGCCACGGACAGACCTCAAAGAGGTAGATACAGGTGCCCGAGGGGTAGAGGGCAATCTCAAGGATCATTTAGTGGCAGACAATGGCAAGCACCTACACCAAGAGGTGGTGAGGATAGTTCACAGCCATTCAGAAAGCAGAACCAATGACTTTCCCCTTTGCATGCCAAGCAAAGCTGTAATGGCAGCGCCCTTAGGCGGAAAACTGGCATTATTTTTTAAAAATTGGCATATCGTCACAAAAGATAAATGGATCCTGGATATTATAGACAGAGGCTACAGATTCCACTTTCGCACCCTTCCAAAAATGAGAGACATGCCAAACCTGCCACACAATCAAAGGGCAGAGGCGCAAAAACAAATTTCAGCTCTCATGGACATGAAAGCTATTCAAGAGGTACCTGCACAAGAACAGGGTCAATGTTTTTATTCCAGACTATTCCTGGTACCAAGGAAGGACAAAGATTGGAGACCTATTTTGGACCTATCCATCCTAAACACATATTTACTCGTACCAAAATTCAAGATGCTCACATTACAGCAGCTTCTTCCCATGCTGGGCAAGGAGTCTTGGCTGGTAACATTGGACCTCAAGGAGGCATACCTACATGTCCCTATCAGACAAAATTGCAGAAGATACCTCAGATGTCTTGCAGGTTCAACCCATTATCAATTCTCTGCATTGCCCTTTGGCTTATCTACTGCGCCTAGAGTGTTCACGAAATGCCTGGCATCAGTAATCGCCTTCTGCAGACTTCAAGGGATACAAGTATATCCATATTTGGACGACTGCCTGATCCAAGCGGACAACAAACACATACTTCTGAAACACCTGGCATTTGTAATAAAGTTGTTGAACTCTCTGGAATACACAGTCAACAAAAAGAAATCAAGACTAATACCCTCTCAAACAATAATTTTCCTGGGTGCCAGCTTGAATACAAACACCCAGATGACCTACCTCACGCCAGCGAAACAAGGGCAACTAACTCAATACTTCAGAAAACTGGCAACCTTCACCAGGCTGACTGAAGGAAAATCCTGCAGGCTCTGGGATTCATGGCATCTTGCATCCTGCTAATCCCATGTGCAAAGCTGCATGTGAGGAAACTTCAATGGTACCTAAAAAACTTATGGTCTCAACACAGCCAAGTTTGGAAACAATTATACCACTGATTCCATGCCTCCAAAAGGAATTTCTGTGGTGGGTCAAGCATGCCAAAGAAATATAGGTCTTCCATTCTGCTTGCCTCAAGCAAATCATATCATCACAACAGACGCCTCGGACTACGCCTGGGGGGCCCACATGACAGATCATTGCATTCAGGGCAAATGGTCCCAAAAAGAAAAGCACCTACACATCAATCAAAAGGAAATGCTAGCAGTAATAAATGCTATTATGGCTTTCAAAGACCTACTGCACCCAGGCCAGCTATTGATAAGGACAGACAACACCACAGTGATGTGGTACATAAACAAACAGGGAGGAACCCATTCATATCCCCTGTGCAGGCTAGCCATGTCTCTTTGGAACATGGCTCTGGAATTACAAATCCAACTTCAAGCACAATTCCTGCCAGGCAAGGAAAACACACTGGAAGACATCCTAAGCGGATATATGACAGATCCACACGAATGGAAGTTGCATCCTCAAGTTTTACAAAGATAATTCAAGCATGGGGAAGGCCAGACATAGATCTCTTTGCTACCCACAGAAATTACCAATTGACAAAATTCTGCTCAAGGACCTACCATCCACAGGCCTGGAAAGTGGACGCACTCTCTTTCAATTGGACAACAATGACAGTTTATGCCTTTCCACCTCTTCCTCTGCTGCTCAAAGTTCTATTAAAAGCCAGAGCAGACAGACCAAGGATGATTCTCATTGCTCCAGACTGGCCAAGACAACACTGGTACCCACTCCTGAGGAGCCTGACGCATTCCCCACCATGGATCCTGCCTCTAATGCCTCTTCTATTGACTCAGCACAACTTCAAAACTCTTCACAGTCAGCTGAACACACTCAATCTAGCCGCATGGAGGATTCCTTAAATTCACAACAGACCCTACTCTCCAAGGAGGTGCAGGATGTCATTTTGGAGGCCAGAGGGCCCTCTACTAGAAAAGCCTACTCCGCAAAATGGAAACAGTTTTGTGCCTGGAATCAGAAAAAGGGTCAGAATCCTGGAATACTGAATTTACCTCAAATATTACAGTACCTAGCTGAGATGCTAAGCAGTGGACTTTCATTCTCCTCCATCAAAATCCATGCCTCAGCCATTTCTGCTCAATACAACACTGATCCTCCTTTATTCTCTCACCCTCTCTTAAGACAGTTCCTCAGAGGGGCTAAGAATATAAAACCTCCAAGGAAGCAACCAGTACCTGCTTGGAACCTCAATTTCATTCTAGAAAAACTGACCCTGCCTCCATTTGAGCCAGCTGCTTCAACAGAACTGCAATATTTGTCATGGAAAACCCCCTTCCTTCTGGCTATCACCTCAGCACGCAGGGTTTTGGAACTACAAGCCCTCATGGCTGTGCAGCCTTTCATCATTTTCCATCAGGACAGAGTTTCCTTACGAACCAACCCTTCCTTTATGCCAAAGGTAATATCCAGGGTAGCCTTGAATCAGGCTATCCACTTACCTACCTTTTACCCTAATCCACAAAACGAAGGGGAGAGACTACTACATTCCTTGGACATTCACAGACAGCTTCGTTATTATTTGGACAGAACAAAGCCATTCAGAAAATCAGAGCAACTCTTTGTGTCCTATGCTACAGGTGCTCAAGGGAAGCCTATTTCCAAACAGACAATCTCAAAATGGATAGCCCACTGCATACGCTTTTGTTACTCTTTTCACTGTAAAACTGTACCTACAGGCATCAGATCTCACTCCACAAGGGCCACAGCTACCTCTGCAGCTTTCCTCAGGGGGGTTCCTACCAAAGATATTTTGGAAGCAGCCACTTGGAGTTCTGTACATACTTTCTCCAAGCACTATCGCCTACCATTATACTCCAAATCTAGAGCGGGCTTTGCCACTGCAGTCTTGCAGGGCATCCTTGCTCCTCCTAGTTCCACTTAGTGCCTGCCACCCCTTTTTAGCTTTGGGATTCTACCCATCTGTTATGACTGCAGCTGTATGCACGATGAACATAGTACAGTTTTTTACCTACCATAAATGTAGATGTTCGAGTGCTAATACAGCTGCAGTCCAGGTTTCCCTCCCTCCTTCCCCTCTTGGGACAGGCCTAATGGCTAACACCTCCTCATACAACCTGATTGGGGTATTCTTTTATGGTGTATTTGCTTGCAACTACTGTTGTTTGATTATATTGCATTGCATTACATAAATGTATGTTTTGCCTTCCTTCTGGGGGCACCTGACATCTGGGGCAAGAAAAACTGAAGAAAATGGCGGTGGCTGGTTCTTTTATACCCCTGCCGCACTGACGTCAGAGAAGAAGCGACAACATCCGACGCCGGACCTAGACTTGGAATTCGGCCGACCGAGGACCCGCCTGACGGCAGGATAACCCATCTGTTATGACTGCAGCTGTATTAGCACTCGAACATCTACATTTATGGTAGGTACAAAACTGTACTTTTCTTCTTGTGAGGAAAATCTGCTTTGAATGATTTAATTTATTCCATTTTACAGGTTACAACTCATTGTTCAAAGTTTGTGTTTGACTCTGTTGATACTTCTTCCAGAGCTATGGCCAGTGGTGCTGTTTTGAGGACTTTTGTTTAAATGCTTTCTCAGAACCTCCCAGATGATGGGAAAATTGAGATTTCAAATTCTCCTTTGTATAGAGACTTAGTTTTTGGTTCCTGTGTTGCAGAGGTTATCAAAAAAAGTGTGATGAGGGAGCTAAGCTGATACAGGTAATCTCTAAGATTTTTAAACTCTCCTTTTTCATATTTTTCTAATGGATTCTCTAACCCCTCATCTAAGTTTAGCAAGAAACTAAAAAAAAAGTGTCCGCAAAATGCTGGTAAACAGATGATGTTAAGTTGTCAATCTCGCCTTCATTCTTGCTGGATGGGTTCAGAGCCGATCCTCGGCTCCGACTCGGCACTTGCTAAGCTCGAGAGCTAATTTTACCAGCTCGAATCAACCCTATATCCCATGATGCAAGGCGGAGACTACCCAGATCTCGTTTGCCACTTCGCTAACGAGGTGTCTTCTTTTACCAGCTCTAGGTAAGTGAACAGTTTTTGAGACTTTTCGTCTACCCCCCTTTAAATTTTATATATATATTTGTGTTTGTTAACCTAACGACTTACTTTAGCCCTATTCCCTAGTTAGGCATTAAGCCTTCCCCTCCCAAAATTTTTTCCTGTCAGGGATTGTTTGTGTATGACTGTGTGTTATTCCTGTTTAATTTAAATTGTTGGACTGAGTGTTTTGTGTGTGTGTGTGTGTGTGTTACTATTGTGTTTCCTCGACACAGTCATGTCGAAGGACACTAAGGTCTCAGGCTTCAAGAAGTGTGACTCGTGCTGTCAGAAGATGTCTCTGACAGACGGTCACACTTCTTGTGTTTATTGCCTGGGACCTTCGCATCTGCAGGACTCTTGTGCTATTTGTCATGCTTTCAGCCCAAGAGTCCTGCAGGAGCGAAAAAATAAGCTGATATTAAGGGGCTTATTAAAGCCCGAGAGCTCCCCAACTAAGTCGGCACCGGGGAAGCCCTCGAAACCTGTTAAGCCTTCAGCTCAGACTTCCAAGCCGTCTGCTTCGGGTTCATCCTCACCAGGTTCGAGATCGGCTCTGGCCGGAGCCGATCCTTCCACCTTACCAGTCTCAGTATCGGCTCCATCCGGCACCGATACTGTCAAATCCAGACACTCAGTGTCGGCTCTGGCTGGAGCCGACGTATCTTCGGCTCCGTTGGCTCCATTGATCTCAAAAAAGAGATCTCGATCCCCTTCAGTGGAATCTATACATTCGGCTCCGAGATCACCCTTGCTCTCGGAGAGGTGCCATCGGAGCCGTTCTTCTCGGTCATCCAGGCTGTCTGATCACGACCTCGAGAGAGTGGTGAGTAGACTATTGAAGTCTCAGGCATTGGCCTAAATACTCCATAGCCCATCTCAACAGACGGTAGCTATTTCACATCCACCATACATTCCTCCTTCGACTCTCTTACAGAGCTCGGAGCCGGAGCTCCTCGGAACCGGCACCGTTGTGACTTCGGAGCCGACACCACCCCTTTTGGCTCCGTCGTCCTCTGCTCCGATTTCCTCCTTGAGACCTTCATTGGAGGGATCCGGGCGTCTGGTCTCTCTCGTCGGCTCCGAGGGGGCGAGTGGCATCGGACCCTTGTCCGACCCCGTTCTCCCTCTCGGCGCTTTGGCGTTGGTGAGCTCGGCCCCAACATCTGCCTCGGAGCCTTCCCTCTCGGTGAGGCCTGGGGTTCCTATCTCTTCGGAGCGGGAACTTTCTGGTCTCTCTGACGGGGGAGCCTTCGAGGTGATGAGGAGTGTACTAGTCCCTGGGCTTAGTCAACGGACAGTTCCATCAGCTCCTCCCACTACAGTGCCTGCTGACGTCTCTTCCCACTCTCTTGCTCCCGGACCCAGAGATCCAACGCCTCAGGTTTCCCCATTGGGAATATCTTCCTCTTCCGAGGCTTCTCCTGATCTGTCAGGGGAACCCCGCGTAAGAGGACATGTAAGAGGAAACATCTAGACTCCCCTGAGTCTACTACATCAGATACTGACTTGGATGATTCAGAGGGATCCCCAAGGTCCTCCTCTGAGGATGTCTCATTTTCAGACATCCTTGAAATCCTTAAGCAGAGGGGGAACTGGCCCTCCCTTAATCCTTCCGAGGACGAGTCAGTATACCTGGAGGCGTTCAGGTCTCAACCCTCCACCTCCTGGGTGTCTCCGCCTTTCGACCCTCTCATGGAGGTAGTGGCTCAGAAGGCGTGGATGGCTCCGGATTCGGTGGAACCTATCCCTAGGAGGCCTTCAAAATTTATTACGGCCCCACAAGATGGACAATATTTAACAAAGGGTGTCCCAGTTGATGCCATGGTGGTAGCTGCTGCCACCAAGAAGGAGTTAGCTGATCCTTCAGTACCTGTCCATCCTCCTAACAAGGATTCTAGGACTATGGACAGGTACGGTAAGCGGATTTTTTCTTCAGCGACTTTTGCCATGAGATCGGTGAACTACTTATGCCACTTCACCCGCCTTCAAAGAGATGTTCTTAAAGAGTTGGGAGAAGTTTTACAGGATCCGTCAGCTGCTGGGTCTCAGGATAAGATTAGCTCACAGCTAGGAATCCTTAACTCCATTGCTAACTCCTCCATGCGGCTCATTTCTTATGCAGCCGATGGAGCGAGTAGGGCCGCAGGCACAGGAGTGGCTTTAAGGCGTCAGTCCTGGATGCGGCTTTGTAATTTTGCAGACTCCTTCAAGGCGTCCTTCACAAACTCCCCCTTTGATGGCTCGACCTTGTTCAGACCTCAAGTGAAAGACACTTTGACTAGATGCGAACAAGATGGCAAGACTCTTTCTGCCGTAGGAGTCCATTTCTCCACCCCTTCTAGACCTTACCCCAAAGGACAGAAGGGAGGAAAAATGTGGTTCCGCAAATCTCAAGGAGTCACGCCTGACGCAAGTCAGTTTACCCCAGAGGCAGAGGGTGTAACAATAATAGACGCCCTAGGGGCAGAGGTGGTCCGCAGAATCAGGGTAGCAGAGAGCCTCTTTCTGACAAACCCTTCCAGCATCCCTGAGATGTTGCCCGATTGTTCGCCTTCGGAGGCAGTCGGGGGGAAAATTATCGCTGTACCCAATAGCCTGGCTTTCCCTTTCTCAAGACAAATGGGTACAGTCAGTTATATCCGAGGGTTACAAAATTCCTTTTATTCAAACCCCAATTCAACAAAAGGGAACCCTTCCAGATGTTCCACCCGGTCTAAGGGAACTAGCAGTACTAGAAATATCAAAACTGCTAGTAAAAAGAGCCATCCAGCCAGTCCCAGTGGACCAAATAGGATCTGGAATCTACTCAAGGTTCTTTTTAGTTCCAAAAAAGACAGGGGACTGGAGACCAATATTAGATCTGAGCAAACTCAACAAGTTTGTAAAGAAATCAAGATTCCAGATGGTCACGCTTCACTCCATTCTGCCTTTTCTGGGCAAGGACAATTGGATGTGCTCGATAGATCTTCAGGATGCGTACTATCACATAAAAATTCACGGACGCTCCAGAAGATTTCTCCGCTTTCGGCTGGGGACCAGTCGCTTCCAATTCAGAGCCCTGCCCTTTGGACTCACTACAGCCCCCAGAGTGTTCACCAAATGCATGGCAGTGGTTACGGCTCACCTGAGACGTCAAGGATTCCAGGTGTTTCCATATCTAGACGACTGGCTCCTCACTGCCACCACCTGGCATCAACTTCTCCAAGCCAGAAATTACACCATTCACACTTGCAGAGGGCTAGGAATTTCTATAAATTTCGAAAAATCTGCCTTGTCGCCTTGTCAATCTATTACTTTTATAGGCGCAAGATTGGACACCGTACAACTTTCAGCAAAATTAACAGACCAAAGGATCTTGGACATTCAAATACATGTCCAGGTAATTCTTCTCCGCAACAAAATTCAGGCCAGATTTGCTCTGAAGGTACTGGGTCTTATGGCGGCCGCCGTAACGCTTCTTCCCCTCGTCTGCTTTTAAATGCGTCTTCTACAATGGATGCTATTCACCCAATGGTCTTTTCAACAACTTCCCATGCGTCACGAGATCATAGTAACTCCAACTTGCAAAAGACATCTGACTTGGTGGATATCGTCCCCTCAAATCCATCAAGGCAGACCATTTGTTCCTCTTGCCCCGGTTGCCACGGTTACATCGGACGCCTCCCTGATCGGGTGGGGGGGGCATTATCAGGGCAGAATGGTCCATGGCACTTGGCAACCTTTCGAGTACCATCTGCACATAAATGTTCTGGAGATGAGAGCAGTGCTTTTAACGTTGCAAGCCCTCAACGACTCTCTTCCCCTGGGAACTATTGCAGTCCAAACGGACAATATGTCCGTAGTGTGGTATATAAACAAACAGGGTGGAACCAAGTCCTATCCACTGTGTCGAGAGGCTCTCAGACTTTGGCAATGGGCAATCTCCTCTCACCGGCTTCTGAGAGCAATGCACATCCCCGGGAAATCCAACATCATAGCGGACAGATTGAGCAGAGCTATTCTCATGCCTCACGAGTGGTCTCTCAAACAGTCAGTGACGGAAGAGATTTTTCAGAAGTGGGGCCTTCCTTGCTGCGACCTTTTCGCTACACCTCAAAACAGCAAATGTCCAGACTTCTTCTCTCTCTTCCCCCTTCCAGGCCATCCCCCCAGAGACGCTCTAACCCAAGATTGGCCCCGGGGACCTCTTTATGCCTTTTCCCCCTTTTCCGCCGATACCTCAGCTAATTCAGAAAGCAACCGCCTTGAGAGCCAAGTTGATTCTCATTGCCCCTTATTGGCCTCGACAGATATGGTTTCCATTCCTACATCATTACCTCTTGGTACAGCCATGGCATCTGGACCCGGTTCCAGATCTTCTGACCCACCAGTCGGGTCAACTGCACCAATCCATACCTTCTCTCAACCTCACTGCTTGGTTGCTCCACTTCCATCCTTAGCCAGGCTTCCTATGATTTCTAATCCTGTACGGGATATCATAGTAGCTTCCCTAAAATCTTCTACCAGAAAGATTTACACTAGTAAATGGCGACGTTTCTCTTTCTGGGCAAAAGATAAGAACATAGACCCCTATACTGCTCCAATTCATTCGGTATTGGACTTCCTAGCTGACATTTTTCATTCAGGATCCTCTTCTTCCACAGTGAAAGTTCAACTGGCAGCCATTTCAAATTTTCATATAGGTTTTTTGGACCACAACATTATGTCACACAAACTTTGCAAGGCATTCCTTCGAGGTATCTTTTTATTGAAACCTCCGATTAGAGACCCCCCACCACAGTGGGATCTAAATTTAATTTTAACATCCTTGATTCTTTCCCCGTTCGAACCTGCAGCTGCCTGTTCTTTGAAATTTCTTTCTTGGAAGACACTTTTTCTAGTTGCCATTACTTCTGCCAGAATAGTATCTGAACTTCATGCTCTCTGTATTCGCCCTCCCTATCTAATATTCCACAAAGACAGGGTATCTCTAAGGACTAATCCGTCTTTCTTACCAAAGGTGGCATTGCAGATGAACCTAAATCAATCCATTGATCTTCCAGTATTTTTCCCGCATTATTCTGATAGAGCGGAACAAAAGTTACATTATCTCGATGTTCACCGCCAGCTCCGATATTATCTGGACAGGACAAAAATTTTTAGGAAATCTGATCAACTGTTTCTATCCTATGCAGAGAACAGGAAAGGCCTTCCAGTTTCTAAGGTAACTTTATCTAGATGGCTGTCTTCTGTGATCACTTACATTTATCAGCTCAGAGGCAGAGAGTTGATTTCTAACCCAAAAGCCCATTCTACCAGAGCTCTAGCTACATCTACAGCTTTTCAAGCTAGACTTCCAATAGACACTATTTGTGCAGCAGCCACATGGGCCTCTCCTCATACTTTTGTTTCACATTACAAATTAAATTTGGCCTCCAGAGACAGAGTGGATTTTGGTTCCACCGTTCTCAAGAGTCTGTTCCATTGAGTCACCCAGGATAGAGGTGCTAGGGACACGGTCCCATCCAGCAAGAATGAAGGCGAGATTGACAACTTAACATTTAGAAGTTATGTACCTACCATAACGTTCCATGTTAGTTGTCTTCTCTCGCCTTCTTTCTTGCGTCCCGCCCTCCATCCCCCAGCCTGGTCAGACCGGGAAGATTATGCATCTTCTATTAAGAGGTTATTCCCTTTTTCTAGCTGTTCAACTTCTAGTGTCACTAGATTACGTTGATCCTTTCTAGAGGGTTATGATGTTATTTAGTATTGTTATTTTTCTTCCTCCTCTTCAGTTGAAGAAAATATTGCTGTTTCTTTAGCTACCAAACGAGATCTGGGTAGTCTCCGCCTTGCATCATGGGATATAGGGTTGTCTCGAGCTGGTAAAATTAGCTCTCAAGCTTAGCAAGTGCCGAGTCGGAGCCGAGGATCGGCTCCGAACCCATCCAGCAAGAAAGAAGGCGAGAGAAGACAACTAACATAACATGGAACGTTATGGTAGGTACATAACTTCTAATTTAAGAAAAATGGTAAGGGGCCCAAAAAAGAATACAGGAACCCCCAAAACACTAAGGAAGGTTTAACCAGTCAGAATGACTATTTTAGGGGTCTTTTCTCCCTTCCCCCAACTGAGGAGGTAAGTCTGAATACCCACTTCTGGCTTTTGGAAACTGATAGTTTCATACAAATTGATTCTGAAGGGCATTCGTCAAGGTTACAGATGGCAGTGTGAGTAAATCTGTCCTTTCCAGTGGGTGATTTCTCATCCACCAGGCCAATCTCTTTTACTTCTCTCCTGTCCTTCAACATATGTTGTCATGGGGAATAATAGAGCTAGTTCCTCCTTCCCAGTTTGGGAAAGGTTTTTATTCAAGGTTGCTTTTGTGTGCTAAAGAAAGAAAATGTTTAGAGACCACCTCAGTGTTTGCTTGGGAAGCAGTTTCAGGAGGGATACAATTGCAAGGTGTGTTATACACCAAGGACAGATACAAGCCCTTAAATATAAAAGAGATGATGTGATGTCCTATCTCGCCTTCATTCTTCACCGGTTGGATCCGGAACTGATCCTCTATTCCGACTTGGCTGTATACAAAAGCTCGAGGTCTTACACTGGCTCATAGCTATATCCCTATCCCTTCATGCCCTAGGAAAGCTCCCAAGATCTCGTTTGCTGCTAAATGGATCGGGTGCTTCTATTTTGGCTCTGGCTAAGTTGGAAAATTTTTTTTTACTTATTAATAAACTTTGTGTTTTGGCTATTTAAAAAATTAACGATTAGAGTTTTAGTAGTTATCTTGTTAGAGTTCACTCTTCTGCCTTGCTTCTGGCTGTCATTTTTCTTCACTAGGCCTGTGTTTATCACCATATCCCAGCTTAAATTTAGTGTTTAAAGTCAGTTTCTAGTTAAGAGGGCTTTCTTTGCTATCTTTTTTTTCTTGCTTGTTTAATTTAGAGTGTTGTAAAGAAAAGTTACTTCTGTTACTTCTTCCTAACCTAAAGCGGCAGCTCGTTTGAGTTGCCATTGCCCATTTAAATTACAGGATTACCTTTCTTTCCCCCCTTTTGACTAGGCAGCATCATTTTTAGTTAGAGAACTGCCACCCCTTCCCCTTCTTCTGCTGTAGTTGTTATGGTTGGTTTTCTTCTTGTTTAAAAAAAAAAATTAAAATTAAAAAGAAAAGTTTATATGTGTGTATGTGTGTATGGATATATATATATATATATATATATATATATATATATATATATGTATGTATATATATATTTATGTATATATATATATGTATATATATATATATATATATATATATATATATATATGTATATATATATATTTAAAATGGGTCTAGGACACTAGCATGTGTCCGAATCACAAAACACCGAACACATGCACGAAAGCGCTTAACATCAAAAAGCGCTTCCATGTATGTGTAGTTCAAAAAAAAAAATCTACATTTCTGCAGGGGGGCCTTCACCCCCCCACATCCCCTTACTTTAATATTCTCACTCCGAGATCACACTACAATGGGGAAAAGGGAATTTTCCCTTACCTGCACTGTAGTCTGACAGGCGCGCACACACAGAGCGCTTGTCGATGTTGAGCGATTTCGTGTGTGTGTGTTCGGTGTTTTGTGATTCAGACATATGCTAGTCGAGCATGTGTCCAGATCCCATATACATATATATATACATATATATATATATATATATATATATATATGTGTGTGTGTATATATATATATATATATATATATATATATATATATATATATATATATATAGAGTGATAGCATTGTTTTTTTTTCTAGACTGTTAAGTAGTTTGTATACCTTTCTTATATTTGTTGTTGTTGACTGCATGCTCTCTATGTTCAAAAAGTGTGTGAAATGTAGCCAGAAAAGTCTATCATGGATGGACACACTTGTGTCTTTCGGCTTTTACCGGTTAGGGGTCACCTGTGTATAATGCCTTGAAGCATTGCATCTGCAAGAATCCTGCTCAATTTGCCACTCTTTCAGTTCTGGAGTGCTGCTTGAAAAGTCCCCCTTCACCGAAATGCTAGCAGAATGTCAGGGCACTTCAAAATCGACCAAGTCTCCTTCCTCGAGGTCTGACAAATCTGGAAACAGCTCATTTCCTTCTGTTCACTTGGAGCCAGCAAAAAAGCTGACCAGCATTGCATCTCCAGACCCGAAGATTGCTGGGCCCAGAAAATCTCTGTCATTGGCTCCTTCTGTAACTGTGCCGATAAAGTTGGAAATACGGAGCTGGTCCCCACATTGGTACTGGTCTCTCCTACTTTTAAGATCACCTCTACTGCAGCTGATCAGATCTCCTGCCCTTCTGTCGGTCCTCCAGGAGTCTTTGTCATGATGATGTGGATCGGGTGGTGTGCAGACTTTTAAGGACACTAGTGCAGGCCAAACTGCTGTTGGCTTCAACCCAGGAGGATTCGGAACTGACCAGGATCTCCCCTTCGATATAGATTCCCCCTCTGAGCTGACCTGGTACCTCTGAGCCAGAATGTCTGTAACTGATTGTAGTGGAACTGTTTGTGCCGAGACCTGTTCCAAGATCTTTGGGCCCAACATCTGCTCTGACATCCTCTGTTCCATCTGAACTCTAGGAGCTGACACTGTCTGGTCAGGTCTGAGGAGAAGAATCAGAGCAGACATTTTTCGGATCCGAGTTTGCCTCTCGGGACTTCGGCGTGGGTGAGCTCAGCTCCTACATTGGCTTTGGAGCCAACCCCCTTGGTTATGGGGATGCCTTGTGGCTCTTTGGAGCCGGAGGTGTCTGATCAGGGGGAGGGGGGCTTTCGAGGTGATGAGGAGAGTGCTGTCTCCGCAGAATGCTCCACTCTTGGGTCCTGACATTCTTCCCCCAAAGGCACTGGCATCTGTCTTGGCACCACACCATCCACAGACATGTGGAGATCCTAGGCCTCAGGATGCCCCATCGGGTGACCCCTCTCTTCCAACACCTTTCCAGAGTACCCTTCTGAAGAGGTCCCTCATAAGAGACTTTGCAAGAGGAAGTATTTAGACACCCCAGAGGAGCCTGTCACTTCTGATACAGACCTTGATGAGTCAGAATGGTCCCCACGGTCGCCCTCTGAGGATGTCTCCTTTGCTGACATCCTAAAAATCCTTAAATAGAGAGGCAGCTAGAAGCCCATCAACCCTTCTGGAGAGTCTGTATACCTGAAGGCTTTCAGGTCTCCCCCTTCTGCCAGTTGGGTGCCTTCATCTTTCAACGAGCTCATGAAATTCGTTAGTCAAAAGGCATGGGAGTCTCTAGACTCAGTGGAACCTGTTCCTCGGAGGCAAAACAAATTTATTACTGCACCTACAGACAGGGAGTTTCTTATTAAGGGTGTTCCAGTGGATGCTGTGGTGATGGTGGCAGCCACCAAAAAGGAACTTTCAGAGACATCTTCGTCTGTCCATCCACCAAACAAGGAGTCTCTTACGATGGTCAGATACAGAAAGCGCATGTTCTCTTCAGTGACTTTTGCACTCAGATTGCTGAATTATCTAATGCACTTTACTAGGCTACAGCAAGATCTCCTCAAGGAGCTAGGGGATACTCTACAAGGTTCAGTAGCTGCAGGAGTATCAGGCAAGGTTTCCTGTCGGCTATCCACCTTTAACTCTGTGGTTATCTCTTCCATGAGGCTTATTTCTTATGCAGTAGATGGAGCGAGCAGGGCAGCAGGTTCAGGAGGAGATATTTCTGGATGCGCTTGCATGACTTTGCAGAACCCTTTAAGTGTACCTATGTTAATGCCCCCTTCAATGGCTCATCGTTCTTCAGGTCAAAAGTTAAGGGCACACTCACCAGGTGTGAGCAAGAAAGAAAAACTCTCTCTGCCATAGGAGTCCATTTTTCCCCTACCTTCTTGAGCTTACCCAAAAGGTCAAAAGGGAGGAAAGCTGTGGTTCTGAAAATCCCAGAGTTTTTCAGGGCACACGTGGTGACACATCCCCCAGGAGCAGAAGGGGAAATAGTAATGGGAGACGCTGTCCATGTGGCAGAGGGCGTCCATAAAATTAGGGCAACAGGGATTCGTTCCTTGGTAGGCCCTTTTAGCTGTCCTGAAAGGATGCCTGCCTGTCCATCTCTGGAGGCAGTCAGGGGTCGTTTATCTTTGTACCCAGACGCCTGGCTAGAAATAAAAGACAAGTGGTTACAAAGTATCGTATCCAGAGGCTACTTTATACTCTTTTCCCTTCCCGTCCCAAACATAAAGAACACCACGGACCTTCCACCCAGTCAGAGGCAACTCTAGAAATTCAAAAGTTGCTAGACAAAAGAGTCATCCAGATAGTCCTTGCAGACCAAATAGGATCTGGAACTTACTCAAGGTTCTTTTTAGTGCCAAAGAGAACAGGGTTACTGGAGGCCCATTTTGGATCACTGCAGTCGATTTTTCCTTTTCTGGGAAAAGACAATTGGATGTGCTGTATAGACCTTCAGGATGTGTACTACCACATAAAGATGGACAGGCCATCTAGGAGTTATCTGCGCTTTCGGCTGGGAGCCAGCCATTACCAATTTTGAGCCCTGCCCTTTGGTCTCACTACAGCCCCCCCAGAGTGTTCACCAAGTGTATAGCAGTGGTCATGGCTCACTTGAGACGTCTAGGATTCAGAGTTTCTGTATCTAGACGACTGACTCCTAACCGCCACCACCAAGCATCTACTACTAAAAGCAAAAGACACCAAATTACTTCACTGCTCTCACCTAGGAGTCGCAATAAATTATGAAAAATCTGCTTTGTTGCCATCTCAATTTATCATTTTTTTGGGGCAGATCTAGACACAACAAAAATGATGGCAAAACTTCCTCCAGAAAGAGTTTTAGTTCTGTGACATTAGGTCTTAAACCTTCTTTCCAAGAAAAGAGTACAGGTAAGAACAGTTCTGAAAGTCTTGGGAACCATGGCAGCAGCGATAAACTTAATTCCTTATTAATTATTCATTTGTTAATTAACTTAGTGGTCATTGCAGGAACTACCCATGTCTCACTAAATTCTGATAACTGAGTCCTGCAAAAAAGACCTTCACTGGTGGATTTACTCCACTCACGTGACATCAGGTCGGCTTTTTATCCTTCCACAGCTTTTAACCACAGTAACCACGGGCGCATCCCAGATAGGGTGGGGGGGATTATTTGGGAAGGACAGAGCAAGGCACTTGGCAGGATCATGAGGCCCATTTGCACATCAGTGTTCTAGAGATAAGAGTGGTGCTTTTGGCATTGCAGACACTTCAGGACTCTCTTCTGCTGGGAACTATTGCAGTACAGACAGACATGTCAATTGTTTGGTACATAAACAAGGAGGGAGAGGCCCTGAGAGTATGGCAGTGGGCGACCTCCTCCCAACGCTTTCTGATAGCAGTGCACATCCACGGGAAATCCAACATGATAGCAGACAAACTCAGCAGAGCAATTAGGATGTCTCATGAGTGCTCCCTAAAACAAGAAGTAGCGGAGATGATTTTCTGCAAATGGGGCCAGCCTTGCTGCGACCTTTTTGCCACATCCATGAATGCCAAATGCAGGAGCTATTTTGCCCTAATCCCCCCCTCCAGGGGAGTCACCAGGGGATGCACTTCTACACGATTGGCCCTTGGGTCTCCTCTCTGCCTTCCCTCCCTTTCCCTTCATACCCAAAGTTATTCAAAGCCAGCTCATTGAGAAGCAATCTGATTCTTTCTTATCACCCCATACTGGCCTCATCAAGTTTGGTTCCCCTTCCTTTGGCCTCATCTTCAGGAGGAGCCCTGGGTTCTGGACCCAGTTCCAGACCTTCTGACTCATGTGTCGGAAACGCTCCATCCCTCTCTTCAAGCCCTCAAATTGAGAGCTTGGTTGCTCCAATTCCAAATATAGCCAGGCTCCGTAACCTTTCTCCTTCTGTGAAACATATCTTGATCTCATCTCATAAGGCTTCAATGAGAAAACTATACATGAGCAAATGGAAAAGATTTTCTTCCTGGGCATTAAGTAATCACATTGATCCCTTTTCTGCTCCTATAGGTTCTGTTCTTGAATTTCTAACAAAGCTGTTTAATGAAGGAGCAGCTGCAGCTACCATTCAAGTCCAGTTAGCAGCGATATCTAATTTTCATATAAGTGATTTAGCCCTAAATTTGATATCTCACAGGCTGGGTGCAAAGCCTTCCTGAAGGGCACTATTTTGTTAAGATCCACCTATTAAGACCCCTCTACCACCATGGGACCTATGTTTTGCTTTGTTCTGTTTGATCCCCCCCCCCTTTGAACCTGCATCATTCTGTGATCTAAAGTTCTTGACATGGAAAACAATTATTTTGATTGCTATCACTTCTGCTAGAAGGGTTTCAGAGCTGCAAGCATTATCGTTAAAGCCCCCTACATGCTTTTCTACAAAGACAGAGTATCACTTCGAACAAACCCATCCTTCCTACCAAAAGTATGCTCAGAGTCTAATTTAAATCAGTCCATAGAACTACCAGTGTTTTTTCCCAACTGTGGCAACAAGACAGAATATATGCTACACCAACTGGATGTACATAGACAATTATTTTTCTACTAACATAGGACAAAGGACTTCAGAAAATCTGATCAATTATTTGTTTCATTTTCAGAAGCTAAGAAAGCTGCTCCTGTATCTAAGGTCACACTTTCAAAATGGCTATCAGATTGTTTTACTTTTACATACAAATCTGACAACAAAGATCTTCCCTGTAAAGCCAATGGTCATTCTACGAGAGCCATAGCAGCAGCTTCTGCTTTTCGTGCTAGTCTACCAATTGATGCCATTTGTGCTGCTGCAACATGGGCAAGGCCTCGTACCTTTATCACTCATTACAAAGTGGATTTGGCCTCCAGGAACAGGGCCTCTTTTGGGTCCACTGTACTGAAGAATATTCTCCCGTGAGCTGTCCAAGAAATATGGTGCTAGGGATGCTGTCCCAATCAGTAAAGAATGAAGGCGAGATAGGAGAACATCACATAAAGAAGTTATGTACTCACCATAACGTTCCATGCGTGTTGTCCATCTCGCCTTCATTCTTAACATCCCACCCTCCTTCCCCCAGCCTTTGGCTCTTGGGGACTGAGAGGTGACATTTGGCAAGTAATGTTCTCTGACCTTCTTCATTGTTCGATAAAGTGTTAAAATAGTCCATTGTTATCAGCAAACAAGATCTGGGAAACTTTCCTAAGGCATAATAGGATAGGGATACAGCTGTGAGCCAGTGGAAGATCTGGAGCTTTTGTATATGGCCGAGTCGTAACGGAGCATCGGTTCCGGACCCAACCAGTGAAGAATGGGCGAGATGGACAACACGTGGAACATTATGGTGAGTACATAACTTTTTTGCTGTGAAGAAGGCAGTCAACTCTGTGAATCATCTTTGGTCCCCCTCAACCTCTTTTAAGTTCTTACAGACAGTAGGACAGTCATGGTACAGCAACAAGCAAGGGGGAACCAGGTCTTTACCCCATAAAAGCCATCAGAGCAAAACTGTGTGGCAGACAAGCTAAGCAGGTAAATGTCAGGCCTTCATGAATGGAAACTGAATTGGGGGGGAGTGGCTTCCAAGAGTTGATCAACTATTGAGTTCCTCAACTAGACCTTTTTGTCTCCTCTCTGAGCAATCAGTTTGCAAAATTCTGCTCTAGGACTCCATGCAAGATGGCTTTTCCTTTCCTCTCCATGGGCAGTAATATTCCTGTATGTTTCTCTCCCCCTTTATATCCAAGGTACTTCTGAAGATTCAGAAAGAATCACCCAAGATGATTGTGGTGAATCCCTTCTTTTGGAAGTGGTCAGGGGCAATTGTCACAAGCTTCCTCACAAAATGGATCTACTCACACAATAGCAGGGGTGTTTGATGCACCCTAACTCCAATCAACTTAATCTGACTGCCTGGAAAATAAAAGAAGCCCCCAGGTGTTTCAGTACACTATTATATAATGCATTACATAAACTTGTATTGAATCATCGCTTCTTTTTTTATACTGGGACTTTTAAAAATGAGTTAATCTATGCCTAATAAAATGGGGTGAAACAGTTTTTATCAAAGGAGCAATTTTGGATTAAGTTGTGATCCTTATTCTCTCCAGGTTTAAATGAATTTTTCTAAATGTTGGTACAATTTTTGGCCAGCAAATGGTGATATCTTTTAAATTTTTATTGTTTATATGTTCATTATACTATGATACAAATTAAAAGCATTATTTTTAATATACTTTTTATTATTTAATAATGTTTAAATATTTATTGTATGTGTGTTAAAGTATTCTTTTGTGATTGGACAATCAATTGTGTCATGGTTACGTTTCACATATTTAAATGGATTTGCTATTGCTTTGAGTTATACCGAGAAAGTAAGTTGTCAAAACTTGTCTATTCCATTTTTTACTTCATTGACATAATTGTGTCTGAAATTAAATTGTTCCATTGAACAAAGACATGTTGCAATATTTTTGTGAGGTGCTGGTTTGTTATAACTTGGTTTTGTTTTGTGTTCTGTGCACCTGGAGTGTTGAGTATTACCGATACTTGCAAGGACAGTGTGTTTGGTTTACTTCTAGAAATCTTTAAAATTTAATTCACTGGGAAAGATGTGGTATACGAGTAGGAAACCTTACTCACTTTAACCACTCCTGTGCTTATGCATCTTTTGCAATAGTTTGGTCTGTCTCTGGCTCCCTTTCAGAACTGTAGATCCCGGAGTACCTTTCTGTTTTCCCCTTAGGAAACACAGCTGTGACTTATACTAATGTGTACGGCCTACAGGCAAGTACCGACAGTATACGTAAGCTCTGAAATTGCAATCAGTTTTACAGAATCAGACTGTTAGTATTCAGAATAATGGCATATACCTACATAGATTTATTTCAGAATTATGATCACATTTTTAGTTTAACTACAGCCTGCTCTGCCACCCTTAGTGACTAGGAGGATCTACCCGCAAACTGCTGCAAAAGGTATATGACACAATAGATTGTTATTGCAGCTGAGTTATTTCTCGGCAGTCATGGCTACTTCTCTGTATTTAAGATGGGCATAATTCAACTTAATTTCAACAAGGCCTGCAGCTTAACTCATTGCAGTTTCTTCTTGTGTATAAATTGTAGTCTTGGCTTTAATAAATGAGTAGTGTTGTGGGAGCCATCTCGATGGGTAAGGTATGTGGGAGACTGAGGGCCAGTTAGAGATGAGTTGACTGTTGTGGTACTTTACAGCCCCTTGTTGGAGTCTATATGACTTACTGCAGACAAACAGTAGTTGTGGACAGTGCTGTAGGATGTCATTTATTTATTTAAATTTGTTTACTGGGGTATAACACAGTGATTAAACAATGACTAATTGCAGGCTTATCCTGAGTTTCATCATAATGTTACAAAACACTGAAAAAATGTAACCAATCAGTGTATTGTATGCAAATAGAATTGATTTCAATTTGAGAAAGTATAGAAAGTCTGGCAAATTATATATAAATAGAAGATGTGACAAACCTATTAGATGTATAGTTATATAATTGGAACAGAAAAGGGAGAATAGAGTTAAAGTAGGAGGAGCAGAAGTGGTGGAGATATAGGCATAATAACTATGTTAGGAAAGCTAATAAGCGACCAAGAGGATGAAGGAGATGGGACTAGTTTATGCATAGTGGGTTTAGAGGAATAGTGGTGAGGTAGGCTGCATCACAACAGTGTAGGATGAGTGAGTTGTTCAGGTGGAGTAAGTATGTGGGTGGTAATGGTACTATACGTTTAGCAATACCTGTTCAGGTGACATGCCCTTTAGATGTGCAGTTGGAATCAAACTGTTTTAATAAACATTGTTTGAGCTGTGACCTGAAAATGGAATAATTGGTGTGATCAGTTAAATCAGGAGGAATAAAACTAGACATAATAGTCCAATTAAGGCAAATTTTACATTGATTGTTGAAATTGCTACACCCAGCAATTATAATGTCTTGCACTATGTAAGTGAAATGCACAGTTCTTAAAATACCAGTACTGGCAGGCAGAAATGAAAGCAGTGTTAGAAGATAGATACCCAGACAGGAGCAACAGGAGTACTAGATTCAAGATTCAAAAGATTCAAAAAAACTTTATTGTCATTTAGGACCACACAAGTGCAGCTTAAACAAAATTACAAATTTCAGCTCATGGGAGAAATACAGTGCAAATAACAGATACAGCAGTATCAGAAAATAACATAAGAAAGAAAACAACACGTATGACATACAAGAGGTAGTTCACATTACATAAACACACTCAATACCCATTGTTAAACGATAAGTAATAAATAAATACCACCACCAAACCCCGTCACTGTTAAGATAGAGAATAGAGACTAGTAAATAGCAGCTGTTTAGTTACTGTATTGCACTTGTTAACCGTAGACGTGACTCAGTATAGCCATCATATTGCATAGTAGTAATACTAGTGGTAATTGCTCAGAGCAGCAGGATGAAAAAAAGGCTTCAGTGTATCAGATATTAAAGTTGGTGTCTTGAGTTAATAAATCTCGCAGCTGTAGGTGTACAAACCTCTATCTACGGGTCTGCCTAAGTCCTTCGATCTGCTCCAGTTTGCGGATGTGATATCAGTAGCGCTGCTCCTTGTACTAAAACACTTAGAAGGGAGGAACAACTATGTAAGGCTGCTGTTTAATTTTTTATTGTGCAAAAGAAGCAGGAATAAGGATTTAAGCTTTACCACTCTGTGCTTTACTAAAAAGGAATTTGCTGTCATGTTATATATGTTTCCAGTACATGTATCCCCACCCTGTATGAACTGCATGAGGAGGCAGTTCTGACCATATCATGGGTGCTAAAAAGAGCACTGTTAGCTAACATCAGAAACTGAAGCAATACAAATTTCACAAACTTTAGTTATGCCCTGACTTAGAAATGGGTCCAGTCCTGTTAAGGTATGTAAAAAAAAAAAAAAAAAAAAAAAAAAAACGTAAGAATTTGGAGAAATTAAACCAAAATGTAAGCTGCCCAGTATATCATTTTCATGGTCTCTCTTTAACAAGACATCCTGCCAAGGTCATCTGGAAGATGGACAGCAGTATCTTATTCTTGTAAATGGATTCATATTTGCAGTATAGTGTCATAATAAAATTGACAAAGAGGAAATGTTCTGTTATGCTGGAAATATGACCAAAACAATTTTATCAAAGTTGTATTACAACCTGCCTTCCTAAGGAGTATTACTATCTTGTGGTTTCCTTCTAACCTAGGTTCTCCCTCTTCCTGGTTCGTCGTTGGCCTTCTGGTACACAGCTGTGTTTGTGAACTGAGGTGGTTGTTCACAGAACAGCTGCACTGCCTTTAAGCCTTCGCTTGCCTTTTAATTATTTTTGTTATCTTAATTCAGAGCTCACAAAATTTGAATCGTCAGAGGTGCAGGTAACATATTTTGCATCTTGTTAGTTTTTTTTCTTCTTAAACTTTCCTTTCTGAGTTTTCACAGGTTAGAAATGGAGCTCATGAAAACAGTTACTTCACTGAAATCACTTATTGCACTTCACCTGCTATCAGTTTCAGCATTATTTTCTTCTGATTCACTGTTTATCAGGTTCTGTCCAGACACTGGAACATCTGGACTGGTGCCTTTGATGCCCTCTAGTGAGGACAACAACCATCTCTTATGCTCAGGCTCCTCCCTGTCGTAATCCTTTGCTGCTGCTGAATGCTCCTAGATCATGTTACCACCATTTAACAATGATTTCTGCAAACAGCTTGAGCATTAAAAGGGAGTTTTGAGTAACTAGTAGACATTTTCGTAACTTCCTTGCTGGGGAATATTTTATCTTAGTGTTAGGCTTCTTTTAGAGTTTGTACTTCTGTTGTTTTTCTGTTTTATTACTTCACCATCTCTTCTCCCTTTCCTGTTTCTACCCTGTCACCGCTCGGGCAACTGACCCTCTTAACTAACTGATGTGTCTACTTCTTCTGTCTCAGGTAGGTTTGTTGGTGTTTCAAACTGAAATCAATTCAGGCATTTATAACTAGACATGGGTAAAGAGGGTAATCCAAGCTTTAAGAAATATAAACATCGTGGGCATAATAAAGTGCCATAAAATCTCCGCACATTGTATTTGGTTTGTTTATGGGTATCCCACCTCTGTAGTAACTGCAGTATTTGTAAGAATTTTAGTTTCTGAACCCTAAGTGTAGAAACAATCTAGTAGTTAAGGGCATTGCTACCTCCAGACTAAGCTTTGACTGGTACCTCAGTTCCTCCGACACAGGAAAACAGGAATGCAGAGGATCAACTAGTCTTAGAACCCCCAATGCTAGGTGGCATGTTGGCATAGTGGTTAAAGTGTTTACCTTACAAATGCAAGATGTATGGTTTGATTCTCACATGGGGTAATTGGCTAGGCTTAAAATGGCTCACAATGGCAGTTAACCTAGTACTAATCTATGAATATATAAACCTATGAACTATGAAACTTCTTGAATCTATTCATCTCCCAGTGTTACAACTCTGAAACAACTATCCTCTCCTCTGTTAAAGGAGTCTTCCAGCACAGTGTAAGACTTGACAATGAGATGGCATACAGGTATTGAGAAGTTCCGCCTACTACCCATTTGGTCATTCATCCTCCAAGCCTAGTTTTAGCAGCAGCAGCTATGGAATCTGCACTAGTTATTATGTTGGGTACCTCAGTGCAGGTAGACATCACCTCTCCCATACTAACTGCTATGGCACTAGCAACATTGATGCTGAACCCTTCAGTGTTAACCATTACTAGGCTACAGGTAGTTGGTACAGTAACTTCATCACCGATGGGGCTAATACCAATAGCTTTGGTGCCATTCTTGATGGAGCATTCAGCATTTGACATTTTAAGTTAGAAGGTCTTAACCATGGCTCTAGTCTAGTATCCTCAGCGTCAGCAACTGGAGCGGATTTGTCAATGTTGGCAGAGACGTCAGTCTTATTGGCCCTTCTGGTTTTGGCCCCTGGAACATCAGTGGACTCCAAAGCTCAGAAGGGAAGTACATGTAGTTGTTTCAATACCCATTATATCAGTGGTACTGATTCTGCCCTGAGGTACCACACAAGTTTGGATTCTTGAGACAGTCATTATCTAGGCATCTTCAGGACCAGTGAATTACTAGGCCTGGGGAGCACTCTTCCCAAGGAAGTTTGGATGAGGACTTCCACTCCAGTCCTCCAGTGAAGAGAAAGTATATGAGGAAATACGTGGAGTTTCCCACTCTAGAAACTGGTCTGGTTGAAGGAGAGGTTCCCCCCAAATCCTATCCAGAGTACATGTTTTTCAGCAAAATTTTAACGATTATGAGACAGCAGGGGATCATAGCCAGTGCTCCCCACCTCCCCCATGGAACAGATCTTATAGGATGCCTATAATTCTGTTCCCCCGACAAGCTGATGGATATAGTCTGCACTAAAGTGTGGAAGGAGCTGAATGTAGGCGAGTTTGTTCCAAATAACCTTATAAAGTCTTTCATACTGCCTCAGAGACAAGGCCATTCTGGAGCAAGAGGCTTCTTCTTGACTTCAGTGGTGGTTGTGGCAACTAAAAAGGATATCTTAGGAGGATGACCAAGCTATCCATCCTTCCAAGTAAAGATTCCAGGATGATGGCTAGATTAGGGAATCAAGTCTGTGTGCCCAGTATGCTCTCTGTTAGTGTTGAACTACATGGCCTACATGGTTCAGTTTCAGAGACAGACAGCACACAAAGCCTCAGAAAATCTGAAACAGTTGCAAGCCAGATAGTTCTCCTTTCAGTTTAAGACCTACTATTTCTGTGGCTGCTATGAATACTGTTTCCTCTGTGATCATCACAATGGATTTGTGAGTAAGGAGAATCCTACACAGAAGCTACTTCATTCCTTTTTCACAATGCTCCCAGCTCAGACTCCTTCCCATGTAGTGCCACCCAGAAGGGAAGCATCTTTAAAGGAGTCCAGAGCCTCATCAGCAAAAGAGCAATCTACGAAGTTCCCCCAGACCAAAGAGGATCCAGGTTTTACTCCAGGTTTTTTTAGTACCCAAAAAGACCAAGAACCTCAGACCAATACTTAAGCTCAGTCAGCTCAACCATTTTGTAAAGAATGAGTCTTTTTGAATTGTTTAGGGGACACTCCTGCTGTGCCTTCAGGCATGGGACTGGATTTGCTCTGTAGATCTTCAAGGTGCTTTCCTGTACGTAAATATAAAGCACTGAGAAGATTTTCATTTTTAAGTTGGGAACAATCATTACCCATTTTGGGGCCCTACTGTTAGGTCTCACCACAGCTTCTTGGTGTTCAGCAAATGTACATCTCCCATTGTGGTCTTTGGGGCTCTCAGTAAACATAATTGGATCTCAAACGAAACCCTCACAAGTTCTGATTTGTATACATTGCTGGCTGGACAAACTGAGGTCACTAGCAATTCTACCACAAGACAGAAATTCCTTGGTGTCTTAAATTTTGCTCTGCTTCAACAAAGGCAACCATCAGGAGCTCTAGGCCTGCAGGTACTATGTGTAATGGCCTCCTCAAAACAAATGGTTCCCCATGCCATACTCAACATGAGAATTTTGCATTGGACACTTTCTGTTGAGTGGGCCAGTCCTGTCAACCAATGTATCACAGGATCAAGTTATCTTGGGCTTCTAGGCAAAGCTTAAACTGGTGGGAAGAGCCCCTAAATCTATCAGCAGGAGCACCATTCATTACGCCAGTTTCGATCATAACTATAACCATGGATGCATCTACCATTGGTTGGGATGGACATTTCATACACAAGACTGTACAGGGTTCATTGACCATGAGCAATGCCAGTCTACACACAAACTTGAGATGTGAGCAGTTCTGCTCATATTGCAGGCATTGTAGGGTGTGCTCCCTCATTTTGCAGTTGCAATACAATGAGACAAAATAATGGTAGTCTGGTATATCAACATGCAAGGGGGAACCTAATCTAATCCACTATGCAAAGAGGCCATGAGAATATGAAAAATGGGTGGTAGATGTTCTTCGTGTTTCACTGTTGCAGTCATCACATTTGGGTTATCTGCCTGCAGATAACCCTTAGTCGGCTCGAATACCAGAGTCTTGGGATTTTTGCGTCGGATGCTGTCGCCTCTTCCATGATGTTAAGTCACCAGGGGTCTAAAACATGCAGTCAATGCCATTACATCAGCTTTTCTTGCCGCGTGGGAGCCCAAAGCAGAAGCAATTCGCAAGTGCCGATTGGTCGCTACCTGAAATTTTCGTTTTTTTTTGAGTTTCAGACCTGAAGTCTTCTAAAGCCAAGTACCCCGTTGGGATCCTTTTTTCTTGCTCTAACTGATGTCAGAAAAAGTTAACAATAGTCTTGCCTGTGGAAAGCAAATACCTCACAGAGATTTTCATTCTTACTGCGTCATTTGTTTAGGCCCAGACCACAACGTTCCTCACTGTAGGTGTTGTGCCTTGTTTAATGCCCAAACTATTCGTCATCGGGCTATCTTTGTCGCTAAATTCTTTCGCTCTCCTTCTCTGTATTCCGAAATGGCTTCGATAAGCTATCAGACTACCGATTTTCCGAAAAAACTTAAGGTTAAAGACAGAGACAGACCGCATAGGTCCAAAACTGCTGACGATGCTTCTGGTAAACTAGTCACCAGTCCACCGGTACTTAGTGAGGTGCTTTCGCAGCCCCTGATACCTGCTTCTACAGATTCGCAGGCCTCTGCTGAGACCCATTTGAAGTCCGCAAGATGCTGCTTCGACTGTGGAACCTGCGGATGTCTTCACCTTGGATGGGTCCGGAGCCGCTGTGCAGGCACCAGCTTCTGAGGGTGTATTCCAACCTTCCGATGTTCGCATTAAATTGACATCTTTGTTTTTGACTAAAAGTTTCTCAGGCCCAGAGTTTGCACTATGCCTAGAAAACCAACGGCCAAAGCACATGCTCAAGCTCCCTTGCCACAGAAACAAATGCTTAGAATGGCTGAAGACCTTATAAACTTTAATTAGGGGAAGCCAGCCTTCCCCCTCTAAAAGACAAAGAATTGATTTTCCTTCTGATTCTACAGACCATGAGTCCGATGACTGATCTCTTTGATTACCAGGACATACACTTATCTACCTATGAGGATTCAGATGCAGAGGATTCCATACCCTCTGCCTCACCTCCAGAGGACTTTTCTTTTGGTGAAACCTTGCATACTTTGAGAGCATTTCCACTAGGAATGCCAGGACTACCCTCAGTCCAAAAATAGACTCAGAGAATTTTTAGACTTGCCTCAGCACAGGCCTCTAACTATTATGTTGTAGATGTCTTCATAGAATCCAGTCTTACGCCTGATATTTTACCACCAGCTCCTAGAAAGCCTAACAGGTACTACAGAGTACCTGACTCTCCCAAATTTCTCTCTAAGAATCCCAGTGTGGATCTAGAGACTGTTTCTCATGGACCTAAAGGCATTAAGGCTACTACAACCAAAAATCCTACCCTTTTGGACAGGGATTCTAGAGCGTTAGACAGATGGGGTAAGAAGGTATATACCTCTGCAACTCTTGCCATCAGGGCTTTGAATTGCCAGTTTCACATGTTGAAGTACCAGCAGCATATTATGGAACTAATTAAACAAAAAATGTTGTTGCTTCCAGATTGTACAAAAAATAAAGATTTACAAGAGTTAATGCATTCTGCAAACCAAGTTAGTAAACATACTTTGCAGTGTGGTTTTGATGCCTTAGAAGCATCTTGCAGGGCTGCTGTCACTGGGTCTGTACTGAGAAGACATGCTTGGCTGAAGGAACAAATCTTGTTAGACCATGTCAAAACAAAATTACTAGATGCTCCATTAAACCAGGAACGTTTGTTTGGCACAAAAGCAGAAGTCCTTAAAAAGATGGAGGAAAAAGCTAAATCTATGCAAACTGTTAAAGATTTCTTACAGGTGCAGCCACCTAGATTCAGTAGTATTGGTCTTCTAAAAACTGGTCCTTTCTAGTCCCTCCCAGACATTCTCAGTCCAAACCCAGAGGCAGCAGGCCACCAAGACTACATTCTCAGGATATGCAGTGATCTAAACAATGGAGTGCTCCCACCTCTAAAACAGGAAGTGGTAAACCACCCCCTTATGGAAAAAGTTCACAATGACTTGTCTGTCTCCCTTCCCAGCATGGCCTAAGTACTTGCACCCCTAGGAGGAAAACTCACCCTGCATGCAAAAAAAACTGTATGTGCATTACCCAGGACACATGGGTCCTAAACATTGTATCCCAGGGATACAGATTCTACTTCCACTCACTGCCAACCCCAAGTGGGTTACCAGACCTTCCTCCAAACCAGTGGGCAGAAGCTCAAAAGCAAGTACTTTCTCTTCTCAGTATCAGGGCTATTCAACCTGTGCCAATAGAGCAAAGGGGACAGGGTTACTACTCCAGACTGTTCCTGATGCCCAGAAAAGAGGGCTCTTGGCACCCTGTCCTGGATCTGTCAATTCTCAACACCTTCCTGGTGGTCCCAAAATTCAAAATGCTGACTCTGCAACAGCTTCTTCCTATGCTAGCCAAGGACGCCTAGCTAGTCACCCTAGAATTAAAAGAAACTTATCTACACATCCCCATAAGGGCATCTTGCAGGAAATATCTTCGTTTCAGGGCAGGCTCTCTGAACTTCCATTTGGCTTAGCTACTGCACCCAGGGTTTTCACAAAGTGCATGGCTCCAACCATTGCGTACTGCAGGCAGAGAAATATTCAAATTTACCCATACTTGGGCGATTGCCTGATTCAGACAGACAGTCAGGAATTGCTACTTCAGCACCTGGCATTTGTAAAGAGACTGCTAACTTCTCTGGGGTACTGCATATGAGGAAACTTCAATAGTACTTGAAAAGTCTCTGGTGTCAACATTCTCAGGATCTGGAAACCCTGATTCCTATCATTCCATGTCTAAGGGCAGAGTTCCTTTGGTGGGCAGAGGCATACAACAACAACAAGAGACTTACTTTCACTCAACCCCTCACTGCCCAGACCCTGACAACAGAAGCATTGGACTATGCATGGGGGGGCTCATATGGCAGGCAAATGCATTCAAGGCAAATGGAGCCCAGGACAAATTCCACTGGATATCAATCAAAAAGAAATGTTAGCTGTACAGAATGCTTTGACAGCCTTCAAATACCTTATCCTTCCAGGGCAACTCCTGATAAAGACAGACAACTCCACAATTATGTGGTACATAAACAGGCAGGGAGGTGCTCATTCCTACCCATTCTGCAGGTTAGCCATGGCTCTGTGGAACACAGCCTTGAGCAATCAAGTGCACCTGCAAGCTCAATTCCTGCCAGCAAACAAAATTGACTGGCAGATGACTTAAGCAGAAATCTACTGGACCCACATCAGTGGAAGCTGGAACCCAACACATTCAAACTTCTAATCCACAGATGGGGGACTCTAGAGGTGGACCTATTTGCCACTCCCCAAAACCATCAGTTGAGCAAATTTTGCTCCAGAAATCCCCACAGCCAAGTGTGGAAAGTGGCTGCCCTATCCTATACATGGGAAAATCTCTCAATTTATGCCTTTTCCCCTCTGCCCCTCCTATCAAAAGTACTACTCAAGATCAAACGTGACAGGCGAAGGACAATCTTAATTGCCCCAGTCTGGCCACGCCAGCACTGGTACCCACTCTTACGCTGTCTGACAGCAGTGCCACCCTGGCACCTACATCAGACCCCCTCTTTGCTGTCCCAACAGGAGGGACAGATTTTGCATCCACAGCTGCAAACCCTGAACCTTGCAGCCTGGCTTATCCCCTGAATACACCACCAGCAACCCTCATCAAACAGGTGCTGAACGTCTTCCTTGAGGCCAGAAGACCTAGTACTAGGAAATCTTATTCAGAAAAGTGGAAAAGATATTGTTCTTGGAGCCAGTCTCAAGGAAAGGACACAGCTGTGCCCACCTTATCTCAAATCCTAGATTACCTAGCAGAGCTACTCCACAAAGGCCTATCCTTCTCATCAATTAAAATTCATGCCTCTGCCATCTCAGTTCATTACAATACTGAGCCACCTCTATTTTCTCATCCTCTCATCAAACAGTTCCTGAGAGGAGCAAACAATTTAAGGCCACTGAGGAGAGCCTCCCACCCCTGCCTGGGACCTTAACTTTGTACTAGAGAAGCTCATGCTTCCCCCTTTTGAGCCTGCTGTTGCTGCAGAGATAAAATTCTTCTCTTGGAAAACAGCCTTACTTCTAGCCATCACTTCAGCATGAAGAGTGTCGGAGTTACAGGCACTAATGGCTGTGGAACCCTTCATTATTTTCCATGTGGACAGGGTTTCCCTCAGGACTAACCTATCATTTATGCCCAAGGTGGTATGCAGTGTGGCTTTAAACCAATCCATCCATTTACCAACCTTTTTCCCTAATCCTCAGAACAATGGGAAAACATTTTCTGCATTCCTTGGACGTGCACAGACAGCTTAGGTTCTACCTTGACAGAACTAAACCTTTCAGAAAATCTAACCAGCTAGTCAGCTTTGCTACAGGGGCAGAGGGCAAGGCCATTTCAAAGCAAACCATTTCCAAATGGATAGCACACTGCATCCATTTCTGCTACAAACATCATGAAAAACGTACCCCACAGGGGATCAGAACTCATTCTACTAGGGCTACCTCAACCTCTACAGCATTCCTCAGGGGATTCCCTACCAGGGACATCCTAGAAGCTGCAACCTGGAGTTCTGTACACACCTTCACCAAGCATTGCCACTTGCCTATCTTTTCTAAATCCAGAACTGGATTTGCCACAGCAGTCTTAAAAGGCCTGCTAGCCAGCCCCAATACTTCTTGACTCTCCCTCCACCCTTCCTCAGCTTTGGGAATCAACCCAAGTGTGATGACTGCAACAGTGAAACATGAAGAACATAGTACAGTTATGTACACTTACCATAAATGTAGATGTTAGAGTGTATTCACTGTTGCAGTCCTGGTTATCCTCCCTCCAGCCCCCTAACTTTTCTATTCTTTCTATCTATCCTCTTTTTGGCCATATCTTATGGCAATGGTATTTACTTTTTACTGGAAGTGTTCCACACCATTTAATTGCTTCCCATTGTGGGTGTTGTGACATCTGGGGCAAGAAAAACTGATGTAATGGCATCGGCTGCATGTTTTATACCCCTGTCAACTTGACATCATGGAAGAGGTGACCGCATCCGACGCAGAAATCCCAAGACACTGATATTCGGGCCGACTGAGGGCTACCTGCAGGCAGATAACCTAAGTGTGATGACTGACACAGTGAATACACTCAAACATCTACATTTATGGTAAGTGTACACAACTGTACTTTTTGCAACGTACCTACCTGGGTCTACCAGAGTGATCTCAGACAAATACTATTTACCCCATGAATGGTCTCGCAAAAGTGGTGTGATGCACAGCATATTCAAAAAGTAGGGAAAACCTTGCTGCAGTCTTTTTGCTTCATCATTTAATACCAGATGCCTTTACTTTCCCAAGAAGGACAAACAACCAGACACCATTTCTTCCAAGATCGGTACCCCAGACCTGCTTTACACTTTTCCCCTTCTTCTCTTGCTACCAAGACTGTTGCAGAATGCCATAGTTTACCAGACCCAACTTATTCTCATTGCACCCTTCTTGCGTTGCCAGACTTGGTTTCCCCTTGCTGTTTCCTCAACTGACAATGAAACCTATTCTTTCACAGAGTTGTGTTCTGCTAACTCACCTATCCCGACATTCTCATCCGGACATTCATTTCCTCCTTCTAACTGCTTGGCTTCTGCATTTGCAGTAATGGCCAGCAAACTTTGGTTCCTTCTGGAGTTGTTAAACTCATTACAGACTCTCAGAAACCCTCAAACTGGAGAGTCTATAAAGGAAATGGGGAAAAAATTGAAGGTGCAGGCTTATAACAGAAGCATTTTACCATTTTCAGCATTATTAGAAAAGATAACCTTGTAACAGAACTGTACAATGAAGGAGCAAGCTATTCCTCAATCAGAATACATCAACCTACAATTTCCTGTTATAATGAAGGTTTTCAAGCTCATTCATTGATCTCACACATGTCTTGTAAGACCTTCATTAACTCATTCCCTCTAGTACAGCTCTTTTGAGTCCCAGTGGGTGTGACGAGTCTTAAAAAAAAATGAAGTTATCACATTACAGTTTAAACAAATATTCATGTCTAGAACCATAAGTGTTACTAAAAATGTAAATGGCAAACTGGCTAAGTTAAGCTTTGCATTCGTGGCATTCATTCAGTTTTATGCTTTAAACCAGATTTTATAAGGCAAAATAAAGGCAGTGAATATTAATTTTGTAATGTTGTATAAACAGCTAATGATATATCAGTAACCATTCAAGCAAGACACGTACTGCCAGCAAGATTTTCTTCCTATAGCTGTGAATTTTCATGAGACTATGCAGATGTTCCTGTTTCACTGTTGCAGTCATTACTCTTGGGTTATCCTGCTGGCAGGCTACCCGCAGTCGTCCTGAGTTCCAAAGTCTAGGTCTGGCTTCGGTTGCTGTCACCTCTTCCCTGACGTCAGTGTGCCAGGGTTATAAAAGATGCAGCCGACGCCATTTTCTTCAGTCTTTCTTGCCACGCAGTGCCCGAAGCAAAAGCAGTTCGCAAGTGCCGGTTGGCCGACTCCTGAGATTTTCAAAGCTGAATTTCAGAACCGAAGTCTTCATTAAAGCTAAGTACCCCGTTGGGGAAACTTTTTTCTTGCTCCAGACCGATGTCAGAAAAAGTTAACAATTGTATTTCTTGTGGGAAGCAAATACCTCATAAGGATTTTCACTCTTACTGTATTCCTTGCCTAGGCCCTGATCACAACGTTGCTAGCTGTCAGTTTTATGCTAGATTCAACCAACGTGCTATCAAGCGTCGGTTTGATTTTGCATTTCATTACTTTGGCCGAAGATTTAATTATATAATGCTGGCGGAACAGCCAACAACCGGAGCTTACAAAAAATGCAAGGACAAGGATAGGCATCCGAGGTCCAAAACCGACGACAAAGCCTCTTCTAGGCCAGTTGCTGGTTCACCGGTTCTCAGTGAGACGCTTTCGCAGCCCCTGGCACCCGCTGCCTCAGAGCCACAGGCCACTTCCAACTCCCACATGGAGCCGACTGGGCCTCTGGAAACTCAAGGTATTGGACACTCGGAAATCAGTCCTTCAGATGGGTCCGGAGCCGCTGAGCAGGCATCGGCTTCTGAGGGTGTCTTCAGACATACACAACTATATATTAATCCATCCTCCGCTTCAAAGACTAAAGCAGCTCTAAAGACAAAGAAACAAGTACAGCATTCTCCTACTCAGACTTCCATGCCTAAAAAACAGATGCTCAAAATGTCTGAAGACCTAATTACTTTGATCAGGGGCTCCCATCCCCCTCCTGATAAGAGGCCTAGGCAAGAGACAGAGTATGACTCTTCTGATCAGGTATCTATTTCCTCTGATTCCTCTTCTGAACAGGATTTTTCCATGCCTCCCTATGAGGAATCTGATGCTGAAGAATCCATTCCTTCAGCCTCTCCTCCTGAGGACTATTCTTTTGGGGAAATACTGCATACCATGAGGGAGCATTTCCATTGGGAAAGCCAAGATTATTCTGAGTCTAAGTAAAGGCTTAGAGATTTCCTGCTACTTCCTCAGCATAGACCCCTTGCCATTCCTCCTCTTTTAGACATTGTAGATGATGTATTTTCAGTGTCCGGACTCTTTACCCCTGCACCTGCTAAGCCAGACAGATACTACAGGGTCCCGGATTCTCATAAATTCCTATATAAAAACCCTGCTGCTGACCCAGAAACTGTATCTCAGAGTCCCAAGGGGGTTAAGGCTGCTACTGCAAAAAACCCTGTCCCCTCTGATCGGGATTATAGGGCTCTAGACAGATGGGGGGAAAAAGTATGCACTTCTGCCACCCTGGCTGTAAGAGCTTTAAATTGTCAATTTCATATGCTTAAATATCAGCAATATTTACTGTCACTACTTAAACAGAAAATGTTGACAAATACTGAATGTTCTGAGAACAAGGAATTGCAGGATTTATTGCATGCAACTGAACAAGTGGGAAAGCATACTTTGCAATGTGGTTATGATTCACTGGAGGCCTCTTGCAGGGCCGCTGTTACAGGTTCTGTTATTAGAAGGCATGCTTGGTTAAAGGAACAAAATCTGCTGATCATGTTAAAGCAAAATTATTAGATGCACCATTGCAGCATGATACTTTGTTTGGTACTAAAGCAGAAGAGGTGTTGAAAAAAATGGAGGATAAAGCAAAATCCATGCAGACAGTCAAGGATTTCTTACAGGTACAGCCACCCAGGTTTAGCAGGAACTGGCCTTCTAAAAATTGGTCCAGTCTCAGACAGACCACAAAGAGGCAGATACAGGCGTCCTAGAGGCAGATCTCAGCCCCAAGGCTCATACAGGCCTAAACAATGGAGTGCTCCTACCTCCAAAAGCAGAGAAGACAAATCACAACCTTACAGGAAACAGTCCCAATGACTTTCCTTTTCCAGTTCCAAGCAGTTTCCTTTTGACAGCCCCCTTAGGGGGAAAACTAGCACTTTTTTCATCAAATTGGCAAGTGGTTACCCAAGACAAATGGACGCTGAACATAGTGTCCCAAGGCTACAGGTTCCATTTCCACAGCCTACCAAGGTCAAAGGGCATGCCAGACCTGCCACACAATCAATGGGCAGAGGCACAAAAACAAATTACAGCCCTCATGGACATGAGAGCCATTCAGCAAGTACCGCAACAAGAGCAGGGGCAAGGATTTTACTCCAGACTTTTTCTAGTGCCCAAGAAGGACAAAACCTGGAGACCAATTCTGGACCTATCTATACTAAATACGTTTCTGGAAGTTCCAAAATTGAAGATGTTGACTCTTCAGCAGCTACTGCCCATGCTGGGCAAGAGGGCTTGGCTGGTAACTTTGGACCTAAAAGAAGCATACCTGCATGTCCCAATCAGACAATCATGCAGAAGATACCTCAGATTCATAGCTGGCTCAATGCATTACCAATTCTCTGCACTGCCCTTTGGCTTATCTACTGCGCCCAGGGTCTTTACAAAATGCCTGGCACCAGTAATTGCGTTTTGCAGACAAAAAGGAATTCAAATTTATCCCTACTTGGATGACTGCCTAATTCAAGCAGAGAACAAAGACACTCTTCTAAAGCATCTAGCGTTTGTAAAAAGATTACTAATTGCCCTAGGGTGCACAGTAAACAAAAAGAAATCAAAACTAGTGCCCTCTCAAGAGATAATATTCCTGGGCGCAAGCTTAAATACAACTGCCCAGATGGCTTATCTCATGCCAGACAAGCAAAAACAACTGACTACTTCCCAGAGTACTCCTAAAGGTCAGACAAGAGAAGCCAAAAATGATTCTGATTGCACCAGACTGGCCATGCCAGCAATTTTACCCAATCCTGAAGAGCTTGTCTCAAGGTCCAGCATGGATATTGCCTCTAACTTCTCATTTGCTAACCCAACAAAACAATCCGCTCCTGCACAGCCAACTCAGGACCTTAAATCTGGCAGCATGGCGGATAATGTAGCATAATGAACACTCCCCTTTCAAAAGCAGTTATGGATGTTATCTTGGAGGCCCAGTACCAGAAAGTCTTATGCAGGAAAATGGAAGCGATTCTGTGCTTGGAACCAGGAACAAGACATTGACACCCCTGTACCAAACATTCCTCAGATTTTACAATACCTGACTGAGATGCTGAACAAAAAGGCCTTTCTTTCTCATAAATTAAGATTCATGCCTCTGCCATTTCTGCACATTACAATACGGAACCACCTATCTTTTCTCACCCTTTAATAAGGCAGTACCTCAGAGGGGCCAAAAACATTAGGCCTCCAAGGAGAGCACCAATTCCGGCCTGGGACCTCAATTTTGTTTTCTAAAAACTCACACTGCCTCCTTTTGAGCCAGCATCAACAGCGGATATTAAATTCTTATCCTGGAAAACAGCTCTGCTCCTAGCCATTACCACTGCAAGATGAGTCTCAGAGTTACAAGCACTCATGGCTGTGAAACCTTTCATCATTTTTCATCCAGACAGGGTTTCTCTGAGGACAAACCCTACATTTATGCCTAAGGTGGTGTCCATTGTGGCCCTCAATCAAACCATTCACTTGCCTACCTTTTATCCAAATCCACAGAACAAGGGGGAGAAAATTCTGCATTCCTTGGATATACACAGGCAGTTATGCTTCTACTTGGACAAAACTAAAGCTTTCAGAAAAACTGAGCAACTTCTAGTGTCATATGCTGCAGGATCACAAGGAAAGGCTATCTCAAAACAGACTATTTCTAAATGGATAGGCCACTGCATCCGTTTCTGCTATTCTCAACATGGCAAATCAGTGCCTAAGGGCATTAGGCCTCATTCCACCAGAGCAACAGCCACTTCAGCAGCCTTTCTCAGGGGAGTACCAACCAAAGAAATCTTAGAGGCTGCAACTTGGAGTTCAGTGCACACCTTTACAAAGCACTACCACTTGCCTCTCTAAGTCCAGAGCAAGCTTCGCCACTGCAGTTCTGCAGGGTCTCATAGGCTCTTCTAATCCTATTTAGCCCAGCCACCCTTCCTCAGCTTTGGGATTCAACCCAAGAGTAATGACTGCAACAGTGAAACACGCTGAACATATTACAGTTGTGTACCTGCCATAAATGTAGATGTTCGAGTGTATTCACTGTTGCAGTCCAGGTTACCCCCCCACCCCCACCCCCCTTCTCTTTGCTGGACCTTATCTGCACTTCTCTATCCTATACAACCTTTTTGGTGTATTTGCTTGTAGATGAAGGAAATGTTATTTTTGTGTATGCATTTCTTTTTGATATATATATATATATATATATATATATATATATATATATATATTTTTTTTTTTTTTCAGCCTACCTATTTTGGGGCACCTGACATCTGGGGCAAGAAAAACTGAAGAAAAAGGCGTCAGCTGCATCTTTTATACCCCTGGCGCACTGACGTCAGGGAAGAGGTGACAGCAACCGACGCCGGACCTAGACTTTGGAACTCGGGCCGACTGCGGGTAGCCTGCCAGCAGGATAACCCAAGAGTAATGACTGCAACAGTGAATACACTCGAACATCTACATTTATGGTAGGTACATAACTGTACTTTCTGTCTGTTTCTTAAATGTTGAGATTTTTAGAGAAATGTGAAATTTATTGCAGTACATAATTATCAGTATACAAATAAAATTCAGTATCTCTTAGCTGCATTAGACTGAGGTGAAACATCAATACAAGTGTTTGCCAACATGTATGTTTTAAGATAAAATCTAATACCTTGTATATAGCATGGTTTTGGAATTATTAATGCAAATCTGAACAAGCAATATTTGATGCCTAGTGACGTCAGTAGAAGGTAACTGTAGAAATGCCTGGAGGCGCACTCGGGTGTAACGAGTTAAAGAAAGATGTTCATCGTGTTACCCTGCTGCAGTCATCACACTTGGGTTATCCTGCCGTCAGGCGGTCCCGCAGTCAGCCTGAATTCCAAAGTCTTGGTCTGCCGTCGGTTGCTGTCGCTTCTTCCCTGATGTCAGTGCACCAGGGGTATGCAAGAGGCATCCGACGCCATTTTCTTCAGTCTTTCTTGCTGCGCGGTGCCCGAAGCAGAAGCAGTTCGCAAGTGCCGGTCGGCCGACACCTGAGATTTTCGATTCGAATTTCAGTCCGAAGTCTTCAATAAAGCTAAGTACCCCGTTGGGGAACTTTTTCTTGCCTCAGTCCGATGTCAGAAAAAGTTAACAATTGCATTTCTTGTGGGAAGCAAATACCTCATAAGGACTTCCATTCCTATTGTATTCCTTGCCTAGGCCCAGACCACGATGTGCTAGGTTTAATAAACTAACTATCAAACGCCATTTTGACTTCGCACGACATTACTTTGGTAGGAAATTTAATTATATCATGCCGTCAGAGCAGCCGACGACTGGCATGCTTAAAAAACGCAAGGATAAGGACAGGCAGCCTAGGAACAAGCCAGACTCCGAGGCCTCTGCTGGGCCTGTCGCCGGTTCTCCCATTTTCGGTGAGGTGCCTACGCAGCCCCTGATGACCGCAGAACTGGAACCCCAGACATCTGTGGATTCTCAAGTGGAGCAGCCATCTTCTGACACCGGAGCAGAAGTAGATCCCGGTGCAGTGGAAACACCTTTGGTTGCAGAAGGTGTCTTCAGACCAACTACACTCACCATTAAATCTTATCCTAAGCTTAAAACTCCTTTAAAACCTAAGAAGACTGTGCATCAGTCTACAGTTCAAGGCCCCATGCCTAAGAAACAGATGCTTAAGATGGCTGAAGATTTGATTACCCTAATTAGGGGTTCCCATCCTCCTCCTGTTAAAAGATCAAGACAAGAGGAGGATTATGCTTCCTCTGACCAGGTTTCAATTTCTTCAGATTCTTCTGAGGAACAGGATTACACTTTTCCACCTTATGATGACTCTGATGCTGAAGACTCTATTCCCTCAGCATCTCCCCCTGAAGACTACTCCTTTGGGGAAACTTTACATACCATGAGGGAACATTTCCACTGGGAAGGCCAGGACTACTCTGATTCTAGGAAAAAGTTCAGAGAGTTCCTTTTACTACCCCAGCATCGACCTCTTGCTATCCCTCCAGTTTTAGATATTGTGGATGATGTTTACTTGGAGTCTAGTTTAAAGCCAGACTCTCTACCTCCTGCTCCAGCCAAACCAGGCAGATACTACAGAGTACCTGACTCTCACAAATTCCTTTATAAAAGCCCTGTGGCTGACCCAGAAACAATTTCCCATGGTCCTAAGGGGGCTAAAGCTCCTGTGGCTAAAAATCTTGTGCCCTCTGAAAGGGATTCCAGAGCCCTAGATAGATGGGGAAAGAAAATATACACCTCAGCAACTCTGGCTATGAGAGCATTAAATTGTCAGTTTCACATGCTGAAATATCAGCAATTCCTAATGTCTCAATTAAAACAAAAAATGAGCACACATACTGAACAGTCTGAATTCAAGGAAATGCATGATCTGTTGCATGCAGCTGAACAGGTGGGCAAACATACTTTACAATGCGGATTTGATTCGTTGGAAGCTTCCTGTAGAGCAGCTGTTACCGGCTGTGTCATACGTAGACATGCTTGGTTAAAAGAACAAACCCTCCCTGATCATGTTAAAGCAAAATTATTGGATGCACCTTTACAGCAGGATGTATTATTTGGTGTCAAAGCTGAAGAGGTTTTAAAGAAAATGGAGGATAAGGCAAAGTCTATGCAGAAGGTTAAGGATTTCTTGCAGGTACAACTCCCTCGTTTAAGCAGAAATTGGCCAACAAAAAACTGGTCCTTTCCAGCTTCTGACAGATCACAGAGGGGCAAATACAGACGCCCAAGGGGCAGAGGTCAGTCACAAGGCCCTTACAGACCTCGCCAATGGGGTACTGCTACCCAGAAAGGAGGAGGAGACAGGCCCCAAGCTAGCAGAAGACTACCACAATGACTCAATCCTCAAACTACCAATTAAATCTCTCCTGGCAGCTCCCTTGGGAGGAAAATTAGCATTTTTTGCAGACAGCTGGCACATCATCACAAAAGACAAATGGGTCCTAAACATTGTCTCTCAAGGATACAGATTCCACTTTCATACCTTACCAAGGATAAAAGGAATGCCAAACCTGCCACCAAGTCAATGAGCAGAGGCACAAAAGCAAATTACAGCTCTCATGGACATGAGCCATTCAACAGGTACCTACACAGGAGCAAGGACAAGGATTTTACTCAAGACTCTTTCTAGTCCCAAGAAAGGACAAAGCACGGAGACCCATTCTGGATCTTTCAATTCTGAACACCTATCTGCAAGTACCAAAATTCAAGATGATAACACTACAGCAGCTTCTTCCCATGCTGGGCAAGAAAGCTTGGCTAGTAACGTTGGACCTCAAGGAGGCATACCTGCATGTCCCTATCAGACAAAATTGCAGAAGATACCTCCGCTTCATTGCAGGTTCAACGCATTATCAATTCTCTGCACTGCCCTTTGGCTTATCTACTGCGCCCAGGGTCTTCACAAAATGCCTGGCACCAGTAATTGCATACTGCAGACAAAGAGGAATTCAGATGTACCCATACCTGGACGACTGCCTTATTCAAGCAGAAAGCAAGGATGTTCTTTTAAAGCATCTGGCATTTGTCAAACACCTTCTAAGTTGCCTAGGGTGCACAGTAAACGAAAAAAAATCAAAACTAGTACCCTCTCAAAACATAATATTCCTGGGTGCCAGCTTGAATACAACGGCCCAGATGGCTTATCTCACACCAGACAAGCAACAACAGCTGACTCAATATTTCAAAATAATGGCAACAAAGACCCAACTTCCTACAAGAAAAATTCTGCAGGCTTTGGGATTCATGGCATCTTGCATACTACTAATACCATTTGCAAAACTGCATATGAGGAAATTACAGTGGTACCTGAAAAGCGTATGGACTCAGCACAGCCACAGCTTGGAAACAATGATACCACTCATTCCCTGCCTTCAATAGGAGTTTCTATGGTGGGCACAGGCATGTCAGCTCAACAAGGGTCAGCCTTTCACCTTACCTACAATCAGGCAAACTATGACAACAGATGCATCGGGCTATGCCTGGGGAGCACACATGGCAGGACAGTACATTCAGGGCAAATGGACTACAGATCAGAGGCATCTGCATATCAATCAAAAAGAAGTGCTAGCAGTACAGAATGCCCTAACAGTTTTCAAGGACCTCTTACACCCAGGACAACTAATAATAAAGATGGACAATACCACAGTAATGTGGTACATAAACAAGCAAGGGGGCACACATTCCTACCCTCTATGCAGACAAGCAATGACCTTGTGGAACAATGCACTGTCTTACCAGGTTCAATTACAAGCACAATTCCTGCCAGGAAAGAAAAACACATTGGCAGATGACCTAAGCAGAAACATCATGGATCCACATGAGTGGAAACTAGATCCACAAGTATTTGCAATGATAGCTCAAAAATGGGGATGCCTGGACATAGACTTCAAAAATTTTGCACAAGGACATTCCATCCACAAGCTTGGAAAGTGGACGGCCCTCTCTTTCAGTTGGAAAACATTAACAGTGTATGCCTTTCCTCCACTGCCTCTTCTAGCAAAGGTATTGCTGAAAGTCAGATTAGAGAGGCCACAAATGATACTCATTGCACCAGACTGGCCACGCCAGCATTGGTATCCAATTCTAAGGAACATGTCCCATGGCCCATCATGGATTTTACCACAAATTTCTCACCTGCTCACCCAGCGAGGCAATCAGATTCTACACAGCCAGCTCAAGACTTTAAACCTGACTGCATGGCAAATTACCTAAACAACCAGCCAACACCTCTATCCAAAGCTGTTATGGATGTCATTCTGGAGGCCAGGAGGCCCAGCACCAGGAAAACCTATTCAGACAAATGGAAAAGATTTTGCGCCTGGAACCAGGTTAAAGGCCAAAATCCCCTTGATCCAAACATTCCTCAGATTCTACAATATTTAACTGAGATGTTGCACAGAGGACTTTCCTTTTCATCTATTAAGATCCACGCCTTAGCAATTTCTGCTCATTACAACACGATCCTCCTTTATTCACACATCCACTCCTAAGACAGTACCTCAGAGGGGCTAAGAACATAAGACTGCCAAGGAGAGCACCAACACCTACTTGGGATTTCAACTTTGTTCTGGAAAAGCTTACACTGCCGCCCTTTGAACCAGCTTTTTCAGCCGATTTAAAATTTCTTTCATGGAAAACTGCCCTGCTACTAGCAATAAGAGTCTCAGAGCTACAGGCACTAATGGCAGTGGAGCCTTTCCTAATTTTTCATCAAGACAGAGTCTCTCTACGAACTAACCCTTCCTTTATGCCAAAGGTGGTATCCAGTGTGGCCCTAAACCAAACCATTCATTTGCCCACCTCCTTCCTAAATCCCCAGAACAAAGGTGAAAGACTCCTGCACTCTTTGGGCATTCACAGGCAATTACGTTACTACTTGGATAAAACTAAGGCTTTCAGAAAAACTGACCAGCTCTTTGTAGCCTATGCCACAGGATCACAAGGAAAAGCTATCTCAAAACAGACCATTTCTAAATGGATAGGGCATTGCATAAGTTTCTGCTACACGCATCATGGGAAACCGGTACCTGCTAACATTAGGCCCCACTCCACCAGGGCTGCAGCTACATCAGCATCCTTTCTCGGGAGTGCCAACGAAGGATATTCTGGAAGCTGCAACTTGGAGTTCAGTGCACACCTTCACCAAACACTATCACTTACCTCTGTATTCTAAGACTAGAGCTGGTTTTGCCACTGCAGTTTTGCAGGGCCTACTAGCTTCTTCTAACCCTGTTTAACTCCACCTCCCATCCTTAGCTTTGGGATTCAACCCAAGTGTGATGACTGCAGCAGGGTAACACGATGAACATAGTACAGTTTTGTACCTACCATAAATGTAGATGTTAGAGTGTTCACCCTGCTGCAGTCCAGGTTACCCTCCCTCCATCCCCTCTGAACTAGCTGAACTTATCCATACCACTGTATCCTATACAACCTCTGTTGTGTATTTGCTTGTGCCTAAAGGTATTGTTTTATTTTTATCTAGCTATATATTTTGCCTACCTATTTGGGGGCACCTGACATCTGGGGCAAGAAAAACTGAAGAAAATGGTGTCGGATGCCTCTTGTATACCCCTGGCGCTCTGACGTCAGGGAAGAAGCGACAGCAACCAAGACTTTGGAATTCAGGCTGACTGCGGACCGCCTGATGGCAGGATAACCCAAGTGTGATGACTGCAGCAGGGTGAACACTCGAACATCTACATTTATGGTAGGTACAAAACTGTACTTTTCTATTCCTGACCCCCCCCCCCCGGCTTGGGATCTGAACTTTTGTATTTGAGTGTTTAATGAGACCTGCTTTCTAACCAGCAAGTTCAACTGAATGCAAGTTCACAGGGTGGCCATTATTTCAGCCTGAAGAGTCTGAGGTTCATGCTCTGTCTCTGTAATACTCCTACATTGTCTACAATCAGGACTGGGTGTCCATTAGGACAAAACCGTCCTTTATGCCCAAAGTAGCAAATTAAAATAATCCGAACCAGCACATTCATCTTCTAGTTTTCTTATGTACTTTGACAAAGGAGTTCTTGTTGCATTATTTGAATATACACAGGTAATTTAAGGTTCTGTTTGATTTACACTAAGGCTTTCAGGAAAGATGTACAACTTTAAGTTTTTTGGTGGTCAGACTATTTCAAAAGATTACTAAGATTACACCAGTGAAAATTTTAGATTGCATTTCTTTTTGTTGCACTGTAGACAAGCAGACAGCTGTCCATTTTGGTGAAGGCTTACTCGGTTAGTGCTCAAGCTCCATCTGCAACATTTATACATAAACCTTCCTTTTAATAAATAAATAAATAAAATGGCAACAGCGGCTACTTGGTCTTCCTTGCAAACATTTACTAAGCATTGTAGCCTTGACTGTCTTTCTAGGATGAAAGCATCCTTGGGGCAGTAATTTTTAAAAGTTTGCTTTTCTAAGCCATCCATGATAATTGGGGACTCTGTCTTGATTTTATAGTGTCTGGATAGGACCTGAGAAGTATGTACTTATGTGAATGTTAGATTTTTCTGGTCTCTTGACTCTGGAACAACCCAACACACCCACCTTCCCCCTCCAAATACTCGCACTATATGGAGTCTGTAAGTTGACTTACATTTAAATTCCTTCTCTTTCCTTACTGCCTGGATGTAGTTAGAAGTGCTAAATGTTGGCATCCTATATGAGGAGGATTCAGCAGCAGAATGGAGATGTTCTTCATCTCACATTGCTGCAGTCCTTACATATGGGTAGTCCGCTGTCCTCGGTCGGCCCGAATACCAAAGTATAAGGCTGACGTCGGTCAAGGCGCTTAAAACTGACATCAGGACGTCAGGGTACAAAAGCGCATGACCAACGTCATATCCTCAGTCTTTTTTGCCGCATGGTCCGATGCAGAAGCAGCGTTGCAAGTGCCGTTCGCCGTTCTGAAATTTTTCGAGTTCGGAGTTTCAGACCGAATCAAAGTTGGCTAAGTACCCCGTTGGGGAATATTTTGGTTTTTTCTTGCCTCAGTGTTTTACCGGATGTCAGAAAAAGTGAATAACTGTATTTCTTGTGGGAAACAGATACCGCATAGGGATTATCATTCTTTGTGTATTCCTTGTTTGGGGCCTGAACACGACGTTGTTGGGTGTCGCTTTTGTGCTAGGTTCAATAAACGCACTATCAAGCGAAGGTTAGATTGTGCTAGGCTGGTCTTCGGGAAGCGGTGCAATTATAATATGCCGTCGGATTCTCCGGCGCCCGCTTCTTCGAAGAAGCGCAAAGACAAAGCAGTTAAACCCAGGCAAGAAGAGTCGTCCGTTCCGGACGTCGGTTCTTTAGAGGCGTCAGTGGAACCGGTGGTTCCGACGGAGGCTTCTCTGGAGTCCCAGGGGGAGACTTTGTTATTGCAGGATGTGGCCTCTCAGGAGGCAGGTCAGGCTGAAGGGGCTTCCCAAGTTACTGTACTCCCCTCCCTTCCTAGGGTGGTTAGGCCCTCTCCTTCTGTTTCCAAAGCTTCTCCCAGAGGCAGGCCAGGTTTAGCTTCTGTTGGTGTCACTCCTAGTACAGCAGGGTCTGTGCCCAAGAAGCACATGCTTAAAATGGCAGAAGATTTGATTACTCTGATTAGAGGTTCTTTGCCACCTCCTGATAAGAGGCCTAGGGTGGAGCCAGAGTTGGGGAGTTTTGAGCAGGCTTCGGATGTTTCTGAGTCTTCGGCTGAAGACTTGCAGGAGTACTCTCCTTATTCTGATTCTGATGCAGATGATTCGACTCCTTCTGCTTCTCCTCCAGAGGATTTTTCTTTTCAGAGACTCTTCATTCCATGAGGGAACATTTTAAGTGGGAAGGTCAGGACTTCTCTGATTCCAGGAAAAGGCTTAGGGAATTTTTGCTTTTGCCCCAGCATAGGCCCTTGGCTATACCTCCTGTTCTGGATGTTGTGGAAGATGTGTTTGCAGAGGCTTCACTTAATCCTGATTCTCTGCCTCCTGCTCCTGTTAAACCGGATAGGTATTACAGGGTGCCTGAGGCTCATAAATATCTTTATAAGAGTCCTAGGGCGGACCCAGAAACTGTTGGTCAGGGACCTAAGGGTGTCAAGGCCTCTGTTGTAAAAAATCCGGTTCCTCCAGATAAAGAGGCCAGAGCTTTGGATAGATGGGGAAAGAAAGTCTATACATCTTCTACCCTAGCTATGAGGGCTTTAAATTGCCAGTTTCATATGTTGAAATATCAAAACTATCTTCTTTCTCAATTGAAGTCTAAGGTGGATGCTCTGGCGGAAGGCATTGAGTGTAAAGAGTTACAAGATTTGGTGCATGTTTCAGAGCAGGTGGGTAAGCATTCTTTACAATGTGGTTTTGATGCTGTACAGGCCTCGTCTAGGGTGGCTGCCACTGGTTCAGTTCTTCGCAGGCACGCATGGCTGAGGGACCAGAATTTATCTGACCATGTTAAGACAAGGATTTTGGATGCTCCTTTACAGTCTGATGTGTTGTTTGGTTCACCTGTGGAGTCAGTCTTGAAGAAAATGGAAGACAAGGCTAAGTCCATGCAGGCTGTTAAAGATTTTTTGCAAGTACAGCCTCCAAAGTTTAGTAGGAATTGGCCTGCTAAGGGGTGGACGTATCCTTCTTATGATTCTCAGTCTAGGGGTAGATCTAGACGTGGTAGGGGCAGAGCTCAGAGTTCTTTCAGACCTAGAACAGGGAGTTCTCCTGCACAATCTTCGGGTGAGGGCAGGGGCCAGTCCTTTCGTAAACAGGCCCAATGACCTACCTTTTCAGCTGCCAGATCCTTTTTGCCTGGCAGCTCCTTTGGGAGGAAGGTTGGCACTCTTCAAGGAAAATTGGAATTTGATTACCCAAGACAAATGGGTATTGGATATCATACACCGAGGTTACAAGTTTTATTTCCATACCTTGCCTCCTTTCAAAGGCATGCCGGACATTCCTCCTCAGCAAAGACTAGAGGCTCACAAACAAATTTCTCTGCTACTTCAAATAGGGGCCATACAACCGGTCCCTCTGCCAGAAGTGGGCCTAGGATTTTATTCTCGCCTGTTCCTAGTACCAAAGAAAGGGAACACGTGGAGACCAATCTTGGATTTATCTATCCTCAACACATGTCTGGACATTCCCAAGTTCAAAATGTTGACGTTACAACAGCTTTTACCTCTGCTGGGCAAAGATCACTGGATGGTGACTCTGGATCTCAAGGAGGCTTACCTTCATGTTCCAATCAGGCTCAGTTGCAGAAAGTATCTGCGTTTTCGGGCTGGGACTTCTCATTATCAGTTCTCTGCATTGCCCTTTGGCTTATCTACTGCGCCCAGAGTGTTCACGAAGGTTCTGGCTCCAGTGATAGCTTTCTTCAGGCTAAGAGGAATACAGATCTATCCTTATTTGGACGATTGCCTGATTCTGGCCCAAGGAAAGGACGAGCTTCTTCATCATTTACAGTATGTGATAGCAGTGCTAAGATGCCTGGGGTATTCTGTGAACGAAATAAAGTCCAGTCTAGTACCCTCTCAGGACATGTGCTTTCTGGGTGTGAGACTGAATACAGCATCCCAGATGGCCTTTTTGACCCCGGACAAACAAAATAATCTTTCTCTTTACTTCCATCAATTGTCTCATCAGTCCAGGCTGACTGCAAGGGCAGTCCTTCAAGCCTTGGGGTTCATGGCATCTTGTATTCTGGTGCTTCCCAATGCCAAACTGCATATGAGGAAGCTACAATGGTATCTCAAAAATGTATGGACACAGCACTGCCAAGATATGGACACTGTCATTCAGATAATACCTTGCATTCGAAAGGAATTTTTGTGGTGGGCTCAGGAATGTCACCTAAACAAGGGACTCTCTGTGACCCGGCCAGAGGCGAGTCAGATTCTAACGACAGATGCCTCAGACAAAGCTTGGGGAGCTCATCTAAATGGAAAGTGGGTACAAGACACGTGGCCTGCCAGACTTCAACATCTACATATCAACTTGAAGGAGATGTTAGCAGTCCAATTTGCATTAATAGCTTTCAAGGGTTTACTTCTTCCAGGGCAGGTGTTGGTTCTAACAGACAACACAACTGTCATGTGGTACATCAACAAGCAAGGGAGAACTCATTCTTATCCTCTATGCAGACAAGCAATGATTTTGTGGGAGACTGCTCTCAGTTTACAGCTAAATCTTCAGGCAAGGTTTCTGCCGGGAGCACAGAACTCCTTAGCAGATGTGTTGAGCAGACAAATTATGGATCCCCACGAGTGGAAATTGGATCCTCATGTGTTTCAGAAATTGACAGTGTTATGGGGAACTCCAGACATAGATCTGTTCGCTTCTCCTCTAAACTACCAGCTGCCAAAGTTTTGCACAAAAAGGTTTCATCCCACAGCTTGGAAAGTGGATGCTCTCTCATTCAATTGGAGCAATCTTCATGTGTATGCCTTTCCACCTCTGCCTCTCCTCCCAAAGGTACTCCTGAAGGTCAGACAGGACAAGCCAAAGATGATTTTAATAGCTCCAGATTGGCCTCGACAGCACTGGTACCCATTACTGAGAAGTCTGGTACGGGAGCCTCCATGGCCTTTGCCTTCGATTCCACACCTGCTATCTCAGGAGAACAGTCATTTACTCAATGTCAAACTTCACTCTCTACATCTAACAGCCTGGCATATTCTGTTTTAAACCCTGGAGGGTCTCAGCTTCCACAGCAAGTTTTGAATGTTATTTTGGAGGCCAGAAGGCCTAGTACAAGGAAAGTGTACGCAGATAAATGGAGGAGATTTTTATTTTGGAGTACAGCAAAGGAATTTGATGTTTCTCAGCCTAATTTAAGTGTGGCTCTGCAATATCTTACTGAGTTACTGGACAAAGGTTTGTCCTTCTCCTCTATTAAGGTTCATGCTGCAGCGATTTCTGCTCACTATGACTGTGACCCACCATTGTTTTCGCATCCTTTGTTTAAACAATTCCTTAGAGGGGCAAAGAATATAAGACCCCCACGAAGAGCTCCTACTCCTGCTTGGGACCTCAATTTTGTGTTGGAGAAACTCACTCTACAACCTTTTGAGCCTGCAGCTACTGCCGAGTTGAAATATTTATCATGGAAGACTGCTTTTTTGTTGGCCATTACCTCTGCGAGAAGGGTTTCTGAATTACAGGCCCTTATGGCGGTTGAGCCTTTCTTAATTTTCCATAAGGATAGGGTATCATTACGTACTAATCCTTCCTTTATGCCTAAAGTGGTTTCTAGTGTGGCTTTAAACCAAACTATTCATTTGCCTACTTTTTATGCAAACCCCCAAAATAAAGGGGAAAAGATTTTGCACACTTTGGACATACACAGGCAGTTGTGATATTATTTGAGCAGAACTAAAGGGTTCAGGCAGTCTCAGCAGTTATTTGTTTCATTTGCTTTGGGTTCTCAGGGCAAGCCTGTTTCAAAACAAACTATTTCTAAGTGGATTGGGTTTTGTATTGCTTTCTGTTATTCCCATCATGGTAAGGAGATTCCAGCTGGGATTAGGCCTCATTCCACTAGGGCTACTGCCACTTCTACAGCTTTTTAAGGGGTGGCTACTAAGGATATTTTGGAGGCAGCTACTTGGAGTTCAGTGCATACTTTCTCTAAGCATTACCACCTTCCACTTTACTCTAAATCTAGGGCTGGTTTTGCCACTGCAATTTTACAGGGCATTTTGGCAGCCCCTAATGCTTTATAGTTTTGCCATCCTCCCTTACCTCTGCTTTGGGATTCTACCCATATGTAAGGACTGCAGCAATGTGAGATGAAGAACATAGTACAGTTTTGTACCTACCATAAATGTAGATGTTCAAGATCCACATTGCTGCAGTCCAATTTACCCTCCCTCCTTCCCCTCTGTAGTTAGAGGCGGTTGTGTGGTTTGGGTTGTGAATATTGTAAATATTGTAAATAGGATTAGTGCAGGGGTGGTTGGTTGGTTTTTTGCTGTCTTTGGGTTTTGGCCTTTCTTTTTAGGGCCTTCTGACATCTGGGGCAAGAAAAGACTGAGGATATGACGTTGGTCATGCGCTTTTGTACCCTGACGTCCTGATGTCAGTTTTAAGCGCCTTGACCGATGTCAGCCTTATACTTTGGTATTCGGGCCGACCGAGGACAGCGGACTACCCATATGTAAGGACTGCAGCAATGTGGATCTTCGAACATCTACATTTATGGTAGGTACAAAACTGTACTTTATGGGTACGGAGGAACTAAAGGTTGTGAGGAGTTTGTTGCTGTCACTATAGGGCGACAAAGGCACTGGTCTTAATGTTCTGTCTGGATAGAGACCAGAGAAATGTAATGCTCCAGTTAAGGTGGTCAACTCTTGTGGCTAAAATTGGACCAAGACCACACCACTCACACTTTAACTCTGTCCATGTCCTCTCCTCCCATTTTGTGATGTCATAGCCATGTCAGGGGCAGGAGGAATGTCCTCTTTTCCTGGTTTGTGATTTTTGTGAAAAAAAAAAAGCATAGAAAATTTACCAATTTAACAAACTTGTGTTAGTTTTTTGTTTGTTTTTGGAAACAGAATACCAGAATTTGTACAGTGTTTTCCAGACTACGGGACAATTGGTTTGATTTCCGAATAATTTGGAAAAAAACAGATAGGTGTCAAACTAGTCAGTAAATAACATATTAATCATCTGTAGGACTGTAGAATATATGGCTTTATAGGAATTCTGAATTGAAACAGCAATCCTTACTACTTGCACATTCTTGTAGTTAAACTGGAAAAACATAATTTTTATAGATGCTGTGGTTGATATGAGCAAAATATTAGCCTGAAAAGTAAACAGTATACCTGCTTAAAGGGATTTCTCTTCATACATTAGCACCAACTCATTTATATTAAATACATATACCAAGTATACCATCTATAGTCATGGAATCCTTGTACATAAACTTTTTTCTTTTTTGAATCTTGCATATATTCTTAGTTTGTTATTCACATTTTTATTATAGTGTTGATAAATAGTTAAAGCAAAACAAAGATGGCTGAACATTCACGTTGCAGGCACAACTACTGTTTGCATTTGCTTTCTTAGAATATTCATATTAGTTAGTGTAGTCACTGTACTGTTTCACTGTTTATCATCGATAAGAATTGAAGCCGATATGAGCCACCTGCTACCCTCACTGCCTGCAACCCATCAGCCTTTCATGACCCATTTGTTCCTCACAAAGAAGAAGAGTCAGCCAGCCTGTTTTATCACCCTGTTAGACAAGAAACATTTATGAGAGGCTCTCATTCCAGCAGCTGTCAGGAGATTTTGTCTCCCTGAGTTCTCTGGCAGTTGGCAGGACAATGTTTGATACTGGATTCATTATATGTGCAATACTGTGCATGTTCCTCTCCAACTGCAACTTAATATTGCTTGGTATCCGTGTTTCATCTTGTAGTCACTGCTGGATTTCCACCTTATATATTGCAGCACACCTGGTATGTATTGGGTGTCAGTGTTAGCAGTGTGACTAGTTATCTCCCTTTCCCAGGATGGTGTTAGACATTTACTTCTATCCTCCTCACCCAACTTCTCCAGGGCTTGAGCTGCTAGTTGAACTCGGGTCAGTTGGTCTGCAGTCAGGGCTTTATCCCTGTACATCATTGAGCTAAGTATGCATTTTTAATTTTAATTGCAGTCCTTTTGCTAATCTTGCAAAATTCTGGTTATCATTTCATATTGACTAGTTCCTTTGAGTATACTTTGGAAATATGAAACTACACGTGACGTCGGGAGTGGAATGGTGCATAAATGAGTGTTTAGATAAAGAGAAATAAAAAATAATGGTACATTATTTATACTAGTATAACAGGAAACATTAAAATTATTTGCTATACAACTTATTTATATTGATTTGACTTATAAATTGAAAATCTTGTTTGTGCTTTTTCAGCGAGAAAGTCTGGGTCAAGGAACATTTACCAAGATTTTCAAAGGAGTAAGAGAAGAGCTTGGCGACTATGGTCAGTTGCACAAAACAGAAGTCCTTCTGAAAGTACTAGATAAACAACATAGGAACTACTCAGAGGTATGTTTTATTTTCAGCTTTCAGCAAGGAATATTACTTGTAGATGAGGATTGGAATTTGATTTGCAACAGTGAAGCTGTGTCTGGGCACCCCTGAAGGGAAAATAAAAAAGGAGGGTAGATTTTTGAAGAAATTTATGAATATATTTGGCCTGTAAGATGTGAATTAAAAACTAGGAGTTTGTAGTGAATTTACATATTATTCTCCAATATACAAAAACTGGACTAGGCTAGACAAAGTTTGTATTTCACAAGAACATGTGCATTTAATTGAAGGTCTTGATATGCACCCAATAACTATTTCAGATCACGAGCCAGAAGTAATTAAATTATAATACAAGGCAATGAAGTAAAAATGAGATGCTGGCACTTTCCGACCTATCTGTTGAAAAGAGAGAGGTTTCAGGAATGGGTACTGGAAATTATACAGGAGCTGTTAGAGAAGATAGAAATTTCTTTTGAAAATATAGCTAGGTAGTGGGGTAATATTAAAGCGGAGTTTCAAAATAGGGTGGAAATAAAAGAAAGGGAGGTATGGTTAAGAAGTAACAATAATTATTTAGAGGGGCTGACAAATGGTAAAGTATTGAAAAATAGGGGGAATCTGACAGAACAAGAAAAGGAGCAACTACAGAATGCCAAACAAGGTGAGGGATTACCTTGATATGTACGAGTGTAGAAAGATTGCTGTTAAGCAACTGTTTTTTGATAACTGTAGAGAACAAAAACTTTTAGCATGACTGAGGCAACAGAAAGTAGGAAGGGCTGTTGTCAAGCTTAGGGAGCCCATAACAAGGAAGGTAGCAAGATCTTGTAGTGGTATTCGAAATATTTCAGAAATTATATGAAAGTCTGCATAAAGCAGAGAAATATGGAACTCAAGAAAAGATACAAATGGAAATGTTTATTGAATTAAATATGCCAATGTTAGAGGTAAACGAGGTTAAATTAATAACAGGATAGGAGGAAATGAGATAAAAATTGTGATGTATAACCATTGTACAGGTGAGTCCCCAGGAGTAGAGGGTATTCCTGTGCAAGTTTGGAAACAAGGAGGGGAAAAACTGCTAAAGATCTGGAAGGTTTTGTTTAACAGTATTTTAAGAGGAGAAGTACCAACAGCCTGGAAGAAAACAGTGGTAGCTGTAATATCTAAAGAAGGAAAAGATCCATCAGATCCAGCCTCATACAAGCCCGTTTCAGTACTAAACCCATGATTGTAAAGTGTTTGTCTATAATGGCAAAAGTGATGCCAAAATTGATAGATGTGTATTGTAGTGCTTTTGTGGAGGGGAGGCAAACATTCAGCAACATTAACAGAACACTGGTGATCCAGAGGGAAGCAGAATGTAAGAAAGTACCCCTGTTGCTGGTGGGTCTTGATGCAGAGAAATATTTGACAGAGTAAGCTAGGACTTTATGAGCAGGGCAATGGAAGCATTTGCATTCCCTGATAAAAGTATAAAATTGATTAGGAGGATATATGAGGGATCAGAGGCGAAACTTAGTGGGTGGGTTTCTCTCTGATAATTTCTGCTTGAGCAGAGGATCCAGGCAGGGGCATCCTCTTTCTCTTTTATTTGCATTATACATAGAACTGTTGGCAAAGAAAATTGGACAGTGGAGTGGAGCAGTGGTTTGCATTGTCGCCCACAGCAAGAGGTTCTGTGGTTCAATTTTCAGCTGGGATGCCTTCTGTGTGGAGTCAGTATGTCCTCCCTGGGTTCGAGCGGGTTTCCTCCTGCATTACAAAGGCATGCGTCTGGAGCATTTCTCCCTGGGCCTCAGTTGAAAATTGTCTTGGTCCAAGTCGGACTTTCCTGGTAAATAACTGTTAAATAAATAAATGAAATAAGAGAATCAGAAATTCAAGGATATAATTGGTATAGTAGTCAAGAAAAGCTGGTTGTATTTGCAGATGTTACTTTAGACCTAATAAAACCAGAAAAGGACATCACAGTTTTGTGGAACATTTTGATACAGTTTCAGATCTTTTCAGAATACAAAATTAATGATGCTAAAATAAAGGCAATAGCAGTAAATTATGTACCCACGCATGAATTGGCTCAGCAATATCCATAATTATGGGGACGTGATAAAATAAAGTATTTAGAAGTATGGATTAAAAAATGATTCCAGTGTGGCAGCTAAGGATATGTAGGAGGAGATTAAACAAAAGATATAAAACCTGAGAAATTGGAAGCTCTGTTATACAGATATGGATAATAAGATACAAGCAGTTAAAATGTTTAGTCCCTTTAATTTTATACACAGGTCATGCATATTTTATCAACCGGAGAAGTTGTGGATGGCAATTAAAAAAGAGCTGAAGTTATTTTATCTGGGAGGGGAAGACAGCAAGAGTCAAGTGAGATAAGTTGATTCTTTGAATAGAACAAGGCAGATTGAGATTACCCGATTTAAAGGGGTATTTCAGGGCTACACAGTTAAGGCTGCTGTATTTGGCACAAGCAGAAACCTATAATTCAAAGTGGAAAGTGATGATGATGAAACCGGGGAGGGGGGCTCTAGAAACAAGGAGAGACTGGGATTTTGGATGCTGACCTTTAAGGAGAATAACAATAATCATACATAATGTTATATTAATAAAGTAGCAGAAAGTATTCTAAGAACTAAACCAACATGGGAATGGAGAAAGGAGATTCTACTAATAGGGATGACTTTAATAAGGGATATAGACAGCAGGCAGCAGGGGGCTGGAATTCATTGGGGAAAACTGGCAAATGAATCAAGGTGTTGGGAGCAAATAACTGGAGAGGGAAAGGTAATAAAATGAGAAGATGCCAATAATTTATTTGGACTGCAGGTTAGAGATTGCCTTCCCTAGCAAAGACTGCTATAAGAGTATAGCTACAGAGAAAGAAATAGGGAGATCCTAAATGAAAGACCAGCAGTGGTAGACTTTTTAGTAGAATTTAGAACAAAAGCTGCTGTTGAAAAATGAATAATTAGTGGAGCACATCAACTACTGAATAAGTATAAGAATCAATCAAAGAAAGTTAAAAAGGATTGGGAAGAGAGATTCTATAAGCAATTCACAAAGAAACAATGGGGGGTATATGGTTGCCTTCCAAATGTGCAACAAAGTCTAGAAGATATAAGATTTTTGCTTGAAAAGATTTACTTAGATATTTTTGTACCCCAAGTAGACTCCAGAGGATTTTTCCTCAGGTAGACAGCAAATCTTGGAAGTGTGATGGAGAAGGAGGTAATTGAGAACATATTTTCTGGGAGTGTAATGAAATGAAAGACTTTAAATATTTCCTGCAGACAAATCTGTCCGAGAGATTAGGTGAGCAAACTGGTGTAACTAGGGAAATAATTTTTCTGAGCTGTGATCCAGAATCGTAATTGCCTAAACATAGTAAGGCCTTGCTGAGTCTAATTATGGTGGCTGCCAAAAAATCAATTACTAGAACATGGAAATCAGTCTAAACCAACTGTACAAGATGTAGTTGAATATAGTAACAGGGATAAAACAACTGGAAATGGGATGTTTAGACAAGGATAGGAGCCTATTACATAGGAAAAAAAATGGAATTGTGGGAACAATACATACAGGGGAGGAATGAGGTTTAAAAAAAGGCAGGATTTGAAGGAGGTGTATAATGTGCGACTGACATTGATTAGATAGAAGATAAGTGGTGTATAATTAATGCAGCTAAATTATGTCATGGTTTGTCAAGTAAAATGCTTGCAACTAAGATTGTCGTCATGGTTTATTTTCACTTTTTATAAATGTATGATTGCTATGTCATAAGTGCTAATTTAATAAAGATGTTTGTTAAAAAGAAAAAAAAAGATGTGGTAGTCTTGGAATATCTATAAAACTATAAGAAATTATGCTACATTCTCTGCCTGTTATACCGGAATAACTTCATATATGGATGGGTGAACAGAAAACCGTAATTCAGGCATGCTGATTTGCTGAAGACAAGAGAACATTGTAGTTAGTAGATGTGCAAAGGAATGGATAACTTTGAATATTTGCTGTGATTTTCTGTGGTCCAGTCTTTCATTAACTGGAACATTTTCGTAGGCAGTAGTTAAAAAATGTGGTGGTAGGTGAAAGCATTTGCTATTATAAAGAGCAGTAGATGTGAAGAGTTTTGCAGTGTATTAGAAAAGACTTCATCTATGAGAAATGGGTAGCTTTTAAAACTTTTATTGAAATAATTTCAGCATTACTTTGAGAAGGAAGAGGAAACTTTCATCTTTGATTTTATGAAAGACGCATTTTTTTAAACAATTTTTTTTAAGGTTTATAACAAAACAAAATGTTTACAAAGATTCACAAAGAAATTGCATTTCAAGCAGAAACCAATAAATACTACAACAAAAACAAAGTATTTACAGCAGTGTCTGAAAGATAAAACATAATTGATAATCATAATAGATTATTTTAAACAGTGCATAAGTCTTTAGTATATATTTCAAATTGGATCACAAATTATATGAAAAAGGTGTTCTATTAGTTCTTGACTTAATAGTCATCATTTCTAGACTACAAGTTTCAATAAGAATATGTTTGAATTTTGTAAAAGGAGTATGTTCAGAGTTTCAAATTTTTGGTTATTACTTTTCTAGCAGCTGTTAAAACCGTCCATAAAATAGGATATTTAATTTTCTTAACACAATTAGGAATTGGAGTGTTAAACAAAATAAAATATTTGGTCAAGGTAAACTTACCAGTAAAAAGTGTTTGTAAAAGATGGTTGATTTTTCCCCAGTATTGCCTCAGAGTTGTACAATCATAAAACATGTGTGACCAGTCAGGTTTAGAATTTGATTTACATCTCCAACACAACACCTAATTTTTACTAATCAGTTCTAATCTATGAGATGTGAGAAAAGCTCTGTTCATAAATTTCCAAGCATATATTCTCCATCTAAGTTGAACCTAACACCACTCGAGTATTCAACATGCGGTACCACCTTTATCATTCTTATAAGAAAAGCGCAGTCCGGGTCTGAACTGTCTGCAAACAGCTAAAGTTAACTTTGAGTGTGTGTCTACTTGTTTGAACCAATATTCATTTTCCCCTGGAGAACACTGTGCTTTGGCTTGTAAGCAGCCCCCTCCCTCCCACACATGCACTCATCTTCCACTTTCTCTCTTATTCCCTTCTGTTAGCAAATAGTATCCATAACTGATCAATACTGTGTGTTTGTTAATTTAAACTGAGACCACAGTAGCCTACTGATACAAGGTTATCTAGTTTTTCCACCTGAGAAATGGTTAAGAAATGACTTGGTTTCAGAGCAGTCCTTGGTCAATCCTGATTGTTTCTTAAACACAAACTTGTCTTTGCTTTGGCTCATTAGCAGCAGTACAAAAGAACTGCCTGCTCACACCCTTGTTCTCCCCCTCCCCCTTCCCTGTTTATTACCTTAAGCCAATCCCAAAGTTAATAAATATTACCTGTGGCAGGCACCATTTTTAAAACTACAACCACCCTTTGTCACTATCATATGTTCATTTATCAGTTTACTCTGTTATCTGATTGTTTCCAGCCCCCTCATAAGAGCAACTAACAGGGTCTCTACTCACTTCGCTACCTGCCCCCTATTCCCTCCTGCCCCCAGTGGTCTTAACTTTATTACACTCACAAGCCCCTCCCATCTTTCCAATAGCCAACCACAGCGCTAACCCAACACTACCGCCTCCATCTTCCCACTACTATCACACCTCCTCAACTAACATGTACAAGCATACCTTACCTGTGCTCACTGCATGCACTCTCCTTGCATATCTGACATCCTACCAAAGCTCCATCATTCCCCCACTCAACCACTACCACTGTGCCACTACTCACACCACCACTCAAGTCTCACCCTCACTCAGCTCCCCTCCCACCAACTCAAGAACCATCCCTATGCACCCCCCCGCATATTCTACCAACTATATTACTCAAACATAAAGCATCCCTACAACTTAACATAGTAACCCTCCCACCGTACCTATTACCCACAGAGCACAATCATAAAGTTTCCCTAATAAACAAGCACATTCAAAAACTGAGAAAACTAATAACCTCATGCATATCAAAACTACCCCTAAGTGGAGACATCCACCCCAACCCTGACCCTACCATCTCCAACCCCAATCGTCATAATCAGACTAGAAACCACAACTTCTCCCATATCACAATAGAAAGCCAAGTGACTTCCTTTTACTAAGCCTAAATATTAGAAGTGTATCTAACAAAGTCCATGAACTCCAGGCCACCATAGATTTGTACTCCCTACATATAGTCACCCTGACAGAAACCTGGCTAAAACCTCACATTACCAGTGAGCAAATACTCTCTACCAGTTACGGCATACTAAGAGTAGACCGGTTAAACAAGAAAGGAGGCTGTGTAGCTATAATAGTTAAACAGCATCTAAACATCCAGATCTTAAAATCATCAGCTCCACAAATAGGCAATGAAGAAATAATATATACCAACCTCAAAATAAACCAAAACAAAACCATCAACATAATTGGATGCTACTTCCCACTTGGCCAAAGCATCCATCCACTAGAAAACCTCCTCAGCTGGTCTGCCCACCATCTCCCCCAAGAAACTATCATTTTAGGTGATTTCAATATTGACTGGCAATCCTGTTCTGGCAACAATCCAACCCATCATATAAACCTTCATGGCTTCACCCAACTAGTCCAGTTGCCAACAAGGATAAATAAAAACTCCAGCAAGCACACTACCCTGGATTGGATACTAGTCAGTAAGAGCCCTCAGTCATATATAATAGGCTGCTTATCAGATAGTCTCAGTGATCACTCCCCAACATTCCTACTCAAAAAAATACCTATACCAAGCTAAACCTGTCATCTACCGTCAAATACGTAAAAAACTAAACTTTAACCCACTCACATTCATCTCATCCCTCAAAGAATGTAACTGGCATCCCCTAAAGTATCTCAGTCTTGATGACACAGTTGAATTTTTTAAGACTACCTTCCTGAGCATCCTTAATTACCATGCCCCCATAAGACTTTCCAGAACAAAAGTACAACCCTCCCCATGGCTGCAGAAAACCACTAAGTCAGAAAAGAAAAACAGAGATAAAGCCTGGGAGCACTGGCGCAAAACCAAAACCCCCTCAACTAGACAGACATTCCTAGAACTACGCAATAGAGTTAAAAAGCTAATAAAACAGGACAAATTCCAATACTACCAGTCTGCCCTAGACTCCTCCCAACACAGCCCCAAACAATTCTGGTCCTCCATAAACTCCATCCTCCACTCAGGTAAAGTCAGTACCCCTCCTCCTAACATCCCTCACTCCTCCAAAAAATATTGCTACCTCATTCAACACGCACTTCACACAAAAACCATACTATCACTAGCTAAAAAACACAACCCCCCTCCCCTCCAACCCACACCTTCAACTAGTATAATCTCCCCACTGCCTTCTCTTTCTCCTGTACCTACCTCCAACATAAAAAAACTCTTAACTAAACTTAAGCCCACCAAATTAGCAGCAGACAACCTCCCAAATGAATACCTACAAATCGCAGCTGATGCTCTGGCCTACCCAGTATCCATCTTGATTAACCGATCTCTGTCAGAAAGTTACATTCCCACACTGTGGAAAATATCACGTATAATTCCCCTCCACAGAACTAACCACTTACCGCCCCATAGCTATTCTCTCTCCACTCTCCAAAATACTAGAGAGATGCATACATTCTTGGGTCTCAGACTACTTCCTTACTAACAACCTCCTTTCCAATACTCAGCATGGTTTCTGACCAAACCATAGCACCACCACTGCCTTACTCTCCTTTACTAACACTATCCTTCAGCATAAAAAAAATGGCTATCTCTCCTCTGCTACTTTCCTAGACCTATCTAAAGCATTTGACATGGTCCCAAACCACTCATCATTGTCCTCAATAACCCATCTTTCTGTCAATCAGTCACCAACTGGTTTCAGAGTTACCTGTCTGATCGCCAGCAGTCTGTCGTATGGCAGAATGACATATCTCCCCAACTACATGTCTCCGTAGGGGTTCCAGCCTTGGACCCCTACTCTTCTCTGTTTTCACCAATAATCTAGCCTCTGCCACCAAACATGGCACACTCATACAATACGCAGATGACTCAACCAACATCTGCTCAGCCCAGTCCCTACCCAAACTGTAAAAAGTCACACAGGAATCCTTTTCCTCTGTTGAAACTTGGTTATCCGATGCCCAATTAATACTCAACCCAAACAAACCTAAACTTCTCCTACTCCAGCACACCAAACATACTCAAAAGAACTTTCACTTTAACATCACAGCAAAAGACAACACCACTATATACCCAACTGAACACACCAAATTGCTAGGAGTGGAAATAGACAATAAATTAAAATTTGACATTCACATATCCATGACCATAAAAAAAGTCCACAAAAAACTAGGAGCGTTGTACAGAAATAAGCAACTTCTCACCAAAGCAGCAAAGATTTCAATAGCAAATTCCCACCTTATCTCCACCCTACTTTATGCCTCTCCAATATATACCAACCTAAGGCAATGCGATCTAAACAAGCTAGAGACCTGCTACAACAAAATCGCCAAATTCGCCACAGGGCCATCCTACCATAGTCACCACTGTCTCTCACTTGCTGAACTGGGCTGGCTTGAACTCCCTCACCTCCTTCAATGGTATCAACTATCACTCGCCCACAAATTAGTAAACCATCCACTAAATGTCCCATCCCTCCAGAATCTACTCCAACCCTATCGCACCACCAGATGACTAAGATCCAGCAACAAAAATCACTTGCAGATCACTAAAGCCAATAACTCTGCTGGTGAAGCACTATTCTCTTGCACCATAGCCAAATTATGGAACTCCCTCCCACCCACAATTACCTCCGCACCATCATGCACCCACTTCAAAACTTTACTAAAAGCGCACCTAAAAACATGCTGACTATGCCCTTGCAACTCCCACTCTAATATCACCCACCCCATCCAACCACTACCTTTCTTTCCACCCCACAAACTACCTTGATTATAGCAAGCTCAAATGCTCATAAGCTTAGTACTTATTATACAGCAGGAACTTCTTATTGTAACATTTGTCAATGTCTGTTATGTACTTCGCAGATAAAGACTCTAGTTGTCTACTGATGTACTGCGGTCTTCATCTGTAAATATGTTTGTAATTAATTGCTGTGTTAAATTGTTAATCGCTATGTAATCCAATGTAACTACTGTCTATTTTAACTGTGGAGCTTTTCTCCCCTGGCCTCCGGTGAAAATGGACCTACATCCAGTCAGACACTCCCGGTCAACAAATGTAAATAAATAAATAAAATGTAGTAAACTTAAGTGATTCCAGAATTTTTTTTTTATCTAAAACAGAGGATGACTTTTTATTAATTGAAATGAAATAGTTTCAGAAATTATCTGGAACATTTTTTAATTCTGTATTAATTATTCTATTTATAGAAGAGAGTTTACATTCAGAGGCTGTATTTTGTTGCATAGAAAATACCAAAAATTGTATTAAATTAGGCATTGATGATCTTGAATATCAAGGGATTGTTAATTTTATCTATCATAAATTGTCTTGAGAGATTGAAGTTGCAACCATTCAGATTTATTTAAATCAAAATTAATTATTAGATATTCTAATGTACTTAATTTATCACCGTGTAAGAACTGAAACCAAAAATTAAGATTTTTTTCCCTTTCAATAAAAAGATTAGTCCTAGTGGAAGAGGCAATAAGATCCTTTGTATATGCAGTTGGAAACAAAATAAATATCCAATTTTTATAAATCCTATTTTTATATATGTAATTTCTGAAGTCCTTATATAAACATTTCATATAATATGTTAAGTTATTAGGAAATCTATTTAAAATGAAGTAATCTTTGGATATCCAAATAAATGGATTATTTATTATTGAAAGTTTAATGAAGTTAATCCCCTCATTTGTATTAAAACTGAGAATTTCCTGGAATGTCTTCCATTTGGCTGAATAATGTCCATCTATTAATAGTAAGAAGGTGGTAATCATAGAAGAAATAATGTTGAGTTCTATATCTGGTAAACCTATACCACCTAGAGACCAATCTCTCATATGATGTGTAAAGGATATACTAAGTTTGTTTGGTTACCATAAAAATTTCATAATCAACCTATTAAATTCTCTAATGTTCTTGGAGGCATTAATGAAATAGATTGAATAACATAAAGTATCTTAGGTAGAGTAATCATTTTAATAACTGAAAGTTTTTCATCCATTGAAAACGATTGTTAATAGAAGAAATGCAGTTAGCATAATTTAATTTTATTATATCCTCTGAATTGTCAGTTACTATAATACCTAAGTATTTTAAGCCTTCTGATTTGACTAAATATTTGGTATATTTCTGATTCCAAAGATTAGTGTCTGAAGTTATAGAGAGAAACTTTGTCTTAGCACCATTAAAAATTAATCCCGATTTTTTTGAAAGAATGCCAGAAAATCAAAAGTGGCTTGCAAAGTTGAATTTGCTCCATCAACAGTAAGAAGTATGTCATCTGCAAAGAGTTGTACTTTGGAAGTTATTTCTGTATTCAGTTCTATTCCTTTAATGTTTGGGTTCATTCTTATATAATTAGCTAAGGGTTCCATTAAAAGAGTAAAAAACAAGCGAGAAAGGGGACAGCCTTGTTTAGTTCTTTTATAGATCGGAATATTTTGTGATAGGTAAGGGCTAATCTTGATATATTCATAACTACCTTTAAGTGAGAAATTAAATTAATGAAATTTTCAGGGAAGTTATAAGCCTCTAAGGTAAGAAATAAATAATCCCAATTGACCAAGTCAAAGACACAATTTATGTCTAAACTTATTAAGGTTAAATTCTTATTAGATTTGGTTGCATAATCAATAATGGTTAATACCCTTTTAATACTATCAAATGTATTCCTGTTTACAACAAAACCCATCTGATCTTCATCTACTAGACTAGGAAGAAATTTTTTAAGCCTGTTGGTATAAATGGACATAAAAATTTTACAATCAACATTTAAAAGAGAAATTGGCCTATAAGATTTGGAAGGGTCCTTATCTGTATTTAAGATGGGGGAAATGAGAGTATATTTCCAGGAAGGAGGAATATTAAACCATTCCTGACATTGAGAGAAAACTTGCTGTAGTATAAGAAGTGATTAATTGGGAAATAATTTATTAAGTTCTGGAGTGATTCCATCATTACCGGTGCCTTATCCCACTTGGGTTATCCTGCCGTCAGGCGGTCCCGCAGTTGGCCTGAATTCCAAAGTCTTGGTCCGGCGTCGGTTGCTGTTGCTTCTTCCCTGATGTCAGTGCACCAGGGGTATATGAGAGGCATCCGACCCCATTTTCTTCAGTCTTTCTTGCCACGCGGTGCCCGAAGCAGAAGCAGTTCGCAAGTGCCGGTCGGCCGACACCTGAGATTTTCGATCGAGTTTCAGTCCGAAGTCTTCAAAGCTAAGTACCCCGTTGGGGAACCTTTTCTTGCCTCAGTCCGATGTCAGAAAAAGTTAACAATTGCATTTCTTGTGGGAAGCAAGTACCTCATAAGGACTTTCATTCTTTTTGTATACCTTGCCTAGGCCCAGACCACAACGTCACTGGTTGTCGGTTTTGTGCTAGGTTCAGTAAGCGAACTATAAAGCGACGCTTTGATTTTGCATGACACTACTTCGGTAGAAAATTTAATTACACCATGCCGTCGGAGCAACCGACTACTGGCGTGCATAAAAAACGAAAAGATAAAGACAGGCAGCCTATTTCCAAGCCAGACGCTGAGGCCTCAGCTGGGCCGGTCGCCGGTTCTCCGGTTTTCAGTGAGGCGCCTACGCAGCCCCTGGCTCCCGCTGAATTGGATCCCCAGACCGCTTTGGATCCCCCAGCAGAGAGTTCTAGGCCGACGCAGCCATTTTCTTTAGGCCCAACCGACGACATTGCAGAAGGAGAAGCCGGTGCTGTAGAAACAACTTCGGTTTCTGAAGGTGTCTTCAGACCGACTACTCTCACCATAAAATCTTATGCTAAGCTTAAGACTCCTCTAAAACCAAAAAAGTCTACACTTCAGTCTCCAGGTCAAGGCCCTATGCCTAAGAAACAGATGCTTAAAATGGCTGAAGATTTGATTTCTTTGATCAGGGATTCCCACCCCCCTCCCTCGACAAAAGGCCTAGACAAGAGGAGGATTATGCCTCCTCTGATCAAGTGTCTGTTTCCTCAGGTTCCTCTGAGGAACAGGATTACTCCTTTCCCCCTTATGAAGATTCTGATGCTGAAGACTCCATTCCCTCAGCTTCTCCCCCTGAAGATTATTCCTTTGGGAAAACCATGCTTAAAATGAGGGAACATTTCCACTGGGAAGGTCAGGACTACTCCGACTCAAAGAAAAGGCTCCGAGAGTTTCTTTTACTCCTTCAGAAACAGACCACTTGCTATCCCCCCAGTTTTAGACATTGTGGTGTTTTCTTAGAATGTAGTCCAAATCCAGATTCTCTGCCTCCTGCTCCAGCCAAACCAGATAGATACTATAGAGTGCCTGACTCACACAAATTACTATACAAAAGCCCTGTTGCTGATCCAGAGACAATCTCCCAGGGTCCCAAAGGGGCTAAGGCTTCTATGGCTAAAAATTCTGTACCCTCTGAAAGGGACTCCAGAGCACTAGATAGGTGTGGGATGAAGGTTTGCACCTCAGCTACTCTAGCTATGAGAGCAGTAAATTGTCAATTTCACATGCTTAAATACCAGCAATTCCTAATGTCTCAAATAAAACAAAAGATGGGCACACACCCTCAACAGTCTGAATTCAAGGAAATGCAGGATCTGTTGCATGCAGCTGAACAGGTGGGCAAACATACTTTACAATGTGGTTTTGATGCCTTGGAAGCTTCCTCTAAGAGCAGCTGTTACTGGGTCTGTTATACGTAGGCATGCTTGGTTAAAGGAACAATTTCTGCCTGATCATGTTAAAGCAAAGTTACTAGATGCACCCTTACAGCAGGATGTCTTATTTGGGGTTAAAGCAGAGGAGGTTTTAAAGAAAATGGCGGATAAGGCAAAATCTATGCAGACTGTCAAAGATTTCTTACAGGTACAGTCCCCACGCTTCAGCAGAAATTGGCCAACAAAAAAGTGGTCCTTTCCAGCTTCTGACAGACCACAGAGGGGTAAATACAGGCGCCCAAGGGGCAGAGGACAAGCACAAATCCCTTACAAACCTCGCCAATGGGGCACTGCAACACAGAAGGGAGGAGAAGACAGGTCCCAAACTGCTAGAAGGCAAACACAATGACTTAAACCTCAAACTGCCAAGCAAAACTCGCTTGGCAGCTCCCTTGGGAGGAAAATTAGCACTTTTTGCAGGCAACTGGCACATCATCACAAAGGACAAATGGGTCCTAGACATTATCTCACAAGGATACAGATTCCATTTCCACACCTTGCCAAGGATAAAAGGAATGCCAAACCTGCCACAAAATCAATGGGCAGAGGCACAAAAACAAATTACAGCTCTCATGGACATGAGAGCCATTCAACTGGTACCTACACAGGAGCAAGGCCAAGGATTTTACTCAAGGCTCTTTCTAGTCCCCAGAAAGGACAATGCTTGGAGACCCATTCTGGACCTTTCAATTTTAAACACCTTCTTGCAAGTACCCAAATTCAAGATGCTAACACTACAGCAGCTTCTTCCCATGTTGGGCAAGAAAGCTTGGCTAGTAACGTTGGACCTCAAGGAGGCATACCTGCATGTCCCTATCAGACAAAATTGCAGAAGATACCTCCGTTTCATTGCAGGTTCAACCCATTTCCAATTCTCTGCACTGCCTTTTGGCTTATCTACTGCGCCCAGGGTCTTCACAAAATGCCTGGCACCAGTAATTGCATACTGCAGACAAAGAGGAATTCAAATATACCCATACCTGGACGACTGCCTCATCCAAGCAGAAAGCAAGGACATTCTCATACAACACCTGGCTTTTGTAAAACATCTTCTAAGTTGCCTAGGGTACACAGTAAACGAAAAGAAATCAAAACTAGTGCCCTCACAAAATATAACCTTCCTGGGTGCCAGCTTGAATACAACGGCCCAGATGGCTTATCTGACGCCAGACAAACAACTATGATTAACTCAGTACTTCAGAACAATGGCAACAAAGACCCAACTCCCTGCAAGAAAAATTCTGCAGGCCTTGGGCTTCATGGCATCTTGCATACTACTAATACCATTTGCAAAACTGCATATGAGGAAATTACAATGGTACCTAAAAAGCGTATTGACTCAACACAGCCACAGCTTGGAAACAATGATACCTCTCATTCCCTGCCTTCAACATCAGTTTCTATGGTGGTCACAGGCATGTCACCTCAACAAGGGTCAGCCTTTCACCCTACCCCCAGCCAGGCAAACTATGACAACAGATGCATTGGACTATGCCTGGGGATCACACATGGCAGGACGGTGCGTTCAAGGCATATGGACTGCAGATCAAAGGAATCTGCACATCAATCAAAAAGAAATGCTAGCTGTACAAAATGCTCGGATAGCCTTCAAGGACCTCTTACATCCAGGACAGCTTATCATAAGGACAGACAATACCACAGTAATGTGGTACATAAAGAAGGGGGTACACACTCCTACCCTTTATGCAGGCAAGCAATGACCTTGTGGAACACAGCACTGGCTTACCAAGTTCAATTACAAGCTCAATTCCTGCCAGGAAAAAAGAACACATTGGCAGACGACCTAAGTAGAAACATCATGAATCCCCACGAGTGAAACTGAATCCATAAGTATTTGCAATGATAACTCAAAAATGGGGGCTCCCAGACATAGACCTGTTTGCCAGCCCTCAAAACTATCAGCTAACAAAATTTTGCACAAGGACTTTTCATCATCAAGCTTGGAAAGTGGACGCACTTTCATTCAGTTGGAAAATGCTGACAGTATATGCCTTTCCTCCATTACCCCTTCTCACAAAGGTGCTGCTGAAAGTCAGGATGGAGAGACCCCGAATGATGCTCATTGCCCCAGACTGGCCACGGCAGCACTGGTGCTCACTATTAAGGAATATGGCCCAGGGCCCACCATGGATTCTACCACAAACTACCCATCTGCTCACACAGCAAGACAATCAGAGTCTACACAGACAGCTCAAAACCTTAAACTTGGCTGCAATCACCTAAGCAACCAGCCAGCTCCTCTTTCACAAGCTGTTATAGATGTTATTCTGGAGGCCAGGAGGCCCAGCACCAGGAAAGCCTACTCAGACAAATGGAAAAGGTTTTGCGCCTGGAACCAAGCTATAGGCCAAAATACCCTTCAGCCTGACATACCTCAGATTCTGCAATATTTAACTGAGATGTTACACAAAGGGCTTTCTTTTTCATCTATTAAAATCCACGCCTCCGCTATTTCTGCTCACTACAACACGGATCCTCCCTTATTTTCACATCCACTCCTAAGGCAGTTTCTCAGAGGGGCCAAAAACATTAGGCCTTCCAGGAGAGCACCAACACCTACTTGGGACCTCAACTTTGTTCTGGAAAAACTTGCGCTACCTCCTTTTGAGCCAGCTTTCTCAGCTGACTTAAAGTTTATATCATGGAAGACTGCCCTGCTGCTAGCAATTACTTCAGCAAGAAGAGTTTCAGAGCTTGAGGCACTAATGGCAGTAGAGCCTTTCCTCATTTTTCATCAAGACAGAGTTTCTCTACGAACTAACTCCTCCTTTATGCCTAAGGTGGTATCCAGTGTGGCTCTAAATCAAACCATCCATTTACCCACCTTCTTTCCAAATCCACAGAACAAAGGAGAAAGACTCCTGCATTCCTTGGACATTCACAGGCAGCTACGTTACTACTTGGATAAAACTAAGGTTTTCAGAAAATCTGACCAGCTTTTTGTATCCTACGCTACAGCATCACGAGGAAAGGCCATCTCAAAACAGACCATTTCCAAATGGATAGGACATTGCATACGTTTTTGCTACACCCACCATGGAAAACCAGTTCCTGCTAGCAGAAGGCCCCACTCTACCAGGGCAGCAGCTACATCTACAGCCTTCCTCAGGGGGGGGGGGGGGGTGTGCCAACCAAGGATATTCTGGAAGCTGCAACTTGGAGTTCAGTACACACTTTCACCAAACATTACCACTTTACTCTAAGACTAGAGCTGGCTTCGCCACTGCAGTTTTGCAGGGCCTTCTAGCCTCCTCTAACCCTGTTTGACTCCACCTCCCATCCTTAGCTTTGGGATTCCACCCAAGTGTGATGACTGCAACAGGGTAACACGATGAACATAGTACAGTTTTGTACCTACCATAAATGTAGATGTTCGAGTGTATAACCTGCTGCAGTCCAGGTTACCCTCCCTCCATCCCCTCTCTAAAACCTTTCAATACCTGAAAATCTGTTACAACCTTTGTGGTGTATTTGCTTATAGCTGGAGGGATATTTTGTTTATGCTACACTTTTTATTATAGGTACTATCTACTGTCCACCATTTGTGGGGTGGGCACCTGACATCTGGGGCAAAAAAAACTGAAGAAAATGGCGTCTGATGCCTCTCATGTACCCCTGGCGCACTGACGTCAGGGAAGAAGTGACAGCAACCGACGCCGGACCAAGACTTTGGAATTCGGGCAGACTGCGGGACCGCCTGACGGCGGGATAAACCAAGCGTGATGACTGCAGCAGGGTATACACTCGAACATCTACATTTATGCTAGGTACAAAACTGTACTTTTCTTAATAAAGGCACTTATTTTTTGTTTAGAATCCATAATATTTGGATTCTGATTAATTTCAATAAAATAATTTCTAAATTCCTTTAATATATTTTCTATATCTGTTAACATCATCTTCTTTTTACTAGAATATATCTCTCTAATATGATACAATTTGTTTAATTTCTTAGTTATAATTGCTAGTTTCTTTAGAAATTTAGGATTAGTAGAAAAGTTTATATGTCTAAATCTCTCTAAACTAATCTTAGTTTTGTGATTTAATATTTCTAAGTATTTATTGTTTAGGGTATTAATATCTTCTGTATTGTTAGATTTACTTGTTTGTTTTTGTAATTTAACTTTGTCAATCTTTTCTTGAAGGATTTTTAGTTCCTTATCAGAAAACTTTCTCTTATTTATGTACCAGTTAATTATCCTTCCATATAAGTATGCTTTCAGGGCATCCCATATATAAATACCAGATGCATCTTCAGAATTATTAAATTTAATAAAATTATTAACTTCAGAAATGACAAAATCTCTAAAGTCAGATAAATTAGTGAGATATGCAGGTATTCTTTTAATTTGAGGATAACAACTAGAATGTAAAAGGAGTTCAAACATTATTGCATTATGATCAGAAAGTGGGCATGAATGAACTTAACTTTAAGTTTTTAATTAATTAGTTTGAAATATATATTCTGTCAGTTCTAGAATATATGCCATGTCTTGATGAGAAATGTGTAAAAAAGTAAACTTATATCTGCAAATTCATTTATGTCTTTAATATTAAATGATTCAGCAAATTCAGTCAATTTTTTAGCTGGAGATGATATTCTGTTCCTGAAAGCAGTATAATCATTTCCCTTTACAGTTAAAGTCCCCTGCAAGTATGATATAAGGGAGAATTGAATTACTTGATCTAACTGTTTAACTGTATGAGTACCTATCCCAGGAATCCAGTAAACATTAATGATTGTATATATTTTTTGTTAAGTTCTAGAATAACCACACATAACATACCCTTGTCATCATTATATGTAGCCAATATTTTAGAAGAAGGGAGGGAATTATTCCATAAAATAGCAACTCTCCTCTTTTTTTGTTGATGATGTGAACTAGATAGTACTGTATATTTCTTAAGTCTGTCTATATATTCTGTTAGTAAATGTGTTTCTTGTAAAAGAATAAGATTCAAATTAAACAGATTTCAATGTTTAGAGTTTCTGTTTTGCAGCTGTTAAGACCATTCATGTTAATGGAAATGCATTTTAATGTAGACATTTGTAGAGAGAATTCATATTACTAGTATTATATAATTGTAGATGACTAGAAATAATCAAGTATTTATATGTCTTTACTGTAATTATATAAAACTTAATCCAGTTGTGTTCCAAATGATATAAAATTAGTATGTAAATCAGATGAATAAATATTTCAGACACATTTAAGCAAGCAGTAATGCCCGACAGGGTGTGTGTTAATGTGTAATTAATACCCGCCCAGGGGTGATATGGGTGTCAGGCCTCTACACCATTGAAGGGCATTAATTACACATTAATACACACCCTGGGGGGTGCTATTTCTCTGAGAGAATGGGCTGTCTGTAAAATTGTGTTTTACTTTTTTTTATTAAATGCATATTTGATGTAAATAGTTCCTCCGCTTAATGTTTCAAACTTGCTCTAGTTTATGATAATGGTGTTGGAGGAAGCATTTTACATCCAGAACATAACACTTTAAAAAAAAAATAAATAAATAACCAGGTATTTACTTTATTTTTTGGTCCCTTAATCCTAAATCATTTGGTTTGTTGGCAGTCATTGGAGATTGAAGCTACTAAATAATGGCATACATTTAAGTTTCAGACTTTAATTTCCTTCAAAAAATTCATGCTAACACAAATTATTTACTTAAGCAACTTTGTAATTTTATAATAGAAATAATTAAAATCTGTTTCTATGTTAGAGCTTTTGTTCCCCCTTTATTTTGGACTTTATCCAGATTTCTTCAGGTGAAAGGGCCAGAGGTATGCAAACCTCTTTAGTGCTGCTGCTTCCAGTAGTCATCTTGCGTACTTGTTCTCTCTCACATGCACACAACTCTGCTTCAGAAAATGCATGCTGACCAAAACCCTGTTATTCTAGCAACTTTCTAAGTTTATAAGAGCAATATTTTAAATCCATCCCTATTTTCGGTCTTTTGTTCCCCCTGTTATTTATGTCTCTGTCCAGATTTCTTGTTCTAAGAGGTTGAGAGGTATGGTCAAGAGGTATGGAAAGGTCTTAACAGACGCTGCTGTTGCCAGAGTGCCAGAGGAAAGCTTGATTGCACTCACCCTGTCACTCACTCGCGCGCGCGCACACACACACACACACACACCCACCCACCCACCCACCCACCCGTCCACACTGTCTTTTTTGCTTTCACGCATGCATTCACTCACACACGCAGACAGCAATATTAACGCACATACAAACTTTTTCCCTCTTTCATTTATTTTTTTACACTCGCTAAACAGGAAAAGTGCTGATTAGCAAGCGTTAAATAATAGCCCAATCTATCTCTTTCTCTCTCTTACTCTCATACACAAATACACTCTGTCTCTCTCACACACACACGCACACACACACATGCATTTTTATTTAAGTTTTTTTTTTGTTTGTTTTTTTTACACTCACTAAACAGCTAAAGCGCTGCTTAGCGAGTGTAAAATAATGGCTTCCGTTAGTTTTTTCCAGTCAAAGATCCACAGCAGCTTGATATGCGGCAGACTTGTTTTTTAGTGGGCATTACATCTGTATTAATACCCTGCTGGAGAATGTTCGTTCTCCAAACTGGGTGCTGATGTACAGTTTGCCCACTCTCTAAGACAGTATATAATTTGAACAGCCTTTGTGAGATTTTTTATCTCGGCTGTTTGGTACATGTTAATACTTTTAGCGAACAGCCTGGTAAGGTATTGTATATATCACTATTGTATTGTGAGCTTGTATATTGCTCACTATTGTATTGTGAGCAATTTACTATTGTAAATTGCTCACTATATTACAGTGTGAGTTTAATTCTATGCGGATTATGTGCCTGCTTTAACTGCTCTTATCTGACCCCATACCTAGATACAGTATCTAGCTTTAGATCTGCCAGTGAATGTCTATTGGCCGCCAATGCATAGTAAATGGTGGCCCGTATAAGAGCGACATCTAATAAATATAGTATACTTGACTGGTATTTACTTAACCCCATTAAGGCTTCGGCTCTATATACTTCCACTTTAAGTATTAGACTCGCTAAGTATTGAAATTATCTATTCTGCCTCACCAGAACTATTTTGTTAGCTTATCTTTCCTTCATCGTTATATACTAATTGCTGAAACTGTGTTGCCTTGTTGGCTCTTACTTGTTTATTTTTTACATAGTGTCTTAATAAGGTTCAACAGTTCCATAATTAATTGCTAACTTACAATAGTTCCTAGACAGAGCTATACGGTTTTGTTTAGTTAAATATAATGTTGCAGTTATTATATAGTGCCTAGATGTAGTTATACTGTTTTAGTTATACACTACGTTTAACTCTTCTCACTACTTGCACAGTCTGCCAGAAATGAAGCTGTCCTTTTTATTTATACTTCATGGGATATCTGAAAATTGTGATTAGACAATTTATGCTGTTTTTTGGTATATGCTACAAACCTCTGCTTATATATTTTGCCTAAACTGACTTTATCCATTTTTGCAGATTGTACTCCTCTTACTCAACATTTAGCTGGTTTATGCTTTGTGATTGTGGATTGTGTGTACTGACCTTAATGAAGTAAGATTTAGATAACTGCATTCCTCCTTGCCTACCCCTGCATACTCCTGTATCCTACCTTTTTTATGTTGCTTTTCTCTCACTTCTTCTACTTTACTCTAACTCTCCCTCAACTTATCCTACATAGATCAAATCACATTCTTCCACTCCTCCATTGCTCATCACTCTTGTCTACCTCCACTCTCTCCTTCTACTCTACTTGCTCATCTTCTCTCTTTGTTTTATCACCTAACTTGTATGTTTTTACTCTCTTCCCCAGTACTGCACACCTGAAGGTCCCTCTCTGCACCTGGACTGTAAGAATTCATTCCTGCAAAACCTCTGCTGATTTTCCACCACTGCTGATTTTCCAGGACATACCTACCTGCTAGTCTGGGCCATTCAAGCAATATAACTACTGTTCGGACCCCATTTATGTTCATATTTGAATGTATGTAGCCTTGTACTAGACTTATTAATCCAAGAATACCTATCTAACCTTCCGTGTGTGTGAATCAGCAGCCTACCGCAGTCCGGTACCACCCCCTCTCCCACCTGCATTCCCTAATTTCTAGTCTGTTAACTCCAGGTAACTTATTCTAAAAAGGACTTACTTAAATAGACTCCCCTATCTTATTCCTTCTCTAGCTGCTATCCTTCCTTTCTACTCTAGGTGACAGTACTCATACTTCTTACAGCCTGTATCTTTTTTGAACCCTAATGTCTAACATTACCTCTATCTGCCTGTAACTACCCAATAGCCTCCTAAATCTCTTTCATACTCTCTGAATCCTAATGTAACCCTCCTCCCTAACCTTAACCAGCCAAGGGATAAAACTCCTCTATAACTGTCTTTTCCTTGTTCTTACATAAAGTAATACTTTGTATAGTTTTTCTGTCCATTAACCTAGTTTTTCCTTGTTCTTATATAAAATAATACTTTATACAGTTTTTCTATCCAATAACCTACGTACCTTCCTGTGAACAGCAGTGGCTGATACTTTTTCAGCTGGTCTCTCTCACTCTGTTGCTCTAGCCCGCTCCGTTCGCCCTTCAGGCTCACTCCACTCCCCTACCCTGCCCCCAATTTCCACCCACCCCCAATACTCCTACATTTATTCCACTACTAGGCACACCCCCATCCTATTCCACTCCAATCGGATAGATCTCATCATAAACTCACCCAACCCTTTTTATTATACATCACACCCACTAATTAACTAACCTAACTTCTCCCCTATTACTTAAGTCATACTACTACTCCTCACCTGTACCTTCAATCTACCTCTTACCTTCTTGCTCATCCCCCCAATCATTAAAATGTGTACAACATTCACCCCTTTACAACTTAAACTACTTATCAGCTTATCATTCTATCTTCTCTTGTAACTACTTATCTCTCAACCTCCTATGAATACCCACTTTACTCTACTCTTCCATTTCCCTCTAAACACATCTCTACACCTGTATCACCTCTCTCTCCTACCTTCTTAAATCTCACTACTCAACCCAACTACCTACTAGCCAAATACCATAAGCTAGCACACTTCAAGTTTAGCAAACAAAAATCTAGGAAACTAATTGACTGCTTCTACAAACTTCTCCAGCCTAAATATTTTAAACTCCTCCACTTACTGTTGGATGGAGATATTCATCCTAACCCTGGCCCACACCATGCCAATACTGATGCCTATAATAAACAAGATAAAGCTACTTCTTTATCATCTACCATACCTACCAACTCTCTCTCTATTGCTCATCTCAATATACAAAGTATCTGTAATAAAATTACTCAAGTCCATGCCCTTCTACAAATCCATCAACTCGATATTTTATGTTTAACTGAAACATGGCTAAAGCCTACCATTAAAGACAATGAAATCACTCCACCTGGGTATAACATCATTATACTTGACCGCACTGCCAAAAAGGGAGGAGGGGTAGCAATTCTCTATAAAGCACAATTCCAAATTAGTGCTACAAATCTGATTTCTACCCTAGATAATAATACCGAAGTTATCAGCTCTAAGCTACAACTCAACCCTAGTAAATCTATAAACATCATTTGTGTATATCTTCCTCCAGGAAATAACATTAACACACTAGAAAGTATCCTTAGTTCACTCTCTACCAACCTCCCACAATAAACATTAGTCCTAGGTGACTTTAACATTGATTGGAATTCCTGTAATAATACAAACCCCGCCTCTCACATAAACCTATATGGCTTTACACAACTTATCAATTGTCCTACCAGAACTAATAAAACAAATAACAATGAAGCCACCTTAGACTGGATTCTTACTAATACTCCCCAACAAGCCTACCAGTCAGACACCCTTCCAGATGATCTTAGCGACCACTCACTAACTTATGTCATTAGACATAAAACCAACCTAACTTTACCTACCACTTATAGAACACTATGTTCAGAAAAGAAATTTAACTCTGAACATTTTCAAGCTGAATTAATACAATGTAATTGGTCCCCACTAAAATATCTCCCACTTAATGAAGCAGTAGAATACTTCAATTCTACATTCTTATCTATCCTGGATCATCATGCCCCAAGTCGTACTATTGGAACCAATGCTAAGGTAGCACCCTGGCTGACCAATAATACTAGGCAAAAAATCATTCTCAGAAACAAATCTTGGGCTAAATGGCATGCCACTAAGAATCTAACTGACCGCCAGAACTTCAGAGCGCTTAGAAACAGTACAAAAAAAGCCATCCTAACAGACAAAAAAAAATATTACCTTCAATTACAACAAACCTCCAAAAAGGAACCTAAAAAATTCTGGGCCAGTATTAATCATCTTTTATCCCCAGGCCAGTCTATTACACCTATCCCTCAGGACTCTAACCCAGAGAATCCCACACAGATAGCCAATGACTTTAATTCTTTCTTCACTAATACTATCCAAACTTTTGCTAGTCACCTACCTCCCGACACCTCAAAGCTACTCTCACCTACTTTAAATCCACCTCCCTCCCTTCACCTACAACCTGTTTCTACCTCCTTTATCTTATCACTGCTCCAAAAATTAAAACCTACCACCCCCTCTGCAGATAAACTTCCTGCAGAATTCTTGCAAATAGGAGCCAAAGCTATTGCCTATCCCATTTCTATTCTGATAAATAGGTCTGTAAATGAAGGAATCTTCCCTTCTATCTGGAAGATATCTCACATCATCCCTCTACACAAAGGGGGAAACTCTAACGATTACTCAGACTTTCGCCCCATAGCACTTCTATCACCTATAACCAAAATCATGGAAAAATGTATCCATAAACAACTACTTAACCACCTTCTCCATAACCTACTTGCTAACTGTCAGCATGGATTTAGACCTTCCCCACAGTACCACCACTGATTTACTGTCCTTTACCAACTCCATCAACTATAACCATAACAATAATCTATCATCTTCAGTCTTCATTGACTTATCTAAAGCTTTCAACATGGTTAACCACAAACTTCTTCTGCACATACTAAAATCTCTCTCACTTGATCCTCCTTCCTTAACTTGGTTTACATCTTACCTTGAAAACCGTCAGCAGGCAGTACTGTGGAAAAACTCACAATCTAATATCCTTCCTTTCTCTCTAGGTGTACCTCAAGGCTCTATCCTAGGCCCCCTTCTATTTTCTATCTTTATTAACAACCTCCAGTCAGCTGTCCCAAACACTACCTGCATACAATATGCAGATGATTCGACTATAATCTGTACTGCTACCTCTCAAACTGAACTCCAGTTTCTTACCCAAAAAGCTTTTACCTCTGTTGAACAATGGTTCTTAGACCGTTGCCTACTCCTCAACCCTAAGAAAACCAAACTGTTATTGTTCTCACCTACTCGTAAATCTACCCCACTAAACTTCACTCTCACTTCCACTGATAGTACTGTTATTTTTCCAGATTCGACTACAAAATTATTAGGGATAACTATCGACAATAATCTCAGCTTTGACGCTCATATCATCAGTACATTAAAATTAGTTAATAAAAAAATAGGATCCCTTTACAGAATCAAACCCTTCCTTACACCCATAGCAAGGACCACATTAGCCAGATCTCACATAATCTCTACTCTTCTATATGCTTCCCCCATTTACACTAATCTCTCCAAAAACAACCTTAAGAAACTAGCTACATCTTACTATAATATTGCTCGATTTGCTACACGATCCCCATTTAGAACTCACCACTGCCTGAACCTAAGACAACTAGGTTGGCTTGAACTTCCTAACCAGCTTGTACTTCAACAGCTCTTAGTAGCTCACAAGATTCTATACTACCCAACTAAAATACCAATACTTTCTAACTTCATTTCACCATACAATAACCTGAAACATCTACTTTCTTCTAACAAACTACTGATTAATATTCCCAAACCCAAAAACTCTGCAGGTGACTCCCTGTTTTCCAACTCTGTTGGAAAAATGTGGAACAAATTCCCCTCTGATATCTCATCTTTATCCTCTCTAACACTTTTTTAAAAAGCAACTGAAAATGCATTGTAATAAACACTGGCTTTGTTCCTGCACCAACCCAGATTAACTTTCCTTCTTCCCCTTCTTCCTCTCTCTCCTTTCTTCTTACATGATTCATTTTTCTCTTCTCCTTGTATCCTGATAGCTCTCCCTCTATATAACATCTATGCAGATATATGCTATCACATATACACTGAATGACTTTTGTAATCCAAAATAACAAAAAATAAAAAACTTTTTTGTATTTTTATTTTAAAACATCGTATGATTATACTTTTTGTTTTTGCTCCTGTCATATTTGTGTATTTGTGTATTAACTAGCTCTGTTTATAAATTTTAATCTTGTATTACCTTTTCTCTATTTAAACTTGTAATGACTGTTGGAGCTTATCTCCTCGGGCCTCTACTGAAAATGGACATGTATCCAGCTAGACTAGCCCAGTCAAGAAATGTAAAATAAATAAAATAAAATATTAATTAAAACAAAAACTTGCAGGAGTCTTTGACAAAAATGGTTTTATAAATGTCCAGCATGTGCTTCAACTGTCTCTTATTTTGCCTTCTGAAAATGTTTTTTTCTGGTAGACCACTGAGAAGCATAGTTAGTAATGTTACACATTAGAATTTTATACGTTTTATTCTGAAAATGGATGTCGATGCAGAACTTGCTCTTTTAACTTTTTAATTTAATTAGAGTAATATTTTAAAATATCCCGATCTTCAGGCATTGTGCCCCCATTTTTTTTGGCTTTGTCTGAGTGCTTTAACAAAAAAGTGAAAAGTATGATCCAGCAGATGAACACAGTATTTGTAAGAATGAGTAATTTTGTCCTTCGTATAATGACTTCTTCAGAATCCTAAGGTGGTGTTAGGCTTTATATAAAACATTTAATGCAATCATTCAGGGTGGCCGTTACACAGGATAGGTCTACCCTGATGGACTTTAACAACACAGACAACTGTTTAAGTTTGAATAAAAAAAAAAAGAAATGCAAATCATAAGTTGGATTCATACAGGATATGGTGTCTTTAATCCAGTAGTGTCTGACTTGTTAGATTTTTCAACTGGGAGAGCTCCAGTCAGATCTTTTAGTTTGGACTGTATAAAGAATCTTCATGGGAGTGTGTTCTTGTGGAACAGGAGCAATGCAATAAGGTGGAATCCTATGTGGGGTCGGAGTGGCAGTGATCAGTCAGTCAAGTAACATTCTTTTCGTGTGTCTGATTATTAGACTGTCAGGGGTTCTAGCCAGTCACTGGTTGGTACTCCTGTTACAGTGCTTCAGCAGTACTGGATTCAGTGGTTACAATGATGTTAGGCTGTTCACTGATGGAGAAGCAAGATGTGGTTTAGAACTAAACTGATGGGAGCAATGCAAGTAAACCTGAAAAATAAAAATGAAAAGTAAACACACACACACACAGACATGCACGCACACAGACATGCACGCACACGGACACACACACAGACGGACACAGAGAGATGGACGGGCACAGAGAGACAGACACATGATGCTTAGCATACCTTTTCTCAAGATTGAATGGGGTGAGAATCCCACAGCTGGTGCAGGTTTGAAAATCCCTCAAGCTAGAAAGAGGGGTTAAAAACCCAGTAGAGCTGGAGGAATGCAGTAACCTGAATTTCACTAGGCGTGAGGGTAACACTAACACTACAGTATAATGATCAATACAACCTAGGGAGAAGATGGGTGTGTCTGTCTCAGATAAGGCTTGACCAGTAAATGCGAGAGTTCCAGATATCATGGCTATAGTCCTTAAAGCACTTGTCTGTAGTGAAGACTGACATGTTATGGATAACTGGGTTCAGTTCTGTGTGGGTTACCTTGGAAAGATATGTACTAATGGGTTAGAAAGTATAACTAATTCAGCAGAATTTCAACCAGAATTATCAGTAAAAATTTAACAACCAGTCAGATTAGAGGAGAGTCTGACAATGTTTCTGGTTTGGAGGAAAGTAAGGCTCAATCAAAACTGTATAATGTCCAGTCAGATCATTCCTTGTATGAAGTGGCCCACAAGATGCACCTGTGAGGTTTGGATTCATGGAGTACCAGAGAATTTAACTGGTTTGAGGTTTTCTGGTGCCCCTTGTGGAGAGTGCAGTGGACATTCTATATGAAGAGTAGGGGGCTCACTACAGGTGTTCATGTCCCAAGTGATCAAAAAAACATGGTTTCACAGCCAGTGATTCAGTTGCTTTGTAGCTCATGTGGGCTGCTTCTCGCTCATTAACTTTTATTTGAGTATGGGCAAACAGTCATGGGGAGGGAACAGGAGTAGGATTTTAGGCTTAAGGAAAAGATGGACTTTAGGGTTAGGGATTGAGAAGGTAGTTTTAGCTTTAATGAACAGGAAGAGCATTAAGAGTTAGGGAGTGATTGGAATAATTTAGGCTTGGGGGGTGGTGTTTTAGGTTTAGAGAGTGGGAGGGGCTTTAGTGCTAGAAAAGGGAAGTGGAGGTATAGGATAAAGGAGAGAGGATTCGGGCTGGGAACTGGGTAGGAGTTTAAGTGTTAGAGTTTAGGTTGTGTTAGGGCTTTATAGTTTTATAGGATCGGCGTTAAGAAGACTACATAGAAATAGGAGATTGAGCTAGTGGAAGTTTTGAGTACTTGATTTTTTGAGCAAGTGACCGCAACCAAGTGTGTTGTGAGCTCCTAGCACAAAAGCAGATATAGTAGACCTGGAGGAGTTACTTGCAGGTGGAATCTTGATGGAGAAATCGAGGTACTGTCCCCAAATTATAGAAATATTAATCATTTAAGGCCCTTCCACGGACCCTAGCACTCCTTGAGATAAAATGGGGGATGCAGTGAATTAATTACTAGAGAGAAGAATGTACTATGTCCTTGGGGGGAACTTGTCTTCAGGTTTCCAAGGGAGCCCCAAACTTGGTACCCATTTATGGGCCATAATATATACCTTTAGCATAGGGAATCCATTGCCCCTACTACCAACTTTCAACAAGGTGACTAAAAGGAACAGGGAGATAAATATTAATGGAGATCATCATGGGTAATGACTAGTGGAAAATGATGGCTTCATGTATTTGGTGGGGAGGATAACTAATGTCTAGTACGGGTGGAATAAATGTTCAGGTCATTATTGGTGTGGAAGTGGTATCAGTAGAAGATAAAGCATGTCAAAAGCAGGTTCAGATAAAGGGAGAAGACTGCAAAATATCTACCGGGATTAGCATAGTGTAAATGCAGTTGTTTATAAATGTGGACCTGTACAAGTGTATAGGGCGAGATGTAAATATCCCAGTTGGAACAGGTGTCAGCAGGCTTCCTGTGGAAAATGTAGAAGTTGTGATTCTTGTAATCCATATTCAGGGTTGAAACAGAGCAGTGCTAAGGTCTGTAGCTTACCCCCACAGAAAAGGAAAGATGGAGCCTTACAGCAGTAATGTATGTTAGGGAAATGCCTGGTAGGTTAGCTGCAGGTCTGTGTCAGAACTGGCATGTTAGAGGGTGTGAATGGCATTAGTGACATGTAGGAGGGGGAGGGGATGGATGAGTAAGGAGTTAAGCCATAACCTTACAATCCAGACTAAACCTTCTCCTTGAGTTGGAACAGCTAAATGCCCACCTTCTAATCTGTTTCCATATTCTGTTTTTGGTCTAAAATAAAGTAAATCTGAAGGGAACAAAAAACTGGCCTTCAAGTGATTCTGTAAATCAGAATGCTCAAGTGACGTGCTGTCCCTAGTGACCAAATCATTGAAAGGGAAAGATCTTGATTCATTCATTTTTTTGAATGACTGGGGACCCTTTGACCTAATAGAACTCCCTAGTAGCATATGTGAATTGGACATTCCCATGATTGCAGGCTATGGAAGTTACCATAAACTGGAAGAACTTCTCATTATGATCATAGTGGAGTGCTGTCATTTCATGGAAATGGACAATCCTCAGTACCTGTCATTCTTCTTCATGGCAGAGAGGAATCTAGGAGGTCATAGATTTGGATGGATGGTTGATTTAGGTTGGAGTAGACCGTACTGAATCTTCAGGTTTGACGGCTGCCCATGGTCTTCACAGCGCTGTTTACACACATGGGTTGTGAATGTTACCATAACCTTTGAGATGTCAGTGGCTGCAAAACCATTACTTGCTCGTGAATCTTCTTAAGGTGCAAAATCTCTGTTGCTGGGCCTTGGAGTGATGGGCACTTCCTGTCACTCACATAGTGGGGCTGTTATCCCTTCAGCTGACCCCACTGCTGTTTGATGATATATGATGATATATGCGTTGCTAATGTAGTTGAAAGCTCAGTTTATCTCCTCTGTGGTACAAGAAGGCCCCCCCCCCCCCCCCCCCCGGAAAGGAGAATCTTGACAAAAGGACTTGAAGCTTTTTGCAGCTTTCATAACAGTAAAGCCCTTGGAAGGAAAGCGGTTTGTCAGACCCATCTAAACATGCTCTAACAAGTATTCTTTCTTGTGATGCCTAAAAAATGGTGACTTTTTTGGCAGACATATTGAGCTGCAGCGGATGCATTCCTTTCCAGCTGTTGCAGGTTCTGAGGATGTGTCTGAATCTGATGCCTCGGAGTGGGGCACTCCAAGATTAACTTATTTACCACTTGGAGAATGTTGTGCTTTGCCTCTGTTATTTGTTGTAGCATGTTAAGGAGAGATCATTGTGGACATTTCCTGTATCCCATGGCAAATGAGATTCCTCTACACTTTCCCACCATTCTTGCTGACTCCATGCCTCATTGGAAAGACACAAACTAATTTGTTTCATCTTATAGCTGCATCAGAGGGTGTAGTTTCATGCTTTTAAGTCATTTGTGATGCAGAAGACTGTTCTTTTTGTAGCCAAAGTGATTCCTAATGTTTAGGTGACAGCAGGCCTGACTCATGACGTAGATCCCGTGATCTCTCTGTATCTTCCATTGTAAGATTCGGAAGTGATTGAGTTTGCCAGACATTCCCACACCAGGTGCACGTCCCCTGACAGTTGAAAGAGACTGTCCATCTGAGAGATACAGTGCTTACTGTTGTGCCTCAGTTAGACAATGTATGGATCTTTCTCGTACATCTCAAGTTATGTTTATTTACTATGCAGGTTTTGCCCACTTTCAGTTTCCCTACAGCCTTTGAGTTTCCACCCACATTGACACGATTTCCTTCCACGTCCTTGATGTAACAGATTGTAGTCAGATCTGAGTCAGAGATTGTAGGTTGTTGTTATGCAAGGAATCAGGAGATTTTCCACTACTTCTACTCTTCCTATTTCAGCAGGCAATAGTGGTGTAATATTTGCTTCTGTGAGCTCCCAGTTGATTTTGTTTCTGTACACCTACTTTGCCTAGATAGGAGAAATGCTGTCCTAAACACTCTTCTATTCCCATGTTCTGCATTCTCACACTGTGGTTTGATCCACATTTTACTTCTGTAGTGGGACTGTTATCAACACCTTACTCCCAGAATGGGCAGGCCAGCTCTCTTCCCCACCCCTTCCTGTCTGGTTTCTACAGTTCGAGTCACTAATCTAATCTCAGTTGTCTGAGCAATAGACAGATCTTTGTCTCTGTGCCAATGAACTCACCCATACATGAATGCTTTGGGCCTCATTTATTGATTTTTGTATCCACTGTTTTTACCCAACATGTCTTTGATGGCAAAATTATGAAATAGCACTGGCTAGTTAAGTTGTTCTGTGCCACTACTTACCTTTGAAGAATCCCTACCGTCTGTGGAATCCAAATGTCAAAACTGACAGGCTTACCTGTTCCTCATTTAAATTCAGTGCTTCAGCAGTGTTGAAGTTTCTAACTTGAAAAATGCTTTTTCTGAAGAACACCACCTCTGTTCATAAGCTGTTAGAGGTGCAAAACAGAAGTGTGTGATTTTTTTTGGAAGGACTGAGTGCCCTTTTTGGCCACCCTGTGATTCTTCTTGAAACCGGGTTGTGAGTATACTTTCCAGTATGGTTCTCCTGCAGTTGACCTCATTAGTTTGACCTTTTCTATAACCCATTGAATAAAATAAGGCTGTATGTCGGTCTACAGTTAAAAGAAAAAACATGAAACAGTAAGTGATAGTGAGTGAGTGTGAGTGACATGAATGTTAGGAAAGTGAAGAAAAAAGAATATTAAAAGATATTAACTGTTCAGAGTATGCATATAGAAAGCCACGATGTGAAGGCTGAGGTAAGGATAGCATGGGATGTAATATTAGGGAGGAAGGAAGAGGCAGTCTTACAAATGACCATATAGTTAGAAATTAAAGAATCAAAGCAGACTTTAAAAGTTCATATGTGACAAGAGAAGCCCTTAGAAGAAATAGGCAGTATACCACAGTTTTGCAAACCCTGGTCTATGAGAATGCTGAACTGAAAGTCTCGATTGAAGATATAGAAGCCAGTGTGGTCTTTGCCAATGTTAAATTAATTGATATAGAAGATGGTGGCAGGCAAAATATATATATATATATATATATATATATATATATATATATATATATATATATTAGTATATATATATATATATATATATATTAGTATCGTTGGCGTTCCTGAATTGGCAGAAGGCAAAGAACTGTGTGCAGTTTATCAAAGAAATCCTGCACATCATGGCAGCCAGCAGCGTGAGCTGTTAGCAGACCCAGGCTGTCTGTGCTCTATGAGAGAAGATCTTAGCAGGGGTGTTTAAACCTGGCAAAATTGTTATTTTAATATTTGTTTACTGGGAAAGTCAGACTTGGAACAAAGCAAATTTTCAGTGGAGGCCCAGTGAGAAACTCTCCAGACACATGTCTTTGTAACATGGGAGGAAACCCACATGAACGCAGGGAGGACATGCAGACTTCACACAGAAGGCACCTTAGCCGAGAATCAAACCGTAGAACCTTTTGCTGTGAGGCAACAATGCTACCGCTGCAGCACTGTGCCATCCCTAAATTCTGACTGGGAGACACCAAGGGTTTTGTCAAATACAATTTCAAGGAGAAAGAGAAGTGCTTTTTGCAGGCGAACCATTTTTGTTGGTAAAAAAAAAAAAAAAGGTCTGAATGAGATTTAATTTACTTAAAATTATTTGGATAAGATGTTTAGGATAATTAAGGAATTTGGTTCCTTGTCTCGTTATAAGATAAACTTAGGGGAAATGCATACACTGTTTTTGGGAGACCCCCCCCCCAAACACACAAATATATTAGGTTCCAATATCCGACCTTGTGGAGGAGTAATTTGTTTAAATATCTGGGGGTTTGGGTGGCTGCAGTGGTGCAGCGGTTAATGTCACCTTACAGCAAGAGGTTCTCCGGTTCGATTCTCTGCTGGGGTACATTCTGTGTAGAGTTTGCATGTCCTCCCTGTGGTCACGTGGGTTTCCTCTGGGTGCTCCCCCATTCCAAAAACATGCAGTAGGTGGATTGGAGACACTAAATTGGCTGTAGTTGAGAAGGTGTGTGCAAGTGAGTGGAATGAATGAACTACCACGGCAGGGCTAGCCACCCAATGGTGTAAACCTTGGCTCGAGATGATTGTCACTACTGAAGTGACACCCCGACCCCATGTGCAAAAATGGGAAAAGGGGTTGAGGATGGATGGATAGATGGGGGTTTGGATATGTGGCACTTAAGAGGAATCTGTAAATAAAATTCTGAATGTATATTAGATTAAATCAAAGCAGGTATAGCAAGGTGAAAATGTTACCATTGGAACATGATCAAAGGGTCCAGGCAATTAATATTTCTGTTCTTCCACCTTTTTTGTGTGTGTGCATGTGTGCCTTTGCCATGAAAATCCCAATGGCTGTTTTAACCAGAGTAGAGGATTTGTTGGTTAGTCTTATTTACTTATATTATTTGTTTGACATTTTTTTACTGGGAAAGTCCAGCTGGGACAGAAAGTGTCCATTTTCAGTGGAGGCCCGGGCTGAAAAGCTTCACAATCACAGTCTTTCAAAAATCAAGTACAGATATTTCAAATCACAAAACATCATGTTGCACTGCAAAACATGTGTGAAAAAATGTATTAAGAAAAACCTAGAACATATGATATGTTGTCCTGTCTCGCCTTCATTCTTGCTGGTTGGGTTCGGAGCTGAACCTCTGCTCCGACTCGGCCGCATACCAAAGCTCGAGAGCTTCAACTGGCTCAGGGCTACAACCTATCCCATGATGCTTAGCGGCTGTTCCCCAGATCTCGTTTGCCGCTTGAAGCGTCGGGATTGTCTTTGCTGGCTTAGGCTAGTAATTACTTTTATTGTATACATTTTACTATATTTTTTCTCAGTATTTTCATATTAGATTCTATTATACTTTCCTAATTCATGTAGAGTGCTCGTGTGGGTGTGTCTTCAGTTGTTCTCCTTGGCCCTTGTTTTCTCTCTTATTTCCCTTAAAGAATCTATTTAAATTAGAGGATTCTTTCTATTTAGCCCCTTTCTTTCTTTCACCTTTTCTTAAGGAGTCACAGTTTAAGTTAGTGGCGTCTCCTCGGGTTGGAGGAGACTGTCATTTAACTTGGAGACCCCCCCCCCCATTTTTCCTTTCCTAAAAAAAAAAAAAAAAAAAAAAAAAAAAAAAGAAAATCTTTCTACTTCTATTACAATTATAGTAGTTACTGTAGTTACTGTTAGTAGTTATTATTGTTGCTATTAGTGGTTTACAGCATGTCTAAAGAACCTGTTAAGGAGTCGCGACAGTCTTGTTTTAAAAAGTGCGAGTCATGCACCCAGAAAATGTCTCTAACGGATGGACACACAAGTTGTGTGTATTGCCTAAGAGCAGTCCATCTTCAGGACTCTTGCTCCATTTATTATGGTTTTATTGCAAGAGTTTTACAGGAGAGAAAAAACTCATTTTGAGGGGTTTGTTGAAAGGCCCTTTTGAAGAAAGTAATCGGTCCTTAAAATCGGATAAGTCAAAAAAGTCTGCTTAGTCGGCTCCGGTGTCTGAGCCGTCAAGCAGTCAAAAAGTTACAATATCTTCGGATTCGAAGGTTCTTGGTTCCGACAAACCTGGCCCTCCCTCTGTTCTATCTGAGTCTTTGGAACTGTTATGGAGCTGAAAAAGGAGTCGGTCACCATCATTGGAGCCCGTACACTCGGTGCCACAATCTTCTCTTTTACAATCTGTGGCAAGGTAGTCACAGGTCATCGATCCATTCCTCTCGGTCCTCCAGGTTATCAGACGATGACATGGTGTGGGTGGTGAAGAGGTTGCTGCAGATGCGGTCCCTAGCAGAAATTCTTTCAAGCCCAGCCCATCAGATCGTGGAGCCGACCAATGTATCTCAGATACTGTCTCGTTCTCCTCCGACTCGATCGAATTCAGAGCCTGTGTGTCAGAATGTCGTTGCTCCGGAACCGGCAGAACCAGTAATCACTCACAATATCTCTGCTCTGACATCTGCTCCGATCTCGTCGATGCTGTCTTCCATTGAGGGATCTGGGAGATGACAATCCCTGGTCAGCTCCAGAGGGGAGAGTCGAGTTGGACCCTTGCCGGAATCAACTCTCCCACTCGGGGCTTCAGCGCAGGTGAGTTCAGCTCCCACAACAGCCTCGGAGCCACCCTCCTCAGCACCTGGGAGATCTCCAGGTCCTTCGGGACTGGAATCCCTCTCGGTCCAGCATCGTGGTGGCTTCGAGGTGATGCGGAGTGTGCTCTCCACTGAGTCTGCTCCACCTTTGGCTCCAGCCACACTTCCCCCTAAAGGGCAGGAATCTTCTGCTTCATCATCCCTCCATCAGCCCCAGAGTAGAGAGTCAGTGCCCTAGAAAACCCCAATGGGTGGAACCTCCTCTTCCAACACCACCCCAGAACATCCTCCCAAGGAGGTCCCTCAGAAGAAACAGTGTAAGAGGCAGCACCAAGACTTCCCGGAGTCTATCACCTCTGATACCGACTTAGAGGATTCGGAAGGGTCCCCACTGTCACCCTCTGAGGATGTCTCTTTTTCAGACATCCTTGAGATCCTTAAGCAGATTGGTGGCTGGAAATCCCTCACCTTTTCTGAGGATGAGTTGGTATACCCGGAGGTATTTGGCTCTCGCCCCTCCACCTCTTGGGTGTCTCTGTCCTTCGACCCACTCCTGGGTGTGTTGTGAGTTGGAAGGTGTGAGACTCTTCCCGAGTCAGTGGACCCCGTTCCGAGGAGGCCACATAAATTTATTATGGCCCCAGAGGATAGACGATATTTAACAAACGGAGTTCCAGTAGATGCGATGGTGGTGGCATCGGCCAAAAAGGAGGAGTTAGCTGAAACTTCTGCATCTGTCCATCTGCTGAATAAGGAGTCTCGTGTGATGGACAGATACGGGAAGCGTATGTTCTCAACGACCTTTACTTTACAATCGCTGAATTACTTATTACATTTTACCCGACTCCAGAGGGATCTCCTAAAAGAGCTGGGAGATGCTCTACAAGGCACTACAGCCCAGGGGTTATCAGATAAGATAAATTCCCAGCTTGCGACCTTAACTTCTATTACAAACTCCTCCATGTTCCTCATTTCCTATGCAACCGATGGAGCAAGCAGGGCAGCAGGCACAGGAATAGCTATTGGGGAAACATTCCTAGATGCGCCTTTGCCAGTTTGCTGAACCTTTCAGATCTTCCTTTACTGATGCCCGTTTTGATGGCTCGTCCTTGTTTGGGGCCAAAAATAAAAGCGACTCTCACTAGGAGCCAGCAAGATGACAAGACTCTATCTGCCTTCAGAGTGCGTTTTTCCGCCCCTAACAGACCTTATCCTAAAGGTCAAAAGAGTGGGAAAATTTGGTTCTGGAAGTCCAAAGGACCCTCGCCAGATGCTCGTGGTGATCCTTCTCCTAGGGGCAGAGGGGGGAATAATGGAAGATACCGTCCACACATCACGGGGGTCCACAGAACCAGGGCAATAGTGATACGTTCTCCAGTCGGCCCTTCCAGCGCTTCTGAAAGGAGGTCCGACTGTCTGCCTCTGGAGGCATTCGGGGGAAGAATATCTCTGTACCCAGAAGCCTGGCTGAAATTGACTCAAGACAAATGGGTACAGTCCATTTTATCCAGGGGATACAACATTCCTTTCCACTGTCCACCTCATCCAAGTCCATTTCAGACATTCCATCCAGTCAACGGGATCAAGCAACCCTAGAAATTCAAAGGTTGCTAGAAAAAGTCATCCAAGAAGTCCCCGCAGACCAGATCGGATCCAGAGTTTACTCAAGGTTTTTAGTTTCAAAAAAGACAGGGGAATGGAGACCAGTATTGGATCTCAGTAGACTAAACAAGTCGGTAAAAAAAGCAAAGTTCCAGATGGTAACATTGTAGTCTATACTCCCTTTTCTGGGACAAGACAATTGAATGTGCTGTGTAGATCTTCAGGACGAGTACTACCACATAAAGATGGATAGGCGCTCCGGAAGATTTCTACGCTTCCAGCTGGGAACCAGTCATTACCAGTTCAGAGCTCTACCCTTTGGTCTCACTACAGCCCCCAGAGTATTTACCAAATGCATGGCAGTAGTCAGGGCTCATCTGAGGCGTCGGGGATTCCAGGTGTTTCCATATTTAGACTGGCTCCAGACTGCCACCACAAAGCACCTACTAATCAGAGCCAGGGACTCCACCATCCATCTCTGCTCAGATCTAGGCATTACTGTAAGTACAGAAAAATCTGCCTTGTTGCCATCACAGCATATTACCTTTATAGGTGCAGATTTAAACACAAACGATATGGTAAAATTGCTTCAAGAGAGAATACAAAGGCTATGCAGTCAAGTATCTATCCTACTCAAAAAGAAAAAGGTACGAGCAGAATTCGTCCTCAAGGTCTTAAGCTTCAGTGACAGCGGTGATGACCCTAGTCCCACTGGCACGACTACACATGCGGATATTACAGTGGTTACTCTTCGCTCAATGGTCCATACAGGAGTTACCCATGTCTCACAAGATTCTCATTACAGATGCTTGCAAGAGGGACATAGTTTGGTGGCTTCAGTCCACTCAGGTAACAATGGGCAGACTGTTCATACTTCCCCAACCTGTCGCTACAGTAACCACGGACACGTCCCAGATTGGGGGGGGGGCATTATCTGGGGCAGACTGTCCAAGGGGTTTGGAAAGATCACGAGTGCCATTTGCACATCAGTGTCCTAGAGAAAAGGGCAGTGCTTCTGGTGTTGCAAGCATTTCAGAACTCTCTTCCCTTGGGCACTATTGCAATTCAGACTGACAATATGTCGGCGGTATGGTACATCAACAAACGGGGAGGAACCAGATCCTATTCCCTATGTCGAGTGGCCCAAAGAGTTTGGCAATGGGCAATTTTTTTCTCAGCACTTTCTGACGGCAATGCACATCCTGGGGAAATCCAACATAATAGCAGACAGGCCAAGCAGAGCAATTCTCATGCCTCACGAGTGGTCCCTAAGTCAGGAAGTCGCAAATCAAATTTTTCGCAAATAGGGCCAGCCTTGCTGCGACCTTTTTGCCACTCCATTCAATGCCAAATGCAGCAACTGCTTTGCCCTCATTTCCACTACAGGAGAGTTACCGTGGGATGCTCTCGTCCATGATTAGCCCCCAGGACGACTTTATGCCTTTCCCCTGTTTCCGTTGATTCCGAAGGTTACTCAGAAAGCCAAGTTGTTGAGTCGCAGGTTAATTCTCATTGCTCCTTATTGGCCTTGTCAGATTTGGTTCCCCTTCCTTTGGCCTCACCTTCAGGAGGACCTGTGGATCCTGGACCCAGTGCCGGATCTTCTGACACATCAGTCAGGAGTGCTCCATCCTGCTCTTCAGAAACTCAAGCTGACTGCTTGGTTACTCCACTTACAATCTTAGCCAGGCTTCCAGAATTATCCCTTGCAGTAGGAAACTTTACGTAAGTAAATGGAAGAGGTTCTCTTGTTGGCAGACAGAAAACATATAGATCCTTTTACAGCCCTTATATCTTCAGTTTTGGAATTTCTAACAGAAGTCTTTAATCAAGGAGCAGTGGCGCAGCCACTGTTAGAGTACAATTAGCCGCTATGTCAAATTATCTTGTGGGAGACCTGAGAGACAAAGTAATGTCCCATAGATTATGCAAAGCTTTCCTCAGGGGTACCTTTCTGTTAAGACCACCCTTAAGAGAACCTCCTCCCCCGTAGGATCTAAATTTAGTAATATCATCTCTGATCTTTCCTCCCTTCGAACCAGCATCCTCTTGTCCACTAAAATTTTTATCTTGGAAAACAGTCTTCCTAACAGCAATTACTTCAGCTAGGAGAGTTTCAGAATTGCAAGCTTTGTCTATCTGTCCTTCATATTTGATTTTCCACAAAGATAGTTTCCCTCAGAACAAATCCTTCTTTCTTATCAAAAGTTTGTTCTGAAGCAAATTTAATCCACTCTATAGAATTGCCTGTGTTTTTTCCTAATTATGGCAACAAAGCAAGAATATAAGCTTCACCAATTGGATGTGCATAGACAGTTGCATTTTTACTTGCACAGGACCAAAGATATCAAAAAGTCAGAGCAGTTGTTTGTTTCCTATGCAGAAAACAAAAAAGGCTTGGCAGTCTCAAAAGTTACTTTGTCCAAGTGGCTTACTGAAGCTATCACCTAACTCTCACCTATGTCTACCATTCTCATAATAAAGAACCGCCATGGAAAGTAAAAGGGCATTCAACTAGAGCGGTGTCTACCTCCATTGCCTTTCAGTCCAGACTTCCATTGGATTCAGTTTGTGCTGCTGCTACATGGGTTAATCCTCACACCTTTATCTCTCATTACAAAGTAGATGTGGCCTCCCGGAACAGGCCATCCTTTGGTTCCACTGTCCTGAAGAGCTTATCCCCTTGAGCCACCCAAGAAAAAGGTGCTAGGGACTCTGTCCCAACCAGCAAGAATGAAGGTGAGATAGGACAACATAACATACGGAAGTTATGTACTCACCATAATGTTCCATGCTTGTTGTCCAGTATCCTGCCTTCATTCTTGCATTCCACCAATCGTCCCCCTCATGGAGGATCTAGAGGACTTTACATTTGCAAATATGGTCTGATTCTCTTCTTGCCTCTTTACCTTTCTAACGTATTTCATAAAAATTGCCTTTTGGTATGTTGGCATACTCTAGGGAGTACTCCCTCAAACAAGATCTGGGGAAAAGCCGCTAAGCAGCATGGGATATGTTGTAGCCTAGAGAGCCAGTTGAAGCTCTCGAGCTTTGGTATGTGGCCGAGTTGGAGCCGAGGTTTGGCTCTGAAACCAACCAGCAAGAATGAAGGCAAGATACTGGACAACAAACATGGAACGTTATGGTGAGTACATAACAACTTCTTTCATAGTGAAGTGCAATGAAAAACAATAACATGAGTAGGAGAAAATATGTGGTGTGAGACAATATTGATGTTTTGTATGGGTTGGGATAGACTGACCCTCCTGAAAAATTGGGGAGACTTGGGGGTGCCCAGTCTGAGGGCCTACCTCCCAGCAATGCAAGTTAAATTTCTCATTCAATTGCAGTCATGAATCTGAGACCAGATGGAAAGATGTAGCAAGACACCTCCTAAATGTAGAGCAGGACAAATTACCAAACAACTTATGGAAAGTTATATTTAACAGTACCAGTACTCTATTCTTTTAAAGAACTAGCTTCAGTAGCTTGGTGGGGCCTACTCAGGCATAGAGAACTCAGCCGTTGGTTTAACTTTGGCACAGCAAAATAATGGGTATAGTTCCCCATACTAAAGGGGTGGCGTAAGCCACAAAACTATGGGCTAGGCTTGTAAATGCCCTCGGGCAGATAGCCTAGTATGAACCTATGAACTTTGTACTCCTTACAGGCTTCTCTAACTTGTGGAAAAAGTGAGGAATAAGCTTTTATAAATTGGAGAAGTGAAAAAATGACGGTACAATTTTTAGGATCAGATTTAGACTGGATCTAGTTACATGCACTGGCACAGGGTTGAAAGTGGGTTTCATTCAGGTAATGTGTTAAGGCTCAGATAAGAAGGGTTGATTCAGGAGGCCAAAAAAGTTGCAAATATGGCCGCAGATTACAAAAGGGAGTCCCAGAATATTGGAATTTTGGTTGTTAACCTAATCAAGCCACTGACTTGTCATATAGTTGGATCCCTGTTTAAGGGAATTAAATAAAAGATCCAGAAAATGTAAAGAGATGGGGACCAGGATAGCCAGTAACAGTTGTCTTTAGAATATTGGGAGCTGAAGTGCGAGTTGACTGGATACTCCGTTAAAAGCAGGAAATTTGAAATATTGACGTGGAAGTGCCTCCATGAATATTTTATACTTTTAGAATCGCACATATGTTCTTAGGGTTGTGGGATACATGCTGGAGATGTGATATGGGGAAGAAGAAAACTTGGAGACATATCTTCTGGTCTTGCAATAGGTTGCAGGGATTCAATAAATGCCTACTTGCATCTTCAGAGAACAACTTTAACTCATAGAAACATTATTTCTGTTAGGGAGATTTAAAGAGCATATCTTGGCTGTAGTTGAGAGGCAACTACTTTTTCCAATTTTGTTAGTGGACATAAAGGGAATTATGAGGACCTGGAAAACATACAATGCTCCAGATAGATTCCCAAACTGTAAAAACTGCATGAAAAACCCAGCCAAGCTAGAGTTTTCACTATGTGATCCCTTAAACCTCCAGGAATGGAGTCTTATGGGATATATGCAGATGATCCCTTAAGGTTATCAGAGTGTTTCAGCTACATGGCTTCTGAATGTCCATGACTTTTTTTTTTTTTTTAAAGTCTTTTTGGTTACATTCAGGCCAGTAAAGCCAACCCCCACTAGCTGTGGACATGCATGTTTTGGCCTTTCCTAATGACCTTATCAGCACAGAGTAAGGTCATTAAAAAGGCCAAAACATACATGTCCACAGCTACTGGCAGTTGGCTTTATTGGCTTGAATGTAAGCAAAAAGACTTAAAAAGTAAAAAAAAATTCATGGACATTTTGAATCCATGTAGCTGAAAAGTACAGTTGTATAAAATCTTACCATAACAGTAGATGTCCTTCTCTTCACTGTTGCAGTATTCTTCATAGAAGGGATGTCCTGCCCTCGGCAGCCTGATGCACTGCCAGTATGAAAAAGCTTAAAAAAAGGCCTTGTATGTATAGTACACAACATTTATGCCCCCGCACAGAACGTACCACGTAAAAGCGATACATGGACGCAACTACATAAAACTGAATTGCCCCAGAAGAGAACAGTCGCCATAGGACAAAGGGTCCATGCACATCCAGAAGGGATAATTGCAGAATAAACTAGAGGGACTTGGAGGGAGGGAGCAAATGCTGCAACAGTGAAGAGAAGGACATCAACTGTTACGGTACGATTATACACAATTGCACTATGTCCTTCTATATGACTGTTATTGTATTCTTCATAGAAGAGAGACTAAAAAAAGTTTGAGAAACAAAATGGGAGGTGGAAGGCTGAGAAAGAGCCCTCAACAAACCCACATAAAATGGTTTCAGCAAAACCAGCTGTGACCCTAGAACCCATATTCGACTTATAAAGTGTAGTAAAGGTATGCACTGAAACCAAGTAGCAGCTTCAAGGATGGAATTGGTGTCCAACCACTTGAAGAAGGCACCAGAAGAGGCAACTGCCCTAGTAGAATAAGCTGTAACAGAAGTAGACGAGATTTGCCATGAAAAGAATAAAAGGAAATGGCTATAGATATCCAGGAGGAGATGGTTTGCTTAGAAACAGCCAAACCCTTGGACGAAAGGAAGCAAAAAGCTGATTAGACTTTCAAATAGTCCTAGTTTTATGCAAATAGTACCCGAGCTGTATGTGCAGATTGGTATGCAGGATCTTCTCAGTAGCTGACTGAGGAGAAAGAAGGAAGGGACTTGTACTTACTGATTCAAGGACAAGTCATTTACTGTCTTGGGCATAAAAGAAGGATTAATAAGAAGGGACACCCTGTCCCTGTGAAAATCAAAAAAGGAGGAATGACCATAAGGGCATGGAGCTCAGAAAACCCTCTGAGCTGAAGTAAGAGCCAGCAACAAAACAATCTTCCAGGTACAGTGTTGCAAAGGAGCAGAATCGGCAGGCTGAAAAGGGTCCTGAGTCAATTTTTGCAAAACAAAATTAAGGTCTCAAGGAGGAGAAATAGGTTTTCTCGGAGGCCTAATATGTAGGACACCATTAAGAAATCATTTGACCTCAAAACGAGAAGTCAAAGGAGGATTCAAGGGCAGACCATCAGATATGGCTGACAGATGGGCCTTCATAGAAAAATAAGCCAAGCCAAACTGGAACAACTGACACAAATAAGAGAGGACCAAATGGACCCCTACTGGAAAAGGGTCCTGTTACGAGCATGGCACCAAATTGAAAATCATTTCCATTTGGACATATAAGATTTTCTGGTTGATGGTTTCCTTGCCTTCTGTAGAACCCTGAGCACATCTTCAGAAAAGAGGTGCCAAAAGAGATCAAAAACCTATCACACATAATGTCAGGTGCAGAGTGGACAAGTGGGGATAGATGAGAGACCCCTTGTCCTGTGGGAGGAGATCCAACCAGTGAGAGAACTTGATGATTACCTGTGGCGGATGCATTAAGAGGGGGAGCCAGTGCTGTCTCAGCCAAAATGGAATCACTAGCAAGATATTTTTGGAGTCCAGCTGAGTCTTCTGCAGGACTGTTGGAAGAAGAGGGAAAGCATAAAGAAACCTCCCCTTCCAAGGAAAGGGCATCCATCTTCCATGTCATATGGCATGGCACTGTGGAACAGAAGAGAGGAAGCTGCCTGTTTAGAGGAACAGCAAAACGATCTACCTGAGGAATACCCCACCGATGGATAGTATCCAGAACCCATCCATTCGTGTGCCAGTGTTTTGGACCTACTCAGAGAGTCTGCCACAGGATTGTGCTTTGAAGAAATGTATACTGCCTGAAACGTTAACTGATAACTAAGAGCCACTTCCCAAGCTTGAAGTGCCATCCTGCAGAGGAGGTAAGATTTCATGCCCATCTACTTGTTGACATACTGCATCACTGAGTCTTGTCTGTGTAGACATTCAAGGGGCCTGGAGGTAAAAAATGGGGTAAGAAACCTGTAGGCCAGAATCAGAGCTCTCATCTCTTTTATGTTGCTATGGTCTGACTTCTAATGGGGAGGCCAAAGACCCTGAACCTTCAGGTGACTAAGAGAAGCTCCCCACCCCATGTCTGATGCATCATTGAACAGCGCTTGAGAAGGGACTGGATGCTGAAAGGGCCAGCCTGGGTTGAGGATGAACTATTGAATCCACCATTTGAATTCTTTCTGGAGACAGGGAAGGAAAGGTACAGTGAAATTAAGAAGATGATGATGTTGCAGCCAAACTGACTTTGAGGTACCACTGAAGCTTCTGCATAAGCAATCTGGCAAGAGGAAGCACTGAATTGGAGGAGGGCATGAATCGCACGGCCCAAAGAAATTCCCTGGCTGGCATAGCAGTCAAAGGAAGAAGAGAGTGAAAGAAGGCTGTCAATGACAATACCTTCGGAGGAGGAAAGGCAGACAAAGGGCAAGGCAGAGAAATCAAAATGTGAGGAAGACATAGAGAAATATTAAAATTTCCTGATGAGAGGGTGAATAGTGATATGAAGTTAAGCATCTTTCAGATCCAAGGACACCAGGAAAGCCTGGGGTAATAAAAGAGGAAATGGAGTTTGAAGAGTAACCATCCAAAAAGAAGGGATCTTGAGAAAGGTGTCGAGTCAAGAGAGATCCAAAATAGTCTACAGGTGCCCTACTTTTGAGGAACCAGGAACATCCTGGAATAAAATCCCCTTCCCACTTCAGAAGGAGGGATAGGTTGAATGGTCCCTTGTTCAGTAGGGACCTTAGAACCTATGGAAAATGAGGAAGTTGCTCTAGAGGAGGTTGAGGAATCCCTGAAAAAGGAAGGAGAGATTTCCATGCCGTGAGGTAAACCTGCGTGATGATAGAACCCAGAAGTCTGAAGTGATAAGACTTGGAATTTGAAGATTTGGAAGACAAAGGGACAAAGGAACCTGGTGTAAAAGAAGGGAGGTCAAATTGTCATAGAGAAGCAGACTTGTCAGATAAAGGAGGCTCTGGGAGAGACGGATCTGAGAATCCTTAGTAGAGGGGGCCTGGTACCTTTCCTGCCCTTAGAGGCCTGGTGAGGTTGCCTGTGAACAGAAGCAGACCTAGAAGGATAATTCCTCTGGAACTTAGGGATAGAAGAGACAGAAGTATGATGTTATGTTGTCCTATCTCGCCTTCATTCTTACTGGATATGTTCGGAGCTGATCCTGTACTCCAACTTGGCTGAATGCACTAGCTCGAAATCTCTAACTTGGCTCGTGGCTGAAAGGTATCCCATCATGCAGTGGTGTAATTCCCCAGATCTCATTTGCCGCTTTACAAGTTCAGATCCTCTCTCCTTGGCTGTGGCTAAGTTCTATAAAAACCTTACATTTTTCCCTTTATTAAGCTGTATTTAGCTTTAATAATTGCTTAGTAGTAGTAAGTGTTTTTTTCTGTTTATCTGTGTGCTGTAGTTTAGAGTGCTGTTTATCTTGCTAGTGTGTGCTTTTGTTGGCCGCCTTTAGTCGCAAGGCCTTTTTTGCTATTCTCCCGTTTTTTGCTATTGATGTGGTTAGTGCTTACAGTAGAAGTTAAGTTACTCTATATATATATATATATATATATATATATATATATTCATTTCAGTTAGAGAGCTAATTTGCTGTGTGTATCCCTCACACTCACAACTCTACTAGGTCTGTTTAAGTTAGAGGGCCTAGTGGCCATTTATTTTAGAGGGCAGAGTTCTTCTCCTTGTTCCTGACTTGTTAGACTTATTACTATAGTCTGTTAATAGTGTTAGAGGTTAGAGACTTTAAATTTTTTTTGTGTGTGTTAGTTTTGTTATAGAGGTGTGTGTTTAGGCTTTACCTGTTATTGTTCTAGTGCGGTTTCCTTCCTAAAATGTCAAAGGAAACTAGAAAAAAGGAACCCAAGCCTTCAGGGTTTAAAAAGTGTCAGAAATGCTGTCAGATGTCCATCATTGATGTGCGTAACATTTGTGTTTATTGTTTGGGGGCTATTCCCCTCCAGGAAACTTGTACTTTTTGTCGTTCTTTCATTCCTTCATCTCCCGCGTTCTGCAGGAAAGAAAAACAAACTTTTACTCAAAGGGCTCCTGAAACTTTCTTTTGAGGAGGCTCTACAGAGTACTTCTTCCAGTAGATCCCCTTCATCTAAGAGTGACAAGACTACAAAATGGCCATCTCCTGCTTCTTTGGCTCAGTCAGAGCTGCCGCTAAAATTGACTAAGACCTCTGATGCATTGATCTCCTTGGCTCCACAGCCCTCGGAGCCAAAGAAGATCATAGACTTGGACAAATCTAGTCCTTCAGTTCCAAGGCCTTTGGAGCCAGTCCACTGATCTGTTACCGGTCTCCCCTACCTTAAGATCTCCCATTTTGGAGAGATCTAACTCACCAACCCTTTCCTCCATGTCCTCTAGGAGCTTATCAGACAATGACGTGAGTAGGGTGGTGCACAGACTTTTGAAGTCACTGGTGCTAGCTAAATTTTCAGGTCTGACCCAGTCTGTTCCAGAGCCAGCCAAAACTGACTGTTACATCCACGATGATTCCTTCTCCAAGACAAGCTGGATCTTTGGAGCTGGAATGCCAGGTACCACTTGCTGTAGAGTCTTTGGTTCCGAGACCCCTTCAGATGATTTAGGAACCAATCCCTGCTCCGACACTCTGTGCCGTCTGGTGTGTCTAGGGGCCGAAGTACTCTTTTCGGCTCGGGGGGGGGGGGGTGCTCAGGACCGAATTTCTTCAGTTCCGAGTTTACCTCTCGGAACCTCGGCTCGGCTGAGCTCAGCTCCTACATCAGCCTCAGAGCTGATCTCCTCGGAGGTGATGAGTGTGCTGTCCCCTCCTACAGCTTTACACAAGGATACTGGTATTCTTCCCCCAGAGCACTGGCGTCTGATTTGGCACCACCCCATCCACAGGACAGGAGAGATCCAGAGGCTCAAGGAGCCCCATTGGGTGAGTCTCACTCTTCCGAGACCTCCCCAGAATTCCCTTCTGAAGAGGCTCTTCGAAAGAGAACATGCAAGAGGAAGCATATTGATTCCCCTGACAAGTCCATCACATCTGACACTTGCCTCGAAGAGTCAGAAGAGTCCTCCCCCATGGTCGTCCTCTGAAGATATCTCCTTCGCAGATATCCTAGAGATCCTGATACAGAGAGGCAGCTGGAAATCCATCAACCCTTCTGATGAGGAGTCTGTGTACCTGAAGGCTTTTGGATCTCAACCTTCAGCCTCCTGGGTGTCTCTGCCTTTTGATGAGCTATTGGACTTGGTTAGTCAAAAGGCATGCGAGTCACCAGACATTATGGAACCAGTCCCTCGGAGGCCAAATAAGTTCTTGTCAGCACCTGTGGAAAAAGAGGTTCTCACGAAAGTCATTCCTGTAAATGCTATGGTGATGGCAGCAGCCACCAAGAAGGAAATTTCTGAAACATCCTCTTCAGTTCATCCACCGAACAAGGACTCCTGGATGATGGACAGATATGGGAAGCATGTTTTGTTTGTCAGCAACTTTTACCCTTAGATTGCTGAACTACCTTTCTCACTTTACAAGGCTACAAAGAGATCTCCTGAAGGAGTTAGGAGATACTCTCCAAGGCTCATTGGCTGCGGGGGGTGTCAGAAAAGGTCACTTTTCAGGTATCTACCTTAAATTCCATTGTTAACTCCTCCATGAGACTAATGTCCTATGCAGCAGATGGAGTGAGCAGGGCAGCGGGTTCCGGAGTTTCCCTGAAGTGGCACTCCTTGATACACTTGTGCAACTTTGCGGAGCCCTTCAAGTCTACCTTTACTAATGCCCCTTTTGATGGTTCCTCACTTTTTGGACTTAAAGTCAAGGACACACCAGGTGTGAGCAGGAAGGGAAAACTCTCTCTGCTGTTGGGGTACATTTTTCTGTTCCTTCAAGACCTTATCCTAAAGATCAGAAGAGTGGGAAAATGTAGTTCAAACGATCCCAGGAAGTTTTTCAAGATGCACGAGGTGAACCCTTCCCCTGGGGCAGAGGGGGAGGCAATAATGGTAGACGTCCTAGAGGCAGAGGGGGTTCACAAAACCAGAGTGACCGTGATTCCTTTTGCGGCTGGCCCTGCCAGTGGTCCTGAAAGGAGGCTCGTCTGCTCTACTCTGGAGGCAGTTGGGGGGCGTGTTTATTTTTACCAAGAAGCCTGGTGAGATATCACAAGAGACAAGTGGGTACAAAGTATAACATCCAGAGGCTATTCCATCCCCTTTTGCCATCCTTCCCCACAGATCAGAACAATCCTGGATGTTCCACCCAGTTAAAGGGAACAAGCAACTGTAGAAATTCAAAAGTTGCTAGATGAAAGAGTCATCCAAGAAGTCCCAACAGACCAAATCAGATTCGGAACTTATAGCTGAACTAATCTGTAAAGAAGTCTAAGTTCCGAATGGTGACACTGCAGTCAATTCTTCCCTTTTTAGGGAAAGACGGTTGGATGTGCACAATAGGCCTCCAAGATGCGTACTACCACATGAAAATGGACAGAGCATCAAGGAGTTACTTGCGCTTCCAGCTGGGAGCTAGTCATTACCAGTTTCAACCTCTGCCCTTTGGCCTTACTACAGCCTCCAGTGTGTTCACCAAATGCTTGGCGGTAGTCACGGCTCACTTGAGACATCTGGGATTCCAAGTGTTTCCTGCCCTAGATGACTGGCTCCTTACTGCCACCACCAAGCATCTACTTCAACAGGCGAGGGACACCACTCTTCAAACGTGCTCCCAGTTAGGGATTACAGACAATTTACCAAAATCTGCCTTGTTGCCCTGTCAACATATTACATTCATAGGCGCAGATCTCTACACCGTCTCCCTGATGGCACGACTTCCGCCGGACAGGGTTTCTGTTCTCAAACAACAAATAGCCAACTTTTTACCCAGAAGCAAAGCAAACGCAAAGACAATTTTTAAACTCCTAAGGACTATTGCTTCAACGATCACCTTAGTTCCCCTAGCCAGAATGCATGTGAGAATTCTTTGTGGCTTCTGTTTGCTCAATGGTCTTTACAAGAACTTCCCATGTCTCACTTAGTCAGAATCACAGACTCATGCAAGAGATATCTCCTATGGTGACTTCAGTCCAACCAGATGACCATAGGATGACTCTTTGTGCCACAACTACCCATAGCTGCAGTAACCCTGGACACCACCCAGGTAGGGAGGGAGGGGCATTATCTGGGAAGGACGGTCCAGGGCACATGACAAGAACACAAGGCTCATCTGCACAACAGTGTTCTAGAGATGAGAGCAATGCTCTTCGCATTGCAGGCACTCCAGGACTCTCTTCCACTAGGAACGATTGCAGTCCAGTCAGACAACATGTCGGTAGTCTGGTGCATAAACAAACAAGGAGGAACCAGGTCATACCTTCTTTGCTGAGAGGCGCTGAGAGTATGGGAATAGGCAATTTCTTCCAAACGTTTTCTAGTAGCAGCACACATCCTGGGGAAATCCAACGTGATAGTGGACAAGCTCACCAGGGTGATTTTAATGCCTCACGAGTGGTCACTGAGCAAACACCTAGTGGAGGGGATCTTCTGAAAATGGGGCCAACCTTGCTGCGATCTTTTTGCCACTTGCATGAATACCAAATGCAGCAGCTACTTTGCCCTAATCCCCCCTCTGGGGGAGACACCAAGAGACACACTCATTTACGATTGGCCCTTGGGACTTCTCCCCTTTCCCCTCATACCCAAAGTCATCCAGAAAGCAAAACTTTTGTGAAGCAGGCTGATTCTCATTGCCTGATACTGGCATCATCAGATTTGGTTCCCCTTTCATTGGCCTCAACCTACAGGAGAAGCACTGGGTTCTGGACCCAGTTCCAGACCTTCTGACTTGTATGACTGGAACTCTTCATCTTGCTCTCCAAACCCTCAGTTTGACAGCATGACTGCTCCACTTCCAAACTTAGGCTTCAAGACTTCTCACCAGCAGTAAAACATATTGTAGTATCCTCTCACAAGGCTTCAACTAGAAAGTTATATGCTAAGAAATGGAAGAGGTTCTCCTACTGGGCACAAGCAAAAAACATTAACCCTTTCTCTGCCCCTATCAGTTCAGTTTTGAAATTTCTTGTGGAACTTTTTCAGCAAGGCTCTGTGGCATTTACAATTAGAGTCCAACTAACTGTAATATCTGATTTCCACATTGGTTGAATATACTCCTAACCTGATGTCACACAAATTGTGTGAAGCATTTTTAAAAGGCACTTGTTTATTGAGACCTCCCATAAAAGAACCTCTTCCTCCATGGGATTTGAATTTTGTTCTGACTCACCTAATTTTACCTCCTTTCGAGCCCTTGTCATCTTGTGATCTCAAATTCCTTTCTTGGAAAATTATTCTCCTGGTAGTCATTACATCTGCAAGAAGAGTCTCAGAGTTGCAAGGTCTATCTATCAAGCCGCCATACCTGATTTTCCATAAAGAGAGAGTGTCCCTACATACTAACCTGTCGTTTGTGCCAAAAGTTTGTTCCCAGACCAATCTAAATCAATCTATTTAACTCCCAGTGTTTTTTCTCAATCATAGCAACCAGGCAAACTTTACCAATTGGATGTGCACAGACAGCTTAGATTTTATCTGCAAAGAACTAAAGATTTTCAGAAAAACAGATAAATTTGTTCATTTCCTTTTTGAAGCAAAAAAGAGCATGCCAGTTTCAAAAATTACACTTTCAAGTTGGCTCTCAAATTGCATTACCTTTATATACTCCTCAAATGACAAGAATTTACCATTCAAAGTTAGAGGCCACTCGACCAGAGCATTAGCAACATCCTCTGCTTACCTGGCAAGACTGTCAATGGACCGTATTTGTGCTGCTGCTACGTGGGCAACTCCTCATACGTTTATTACTCATTTCAAAGTGGATTTGGCCTCCAGGGACAGGGCTTCCTTTGGTTCCACTGTGCTCAAAAGTGCCCGGGGAAATGGTTCTAGGGGCGCTGTCCCATCCAGTAAGAATGAAGACGAGATAGGACAACATAACATAAAGAAGTTATGTACTTACCATAACGTTCCATGTTTGTTCATCTCGCCATTCATTCTTATGACCCTCCCACCTTCACCCAGCCAAGGATTTCTAGAGGTGAGGTTTTCCTTCCTTATTAAGGAGCTACTTTGCAGTTTTTCCTTCTTGTTTCTATACCTGCTGTATCCATTGGTAGTTTACACAGATTATTTATAGTTGGCAGCAAACACGATCTGGGGAATTACACCACTGCATAATGGGATACCTTTCTGCCACGAGCCAAGTTAAAGACTTCAAGCTAGTGTATTCAGCCGAGTCAGAGCCAAGGATCGGCTCCGAACCCATCCAGTAAGAATGAAACGGCGAGATGGACAACAGACATGGAACGTTATAGTAAGTACATAACTTCTTTTTTAACGTCTTGCAGGGCTTTGCCTTTCTCTTGGAGAGACTTAAACGTGTCAGCAGCAGCAGTCCAAAACAGATGTGCATTTTCCAAAGGAGTATCCAACAACTTGGCCTTTAATGTCCTCCGGCAGTGACTGGAGATGAAGCCAAGAATAACTTTCAATGATGGACCCAAAACCTGCAACCCTAGAAGAGGCATCGGCAGAATCATAGCTACACTTAACTGAGTGGCGAGCTACTTAAGAAGCAGAACCTAAAAAAGGTAAGGCAGAGGATTTGCCATCAGAATCAGGGAGGGCAGAGATAATCTGACAAGCCTGAGAAATTGAGGCCAGAGCATACCTGGTAATTTGGGCCTGGTAATTAATATCCCTAAAGGCCAAAGTAGAAGTGTTGTAAACTTTCTTGCCAATCCTCCCCTTTGCCCCTAGAGGGCAAAAGTTTAGAAGTTTTGTCAGAAGAGATCGACACCACAAACGGGATCAGCAGAAGGATATTTAAATAAAAACAGACAGTTTTTAAGAACCTTACAGAACCTGTCAGGTTTCTTAGGAGCAGGAGGCTAAGAACCAGGAGGCTTGGAAGCAGCAGTGAAAGTATCTAAAAAGGCAGCCAACAAAGGAGGAATGGACCGATGGTTTAGGAGTATCCACCTGAAGCAACTCATATTATCTTCTCTGAATATCAGTCACTTGAGTAGCATCCCACTTAAAGAATTCATAGGATCATAGGAAGTTACTAGCCTATTGGCTCTGAGGCCCTTACAAGCCTAGCCAAGAATTTAGCCCATGTTCTGACAAGTCAGCACCCGATGCCTCTGTCCAACAGGGACATAGGTGGAGTCCCAGGGGTGTATTTTCTGTTCCCCATCCAGTTATCCAGGTTGCGCTTAAAAGGGGGTTATGAGGGTACTTTGCTTGACGTGAGGATAGTCTATTCCAAAGAAGGTTGGAACCAATACTCATGCGTAATGACTGAGCAAGGATCAACAATACAGATGGAACGTTATGGTAAGACACAACTTCTTTTTGTCCTATCTCGCCTTCATTCCTTGCTGGTTGGGTTTGGAACCGAGTATCGGTTCCGACTCAGCCTAATTCAAAAGCTCAAGAGCTTCCACTGGCTCGAGGCTATGCCTTATCCCATGATGCTCAGGGAAGATTGCTCAGATCTCATTTGCCGCTCAAGCAAATTGGGTGACTTCTGACTTGCTCTTGGCGAAGTTAAATTTATTAACATTTTAGTAAAATAGTTCAAGCTTAATAGTTTTTTCAGTAGGTTGGATATTTGTAGTTTTTGGAGTAATTTGAGGGGATTTTACCCCTGTAGTTGCTGTTTTTTGGCCATCGTTCCCTTTCTTCGTCAGGACTCTCTCTCTAGTAGTTGGCCTTTTTCTTTCCGAAGCTTGTTTTAGTTGGAGAGCTTCCCCCCTTATCCTTTCAGGTAGTTTGTTTGAGTTAGAGGGCTCCTAGCGGCCCGTTTAACTTGGGCCGCTCCCCTTCCCTTCTGTTGTCTTCCCTGCAGTCACAAGGAGGAATCGTTTTAAGTTAGAGGTTTTCTCCTCAAACTTGTTGTTTGTGCGTGGTCACCATTAGTATATTTTTATACATAGATACATTTTCGCCATTAGTAAATTATTTGTGTATTGTGGTTATTGTAGTTTAGGTTTTAGTGATTTAAATATTGTTTCCTTGTAGACAGATCTGTCTAGAGACATGTTTGCGGGTCTCAGGTTATTTTTCAACTTTGTGAGGTAACAGAGTTAAGTTTTTGCTTTTGGGTTCCCTTTTCTCATTAGTTTTGTCCCTTTTGTGAGAATCTTAAAATGTTAAAGGATCATAAGGAACCCAAACAGCCAGGGTTCAAGAAGTGTGATAAATGCTCCCAAAAGATATCCATTACTGATGGGCACACTAGTTGCATTTATTGCCTGGGTGCCCTTCACTTACAGGAGTTGTGTACTTTTTGCCACGCCTTTAGTAGTAGAATTTTACTTGAATGTATGAACAAACTAATTGTGAGAGGGCTACTAAAGGTTCCATTCTCTGATGCTTTGGAAGGGTCTCAGAGCTCTGAATCGCCTTCTTCCTCCTCTAATGTGGAAAAGTCTGGAAAAATAACTTTGACTATAGATCCAGCCTTGGAGCCGCCTAAAAAGGTTGTCTTAAAATCACCAGGCTCAGAACCAAGGGCTCTTGGTTGCGAGAAGTCTACCTCTTCGGTTCCATTGGCAGTTACAGAGCTGATAGAATTTCAAGTCAGGAGATGGTCCCCAGTTCTGGAGCTGGTTACTCCGACTTTAAGATCTTCACTCCTGGAAAGGGCGAGATCACCTTCTTTGTCCTCCCATTCCTCCAGGAGCTTATCTGATGATGACATGGAGCAGGTGGTGAAGAGACTGCTTGGTACACTGGCAAAAATTTTGTCACTCTGACCCAAAAGGAACCAGAGCTGACTAAGGCACCATCCCCTTCTTCTGTTCCTCCTCCTCTAACCCGTTCAGGGGCTTCGGAACCAGAGGGCTCGGACCTGATTAGTAGTGGAAACATGGGAACCGAGACCTCCAACAGGATCATTGGTTCCAGTGATCACTCTGACTGCCTCGGTTCCATCGGAATCTGGGGAGTCTAGGAGCAGACACTCTCCTGTCGGGTGCGGGGAGGGGTGGTCTGACCAGTTAGCTGTCCGAGATGATTCTACCTCTTGGGGCTTTGGCACGGTTGAGCTACACTCCTACATTAGCTTCGGAGTCGACCACTCTGCCTTGGGGTCAGTCTCTCAGTTCTCTGGAGCTGGGGACATCCTCAGAGTGGGATGAGGGGGGCTTTTGAGCTGATGGAGAGAGTGCTGTCACCTTCAACATTTCCACACTCTGGTTTGAGCACTCTTCCCCCAAATGTGCCTGTGTCTGTCTCAGAACCATCGCTCCCACCCAAGCACACAGACCCTAAGCCCCAGGAAGCCCCAATGGGTGAGGCTTTCTTTTCTGAAACTTCCCCAGAGTACCCCTCTGAGGAGGTCCCTCGGAACAGGCTGTGCAAGAGGAAGCACATAGATTCCCCAGATGAGTCCATCATGTCAGACACCAACTTGGATGATTCAGAAGGGTCATCACTGTCCCCCTCTGAGGATGTCTCCTTTGCAGACATCCTGAAACTCCTTAAGCAGAAGGGTGGCTGGAAGCCCTCCAATTCTTCTGAGGACAAGTTGGTGTACCTGGAAACTTTTGGGTCTCGCCCTACTGCCTCTTTGGTGTCTCCACCTTTTGATCAGGTAATGAACGTTATTGCTCGAAAGGTGTGGGGCTCTCCTGATACAGTGGAGCCTGTTCCAAGGAGGCCTAACAAATTCATTACTGCTCCCACAGACAGAGTTTTTGACAAAAGAGGTCCCAGTAGATTAGTGATGGTGGTGGCCACCAAAAAGGAATATCTGAAACTTCCTCCTCTGTTCATCCACCGAATAAAGACTCTTGGACGATGGGCAGGTATGGAAAGCTTACCTTCTCTTCAGCGGCATTTACACTTCACTCAGTTACTTGACCCATTTTACCAGACTTCAAAGGGATCTCCTGAAAGAGCTAGGAGATGCCCTGCAGAGTACGGTAGCTACTGGAATATCAGACAAGGATTCTTCTCAGCTCTCCACCCTAAACTCAGTGGGCAACTCCTCCACGTGTCTGATTTCATATGCAGCTGATGGAGTGAGTAGGGCAGCAGCTTCAGGAATCTTCTTAAGGAGGCCTTCCTGGCTGTGCCTGTGCAACTTTGCTGAACCCTTCAGGTCTTCCTTCAGTAATGCTCCATTTGATGGCTTGTCATTGTTCGGGCCCACTGTTAAAGAATCCTTGACCAGGTGCAAACAGCAGGGAAAATCTCTGTCTGCCATTGGGGTCCATTTTTCTGTCCCCATTAGACCTTATCCCAAATGTCAGAGAGGAGGGAAGATGTGGTTCCACAAATCCCAAAGAGCATTTCCAGATGCACATGGGTGATTCTTCCCCCAGGGGCAAAGGGTTAATTAACAGTGGAAGATGCCGACCTCGTGGCATAGGGGGTTGACAGAACCAGGGTGACAGAGCACCCTTCCCTGGGAAGCCTTTTCAGTGCTCCTGAATGGAGGCCCTTCTGTCCGTCTCTGGAGGCAGTTAGGGGACACATATCATTGTACCCAAAGGCCTGGCTAGATATCACACAAGACAAATGGGTACAAACGATCATATCCAGAAGTTATTACATACCTTTTTCCACTCCCCCTTTGGAAAAACAGTCCAGAGGTTGCTACAAAAAGTCTCATCCAAAATGTCCCCGCAGACCAGATTGGATCTGGAACTTACTCAATGTTCTTTTTAGTTCCAAAAAAGATGGGACTCGAGTCTTTCAGAAAATGAGAGTTCTGGATGGTGACACTGCAGTCAGTATTTCCCTTTCTGGGGAAAGACAATTGGATGTGCTCACTAGGTCTGCAGAATGCATGCTACCACATAAAAATGGGCAGGTGATCCAGGAGACTCTAACGGTTTTGGCTGGGAGCCAGTCATTACCAGTTTTGAGCCCTGCCCTTTGGTCTCACTACAGCCCCCAATGTGTACACCAAATGCATGGCAGTGATTACAGCTCACTTGAGGTGCCTGGGATTCCATGTGTTTCCAAACCTAGACAATTGGCTCTTAACCACCACCATCAAGCATCTACTACAGCAAGCAAGGGGCGAAACCATTCATCTTTGTGCCAAGGTGGGCATTTCAATAAATTTCAAAAAATCTGCCTTGTTGCCTTTGCAGCATCTTATATTCTTGGGTACAGAGACTCGAGGGAATTGTGGGCAAGACTTACCCCCGAAAGGATTCAGTCCCTACACCATCAAATCAGGAATTTGATATCCAAAACAAAAGTACAGGCAAAGACTGTACTGCAGATTTTGGGCACCATGTTAGTCAGTCATGTTAGTACCTCGAGCACGTCTGCACACGAGAATCCTCCAGTGCTACTCTTCTCCCAGTAGTCCATGCAAGATCTACCACTGTCTCCCAAGGTTATCATTACAGAGTCATGCACAAAGGACCTATGGTGGTGTCTTCAAATGACTCAGTTGACCACGGGCCGCCCTTTTGTTTTTCCACAACCAACAGCCATGCTGACCATGGATGCTTCTCAGATAGGGTGGGGGGACATTGTCTGGGAAAGACTGTCCAAGGCATCTGGCAGGAACACTAGAACCACTTGCATGTCACTGTCCTAGAGAGGAGAGTGGTGCTGTATGCATTGCAAGCATTCTGGGATGGTCTCCCGATAGGTACTATTGCAATTCAGACAGACATGTCAGTAGTGTGGTACATAAACAAATAAGGAGGAACCAGATCCTACCCCCTTATGTCGAGAGGCTGAGAGTATGGCAATGGGTGGTCACTTCTCAATGTTTTCTCACAGCAACGCACATCCCAGGGAAGTCAAATGTGATAGCGGACAAACTCAGCAGAGCCATTCTGATGCCTCACAAGTGGTCCCTAAAACAAGTTGTGGAAGAGATTTTCTGGAAATGGAGCCACCCCTGCTGTGACCTTCTTTGCCACGTCCACGAATGCCAAATGCACTACTTTGCCCTAATTCCCCCTCTGGGGGAGTCACCGAGGGACTCTCATACACGATTAGCCCCAGGGATTACTTAACGCATTTCCTCCCTTCCCCTTGATTCCAAAGGTTCTTCAGAAAGCCAACACGTCAAGAAGCTCGTTGATTCTCTTTGCCCCATACTGGCCTCAACAAATTTGGTTCCCCTTTCTTCGCTCCCATCTCCAGGAGGAACCGTGGATCCTGGACCCAGTTCCAGATCTTCTGAACCATTCGTCGGGGGCATTCCATCCATCAATCCAGACCCTAAAGTTGACAGTGTGATTGCTCCAATTCCACAAATAACCAGGCTCCATGACTTCTCCCTGGCATTTAGACATATTCTGATTTCTTCTCATAAGCAGTCTACCAGGAAACTATACTCTAGCAAATGGAAGAAGTTTAACACACTGGGTTTCTGAGAACAATATAGATCCATTTACGGCCCCCATTACAGCAGTGCTAGAGTTTCTCACTAAACGCTTTAATGAAGGGGCAGCAGCTACTATAGTTGGAGTCCAGCTAGCCGCTCTATCCAACTTTCATACTGGGGATATGGGACAAAAAAAATCATGTCTCACAAATCATGCAAGGCCTTCCTAAAAGGGACCTTCCTGCTAAAACCTCCAGTTAGAGAACCTCCAGCTCCATGGGATCTAAATTTTGTTCTGTTCTCTTTAATTTTGCCTCCCTTTGAACATGCATCATCATGTGACATAAAGTTTTTTGAATTCCAGGCTCTTATCTATACGCTCTCCATGCATAGTTTTTCACAAAGATAAGAGTTTCATTGCATATTAATCCTTCCTTTCTACATGAGGTGTGCTCGGAGACCAATCTAAATCAATCTATTGAATTACCTGTGTTCTTTCCAAACTATGGCAACAGGGCAGAATATAAACTACACCGATTGCATGTGCATAGGCATTTGCATTTTTACATGCATAGAACCAAATACATCAGAAGATCGGACCAATTGTTTGTGTCCTTTTCAGATCAAAGGAAAGGATTGTCAGTTTCTAAAGTAACACTGTCAAAATGGCTCAGAGTATATTTCATTCACTTACAGTTGTAAGCACAGATCATTATCAGGCAAAGTGAAGGGTCATTCCACAAGACCTGTTTCAATTTCCTTTGCTTTCCAGGCCAGACTACCTTTGGATTCGATTTGTGAAGCAGCCACATGGGTCAGGCCTCTTACCTTTATTACTCATTACAAAGTGGACATGGCCTCCTAGAACAGGGCTTCCTTTAGGTCCACTGTTTTGAAGAGTTTATTCTTTTGAGCCACCCAAGAAAGAAGGTGCTAGGGACCAGGAAGCAATGAAGGCGAGACAGGGCAACATAACATTAAGAAGTTATGCACTCACCATAATTTTCTGTGTTTGTTGTCCATCTCACATTCATTCTTGCATCCCACACTTCTCCCCCTCCTTCACTCCTAGAGGATCGGACGGATTATTGTTATCTATATTGGATTATGGAGTCTGTTTCCCTCCTGGCTCTCATATATTCTAGTTGTTTGCTGTTATTTGATATTATGCCTTTTCTTGCAAGCAAGATCTGGGTAATCTTCCCTGTGTATCATGGGATAGGGCATAGCCTTGAGCCAGTGGAAGCTCTCGAGCTTTTGAATTAGGCCGAGTCGGAACAGATGCTTGGTTCTGAACCCAACCAGCAAGGAATGAAGGCGAGATGGACAATAAACATGGAACGTTATGGTGAATACATAACATCTTATGTTTTGGGATAGTGGGAGCAACAATCTACATAAGGGATAAAGGTGGTATTAAATGTGTTTGCTAATGTGTGATATTTTGGATGAGCTCAGTTATTGTTGGACATTATTTCTTAATTGCCTGGCATAACTGAAGAAAGTTTTGTAGTTTGCACTTGGTACCTGTACCGATAATGTGAACACCAGTCTACATAGCGGATAAAGTAGGTGTTAAATTCATTTGCTAATGTATTGGCTATATCCTTGGGATTGAAATGTGTGATATTGTGGATGAGTTATTGTTGGGTATTATTCATTAACTGCCTGACATAACTGAAGAAAGATTTGTAGCTTCCTTTTGTACTTGTAGTGAGCCTAGGTTGCTTCTCTGATTTATATTTTTTAATACTTCCCTTGTTATTTTTTGGCATATTTCTTTGCAGTCTCGAGTTAAGGGGATGAGGATTCATTACAATGTTTCATTATTTTATTTGTTTCTTTTGTTACTCAGTTTATTACATGAATTCCACCAGAGTGGTATATTCATGAATTACCATTATATTTAGATCCGACTAGTACAGACTTTTCTGTGCAGCTGTTTAGGTGCTTGTAAATATTGGAGATTAATGCATTAGTCCTCATGTTTGGATCCATTTGTGCAGGATTGTTGGGATTTTTTTGTAGGTCTTGTACAAGCTGTAATAGATTTTCTCTGAAGAAGTCATAAAGATGATCTAATTTGCTTGTAGGTTGCTGCCACTGGGCCTGACAGAAATGATGACTGGTTTGTGGTCAGATTTAACCAGGAGGGAAGAGATGTGGGTGGGCTACAGAAAGGAGCTAGGTTAGTTAGGGACCTGGTTAAGGGTATTAGAATCTTTAGTGGGTAGTTTTACAATTTGTTTCAGTGCCTTGATTTCTAACAAAGTTCAGGAAATGCTGACCACATTCATTTATAGGGATTTAAGTGTACCAGCCTGTGCTTGGGTACTTGAAGCCCCATAACAATAAGGTATTTGGTTTGACGTTTAACCCCCTCAGTGGCATTAAGGTAATTTCTGTATTCTTTGGGGGCATTAATGGGAATATGTAGAAGCAGTGAAGTAACAGTTGGATTTGTGAAACGTGACTCGAGTCTCATGGAGCTCTAGGTTAGAGTCAGGTAATTTGCTGTGAGGTGATGGTGTTTCTAACAAATCACAATAGTCTTCTCCAGTTACCTATGGGCCTGAAGGCAATTGTTAAAGCAAAGTATCTTGTCTTTGTCTAGGCATCCTTTTTGATGAAGATAGAGTACTACAAAAGACCAATGCCTTTCCTGCCTCTAAAGCATATCAAGGCATTCACTCCTACTTCTGCCACCACTAGGTTGCAGTCTTGTTTGTTCGATTGAACGGACCTTGGTTTCCTTGTGGTGTTGAGGATCCTGGTACTAGATATATAGTTTACAGTTACACTTTCCTTGTCTTGTCTAGTCTGGTGAGTGTGGAGTCTATATGCCTGACTTTAGAGTCACCTATGACTAAAACATTTCCCTGAGTGGAAGCAGACGTAGTTGGACTTGCATAGTTTGGCTTTCTTTTCTAGTGACTCTTGGATGAGCTGTATGGATTTGTAATGTGTGCGAGTGGAAAAAGGAGTAGGTGCTCCACTGTGCAGTGGAGGAGGGATCTTTGGCATTTGTTCTAGGAAGCTTTGGCAAATTTTTCTTTGCAGCCATAGCTTAAGTTATGGTCTTATTGGTGTGTTGTGGAAGTTTGTTGTGGGAGGTTTGCAAATGGTTAAGGTGTTTACCTTAAGAACATGAGGTTCAGGGTTTGATTCTCACATTGGGTAATTTGCTAGGCTTAAATAGCCCTAAAGGGCAGCTAGCCTAGTACTAATCTATGAACTTCATTGTCGATGAACTAATATTGGGATAATGAGCCAGATTTGCTTTTGTGTGTGCTAGGTATTTGCATCTCTGACAAGTTGTATTATCTTTGTACTCTTATTTCGCAGCAGGTTACACACTGGGGGGGACAGTCTGCTCATCCAACAGATATAGTGTGCATATGCAAGAATAAACTTTGTACAATTTACACTTTCAGCCTTTTCAGATATACTGATAAACATGTGTTGTCCTTCTGGCTCCGTCTTCTGGGTCACTTAATCTTTCCTCCATCTACTTCACTTTAGCTTTAGCTTTGAGTTTATGTGCTTTGCTACCAAAATTCCTTTATTTTTAGGTTGCAGTCTTGTTTATTCGATTGAAGGGACCTTTGTTTCCTTGTGGTGTTGAGGAACCTGGCACTAGATATACAGTTTACAGTTGCGCTTTCCTTGTCTTGTCTAGTCTGGTGAGTATGGAGTCTATATGCCTGACCTTAGAGTCACCTGTAACTAAAACCAAGAACTACACGGCAGCATAAGCATAGATTCCCCAGATATTCTCTTCCTAACTGAAACATGGCTCAAACCTCACATCAAAAGTGAGGAAATACTTCCACCTGAATACAACATCCTTTGCATAGACAGATTGTCCAAAAAAGAAGGTGGTGTAGCATTGATATTTAAACACCACCTCAATATTCAACTCCTGAACTCATCTGCCCCTCACCACAACAATGAAGAAATCCTTTATGCCAATCTCAAACTAATCCAAACAGCCAAACAAAACAATCAATATCATAAGATGCTGTTTCCCACCAGGGCAAAATATTACACCCCTAGAAAATCTCCTGAGCTGGGCTACTCTATCTCTACCCCAGGAAACCATCATTCCCTGTCACTTTAACATCAACTGGCTATCCTGTAATAACAGCCTCCCAACCATTCACCTTTAATCTACATGGGTTCACACAACTCATTCAATCCCCCTACCCGAATCAACAAAAGCCCTAACAATCATACCTTACTTGACTGCATCCTAGTCAACAAAGCCCCTCACTCTTACCTAGCAGGCAGCTTACCTGACTGTCTTAGTGACCACTCCCCCACTTTCCTAATTCGGCACCACACAAGCAGTCTGTAGCCCATTATCCACAGGCAAGTACAGAACAAGTCCAACTTTAACCCCAACTCCATCTCCTCCCTGCAAAAAATGAACTTGACCTCCACCTAGATGAGGCTGTCCACTTCTTCAACAGTACATTCTTCTCCATCCTAAACACCCATGCTCCTGTAAGATCAGATCCAGGTGTGCCCCATGGTTACAAAAGACCACCAGAACTCTAATGAAATCCAGAGATAAGGCCTGGGAGCACTGGGGACTAACAACAAATAACTCAGATAAACAGTCCTTCCTTGAACTGCAAATAAAGCCAAAAAGCATATAAAATTAGACAAATCCCTCTACTATAAATCCACCCTAAACTCTACCAACCACAACCCTAAGCAATTCTGGTCCACTATTAACACTAATCCTCCACCCAGGGAAGGTTGATGCCCCCCAGCCGTCCATTCCCCCCTTCTCCAGCAGTATTGCTAAATCCTTCAACAAACACTTCACTGAAACTATAACATCTCTAAACAAACAACACTTCCCTATAACAACGCTCCTAACCCTAAACCTCCCACCCCTCTTTTCTTATTTACCTCAGTACCTTCCTCTAACATAAGACTATTGTCAAAGCTTAAACCCACCAAACTCGCAGCTGACAACCTCCCCTCTGTATACTTCAATATGTATTGAAAATTGCAGCTGATACACTAGCCTACCCAATTTCAATTCTAATCAACCGTTCCATAACAGAAGGCTATGTTCCTTCAATGTGGAAAATATCCCATGTCATTCCCCTCCACAAAGGCACCCCCTCCACTGATCTCTCCAATTACCGCCCCATTGCTATCCTCTACCGTCTCTCCAAGATACTTGAAAAATGTATCAACACCCAGGTCTCAAACTACCTCTTAGCTAATAATCTCCTCTCCAAAACCCAACATGGTTTCAGGCCATATCACAGCACTACCTCTGCTCTGCTCTCCTTTACCAACACTATACTTCATCACAAAAACAATGGCCTCTTCTCTACTGCCATATTTCTAGACCTCTCAAAGGCCTTTGACATGGTATCTCATGAGCTACTACTCTCCCCAACCTCTCCTTCTCACAATCAGCCTGCAACTGGTTCCACAGCTATCTACACGGTTACCAGCTATCCCTAATCTGGGACGATAACATATCACCTCGCCTCCCAGTTACTCTTGGAGTTCCCCAAGGGTCTATCCTTGGTCCAGTGCTATTCTCACTTTTCACTAACAACCTACATACTGCTACCACACAAGCATCTCTTGTACCATACGCAGATGACACTGCTCTCATCTGCTCTGCCCCCACTCTACCAGAACTACAACAAATCACACAGGAATCATTCCCTTCTGTAGAAAGCTGGCTATCCAATGCTCAGCTCCTACTCAACCCAAGTAAGACAAAACTTCTCCTGTTCTAACCTTCCAAAGCCACCCAAAACACCCCCACTTCAACATTCTTGCCAAAGACATCATCTCTCCATCAGTACACACAAAATTACTTGGTGTGGAAATAGACAACAAACTTAGATTTGACACCCACATATCTCTCACAATAAAAAAAGTTCACAAGAAACTTGGTGCATTATATCGAAACCGCCATTTTCTAACCAAGGTGGCTAGAATCTCCATAGACAATTCTCAGCTAATCTCCACCCTACTCTATGCATCCCCCATACTTACCAAGCTTAAACAGACAAACAACAAAAATCAACTCCCTGTTATCAAACCCAAAAACTCAGCAGGAGAAACCATATTTTCATGTACCATATCCAAACTTTGGAACAATCTTCCACCCTCTATAACTACTTTACCTTCCAGCAGCCTTTTCAAGACTGCGCTCAAGTTCCACTTAAATTTGCACTGGTTTTGTCCTTGTTCTAATCCAGACTAACAACCCCACCCTTACCTTCACCCCCCTCCTAGACTTTTAACCCAACTATACTACCGCCACTACTAACCACAGTCAGAAATAGCTAGTTGTCTTTACATACTTTAACATCTTGTCTGACAACTTTGTTACTAATAATATAAACGACAAGAAACTATCTTAACTTGCAACATTTACTGTATATACTGTTGATAATCAATATCTTGTTATTGTATTAAAGCCAACAACCTGTAATGTTGCTTACTATCGCTGCAACTTTGTATCTATATTTATCATATACATGATGTGGAGCTTTTCTCCCCGGGCATCTGCTGAAAAAGGGCCTGTGTCCAGTCGGAATTTCCCGGTAAATAAATAAATAAATAAATTCTGTCAAAACACACAGAGAGAATGCTCAATTAATGTACCCTTTGCCTCAGTTTTGGCCATACATTCCTCTGATTTAGCACTCATTTTGAACAAATTCTCAAATATTGTGGTCTTTGTGGTCTGTTGTTTATATAATTCCATAGTAACTAGTGCTTTCTTGGTTCCACCCATTTCTCCTGGATGAGTTGGCTATTGCATAAGTAACAGTGAAATTCACCATTGCCTCTTGATTTCTTTTGTCCGAGATTCATCATCCTATACCAGAAAATATAAATACATCCAAGAAATGACGAAAAATTTTGATCACGTCAGCCAACAAAAGCTTTTACTGGAAGTTTTGCAAAGCTTGTCTTAGTTCCATCATGCACCCCTTGCTTCACTATTTTTATTGCATTATTTCTTGGCTTCATCTTTGTGAGTTTCATTATTCAACAACCACAGTATCACAGATTCATTTTTAGAAATGGTTATCAGTTATTCCAAGCAATGCAGCAGTTCTATGCTTATAGTAATAAAAACACAGCAGAGTGCTAGCTCCCTGCTGCTAATTGCAACTGCCATTGCCACAAGTCAAGCCCACCAGAAAAGTTTCTGCACAGTTCATTTAACAGTAAATTCAGTATTTAAAACCTAAGATTCTCAGACTGTACATGTTCTCTGGAAGTTACTTGGAAGGTATATGTTACTAGTGGACGGTCAGAAAGATGACTGACTGACTGACTTGTGGCAAAAAAAGAACTGAAAATATGTGTCGAGCAGTGTCAGAATCAATTTCCTCATCAGGCTCAGCCCTACATGAAGTGGAACTCTGTAGTTCCCACTTTTCAGTTCCCTCCTACACTTACCCCAGTGCCCCCCCCCCACACCCAGTTGGCCCCATCCTAGCCTTCCCACACCATTCAGATTACTTTTCTTCTTGTTTTCTTAGACTTCTTTTTTCTTCATTTGTTTCATCTGTACTTTCAACACACCTTAACTGGCTAAGAATGCATTGTAATAACTGGAGGAAAGCTCTGATTATCTAAATATGCTGTCAGGTGGTGTTGGCATTTTTTTGAAAAATTACTTGATACCTGTTTTTTTCCTTCTACCTGGAAGACTTTTTTATTTTTATTTTATTTTACATTTGTTCACTGGGCTGGTCCATTTTCAGTGGAGGCCTAGGGAGAAAAGCTCCAAAAATTCTTTCATTTATAAACAGAATTACAGAGAGTAACATTTTAGTTAATGAGCATTTAGTGTTAATAACAGATAAAAACATCCCCACTAATATATATATATATATATATATATATATATATATATCTACATATCTACAGACATTGCCCCTAACAAGCCAGGTCGTGTTGCCTCACACTAAGACGTTGTCCTGTTCGATTCTCAGCTAGAGCGTCTTCTGTGTGGAGACATGCATGATTGGGCATACCTTTGTTGAAGGTTGTGCGTCATGGCTGGCAACTCGGCATGTAAAAATCTACTGCCAATCATTAGCGGACCGGAGTTCCGCTGTGGCGACCCCTAACCGGGAAAAGCCGAAAGACACAATAACAACTGACAATGACCTTGACAAGCCAGGTATATCTCAAGGTATACAAACCATACAGTGTACACTTATCTACATGCAGTTTGAATGACCACCATTTCACCTACGGCATGTATTTGGGTTGCTGGAGGGAAACCACAGCATCTGAATAAAACATACACAAAAAGAGAGAGAGCATGCAGCCTTCATATAGGAGGAGCTGCAACAAAAAATTTGACCAGAGAGCCAAGCTCTGTGAAATGGTAGCATTACTGACTGCATCCTTGTGCCTAGCGATGTGTTGTTTTCACACACATCTTTCTCTGACCACCAGTGATAGCCAGTATTGTATACATCACCAGTGCATGATGGAAAGTAAAAGAAATCATGGCCTACTTATTAAATACACTGCATCAACACTACACACAGACACGCACACCCACAAATGCATAACCCATGACAATGATCGTTTTACACTGATTATAGCAAATATAAAACACTGGATGACAGATCAGTGGCTGTTTAACTGTAACCAGATAACTTCTGGGTAAATCAGCTTCATGCACATACAGCCCTACACAGCCATCATTGATAGCCATACCCCACTGACTATGCACACCTTAGATGTGTGTAATAAAAAAAAAAAAAAAATGGCCACAGTAAAGTATTCTAATTTGCCCTAATGGTCCTGTGAAACCAGATCAGTTAACTTCATTATATTAGTAGTGTCAGTCAGTCTGAAGTAGATGACTTCATTCATTCTGCACATATGGGTATACGGATCTGATTTGGATCCGAGCTGGCAAAACTTTTCAAGCATCAGCTCCAAGCTCCTCCTATCTAGCCCCAGATCTCGTTTGCCGCACTGAGTCAGCATCGTGGTCTCTGAGCTCCTAGCTAGTTGGTAAGGTTTTTGGTCCTTTATTGCTAATTGCTGAGTGGGTATACCTTCCTTTTTTTCCTCCCTTACATCGCGTTTGGTCGCTGTGTTAGTTTAAAAAAAAATTATTGATAGTTATTAATTTAAGTGTTTGTGTAGTATTGTGTTACTGGTTCCCGCCTAGGCCCAATCCCTGTTAAGTGTGTGTGTGTGTGTGTGTGTGTGTGGGCCCTAGGACTTTTTCTGTCTTTGCTATGGCTGAACAGCCTAAAGTTCTCTTTAAAAAGTGCACAGAGTGTGGTCATAAGCTTTCTCCAGCCGATGGCCACACTCTGTGTGTTCTATGTTTAGGGGTCGCCCTTCTTTCTGCCTCCTGTGACATTTGTTCGGGTTTCAATCCTAGGGTGTTGAAGGATCGTCAGGCTAAGCTTGTGGCTAAAGGTCTGCTACCAGCTTCTGCCCTGGAGTCTGCCTCAGTTTCCTCCCCAGCTGGTGACTCTGTGCAGGCAGGGACTCAATCTCTCGCCAGGCCTGCTTCCTCTGAGTCGTCTCAGAGAGGTAGGGGACAAGAGAGAGAAGGAGAGGTGCCATAAAGAGAGGGACAGGCCCAGAAAAAGGTCTCCTGACAGGGAGTCCTTCTCCAGCCCGTCTTCCAAGGTACCCAGGTCTCGTTCTCCTCGGCTCCACTTTCCTCATTTCTCACCAGAGCCGAGGCACTCCCCTCTGATCCGACCCAGACTCAAGTCGGTCGCTTCCTCCAGATCGACTCGGAGTGTTTCTGAACTTGATATGGACAGGCTTATGAGGAGGTTCATCCAGAACCAGATTCAGGTGGGGGTCTTACCAGGGCCCTCTCCCATTGTTGAGGGTTGTTCTTCTACTATGTTCCACCCTATTGCTCCTTCCCCGATCTGACCTGACGCTTCGGGGTTCTCGGGTCAGAGACCTTTCGGAGCTGTGGGGTCAGCGCCGATGGTTTTTGTTTCCTCGACGCAGGCCGTCACCTTGAGTTCCTCGGATCTGATCTCAGATCTCGGAGCCGTGGTCGGGGAGTCGGACCTGAGGGTCGAGATCTCGCTCTTTCGGATCCCACCCTCGGTGCCCAGACTACCCCGCCATCGGCTCTGGTCCCTGCTTCGGTGCCGGGCAGAGCCTCTTCCTTATGTTCTACGGAGGGGTGCTCTTCATCAGCATTCGGGGCAGTGGAAAGGGTCCTCTCCCAGAGGTTGAGACCTCTGCTCACATCCTCGGATCTCACCCAGACCCCTCTGTTTTCGGATTCTGCTCCCATTGCCCTGTCTCAGGGACAGCCCGTACCAAGGCAACCCCAGGTTGTTCCCCTCCGGGAATCCCAGGAGGCTTACGAATCCTGTCCAGAGAGTCACACTGGAGGGGAACCTCATAAGCGCATTTGCAAGAGGAGGCACTTGCACTCCCCTGAGTCCATTACCACTGATACGTACTTGGATGAAGGAGAGGGTTCCCCCAGATCACCTACCGAGGACGTCTCGTTCAGAGACATTATGGAGATCCTCCGCCAAAGAGGAGGTTGGTCAGCCCCCAACACTCTATGGATGAGTCCGTATTCCTGGAAGCCTGTGGCGCGGATCCATCTACTTCCTGGGTCTCCCCTCCAGCTGACCCTTTGGTGGACCTCATCACCACTAAGGCGTGGAAAGATCCTGACACCATAGAGCCTATACCCAAAAGGCCAGACAAAATTCTTTCCCCGCCATCAAGACAGGCAGGCATGGTCCAAGGGAGCCCCGGTAGACGCTTTGGTGGTTGTAGCTGCCACAAAGAATGAACTGGCACAGGAGAGTTCCTCGCTCCATCCACCAGACAAGGAGTCCAGGTTGATGGATCGTTTTGGGAAGCGCATGTACTCATCAGCGACATTTTCTATCCGTACGCTGAATTACTTGGCACATGTCATCCGACTGCAGCGAGACCTTATATCGGAGCTAACTGAGTCACCCCCGGAGTCTCTGTCGTAGCAGGACAAGCAGTCCCTCACTGCAAAAATGACTACACTGAAATCCATGACTAATACCTCTATGCATCTCCTCTCTCATGCCACGGAGGGAGCTGCTAGAGCTGCTGGTACAGGCGTTGTCTTGAGGCGACACGCCTGGATTAGGCTGTGTCAATTTGCGGACCCGTTTAAGGCATCTTTCATTAATGCCCCATTCGATGGATCATCCCTCTTTGGGAAGACTATACGTGACACACTAACCCAGAGTGAGAAGGACGTTAAGACTTTTGTCAGCAGTCGGAATCCGCTTCTCTAACCCCCAGAGGTCCTTTTCCAGGAATCAAAAGGGGCAAAAGAAGATGTGGTTCCAGAAATCAAAGTCCTTTCGTGACACTCGGGAATATTCGTCCCCCAGAGGCAGAGGGGGTCAAGACCGACGTCATCCCAGAGGCAGAGGGGGTCCCAGAAACTTCGGGTCTGGGGATCCTTTTCCCGACAGACCCGCACAGCAACCCTGAGGGGTTGCCCGGCTGCTCTACTCTGGAGGCAGTCGAGGGAAGATTTTCCTTGCATCCAGCAGCATGGGAGTCCATTACTTCAGACCGCTGGTTGTTAAACATCATATCCAGAGGATATTGTATCCCCTTCATTTCATGTTCCATAACTCCAGCACGCCTTCCAGATGTTCCACCCGCTCACAGAGAGGCTGCAGCTTTAGAGGTTTCTACGCTGCTACAAAAACGAGCCATCGAGGCAGTCCCCCCAGATCAATCCGGATCAGGCATCTACTCCAGGTTCTTTTTAGTGCCAAAGAAGACGGGGGACCTCAGGCCCATTCTGGACCTGTCTATCCTCAACCTGTCATTAGAGAAACAAAAATTCCGGATGGTCACTCTACAGTACATTCTACCGTTTCTGAGAGAATATGACTGGATGTGCTCGTTAGACCTCCAGGACGCTTATTATCACATCAAGGTCTACAGAAGCTCCAGGAGGTTTCTGCGCTTCCGGCTAGGAGCCAGTCACTTTCAATTCAGAGCCCTACCCTTTGGTCTTACCACAGCCCCCAGGGTGTTCACCAAGGTTATGGCGGTCGTAGCGGCTCACTTGAGACTTCAGGGCATTGAGGTATTCCCCTATGCTGCATCCACCAAACATCTCTTGTGTCAGGCCCTACACTACTTCCTCGGTCTGGCTCGCAAGTTAGGCATCACGATCAATATCAACAAGTCCCACCTGGCTCCGGTTCAGATCATAGACTTCATCGGGGCACGGTTGGATTCGATTCAGTCAAAGGTTTTTCTCACCCTGGAAAGGATAGAAAATCTCGAGACTCCATGTATCGGCGATCTTGGATCACTCAGTAGTCACAGCAGCCGATGTTCTCAGGGCCCTGGATTCGATAGCAGCCGCAATCTCTATCCTCCCTCTTGCACGTCTTCACATGAGTCCTTCAGTGGAATCTGGCAGTTCAATGGTCCTGGCTACACCTTCCGATGATTCAAATGTGGAAATTCAATCAGACATGCAGAACGTCACTCCAGTGGTGGCTACAATTAGCGGACATTTTTGCGGGGCACAGCTTCCTAACCCCTCCGGCTCAAGCCACGGTGACCACAGATGCTTCCCAGCTCGGGTGGGGGGGGCACTTCCTGGGAAGAACGGTCCAAGGCACGTGGTCCCCTCCAGCAACCAAGCTACACATCATTGTCCTGGAGATGAGGGCAGTGCTGTTAGCGTTGAGAGCCTTCCACCCTATCCTCCCTCTGGGGACGGTAGCCGTTCAATCAGACAACATGTCTGTAGTCTGGTATATAAACAAACAGGGAGGGACCCGATCCTACCCCCTTTGTCACGAGGCCATGAGGGTTTGGGAGTGGGCCATATCCACCATTTCTCATAGCAATGCATATCCCAAGATGCTCCAACATTCTAGCAGATAGTCTAAGCAGGGCAATCCTTCTGCCTTACGAGTGGTCTCTGAAACATTCAGTGGCGGAGAAGATCTTCCGTGTTTGGGGTCAACCTTGCTGCGATCTCTTCGCATCTCCTTCCAACGCGAAGTGCAGCAACTTCTTCGCTCTGATCCCCCCTCCGGGGGATGTCCCCAAGGACGCTCTGGTCCATGCTTGGCCTCCCGGGCTACTGTAGGCTTATCCCCCGTTACCTCTTATTCCGAAGTTCCTTCAGAGAGCTTGCCGGCTACAGTGCAAAGTCATTCTCATAGCTCCCTTCTGGCCACGTCAAGTGTGGTTTCCCTTCCTATAGTCTCATCTGTTGGCTCCTCCATGGACTCTAGATCCATGCCCAAATCTGATCTCTCACCCGTCGGGCTTGCCCCTGCCCAACCTGGATAGTCTCAAGCTGACGGCGTGGCTGCTCCAGTTCCCATAATCATAGGACTCCCGGACTTTCGTTCCCTGTTAAGAATATTCTGGTAGCCTCTCTTAAAGCCTCCACTAGGAAACTCTACAATAGTAAGTGGAGATGTTTTTGCGTTTGGGCCTCTCAGTATTCTGAACCCATTTACAGCCCCCGTCCCGGTCATACTGGATTTTCTGGCTGATCTTTTTCGATCAGGCGCAAGTGCTTCCACCATCAAGGTTCAGCTGGCTGCCAACTCTAATTTTCATGTGGGTGAAAATAAGGTTGCTTTGGCTTTTGCCAAATTGTGTAAAGCTTTCCTGAAGGGCACTTTCTTATTGCGACCTCCAGTTAAAGAAAGTGTCCCCCTGGGATCTGACTTTAGTCCTTCAGGCTTTGACCTCTCCCCCTTTCTAGCCAGCGGGATCAGTTCCGATGAAGTTTTTGTCGTGGAAAACAGCCTTCTTGGTCGCCATCACTTCAGGCAAGAGAGTTTCAGAATTACAGGCCTTATCCTCCTTGCCCCTCTATTTGGTTTTCCACAAGGATAGGGTTTCGCTGCGTATGAATCCTTCCTTTCTCCCCAAAGTGTCCTCATCAGCCAATATTAATCAATCTATAAATTTGCCAGTCTTCTTCCCAAATTTCCAAAATAGAGGTGAACGTAGGCTTCATTTATTGGATGTCCATAAACAGCTTCATTTTTACTTCCATAGGACTAAACTCTTCCGGAAGTCGGATCAATTGTTTTTTTTCCTAAACCATTTTTGGGCAAGGCAGTTTCGAAAGTGTCCTTAGCAAGGTGGATCACTCTTTGTATTGCACAGGTTTATAAGGACAAAGGTTTATCTCCTCCTGGTGTATTGAAGGCTCATTCCACTAGAGCTATGGCCACTTCTGCAGCTTTTTGGTCAAGAGTTCCATTAGACGATATCTGTGTGGCAACGACTTGGGCCAATTCACACACATTCATCTCTCATTATAAATTGGATCTTATTTCTAGGGGGAGTGCATCCTTTGGCTCTGCGGTGCTCAGAAATATCCTTCCATAGGGGCCTCTCAGGAATACTAGTAGCTAGGGACTCTGTCCTGTATGTGCAGAATGAATGAAGTCAATTACTTCAGATAAAGAAGTTATGTTCTTACCATAACGTTCCATCTGAGTAGTAGACTTCATTCTTCTGCACCTTCCCTCCCTCCATCCCCCTCACTCTTCAGGTTTTTCCTGTTTAGGATTGTGGTTATGTTGCCTTTTAGTGTCAGCAAACTCGATCTGGGGCTAGATAGGAGGAAGTAATGTAATATAGGTAAGGGAGGAGCTTGGAGCTCGGAGCTGATGCTTGAAAAGTTTTGCCGGCTCGGATACAAATCGGATCCGTATACCCATATGTGCAGAAGAATTAAGTCTACTACTCAGATGGAACGTTATGGTAAGAACATCTTTTTTTCACCTACAGAAAGACCCCTATACCTAGAAATTGCAGACATATTTTTTACAGCACTTTGCATACGTTTCAGATGTCTGGTCTTGGTTAAAAATGAAATAATAATCATCTTGGCTTATCTTTGAGTTAGTGTCCTGCTGAAAAATAATAAACTTGTAAATTTGATGAGTGAAGATGTTGCATTTTTACAATTAAACGTAAAATGTTTAACTGTTTTTCCCTTGTTTGTAAAAGTTACATGCCATCTTGCAGTGTTGTGTAAAAAAAAAAGTTACATGCCAACTTGCAGTGTTGTGTAAAAAAAAAAAAAAAAAAAGAAAAATTTTCTAAATAACTTTGTTCACTCTCTCTATCTCTTTATTTCAGTCATTCTTTGAGGCAGCAAGTATGATGAGTCAACTTTCATACAAGCATCTTCTGTTAATATATGGAGTCTGCGTTTGTGGAGAAGAAAGTAAGAAAAACTGTTCATTTTTTGATACCCTGGTTGTGGAAAGTTTACAACTGCAATCACATTTCTTGACTGTCAGTTGAGGGCACATCTCTTGATAGTGGTGCTCATTGAATTTGTTGCTTATTTGTTCAGCATTTACTTAGAAGCATGTAGGACTGGGTCCTTTCCAATGAGCTTGCAAATATTAGTGGTCTGTTTTTTTGGCAGAGAATGCTTCATGTTGACTTTGGTTTATATGTAAATACTTTTTCCAGGGAATAAAGGTTCAAAGCAGTGATGCACAAGAAATCTGTCTTGTTCTTAAATTATCACATAGCTAACATTTATCACCTCAACATGATGAAATATATCCCTTACCTGTATGTATTAATATTAGCTATATATTCTTCCGTAGCACTGTTGCAGTATTCTTTACCTAAGGCATCTCCTGCCAAGGATAGCCCAACACCGGCCAGTATACCAAAGCCTTTAGTTCTTATAGGCTTTGTAAGTCACATGTCCACTTCCTGCATAAGGTATAAAGGTGACATGTGGATGCACACATCCAGAACTTCTTTGCAGCCAATCTGAGCACTGTTCTGCTCTGATGGCTACAAAGTCATTTTTTTAGATAAGTGCCCCATTGGGGTTTCTTCTCATTCTTCTCTTTCTTGTTGTTACTGTGTTCATGTCATCCAGAAAGGGAAGATGTCAATGTGAGAGGTGGATTCCCCATAAAGACCGTCATGACCAGTGTCTCTCTTGTTTGGGTGCTTCCCACAGTCATATGTAGTGCTCTGTCTGCCAGGCATAGACTCTACAAAGTCGTCTCTCTCTCTCTCCTCCTTGTCCATATATCTGGAGAACCCTCCCTGTCTATATATCTGGAGAACCAACATCTTTGTTGGCTCAGGGTGCTATGGTGGAATACTCCTATCCTGTGGGCCAGCCATCTGCCAGAAGAGGGCCAAAAACGTTAGGTCTGATTTGGCTGCTGTCCATCATCCCTCAGACATCTCTCCTGAGGCTGAGGTAAGCCTGGTGATTGCTTCAAATTCTTCTGCTGCAGCTCCATCGAAGGCATGTCCTCAGAGGTTTTTCAAATATTTTTACAGTGCTGCCACTTTATCCTTTAGAGCCCTCAGCTATCAGACTCATATGACCTAGGTATGTTTTGGCCCTCCTTTTTCAGGTTTCTGACCTTTCTGACTCTGAGGGGAAGGCTTTGGCACTTTCCCTGCTGGGCTGTACATCTCAAGTTGCCTGCCACTCAATCAAATACAGGTTCATAGGTTCATAGGTTGGTACTAGGCTATCAGCCCTAGGGCCTATACAAGCCTAGCCGTAACAATTCCCTGGCTATTTCTTCCCATATTATTTACTTTCCTGGACCCCTGTCTAGCAGGGCGATTGACGTGATCCCTGGGGTGAATTTCCTTTCTCCCATCCAATCGTCAAGGTTCCTCTTGAAGAGGTCCAAAGAGGCACTCTGCTTGACATGTATGGGCAATCTATTCCAGAGTCTGGGGAGTCTCTGGGTCAGGAACCTATCCCTCCAGCATGTTTTGTTTATTGTGATGACAAGGTTTAGATCCCTGGAGCGTTGATGTCTTTTCCAGGGCTGTTGCATTTGATTCAGTTATCAGGCATTATTCTTGGCTTCATCTTCAGGCCTTGTCTGATGACATTAAGTCCAAACTTTTGGATACTCCTTTGGATAATAAAAACCTATTTGAATCTGCTGCTGTGCCTTTCAAGTCTCTCCAGGACAAGGACAAAGCTTTGCAGGAGCTGAAACATATCTTTGTTTCTCCTGTTCCTAAATTTCAGAAGAATTGTCCTTTGTTTTGCAGGCAATCTCGCCCTTCTCCTACGGGTAAGAAAGGTTGTAGGTGTGTGTTTCTTGCTAAGGTCTACCCAGATGTTTGCCACCCATAAACCTGCTTTCCAGGATAAAATGGGTTCTCTGACAGTTTGCTTCCCCCCTTCCCTTGGCTAGGTTCCCTTGTCCCACCATCTTTCCCTGCCTCTTCCAAATTGGCTGCATATCACTTCAGAGACTTGGGTTCTGTCCATTATCCGCCAGGGATATTTCATGGTTTAGAAGTCTCTTACTCCCTTTTCAGGCATTCCTCACCCGTCTGGGGAAAAGCTCAGTTATTTCCCAGAGGTTCTTCACTCTCTTTTGGGTCAGGGCACCATTGAAGCCGTACGTCCTGCACAAGTTGTGTAGGGATTTTATTCCAGAATGTTTCTAGTCCCACAAAAGGAGGCATGTGGTGACCAATTCTGAATCTTTCCTGACTGAGCACCTTTCTTAAGATTCCTTTCTTCTGCCCCAGGCCTTTCTGGTATTTCTGGATCTCCAGGATGTGTACTTTTCCATCCCCATCCATCCCCTCTTCAGAAAATGTTTACGTTTCTCTGTATCTTCCCTGCATTTTCAGTTCTCTGCTTTGCCCTTTGGCCTCTCAACTGCCCTGAGAATATTCACCAAATGTCTTACTCCAGTCATTGCTTTTTGTAAGATTTGAGGAATTCATCTTTCCTTATCTAGACAGTCTGCTTATTCACACTGTTGTTGCCCAACACACTGCTTCAGGATCTGAGGTTTACTACTTGCCTGTTAAGAGTCTGGGGTTCACCATAAACTTTCAGAAACCAGTACTTATGCCTTCCCAGGATCATATTTTCCTTGGCTACAGACTTCAGACAGTTTGCATGCTGACTTCTCTGACTGCCCCCCAAGGCTCCATCTCTAATTGCTTTTTTCCAGTTCCTTCTTCTTTCGGTGTAAGTCATGGCCAGGGAATTTCTCAAGGTTCTCGGGTTCATGGCGTCCACCATGCCCATGCTCCCTGTTGCCAGGTTCCATATGAGGGAGGCTTCAGTGATTCCTCAAGTCTGTGTAGCTTCAGTATTGCACCCCTTGGACTTCCCAGTACATTTCCTTCCCTGTTTCAAGCTCAAGCTTCAGTGGTGGATTCATCAACTGTTAATCAACTCAGGGCTTCCCTTTCAAGTTCTGTTTCCAACTTAGGAGCTCTTTGCAGATGCCTCTGACAGGAGGAAGTAGGGTGCCTCCTGTGGCCTCCTCAAGGTTCAGTGTCTCTGGCCTCCTCATCAGATGTCAGACCACATCAATATTAAGGAGGTGAGGGGTCTGCTTCTGGCTGTTCAAGCTTTTCATTTCTTCTTTAATCCCAAGCCCCCTCAGAGTTTTCACAGACAATACCACAGTGCTATGGTATGTCTACAGGCAAGGGGGTACAAGGTCCTATCTTCTTTGCAGACTAGCTCTTCAGGTCTGGGATCTAGCTATCCAGTATTAAGTGACTCTTCAGGCAGTTTACATTCCTTTGGAGCACAGTTTAGTGGTAGACTCTTGTAACAGGTCCAGGACACAAGCTCACGAGTGAATGCTTCATAGAGATGTGTTCCTGGACATTGTTCATTGTTGGGATATTCCTCAAATAAATCTTTTTGCCTCTACTCTGAAAAGACAACTTCCTCTCATCTGTTCCAGAGTCCCAAGTCCTCTGTCTTGAAAAGTGGACACCTTCTCGTTTTCTTGGAAGGGGATGTTTCTTTATAAATTCTCTCTACTTCCTCTGTTAACACAAGTCCTGCACAAGATCAGTCTGGACTCTCCCAAAGTCTTACTAGAGATGCCCTTTTGACCCAGAGAGTATCAATTCCCCCTTCTTTCTCTTGGCCAGGGGCAATCACCACAAGTCACTAGGTGTATCTTCTCACGCAAGATAAGGGATGTCTTATCCATCCCCACTTGTCCACTCTTCAGCTAATGCTGTGGGGGATAGGATTTTGATCCCTTTCAGGCCGCACGTCTTTTCTGAAAACATGCTTCATTTTCTGCAGGAGAATAGGGAAACCTACAACCCGGAAATCATATATGTCCAAATGGAAGCGATTTTCTTTTTGGTGCCTCTGTCACCATCAGGATCCTCTATTTGTGGAGGTTCCTCTGGTTCTCTCTTATTTGTGTGATTTGCTCCATGCTGGGTTGGTATATTCTTTAGTTAAAGCCCTCCTGTCAGTGATTGCTGCTTGTCTGCTCTTGACTCTAGATTTGTGGTCAAATAATATTGTAAAGGCATCCTTCATATCAGGCTTCCCAGGAAGCCTATTCCACCTTCCTGGGACATCAATTTTGTACTTGAAAAGTTGACTTGGGCTCCTTTTTTCTTGGAAGACCGTTCTTTTGGCTTTCACTTCAGCCAAAAGAGTGTCCGAACTTCAGGCTCTTATGGCTGTTCCTCCTTTTTTAGTTTTCCACAGAAATAGTATCTCTTCAGAAGAATCCTTTTATGCCCAAGGTGGTCAGTGAATTGCCCCTTAATCAGTCTATTAATTTTTTCCTTGTCCGCAGTCTGCCAGTGAGATGGTTATTCACACTTTGAATCTGCATAGACAGCTCAGATATTATGTGGCTAAAACTAAAGTTGTTCACAGATCTGAACAGCTTTTTGTTTACTTTCATTCCTGACTGGACTTTAGGTTTGGCTGTGTCTAAGCAAACCCTCTACTCTTGGATTTCTAAGGCCATTTCTTTTTGTTATTCATTTCATGGAAAATATCTTTCCTTGTCAGTAAAGGTGAATTCTGCTAAGGAAGCTGTCTCCTCCGATGTTTTTTTTTCAAGGGTTTGGATACCAGTTCCATCCTTGAGGCTCCTGCTTGGTCCTCTGTTCATACTTTCTGTGATGCCCATGCATTGGCCCAGTAATCAAGGAGCCTCAATCCTCACCACTAGCACCAGTGAGGGGCGTGCACATTGAGATGGATAACATGTACACACACAGTAAAGTACAATTTCCCTTAAGAGCACACACAGATCACAGTCAGTCTGGGTCTGGTTTCTCCCTTTCTCACCAGATCCGCAATAAGACTCCCCACTGGCAGAGATATAGGGTTCAGGTCTCAGCATAATAGTCAAGCCAAAACCTCCAGTACCCTCCCTGTCCAACCAGTGCTTCCTGTCCCTGCCCAAGTAGCTGACACACACACACACACACACACACACACACACACACACACACACACACACACACACTCTTTCAGATTTGATTTATATACAAACACACCAACACTAATGGGGAAGGCTGTCACAGGTTCTCCGGCTATGACCCCTTTCTGCCAAGACTATAAAGTAGTACCAAGTGCCACCAACCACTATTATCAGCTACTATAAAGGCCCTTACCAAAGGGTGTCCAGTTTTACTGTGCAATATTACTATTATCCAATTAGTAAGTGTGACAAACAGCAAGGCTATTGGAGTGGCTTTGTGCAGTATCACCAAATACATGCAAGTACTCTAGAGCTTAAATTATCTCTACACAAAATGGTCACAGTTGAAAGGTTTAAAAGTATGTTAATAATAAATAATGAAAACACAGGACAATACTTGTTACTTCAGCACAATGACATTCCAGAGTTCAGAAATCACAGGAAATACTTTAAAACAATATTGTAGGATAGTCTGACATAAATAAAGAAAACAGCTAGACTAATCTGGCTATATTCCTATCTATCTCTAAGAGAAATCACTGTTCTAAATACTAGTTACATACAGAGCAAGCACATGCTGATGTGTGGATGTTCTTACTAGATCTAGAATGAGATACAAAATGCTCTTCTTTCTTTCTGAGATGGCCCTTAAATTTATAATGTACAATACTGCTGAGTCATTTCAGATTGCATCAATCTTGATGCCTCTACTGAAGTTTCACAGGCTCACAGAATTCAGAATTTAACATATCTTTGTAATCTTGCACCTGGCAGGAAACTACATTAATAAAGTGCATTTTGCATGTAAAATCTAGTAATTATCTCGGTCTTAAAAGAGTAGAAAGAATTTCCTAGCCCAGACATCCTGCCTCCGAGCTTGTGATCAAATATAGTTGTAAAATTCTTTACTTAACAGCTGTCTTCTAGCAGGGTGCACTGAGGTTACATTTTTGAAGCTCAATACAACTACAGTTTAATCCTAACATATAGTTCTCTTTACATTTGTAAAACAAGCATGTGGATTATATTAATATTTACAGTGACATAGAATTATCTACAACATTCTATCTGGCAGCCCCTCAGTTTTCACACTTTCACTAAGCATTACAAGTTGAAAGTTATTTCCCTCCTTTCTGCCCCCTCTGTTCTAACCCTTACCCTCCTGGCCAAGGGACACGTCATCTTCCTTTTTCTCCTTCTGGATGCTAGGAGTATTTTCTTCCTGCTGGGGCTTTTTCAGTTCTGAGTGTGTGTGACCGTACGTCACATTTTATGCTCTACAACTTGTGCAGGGAGTGTATGTGTGGTTATGACACTGATAAGAATTAAAGGCTTTGGTATACTGACCGGACGTTGAGCTATCCTTGGTAGGAGATCCCTTAGGTAAAGAACACTACAACATTGAAGAGAAGGACATTTACTGTTATGGTAAGATTTTACACAACTGTAATTTCTTTCTAAGAAGTGTACTGCATTCTGTTTGTCATGTGATATATAAGATGTCCTTCAAGAATGCAACTGCAGTCATAACATATGGGTTGTCCTGCAGCCCTCGGTCAGCCGGATTCCAAAGTCTGGGTCCGACGTCGGCTGATGTCGCATTTCTCTCCGACGTCAGAGCGGCTGGAGTATATAAGCATCAGCCGACGCCATCTTCTTCAGTCTTTCTTGCCGTGCAGTGCCCGAAGCAGAAGCAGTTCGCAAGTGCCGGTCAGTCAGATCCTGTATTCTTCGAAACCGAAGTCATCAAAAAAGCTAAGTACCCCGTTGGGGACCTTTTCTTGCCTCAGCCGATGTCAGAAATTACTGAAAAAGTAAATAATTGTTTGTCTTGTGGTAAACAAATACCTCATAAGGATTTCCATTCTTACTGCCTCCCTTGCCTTGGCCCAGACCACGACGTCTCGGCCTGTGCCGCCTGTGCTCGCTTCAATAAGCGCACTCTCAGGCGCCGGGCGGAGTTTGCTGAAGACTTTTTCGGCGAAAAATTTGATTATATAATGCCGTCGGAACAACCGACAACGCATACTCCTAAGAAACGAAAAGACCGGGACCGACATCCTCGGCCCGCGTCTTCCACCGACACCACGCCAAAACTTACCGCGAGTGCCCCGGTTCCCTCTGAGGCGGTTATTCCACCGCTTCGAACCGAAGACACCACATTACCGATACCTCCGATACCGGAGGCCACTCCGACGCCAGTTATTGATTTTCCTCCGGATACTGAAACCGAGGAAATGCCTGAGACCATTGCTGTTGATAAGGTCACTCCTGCACGTGGAGCGGCTAGGCCTCCCATGTCCATGTCTATCAAGGCTTACACACGTGCTAAGGCAGCCAGCAAGGCCAAGCATCTTACTGCTAAAACCTTACCTCAGCCTACTCCTGATACTCAAATCATGTCTTTGGCCGCAGGTTTAATTTCCCTGATCAGAGGTTCCCAGGCCCATCCTGAGAGAGGATCCCAGCCTCCTCCTGATGAGGCCCAGGGTTGAACCCTCTGTCCCTCTTTCTTCAGATGAAGATTCTGAGGACTCTGTTCACTCCGAAAGCCAGGAATAGCCCTTCCAGACCTATGAGGATTCAGATGCAGAGGACTCCTTTCCCTCGGCCTCTCCTCCTGAGGATATTTCTTTTGGGGAAGTTCTGCATTCCATGAGGGAGCATTTTCAGTGGCAGGGCCAGGAATATTCAGATTCCAGAAAGCGCCTTCGAACATTCCTTAAAAACCCCCAACACAGACCCTTAGCTATTCCTCCTGTGCTTGATGTTTTGGATGATCTATACTCTGACTCCAGTGTTACCCCTGATACTCTTTCTCCTGCTCCTGTCAAGCCTGACAGATACTATAGGGTCCCAGAAACCCATTCTCATTTCTTTAGGGCCCATGCTGTTGATTTAGAAACAATTTCCCAGGGGCCTAAAGGGGTTTCAGCTACCACCTCCAAAAATCCTTTGCCTTCCGACAGGGAAGCAAGGTCCTTAGAGAGATGGGGGAAGAAGGTTTACACCTCCACTACTTTATCTATGAGAGCTCTCAATTGTCTCTTTCACATGTTTCAATATCAAGATTTCCTGTTAGATGATTTACAGAAAAAATTGGCCTCTCCTGAACCTTTAGATAGGAAGTCTTTGCAAGAGGCTGTTCATAATTCACAGCAGGTTAGCAATCACTTTCTACAGTGTGGATATGATGCATTGGAAGCTTCATGTAGGGCAGCTATGACAGGGGCGGTCATTCGTAGACATGCATGGTTAAAAGAACAACCTTTACCAGATCATGTTAAGGCAAAACTACTTGATGCACCCTTGGAAAAGAACAAGCTTTTTGGTGCTAATGCTAAAGATGTGTTAAAGTCCATTGAGGAAAAAGCCAAGTCAGTTCAGACAGTCAAAGATTTCCTCCAGGTTCAGCCACCCAGATTCAGCAGGAACTGGCCTTCTAAAAACTGGTCCTTTCCTAATCCTGAAATATTTCAAAGGGGCAAAAGCAGGCGTGCCCGAGGAAGAGGGCAATACAGAGGATCCTACAGGGGACGACAATGGCAACCAGCAAACCAAAGAAGTGACACCGGGGTTTCTCTTGCCCCGCAGGGACAATCTCAATGACTTTCTTCTAGTTCCGCTGACCAAGGAGCAAACAGAAGCTCCTTTGGGTGGAAAATTATCTTTGTTCTCGAAAAATTGGCACAAACTGACAAAAGACAAATGGATTTTGGACATTATAGACCACGGTTACAGGTTCCATTTTCATACCTTGCCAAGAAAACAGGGCATGCCAAACCTTCCACAAAATCAGAGGGCTTAGGCTATCAAGCAAATTTCTCTGCTTGCTCAGATCAAAGCAATAGAAAAAGTTCCACAACAAGAACAAGGTCAGGGGTTTTATTCAAGACTGTTCCTTGTTCCAAGAAAAGAAACTCAATGGAGACCAATACTGGACTTGTCCGCTTTAAACACTTTTCTCATAGTACCAAAGTTCAAAATGCTGACTCTACAGCAACTCCTTCCCATGCTGGGCAAGGGGTCTTGGCTGATTACTCTGGACCTCAAGGAGGCATACCTGCATGTCCCTATCAGACACAGCTGCAGAAGATACCTCAGATTTCTTGCAGGGCCAGAGCATTATCAATTCTCAGCATTGCCATTTGGCTTATCTACTGCCCAGAGTATTCACGAAATGCCTGGCATCAGTAATTGCTCATTGCAGGCTCCAGGGGATTCAAATCTACCCGTACCTGGACGATTGCCTCATACAAGCGGACGACAAACTAACCTTGACAAAAAACTTGAATTATGTCATACACTTGCTACAGGCTCTGGGATACACAGTCAACTTTCAAAAGTCAAGACTTCAGCCATCCCAGCAAATAACCTTCTTAGGAGCCAAACTAGACACAGCTTCTCAAATGGCTTACCTGACAGAAGACGAGCAAAAGAAGTTAACTCATTACTTCAAAAGTTTAGCAAAGCTCACCCAGATGACTGCAAGAAGATTCCTACAGGCCCTGGGTTACATGGCATCCTGCATTCTCCTGGTTCCACTAGCAAGACTACACATGAGAAAGCTTCAATGGTACCTAAAAAGTTTATGGTCTCAACACAGCAACAACCTAGAAGCAACTATACCGCTCATTCTATGTCTTCAAAAGGAATTTGTATGGTGGGCCACAGTAAGCCAGTCAAACACAGGTATGTCGTTCAAAAAACCTCAGATAATACAGACCATGACCACAGACGCCTCAGACCTTGGATGGGGGGGTGCACATGGAGGGCAGATGTATTCAAGGACAATGGTCTCCAAAGGAAACACATCTGCATATCAACCAAAAAGAAATGCTGGCAGTAATGCATGCCATCGAGGCCTTTGGACAACAACTTCAACAAGGCCGCCTACTAATACGGACAGACAACACCACTGTGATGTGGTACATAAACAAGCAGGGGGGCACTCATTCTTACCCCCTTTGCAGACTGACAATGAATCTTTGGGAAAAATCACTGAGTCTAAACATACAGTTACAATCCCAGTTTGTTCCAGGCAAAGACAATGTTCTGGTGGACAGTCTAAGCAGGAATTTCCTAGACCCCCCACGAATGGAGATTACATCCAGACATCTTTATACGACTTACCTCGACATGGGGCAGGCCGGATGTAGACTTATTTGCCTCCCACCTCAATCATCACCTACAAAAGTTCTGCTCAAGGACATATCATCCACAAGCATGGAAAATAGATGCTCTCTCATTCAACTGGAGCTCCCTAATAATCTATGCATTTCCACCTCTGCCACTGATGACCACAGTGTTACTAAAGATCAAAGCAGAGCAGCCCAAGGGGATCCTAATAGCTCCAGACTGGCCAAGACAACACTGGTACCCACTACTACGGAGCATATGTCACAACAAAACCTGGGCCCTTCCCCAATGGCCCCAACTTTTGACTCAACACAACTTCAGGACAGTTCATCCCAACATCCAGACGCTACAGCTAACAGCTTGGGAGATCCCATAAATAACCTCAATTTACCTCTGTCCAAGGAAGTTCAGCGGATACTAACAGAAGCCCGCAGACCATCCACCAGAAAGGCTTACTCAGCCAAATGGAAGAGATTCAGCATTTGGAATACCAACAAGGGTCATGATGCATCACTTTTGAGCATTCCACTCATTCTGGAATACTTGGCAGATATGCTACATAACGGACTCTCATACTCTTCCATAAAAATACATGCTTCAGCTATCTCAGCTAGATACAACACTGATCCACCTGTGTTTTCACATCCTTTAAGGCAATTTCTTAGAGGAATCAAGAATATAAAGCCCCCAAGAAAGGCACCAGTACCAGCTTGGGACCTCAATTTTGTCCTAGAAAAATTGACTCTACCTCCCTTCGAGCCAGCAGCCTCTGTGGATTTACAATTTCTTTCCTGGAAGACAGCTTTCCTGTTGGCCATTACCTCAGCAAGAAGGGTTTCTGAATTACAGGCCCTAATGGCAATATCACCGTTCATAACTTTTCACAGAGACAGGGTCTCCTTACGAACCAACCCTACCTTTCTGCCAAAAGTGGTATCTAGGGTTTCTTTAAATCAAGCAATTTACCTGCCTACTTTCTTTCCCAATCCTGAGAACAAAGGGGAAAGACTGTTACATACCTTGGACATTCACAGACAACTTCGCTACTACCTAGACAGAACCAGGACCAGTAGGAAGTCTGATCAGCTTTTTGTAGCTTACGCCCCTGGAGTACAAGGAAAAGCAATTTCCAAACGGACAATTTCAAAATGGATTGGACATTGCATCAGATTCTGTTATTCCTTCCATGGAAAGAGTGTGCCAGCCAATGTCAAACCACACTCCACCAGAGCTACAGCCACCTCTACAGCATTCTTAAGAGGGGTGCCTACAAAAGACATTCTAGAAGCTGCTACATGGAGCTCCGTGCATACATTTTCCAAACACTACAACCTCCCTTTATATTCCAGATCCAGAGCAGGCTTTGCTTCGGCAGTCCTGCAGGGATTGATAGCTACACCATCCTTTTCTTAGAGCGTACCACCTCCCCCAGCTAAGCTATGGTATTCAACCCATATGTTAGGACTGCAGTTGCATTCTTGAAGGACATAGTACAGTTTTGTACCTACCATAAATGTAGATGTCCGATAGATATGCAACTGCAGTCGGGTTTTCCCTCCCTCCTTCCCCTCTATGCCTTGGGTCCACTCTTCTCCCTGTTATCCTTAGCTGGGGATATCTGTTATGGTGTATCTGTTTATTGCTTATTTATTTGTCTGGGAACCTATTATTGTCTTCCAATTTGATTACAGCCTTCCTTGGAGGGCACCTGGCATCTGGGGCAAGAAACACTGAAGAAGATGGCGTCGGCTGATGCTTATATACTCCAGCCGCTCTGACGTCGGAGAGAAATGCGACATCAGCCGACGTCGGACCCAGACTTTGGAATCCGGCCGACCGAGGGCTGCCTGAGGCAGGACAACCCATATGTTATGACTGCAGTTGCATATCTATCGGACATCTACATTTATGGTAGGTACAAAACTGTACTGTACTGCTTTTCCTTTACTTTGCATGCAGTTTGAATTGTTTTTCCTCTTCAAGATGAAATATGATGAAACAAGAAGGTGTGTATCACAGGCATGCAGAAATTGTTTCATACCTCCTTCTGTACAGTGTGTATATACTACATTTTATCAGACTGTGGTATTAAAGCTAGTGTACGTAGCAAGTTGCTGCTTCCTTCTTGTTGAATAAGGTATATTTGTTTATTTCTAGTCTGTCTAGCAAATGATAATCTCAAGACTATTCTTGCAAAAATAAGGCACTTTCTGTGCCAGAGTTTAGTCTGTTTGATTTTATAAGGTTTGTTTTGTATTATTTTGTACTGAAACTGAAGCAGCATTTACCTATACTCTCTATATTTTTATCTATATGTAGCTATAATACAAAATAAGGTTATAGGTGAAGTCTGTTCATGGTCACCAGTGCATCTAGGACATTTCTTTCACCTAAAATATTTTGAATTTAGTAAAATGGAAATAATCCTAGGCCATCTGCATGACGAAGCAGAACTGATTATAGGCTTGTTAAAATAAGATTAGATTTTCTGAAAGCTCCACTTGGGGGATCTTTCCCAGGTTGTGTAAATTTTCATTTATTTGTTAGTGTATTTGAATACCTGTCATTAGGCATTTTGCAGTTAAAAATAATACACATAAACTTGGTACAGTGAGGCATCTTAAATATGGCACAAAATAAATGTTGTATCTTTCGGCTTTTCCCGGTTAGGGGTCGCCATAGCAGAACTCCTGTCTGCTAATGATTGGCAGTAGATTTTTACGTGCCGGGTTGCCAGCTCTGACGCACAACCTTCAACGAAGGTATGCCCATTCACACATGTCTCCACACAGAAGACGCTTTAGCTGAGAATCGAACAGGACAACGTCTTACTGTGAGGTGACAATGCTACCGCAGCACCACCACTGCAGTACATGGCAGAAAATAAATATGTATTTAAAATAAATTACAAAATATATGGAGTTCTTTAGAAGGTTTAGCTTAGTCCTTTTGAAAAGTGGTACTTAATGGTCTTCCTAAAGGAGGAATCTGAACTGCACTGCAGAATCAAGGATGTTAGCTGATTCCAGAGAGCTGGAGCAAGCTAGGCAAAAGAAAGCCTTCAAGATGACTTGAGATGGTTCCTTGGAACATTTAGCAACCATTGCCTGGCAAACCTGTAGGACACTCTTAGAAATGGTTTACCAGGACCTCCTTTAATTAAGCAGGACCATGGTTGTGTAGAGAGAGCTCAGAAGGTAGGTTGAGTCTTTAATACATACCTAGCAATGATAGGCGGCCAGTACAAATAGACAGTGCAGACATTTTATTGCATGTGTGAGATCTTTATGCAGGTAGTGTGTCTTTGCCAATATTGTTAGGAGCCCGGAGAGTTGACTGGCTACAGCCTTAGGGTCACAGCTCTTGATCTGAACTCTCCATTGTTAATGAAGCTGTTGGTCTTTGAGTTTTCTGACATCACTGCCTTTGACATCAGTGGGTCATTTGATAGTGAGGCTGGGAGTATGTACTTCTAGGTTCAACCATTCTGTCTCTGAGATTGACCTTTTGGTCGTCTTCTGAGTTGATACCCTTGTTGATTTAGATATTGAGTAGGTTGTCAACCTCCTGAAATTGAGGCTAGAGTGGTCTAGGTAGATCTTGAAAGCTTGACTTGTGGCCTAGATGTTGGTCACAGTAGCAGTGAATGCAGGCTTTTATGCATATACCTCTTGTGGTACAGACTTTCCTCAGTGTCTTATCCATGGGACTTCAAGTGTCTGCACAGTTTGCTATCCTTTTCCCTTCTTTAAAGGGCAGATGGGCTGAGAAGCTTCAGCGAGATGTTCAGGGCAGGTCTAGTCAAGCTGCATCTTCCTTCTTCTCAGTGTCATCCTCTCTGAGATCAGGAAAGATGGCATGGTGCATGAGGAAGCAGCTTGGTTGGAGTCTGTCACCTTGGATTTAGATGAAGACAAGCAGATTGCTCCCCCAAATCCCACTAGTTAACCCAAAGTTTTTTTGATTGACACCACTTTAATTGCAAACATTATACATCACTTATAATTTGTCCAATCATTGTCAGGTAGGCATTATATGGCTCATTCAAATCCTGCCTCTTAAACCTAATTCCTTCTCTGCATATATTGTTCCCACAATTCCCATTTTCCCATGTAGTTTGCTCCTTCCCTTTTCTAAAGATCCCAGTAGCAGTAGTTGTATCTCTGTTACTATAGTCACTACTTCTCATAAAGTTGGTCTAGACTTTGATTTCCACTTTCTAGTAATTGCTTTTTTGGCAGCCACCATAATTAGACTCAGCAAGGCTTTACTATGTCTAGGCAATTCCGATTCTGTATCATAGCTCAAAAAAAATCATCTACCCAGTCAGTCCAGTTCGCTCACCCCGCATCTCTGACAGAGCGGTCTGCAGGGAATCCCTAAAGTCCCCCAGCTCATTATACTCCCAGAAAATATGTTCCCAGCCACCTCTTTCTTGCCTATCACACATTCAACATTTGCTATCCACTTGAGGAAAAATTCTTTGGAGTCTACTTGGGGTATAAAGTGCCTCCATTTGTCCTCATATAGATTACTGTTACACAAAACAAGTGGATGATGACCATCATATCCAGCAGCCACACAGTTACCTTGTCATCCCTTCCTAGACTGCAGTTTCTTCCTGTGTCAGATTTCCCACCCGATCAGAAGTCTGCAGCAAGAAGTCAGACATTGAGCATCATTCAGAAAGAAGCAAGTCAAGAAATTCCACCATACTAGCATATACTAGGCTTTTACTCGAGTTTGTTACCCAAGAAAATAAAAGATCTCAGACCAATTCTAGACTTGCACAGCCTAAACCAGTTTGTTCTGCAAGAGCCCTTTTGAATGTTCTTCCCTGTCTATGTTTAAACTAAGTCTCAGATAGCAGCTATTTGCTCCATTTTAAACCTAACCATTTGCATAGAGCACAGCATAGTGTTTATGTACACTTTGAATACTGTATTGAGCCAGAAGGTACAGCAAACCTATTGGCCGACAAATTCAGCTCTAACTTTACTCCTCTCTCCCCTCAACCTTCCATCAGGAAATACCATCAAGTACAACTTCCCCTGCTAACACTTGGGAATAGGTCCTCAATGATCTCTCTAAGCCCAAGAATGCTGCATCAATGGGCCCAGACAATATTCCAGGATGCCTACTAAATAGCATGAAACATGACCTATCGGGCCCTCTGGAATTGCCATTTAGTAACTGTAGCCTCCAAACAGGCTTCTTGCCTCATGAATGGAGAACAGCAACAGTCATCCCTCTTCACAAAGGTGGACCATCTACAAACCCTGGGAACTACAGATCCATAAGTTTCACTAGTCTTGTATGGAACGCCATGGAAAGAATTATCATGGAAATGATCAATAATGACATAGAAAACCTCCAGACACCGGACCCAACCCAGTTTGATTTTGTCAAAGGCAGGTTATGCCTACTCAACCTAGTGGACTTCTTTGAGAAGGTCGCTAAAGCAGTGGATGAGAGCAAAATGGTTCACACTTCCTACCTTGACCTGGGCAAGGCCATTTGACACAATATCCCACTCAGGCATTGATAAACTCGAGGTTAAGTACAAACCCTTATGTCACTCAATGGATAGCTAGCTGGCTCACAGACAGGACCCAGGAAGTTAGAACTGGGGAGTCCACCACTCCAGAGAGGCCAGTCACAAGTGGAGTCCCTGCTCCTTTTTGGCATTTACTTCTCTGAAGTCAAGGCAAATGTCTGGCCTCTGGCTGATTAAATTTGCAGATGATTGCAAATTAGGAACTGTCATTGAATCCCCCACCAACACAAATATTCTTCAGGAAGGGCTGACACTGACAAATAACTGGTGTCTGAGCCATGGAGTAAAACTAATGCCAAGAAACACAATAGTATTCTTCAAGAAGTCATACACTCCTGGTAACTATCATATTGACAACATACCCCAAAGAGTTGACTCAGTAATCAGAGACGTAGGGACACAAACAAATAGTAATCTAACCTTTGACCATCACATGTTTGCAGTAGTGAACAAATCATTCTATGCTGTGAAACTTATAAACATAGGAATGGCATCTAGGTTCAAGGAATTCATTGTTTGACTGTATTCAGTATTCATCAGACATGTTATTGAAACCGTAAAATAAAATGGCCACTGAATAAAACATAAGAACTTCAGGAACAACCTTGGGACCACCACAGCAAAGCACATATATTTATTAAAATAATAAAAAGATGGTCGAAGTCAGCATAAAATCAAAACGTTTAATCACTTAAAAATGTAGAACCAGGTAAGCGCTTTCACATGCTGCTTTATCAAACCTCTAAATTCAATCACTAAAGCACCTTATGTAAATAACAAAACAATTAAAGTTGGCCTATGAAAAATCAATCCATTATGTATTCTTACATCAATTCCTATAAAATAAATTTCACATTGTTGCATATATATAAACAAAAATTCAAGATCATAATGGTCATTAAAAATGTGTATAACATTAAAAAGAACAATAATGTTATTAAAAACTGTAAAAAAAAAAAAAATACTTAATTCCACACTTCAAGACCAGCTTTAAGGAAGGTCTCTCATTTAAGCCTTTGCCTTGATCTGCACGTAGTTTAATAATCCACCTAACTTCACTGTTTTCAGTAGTATTCCTGATATCACCTCGTCGTACCCCAGGCAGCACTCTTATCAGTAACCATAAACCTAAAGAAATGTGTAACACCACAACTTAATACCACAACTTAATACCAGTTTAGACAGTGCATTTTTTACTGAAGATATACGTATGTTATACAGGTGTTTCCTCATTCGATCTTTCAATGTACGATCAGTCTTCCGGCATAAAAAGAGTAACACTGTGTGCAATAAGCTAAATAAACCTCATGTTGGGTACAACAGTCTCCTTCAACATTAAGTATGTAATTCTGGCCAGTGTCTGCATGTAAAAATGAATTAGATGAATCAACAAACTGGCAGAAGTCACATTTAGGAATGATGATGTTTTTACTTGGCCAAAACAGTGGTCTGAACATCAGGCGAGGAGTGTGGATAAAGCGGTTGTAACAGAGAAGGCACCCCCATTCCTATTAATTGTGAATCGAGCATCCTCACTCCGGCAGCCCAGAATGGTCAGTGTGATGGGGATAACACCACACATTGAGGTTGGATCTGTTGTTAGTGAAAATTACAGCAGTTTGTCGATAGAACCAGCGCAAACTTTGGATTTGGGCAAGGATGTGATAAGAAAAACATATATCCATAATAAAATCTCTCCTTGTGGCGATTCCCCATATAATTTTCTTTTACCTATTAATTGGGATTTTCAGGCGAGAACTGATTAGTCCAGAAGCAGAGGGCGTACCAAAAGGCAATTACCATCCGAACAGAATGTCACCCAGTCATTGAAAAAAGTTTGGAAACAAAGGCCAATTCAATAGTCTGGAATATCTCTGCATGAGCTTTAACATCTGTTTAGTTGAAAGGACTGTCATTTATACCCTCTAAAAGGGCTGATGTTACTGACACTATTTTGGACATTAGAATGTTTGTAAGGAACATTTTGTTGAAGCTGGAGTTTGGTAATATTTCTAAGCTTGACCCAAGTACATCTAATGTTTTTAAACAAGCCAGTGCTTATATACCACCTCCCAAGCCACTTACTGGTTCTTTTTGCAAATTAGCTGAGAATATTTGATTCCCAAATGAGTGATAGGGTTGTTAATAGGAAGAAATATTCTAATTTGACTTTTTAGAAAGTAGCTTTTAGAATGTTACAGAATGATGCTATGATAGTAATTAGACCTCTCAACAAAGGCATTCCAGTTGTTGTTATGGATAGGGACTTCTGTTATGATCAGACGAGGAATATGTTGAATGATACTGCCTTTAAATAAACAGGTGAGTTCTGATGAACTTGACAGAATTATCAATAGAATATATAACACTTTTTAATTGATTATGTAGTAGATTAATCTCACTGGATTTGTTTCTTTTGCTACAAGAGCCTTTAATACCCATTATTCAGGGTCTACCCAAAATACATAAAGACCTGTTACACCCATCGCTAAGACCCATTGTGGCAGGATGTAAATGGTCTACAGAACCATTTTCACTTTATGTAGAGAACCATCTGAGATTGGTCCTTGTCAAGAATATTAAGGTATTAAATGATATCCAACAGTTTTGAGAGATCTATTTTGGTTTGCTAAAAATCATCTGGCAACTTTTGATTATTATTTTGTAATACTTGATGTGCAATCTCTATTTACAATGATTCCCAGCAGTATTGGGTTAGACTATGTTAAAAGTTAACATAGTGAATGTACATCTAACTTTATTCATCTGATTTCCTTTTTTATGGAAGTAGTCCTCGAGAGTAATGTATTCACCTTTGATAAGTTTTATCTTCAAAAAGATGACATAGCTATGGGCACGTCCTATACCAATAGCTACGCCAATATGATGATGGCATTTTGGGAAGAGACATTCATGATAGAGACTGAAATGTTTCGATTAAAGGTCCCCTTTTACCGCCAATTCGTGGATGACCTGTTTTTGTATGGGTTGGTGACCAGGATGAGCTTTATTCTTTTTTAGAATACTTGGAGCCACCCCATTCCTGAAGTTCTCCAAGATGTATTCTTTCACAGAGATTAATTATCTTAATATTTCCATTAAGAAGATGGTGAATGGAAACATTGATACTGGGGTTAATCACAGATCCTGTTATAGAAATTCCCTTTTACACAGACTGAGTATTCACCCACCACATGTTTTTAAGAACATAATGGGGGGGGGGGCAAGGCTTAAGGACATTCAGATTGAATGCATTGGATAAAGCTTTGCACACAGAACTACTTGATCTGAGTGATAAGTTTGTCACCAGAGGATATAGTAAGGTTGAGGTCAGTAACATGTTATTGCAGGTCTCCACGATGAGGTATGGTAAAGGGACATCCTATTTTTCTGAAGTGTCTGATATTGGTTCTAATGGCTGTGACACAGCTGTTAAATGTCCACCTGTTTTATAGAAGTGATGTAAAGGATGCCACTGGCATTATTAGGAAGTACTGGGGATATTGACTGTTGACCCAATGGTAAGAGAGATTATAGGGGATCAACCATTGTTTGTTTATAAAAATACTAAATCTTTAAAAAGGTTACTTTTTTATCCTAGAGGCGAGGTAGCACATTTTACGTCTTGTTTTACCAAACCTTGTTTGAAATGTAACTTCTGCCAGTTTGTTGATTTCATCTGGTTAATTTTTACATCCAGACACTGGCCAAAATTATATATTTAATGTTGAAGCAGATTGTTGTACCCAGTATGTGGTTTATTTAGCTTATTGCACACAGTGTTACTCTTTTTACGTCGGAAAGACTGAATGAGGGAACACCTTTGTAATGTACGTATATCTTCAGTAAATAATGCGCTGAATCAACAGTTGTGGTGTTGCACATTCCTTTAGGTTTGTGGTTATTGATAGAGTGCTGCCTGTAGTATGCCAAGGTAATATCAGGAATGCTACTGAATTTTTTTTTTATTTTATTTTACATTTGTTAACCGGGAAAGTCCAATTGGACACATATCCATTTTCAGTGGAGGCCCGGGGAGAAAAGCTCCAACAGCATGTTATAAAGAAATTACAGAAGAATATCATACAGAGATATAGGTTCCATAGAAACATAAGTTATGTATAGATTAACAATTCCTTTAGTAAAGTCAGCATACAGCATTTTAGTAGTAGGGTTTATATAGAATATAAAATATAAAGTATTTTAAAAAAATATATTGTGAGTGGCGCCATTTTTAAAATTCGCCTTCGCCAGCGCACATCTTCTGCCCCCAAACGAGCTGCTGGCTTGCTCACAGGCGAGTGTCTACATCCCTGATCACCTTGTATCAATGTAAGTGTCACAGGTCATGATATAATATTGAGATAATAGTTAGAATTGTAGTCGCTACTTTTTTGTTTCCATTGTGACACATGTATTCCTGTATCTAATCGTTTCTGTGTCTTTGTATCTACAGCTACGCTTATATTTCTATATGCAGTTGCGTATGCCACAGTATGATAAGTTAGGCTATAAACACAGTCGCTACCTTTTGTTTTAAGCAGGTTACCTAGAGTCCTGTTTTTCATGGCCATAATAGTACGTTACACTAGCGATAATATTGTGACTATGGTCTAATCCCTAGTCGCTACTGTATCTTTCATTTGCCTTATATATATACCGCTTTTACCTAGTTATTGCCTGTGTCAATCAGGGTATATGATTGCGAATGTGGATACACTGCAGTCGCTACTCTTTGTTTAATGTGTATTACCTTAATAATTAGTGATTGTGGTTTCAACTGTAGTCGATCGTGGTTACAAGTGCAGTCGCTACTCTTTGTTTTAAGTGCATTACCTTAACTCTAGTTTTTTTTCTGGTGATATTCATGAACTACATTTGATATATTACTGAGATTATGGTTACAATTGCAGTCGCTACTTTTTTTACTTTGTTTTAAGTGCATTACCTTAACACTAGTTTTTTCTGGTGATATTCATGAACTACATTTGATATATTACTGAGATTATGGTTACAATTGCAGTCGCTACTTTTTTGTTTCTATTGTGATACATGAATTCCTGTCTTTCCCGATTTACATTCATGAGGTAAACTGAGCTTTACAAGGTAGCGACAGCCTTATACTACCTGTACTACTATTTCATGTTCTTGATCCAGTTATACATTCTCCTGTTATGTTATATTACTTTGTATTTTTATACCAGGTTGTTACCTCATGAAGCCGGTTTTTACTTGTGATAACCTTGAGCGTGGTTTTTAAATTACAACCATTACCTAGCTACATTAGTTGTTAATGCTGAGGTTTAACCCTCACTATAAGATTGTAATTTGCTTGAATTGCTTGCTGTCTTCTTGGATATATTGTAGCTTGTTGCCTTACTTTTTAATACTCAGCTATATTGTTTTCCTACTTGCACTTTATCACAATGTTTATCTAGGGTTATTTGAGCCTACATTTCTGAGTTTCTCTCCTCCTGCTATATCCTACATATTGTTTTCTTTCTATTCCTTTCTCCACTACCACTCCGCTTTCTACCTCTCTTAGTCTCCCTCCATACTCCTACTCTCCTCTCTTGCACTTTCCTGGATAAGCCTACTCAAGCTGTCTCCCTTCTTCTCGCTTTTTGTTCCTTTTTTTTCCCAACTGTTATACCCCTACTATAAAACTAGATTTAAACTTACATAATTAATATTTAATCTAGCACCTAACAGTATTACCTTTTTAATCCTTAGATATCAGCCTGTCCTCTGTTGCTGTGTGTGTGCCTTTGCTCTCCTGGCGTGGTTCCTGCCCTGTGAATCTCCCAACTTTTGAAGCTATCACGGCGTTTTTGGACCCTAACAAACCTTCTGAAGCACACTTAAAGTCTGCCTAAAGACTGCTGTATGTATTTACACCTCTATCTTGCAAACTTTTGTGTGGTGTTTGTAAGTGGTCTAGGATAGGGCCCTGCCTCGTGTCTGCCAGCGGCTTACCAGCATCCAACGCTCTAGTTTTCTCCTGTCCAATTCTGTACCAACTGTTAGCTCTTTCAGACTGTAATACTAATATATTCTTTTAGGTACATACTTCCCCTTGCAGTTTGTTCTGCCCTCCAGAATTGTAACTCAGAGTATCCCCTTACTCTCTCCCAGACTTCACTAACTCACCCTTCCATACTTACACTACTTAGTCTCTCTTATATCTTGACTGATTGTTTCCACTCCTGCTCTTTTCTTTCTCTGTTTCTACCCGCTCCGTTCGCCCTGCGGGCTCACTCCGCTCCCCTACCCTACCCCCAATTCCCACCCACCCCCAGTGGTCCTACCCTTATACTTCTATGACCACACCCCTCTTTTCTAACACCCAATTACAACTTGACACCAATTACTCTTATCCAAACACACCCATCCAGCAATAGCTTACTCCACCCTCACATTTCCACTGTAGATCTCATACTCACTCCACTACATTCTTAGTTCTTACCCTACCTAGTATTAGTTCCTATCTCTTACATTCCATTTGCATGTACACTCTTTACCACTTCCACTAACCTAACTTAACACAGCTTTCACTTCCTACTCTCCAATCTCTACTATACTCTACCTCATAAACTAACCTTTACCACTTCACATAGAATCCCAACATCTGCTCTCAAATACTCTCTTTCCCTCCACAGGGTCACCTGCTCTATACTCCTTTCCACTTCAGGCACTGTGACATAACCTCACACCAAGTATCTCTACTTTTGATATTTTGCCTATTTATATTCTAGCTCCAAATCTAATACCTCTACTCACATTGAATCATGATAACTATTTCCAGACACACCCTACAAATGGCTATACTCTTAACTTCATTTGCAGTAGTCCTTACCACCACTTATCTAATCACTTTATTTGAAACAAAAAACCTCTACTTGCATAACTACTCACAAAAACAAACACTTACCCTTAACAACTCACTAGCCCAAGCCCACATCAATATCACCTCCACCTCTAACTACCTACAAGCTAAATATCACAGACTTACTCCCATAAAACTGAATCACCTTGTAGCAAAAAAATTAAAAATCCCACCCATCCTGAATCACAGCCACATACTTGCTCTCAAATATTCCTCCTTACAAGCTGGTGACATCCACCCTAACCCTGGCCCACCTAAACCTAACTTTTCATCTACTACACATTCTCCACCCAACTCCCCTGATACCCTACTTAATTTTCCTAACTCCTTAAAAATTGGACATCTTAACATTCGAAGCTTAAATAATAAAATAACTCATCTCCATGCCCTTCTCAGTACTTACTCATTTGATATTTTCTGCCTCACAGAAACTTGGTTAAAACCTACAACATCTGACAATGAAATTACCCCACCAGGATATAACATTCTAAGAAATGACAGATTAAAACGTAAAGGAGGTGGAGTGGCCTTACTCTTTAAAAACAATCTTCTTATATCCCCTATACCCCATACCCCAACCCAAGATAACTCAGCTGAAATCTTGATCTCTAAATTTCAAATCAACTCCAACAAAGCTATATATATATTCTGCATCTACCTACCCCCTGGCCATAACATTACTAATATAGAAGATACCCTGTCCTGGATTTCCTCAACCTACCCACAAGAAACTATTATTCTAGGAGACCTCAACACTGACTGGTATAGTATCAACAATGATAATCCCTCTTCTTACATCAACCTGCATAACTTTAAACAAACTATTACCACCACTACTAGAATCAATAAACCTAACAACAAAGAGACCATCCTAGACTGGATTCTAGTTAATAAACAAAGAGAAAATTATCAAGTAGGAACCCTGCCAGATGATATCAGCAACCATTTGCCCACGTATATCATCAGGCATAAAAACGACATAAACAAACCTCCCAAGTTTATTACTGCCAGAACCAAAAAACATTTTAATCCTGACCTATTTCAAATGGAACTAAATGCCTGCAACTGGAACCCCCTAAAAATCCTCCCACTAGATGAAGCTGTCAGCTACTTTAACCACAAATTCTTAACAATACTTGATACCCATGCACCCAAAAGATCTATCAGGATAAAGTTCAAATCTGCTCCCTGGCTCTCAAAAGACACAAAACAAAAAATACTTATAAGAAACAAATCCTGGGCTAAATGGAGAGCAACTAGAGATGTCTCAGAACACCTGAACTTTAGACAATTACGTAATACTACTAAAAAAGCCATACTCTCTGACAAACAAGCCTATTACAGTAAACTTCAACAGTCTCACACTATGAATCCACAAAAATTTTGGACTGCCATTAATAACCTTCTTCAGCCCGGCCATTCTAGTACCCCTCCACCCCTAGAGTCAGATAACAAAACAATCTAGAAATTGCCAATGCCTTCAATACCTACTTTACAGAGACCATTCAAACCCTGGCCACAAATCTAACTTCTACAAACACTAACCTACCTAATTTCCAACATGACAATCTTCCTACTTTCAAGATAAAACCCATCTCAATCTCCTTTATCCAGAAACTAATTCACAAGCTAAAACCCTGTACACCCTCTGATGACAACCTTCCAGCTGAATACCTTCAACTTGCATCCAGAGCAATTGCTCATCCTGTAGCTATTCTCATTAACCGTACCATTTCTGAAAGCACTATCCCTAATCTTTGGAAAATCTCACACATCATTCCCTTACATAAAGGAGGCAACTCTAATGAGTACTCCAACTATAGGCCCATAGCACTACTCTCACCCTTAGCTAAGATCATGGAGAAATGTATCCATCATCAGCTAATAGATTACCTTACTAAAAATAACATCCTGGCCAGCTGCCAACATGGCTTTAGACCCTTTCACAGCACCACCACTGCCCTTCTATCTTTCACCAATACTATTAACACCAACCGAACAATAACTACCTCTCATCTGCACTCTTCATTGACCTGTCAAAAGCCTTTGACATGGTCAATCACTCCTACTTATAAATACCCTACAATCCCTCTCTCTGGATTCTAATTCTATCCTTTGGTTTAAGTCTTACCTCAGCAACCGAAAACAAGCTGTTTTGTGACAAAATCACTTGTCTTCATATCTCCCTGTTTTACTAGGAGTTCCTCAAGGCTCTATTTTAGGACCCCTTCTCTTCTCTCTGTTCATAAATGATCTTCATGTAGCTATTCCTCAATCCACCTGCATACAGTATGCTGATGATTCTACTATCATCTGTTCTGCAAAGTCTCTTCCTGAGCTGAAATCTGTAAGCCAAACTGTCTTCTCCATAGTAGAAACTTGGTTCCAAAACCGGTGCTTACTCTTGAATGCCAAAAAACCAAATTACTTCTGATTACTCCTAACAACAAGACACCTCCCATACACTTCTCCATCCTAGCTAGTAATGGAACCCTTATATCACCTGATCTGACCTGTAAGTTATTAGGAGTTACAATAGACAATAAACTCACTTTTGACAATCATATTAATAACACCATTAAGTCCGTTAATAGAAAATTAGGCTCCTTGTATAGGATAAGACCCTTCCTCACCCCAAAAGCAAGAACTACCGTTGCCCACTCTCATTTACTCTCTACCCTCCTCTATGCTTCTCCCATTTACACCAATTTAAAGCAAAACAATCTCAACAAACTTACCAAAGCCTACAACAGTATTGCAAGGTTTGTAACTGGTAAGCCCTACAGAACCCATCACTGCATTAACCTACATCAGCTAGACTGGCTTGAACTGCAAAATGCTGCTACTCTCTCAACTAACTACTGCTCACAAAATCTTCTACCTTCCTAACAACACACCTACACTAAACAATCTTATAACACCCTATAATAATCTTCATTCCCTACGCTCCTCTAATAAACTCCTAGCTTATATACCCAAATCTAACAACTTAGCTGGTGACTCCTTATTCTCCACCACCACAGGTAAGCAATGGAACATGCTGCCACCCAACCTAACCTCTATTTCCTCTTTTCCCTCTTCAAACTTAATCTTAAAATCACCTAAAACTACAATGGTTATGCCCTTGCTGTAACCCTGACTAATATTCTACTATTAGCCTATAACCTATCTTCTCTCTCTTCCTTTACATTACTACTCTGCCAACAAATGTTATGTAAATGTTATCTTCCACATTTTTAACCCGATGGTTTACTTTAAAATGTTACGTTAATTCCTTCCTAATGTATGTGGCATTGCCTCTGATTGCTTTTTTTCTATATTATTATTAAGTATCTGGAGCTTTTCTCCCGGGGCCTCTACTGAAAATGGAAATATCTCCAGCTAGACTAGCCCGGTCAACAAATGTAAAATAAATAAATAAATAATAAACACAAGAAATTTTTTTTTTTTTTTGTCTTTCTAAATTATGAATGCTCTCAATATTTTTTTACAGAAATAACCAGTGTTTATTAAACTTTACAGTGAAAGGAATTAGGGGACCTTTAATAGAATCCTTGAACATGGTATTGGTGCAAATTAACCTGGGGAGTAGCATGAACAAAGCCAATTGTTTGAGAAGTGGGTTCTCAGGAGTTTCTTAAATTGAATAGTGGAGGTAGTGGAGGTTATTTGGCTAGGTAGTGAGTTCCAGATTTTGGCAATAGCACAGGCAAAGAGAGATTTGCCAGCAGATAATGCTTATTAGGTTCTGAGAACTAGATCATAAGGCTCTGGTAGGGATGTGGGGGTTAATTATATTTTGAAGTGCAGGGTTTTTTTCTGGAAGGTGGAAGAGATTATGCGCTATTGTGAGTTGATTAAACAGAAGTAGTTGAGGTAGCTTGTACCATTTGAGTTGGTTAAGGCGAGACAGTGGTAGGATTTGTATGAGGTTTCAGTAGCAAACTTGGCTATTTTGTTATAACAAGATTCCATTTTGTTCAGATCACTCTGACGGAGATTAGTAAGGATAGGAGAGGCATAGAGAAGGATGGATATGAGATGAGTTCTTGCAATAGTAGCTTTGGTTTGTTTAAAGTGTTTGTTCCCATAGAGAAGTCCTGTTTTTTTTATTAACTTTCTTAATGGTGTGTGCTATATGGATGTCAAATATGAGGTTATTTGTTATTTCTACACCTCAGAGTTTAGTATGTGCAGTTGGAGTGATTTGAATGTTATCTTTGGAGTGAATGGTGAAAGTGTTGTTGGGGGGGGGGGGGGGGGGCATGACCTGGGCCAAAAATAATTAGTTTTTTTTGGGGTTAAGAATAAGTTTGATTGTGAACCATGTTTCGGCTAGAGTAAAAGTGTTTTGGATGAGGATTTGCAGATGTCCTTCAAGAATGCAACTGCAGTCATAACATATGGGTTGTCCTGCCTCAGGCAGCCCTCGGTCGGCCGGATTCCAAAGTCTGGGTCCGGCGTCGGCTGGTGTCGCCTCCTTTCCGACGTCAGAACGGCTGGAGTATAAAGGCATCGGCCGACGCCATCTTCTTCAGTCTTTCTTGCCGCGCGGTGCCCGAAGCAGAAGCAGTTCGCAAGCGCCGGTCGGTCAGCTCCTGTGTTATCAGTACCGGAGTCATCTAAAAGCTAAGTACCCCGTTGGGGAACATTTTTTCTTGCCTCAGCCAATGTCAGAACAAATTGAGAAAGTTAACAATTGTTTGTCTTGTGGTAAACAAATACCTCATAAGGACTTCCATTCTTATTGCCTCCCTTGCCTGGGCCCAGACCACGACGTCTCGGCCTGTGCTGCCTGTGCTTGCTTTAATAAGCGCACTCTCAGGCGCCGGGCAGAATTTGCCGAAGACTTTTTCGGCGAATCTTTCGCTTATATCATGCCATCGGAACAACCGACAACTCAATCTACCAAAAAACGAAAGGACCGGGACCGACATCCTCGGCCTGCGTCCTCCACCGATACTCCCCCTAAACCCTCCGCGAGTGCTTCGGTCCCTTCGGAAGCGGTAATTCAACCGCTCCAGGCCGACGACACAGTGTTAACACGTCCTTCGGTCTCGGTGTCTACACCGGTGCTGGTTGTTGATTTTCCTCCAGAAACCGAAGTTCTGGATCTACCCGACACCATTCCTGTGGACAAGGTTACTCCTGCACGTGGGAAAGCTAGGCCTCCTGTATCCATGTCCATCAAGGCCTTTGCATGTGCTAAGGCCGCCAGCCAGGCCAAGGCCCATCCTAAACCTACTGCCCAGGCCCCTTCTTCTGATAAACAGATCATGTCTCTTGCTGCAGATCTTATTTCTCTTATCAGGGGGTCTCAGCCTCATCCAGACAGAGGTTCTCGGCCGCCTGCAGAGAAAAGGCCCAGAACTGAGCAGGCCGACAACCTCTCTTCAGATGAAGCCTCTGGGGATTCTGAGCATTCAGATACCCAGGAAGAATCCTTCCAGGCCTATGAGGACTCTGATGCTGAGGAATCAATCCCCTCTGCCTCTCCTCCAGAGGATTTTTCGTTCGGTGAAGTCCTACACTCTATGAGGGAGCATTTTAAATGGCAGGGTCAGGAATTCTCTGATTCCAGGAAAAGGCTACGTACCTTCCTCAAGCTACCCCAGCACAGACCTTTAGCTATCCCTCCAGTTATGAATGTCCTGGATGATGTTTTCTCCGACTCCAGTGCTAACCCTGATTCTCTCCCTCCTGCTCCTGTCAAGCCAGACAGATGATATAGGGTCCCTGACACCCACAAACATCTCTTTAAGGCCCATTCTGTGGATCTAGAAACTATTTCACAGGGCCCCAAGGGAGTGGCTACTTCCACAGCCAAGAATCCACTGCCAGCAGATAGGGAAGCTAGGTCCCTGGAGAGATGGGGTAAAAAAGTTTATACCTCTACCACCCTGGCCATGAGGTCATTTAACTGCCTTTTTCATATGTTTCAGTACCAGGATTTTTTACTGGATGATTTACAGAAAAAGCTAGCCTCTCCTGAGCCTATTGATAGAAAGGTATTGCAGGATCTAGTACATAACACTCAGCAGGTTAGCAATCATTTTCTTCAGTGTGGTTTTGATGCATTGGAGGCTTCATGTAGGGCAGCTATGACTGGGGCTGTTATACGTAGACATGCTTGGTTAAAAGAACAGCCACTGCCAGACCATGTTAAAGTAAAGTTACTTGATGCACCTCTGGAAAAACAGAAGCTTTTTGGTGCTAATGCACAAGATGTGTTGACGTCCATTGAGGAAAAAGCTAAATCAGTACAGACAGTCAAAGATTTCCTCCAGGTTCAGCCACCCAGATTCAGCAGGAATTGGCCTTCAAAGAATTGGTCCTTTCCAGACTCTGACAAGTTTCAAAGGGGAAAAAACAGGCGTGCCCGAGGTAGAGGGCAATACCGAGGCTCCTACAGGGGCCGCCAATGGCAACCACCAAATCAAAGAAGTGGCGCAGGCAGTCCAGCTGCACCACAAGGACAACCACAATGACTTGACTTTCATACAGTCTACAAAGGCTCAAAGAGAAGCACCTTTGGGCGGGAAATTATCCTCCTTCTCAAAAAACTGGCATATCTTAACCAAGGACAACTGGATTCTGGATTTAATAGACAAAGGTTACAGATTCCACTTCCATACTTTAGCAATAAGACAAGGCATGCCAAACCTGCCACTTCATCAAAGGGCAGAGGCACTCATTCAAGTTTCAAAGCTGTTAAATATAAAAGCAATAGAAAAGGTCCCTCCACAGGAACAAGGCCAGGGATTTTATTCAAGACTGTTCCTTGTTCCAAGAAAGGAAAACAAATGGAGGCCTATACTGGACTTGTCTACTTTAAATACTTATCTCATTGTGCCAAAGTTCAAAATGCTGACATTGCAGCAACTCCTTCCCATGCTGGGCAAGGGGTCTTGGCTGGTCACTCTGGACCTCAAGGAGGCATACCTGCATCAGACAAAGCTGCAGAAGATACCTCAGATTTCTTGCAGGGACAGAGCATTATCATTTGGCTTATCTACTGCACCCAGAGTGTTCACGAAATGCCTGGCATCAGTAGTGGCACACTGCAGACTCCAGGGGATTCAGATATACCCCTACCTGGACTACTGCCTCATACAAGCAGACAACAAACAAACCTTGATAGCAAACTTGGACTATGTCATTCAATTACTACAGGCCTTGGGATACACAGTCAACATTCAGAAATCAAGACTTCTGCCATCCCAACAGATTATTTTCCTAGGAGCCAAACTGGACACAAAAACACAAATGGCTTATCTCACAGAGGAAAAACAGCAGTTACCAGAGTACTTCAAAGGCCTAGCAAAGCTCTCCCAGCTGACTGCAAGGAAAATCCTGCAGGCCCTGGGGTTCATGGCATCTTGCATTCTTCTGATACCTTTGGCAAGACTTCATATGAGAAAGCTGCAGTGGTACTTAAAAAGCTTAAGGTCCCAACACAGCCAAAGCCTAGAGGACATAATCCCACTCATTCCATGTCTGCAAAGAGAATTTTTGTGGTGGGCTCAAACAAGTCAGTTAAACAAAGGCATGTCTTTCAACAAACCTCAAGCAGGTCAAATGATTACAACTGACTCCTCGGACCATGGATGGGGGGCGCACATGGAGGGCAGATGCATTCAAGGTCAGTGGACACCAAGGGAAAGGCATCTGCACATAAACCAAAAAGAGATGTTGGCAGAGATACATGCAATCGAGACTTTCGAAAAATCACTTCAACAAGGACATTTGCTAATAAGGACAGACCACACCACTGTTATGTGGTATATAAACAAGCAGGGAGGCACTCATTCTTATCCCCTCTGCGGACTAACAATGATTCTCTGGGAAAAATCCTTAAGTCTGAAGATACATTTGCAATCCCAGTTTGTGCCAGGCAAGGACAATGTACTGGCGGACAAGCTGAGCAGAAATTTCTTGGATCCACACGAATGGATGCTGCATCCTCACATTTTCTCACAAATAACAAGGACATGGGGAAGACCGGACATAGATCTCTTTGCTTCTCACATGAATCATCACCTGGAAAAGTTCTGTACAAGGACCCACCATCCTCTAGCCTGGAAAACGGATGCTCTCTCCTTCAGCTGGAATTCCCTAACAATTTATGCATTCCCTCCTCTACCACTGCTGACCAAGGTGATACTGAAGATCAAAGCAGAACAACCAACAGGCATTTTGATAGCTCCAGACTGGCCAAGGCAGCACTGGTACCCATTGCTGTTGAGCATAACTCGGACCAAACCGTGGCCTCTGCCCCTATGGCCTCTGCTTCTAACACAACACAATTACAGGACTGTTCATCAAAACCTGAAAACATTGCATCTGACAGCCTGGAGGTTACCATAACTCCCTCCGATATCTCTCTTTCCAAAAAAGTTCAAGAGATCTTACTGGAAGCACGCAGACCTTCCACCAGAAAAACCTATTCAGCCAAGTGGAAGAGATTCATCATCTGGAATGCTAACAGGGGTCAGGATACAACAGTATTGAGTATACCTCAGATATTGGAATATTGGCAGAAATGTTTCATACTGGTCTCTCATATTCTTCCATAAAGATTCATGCCTCAGCAATCTCAGCAAAATACAATTGTGATCCACCTGTGTTTTCACATCCTTTGCTAAGACGGTTCCTAAGAGGGGAGAAAGAATATCAAACCTCCCAGGAAACTGCCAGTACCTGCATGGGACCTCAATTTCGTCTTGGAAAAATTAACTCTTCCTCCCTTTGAACCAGCAGCAACTTCAGAAATGCAATTTCTCTCATGGAAAACGGTTTTCCTATTGGCAATCACATCAGCAAGAAGAGTCTCGGAGATACAGGCACTCATGGCAGTACCTCCTTTTCTCATTTTTCATCAGGACAGAGTCTCTCTAAGAACCAATCCTTCATTCATGCCAAAAGTAATTTCCAGGGTGTCTCTAAATCAAGCCATTCACCTGCCTACTTTCTTCCCCAACCCTCAAAACAGGGGGGGAAGCACTGCTGCATACTTTGGACATACACAGGCAACTACGCTACTACTTGGACAGAACTAAGGCCACCAGAAAGTCTGACCAACTGCTTGTAGCCTATGCTGCTGGAGTACAAGGAAAAGCAATCTCCAAGCAAACAATTTCCAAATGGATTGGACACTGCATCAGTTTCTGCTATTCTTTTCATGGAAAAGGTGTGCCAGCCAATATTAGGCCACACTCCACCAGAGCTATAGCCACATCCACAGCTTTCCTAAGAGCAGTGGCTACAAAGGACATTCTAGAGGCTGCTACATGGAGCTCCGTGCATACATTTACCAAGCACTACAACCTGCCTTTATACTCCAGATCCCGAGCAGGCTTTGCTTCGGCAGTCCTGCAGGGCATTTTAGCTACACCATCACTTTCTTAAGTTCCAACCACCCCCAGCTTGGCTATGGTATTCAACCCATATGTTATGACTGCAGTTGCATTCTTGAAGGACATAGTACAGTTTTGTACCTACCATAAATGTAGATGTCCGATAGATATGCAACTGCAGTCGGATTTTCCCACCCTCCTACCCCTCTGCAACCTTCTTTATGGGTCCACTACCCCTATTCCTATTAGCTGGGGGTATCTCCTATGGTGTATCTGTTTATTACTGTTGTGCATGTCTGGAATTGTTTATCCATTCACCAAATTTAGCCTTCCTAGGAGGGCACCTGGCATCTGGGGCAAGAAACACTGAAGAAGATGGCGTCGGCCGATGCCTTTATACTCCAGCCGTTCTGACGTCGGAGAGGAGGCGACACCAGCCGACGCCGGACCCAGACTTTGGAATCCAGCCGACCGAGGGCTGCCTGAGGCAGGACAACCCATATGTTATGACTGCAGTTGCATATCTATCGGACATCTACATTTATGGTAGGTACAAAACTGTACTTTCCTTTAAGGTGGGGGCAGCACTTATAAGGGTGGTGTCATCTGCATATTGTACTGCTGTGAGTGAGGACAAATTGATTTGGTTGGTGAATAGTGAGAACAATAGTGGGCCAATGATGGATCCTTAAGGGACACCTGTGGATGCTGGTAGCAGGGGGGGACAGCTGGTCATGCCATAGGACTGCTTGCTGTTGACTAGATAAGTAGCTAGTAAACCATGATATAGTGGAGGGGCTGAGGCTTAGGGTAGATAGTTTGGAGAAGAATGTTATGGTCTACCATGCCAAAGGCTTTAGATAAGTCTAAGAAAATGGAAGATACAAGTAGTCCCTTGTTTTTATTGTGGTTAACTATATCTGTAAATGATAGTAATGCTGTGGTGGTGCTGTGGGATGGTCTAAAACCATGCTGAGTTTTGGAGATTAAGTTGTTTTGTAAGAGGTACCGAAGTAGTTGGGAATGTACAACTCTCTCTAATATCTTGGATAGAGGTGTGAGTATTGCGATTGGGCGGTAGTTGAGTTCTACGGAGTTGCCCCCTTTGTGCAGTGGAATGTGTGATGTTTTCCACAAGGTGTGGACTTTGAATTCTGCAAGTGACCTGTTTATGAGGATGGCCACTGGATAGGCTATGGCGTCTGCTGCTATCTGAAGGAATTCGGCTGGTAGGGTGCCAGCAGCTAGTGTGGTTGGATTGAGTTTCTTAAGGAGCTTTGAAATAATTTTAGTTGGTACAGGGTGTAGGGAAAAGTTGGTGGTATTGTTTTGAGTAGTAGGGTGGGTTTTACTAGCATCTGGTATAGGGCTGCTACTGGTATTGAGGGCATTGGTAAGGGTTTGGACTGTTTCGGCAAAGAAGTTAAATTGTGTGGGAATGTTGCCATGGTTGTTTGGTAGTACTGGAGTTGGGGTGGTGGCTTTACCTGGGTGGATTATGCCATTTATCGTAGCCCAAAATTTCTTAGGGTTGTTGGCATATTTTTTCCTGCATGTTTTGTAGTAACTTTTGTGTAGTTTGATTTGTTTTTTGGCTTTGTTTCGAAGTTCTTGGAAGCTTTGCCTCAGATTACTGGTTTTGTTCTTTTGATATTCACTCCAGGCCAGCTCCCTCTCTTTCATTGTAGTCTTAGTATCTTTAGTTAGCCACAGAGCATAGTTAACATTTAGTCTTATAGTTCTGGAGGGGGCATGACAGTTTAGGATTTGCAGGAAAGTGGAGTTAAAGTACTGTACGGCATCATCTAGAGACAGTAGTTTTAGGGGTGTCCAATTACAGCTTTGTAGTGAATTGATGGAGTTAGTTGCTTTAAAGGTCTTTTTGATACATATTACTTTGAGGTTGGGTTGGCTTATGTATTGGGGTCTGTTCCAAATTAGGTAGGTTGGTTGATGATCACTTAGACTGTCAAGTAGACAGCCAGAGTGGGGTCAGATAACAGAATCCAGTCCAAGATGGATTCGTGTTTTGAGGTTTGTCCTGGTTGCAGTGGATATAATTTGGGTAAATCTATTGAGGTTAATGTGGGTAGTTGAAGTGTGGTTAGAGCAGTTCAGCCAGTCAATATTCAAGTCACCTAATAGTACAGATGTCCTTCAAGGATGCATCTGCAGTCCTAACATATGGGTTGTCCTGCCTCAGGCAGCCCTTCGGTCGGCCGGATTCCAAAGTCTGGGTCTGGCCTCGGCTGATGTTGCACTTCACCCGACGTCATAGCTGCTGTTTATTGGGTATAAAGGCATCAGCCGACGCCATTTTCCTCAGTCTTTCTTGCCGCGCAGTGCCCGAAGCAGAAGCTGTTCGCAAGTGCCGGTCGGTCAGATCCAGAGATTTCTACTACCGAAGACTTCTAAAAAGCTAAGTACCCCGTTGGGGACTCTTTCTTGCCTCAGCCGATGTCAGACAAAGTAAATAATTGTTTAACTTGTGGGAAGCAAATACCTCATAAGGATTTCCACTCTTACTGCCTTCCTTGTTTAGGCCCAGACCACGACGTATCAGCTTGTCTAGCCTGTGCTTCCTTCAACCGACGGACACTTAGATGTCGGTCGGAGTTTGCAGAGGAGTTTTTTGGTCCCGCTTTTGCATACAAAATGCCGTCGGAGACTCCGACTACTCATTTAGCTAAAAAGCGCAAGGAAAAGGACCGACACTCGCGGCCCGCGGTTTTGGCTGAAACCACGGTTAGGCCGACCACGAGTGTCTCTGTTTCGGCTGAAACCGAGCCTCCGGTTCTTCCTTCAGCCGAAAACATGCCTCCGATAGCCGAGGCCTCACAGAGCATGGCTGAATCTGCTACTGAATTTACTGCTACAGAAGCAGGCACCCAGGATTTGTCAGACACTATTCCTTTAGACATATCTACCCCTGCACGTGGGGCTGCTAGACCCCCTGCTTCTATGTCTATCAAGGCGTTTGCCAGGGCTAAAGCAGCTAAATCTTCTAAGGCCTTACCTGCTAAAACTCCTTCACATAGGCCTACCTCTAGTTCCCAAATACTCAGCCTGGCTGAGGATCTCATTTCTTTGATCAGGGGATCCCAACCTCACCCAGACAGGGCCTCTCAGCCCCCTCCAGACAAGAGGCCTAGGACTGAACCCCCGGAACCTGTCTCTACAGATTATTCCTTGGATGACTCAGACATTACAGACCCTCACGAAGGCCCATATTCTCCTTATGAGGATTCTGATGCAGAAGACTCCATTCCTTCTGCTTCTCCTCCTGAAGAATTTTCCTTTGGGGAAACCTTGCATGCTATGAGGGAACACTTCCAATGGCAGGGCCAGGATTTTTCAGATTCAAGGAAAAGGCTAAGGACCTTTTTACACTTACCACAGCATAGGCCTTTAGCCATTCCGCCAGTACTAACAGTTGTTGATGATGCATATAATGATGCCTGTACTGCCCCTGATTCTCTTCCTCCGGCCCCTGCCAAGCCAGACAGATATTACAGGGTCCCGGACACACATATTACCATTTGTATAAGGCTCCTGTTGCAGACCCTGAAACCATTTCACAGGGCCCTAAAGGTGTGGCAGCTGCCTCTGCCAAAAACCCTCTTCCCTCTGAAAGGGAATCTAGAGCATTAGAGAGATGGGGTAAAAAGGTTTATACTTCTGCTACTCTTTCGACCAGGGCCTTGAACTGTCAATTTCACATGATTCAGTACCAGGAATTTTTGTTAGACCAGCTAAATAAAAAAACTGTCTTCTCCTGAACCTTTAGACCGCAAGTCCCTTCAGGATTTGGTACATAACTCTCAGCAGGTCAGTAACCATTTCTTAAAATGTGGCTATGATGCACTGGAGGCTTCCTTTAGATCAGCTATGACTGGAACAGTGATTTGAAGGCATGCTTGGTTAAAAGAACAATCCTTACCAGACCATGTTAAGTCAAAACTCCTAGATGCTCCCATGGAGAAACAGTTTGTTTGGCTCCCCTGCACAGGAGGTTCTAAAGAAGGTGGAAGAAAAAGCAAAATCTGTCCAAACTGTCAAGGATTTCTTACAGGTCCAACCTCTGAGGTTTAGCAGAAATTGGCCTTCGAAGAATTGGTCCTTTCCAGACAACTCCAGAGCGCAGAGAGGCAGAAATAGACGCCCCAGAGGCAGAGGTCAATCTAGGGGTGCCTACAGGGGACGTCAGTGGCAACCTACCAACCAGAGAAGTACTGCCACAGATTCAACTACAACCACTTCCACAGGGCAGACACAATGACTTGGCTCTAGTTCCGCCTACCAGGGAACAACTGGAAGCACCCTTGGGCGGAAAGCTAGCTTTATTTTCCGACAACTGGCATTACATTACAGGAGACAAATGGACTTTACAAACAATAGACAAGGGCTACAGGTTTCACTTCCACACTCTACCAAAAAGAGAGGAATGCCAAACCTACCACCAAGCCAAAAAACAGACGCTCTAAGACAAATCAACAACTTACTAAAGATGAGAGCTATAGAAGAGGTACCACCTATGGAACAAGGCCAAGGATTTTACTCCAGGCTTTTCCTTGTACAAAGAAAAGAAAATCAATGGAGACCTATTCTAGACTTGTCCGCACTGAACACATACCTCATTGTTCCAAAATTCAAAATGCTGACCCTCCAGCAGCTTCTTCCCATGCTGGGCAAGGAGTCTTGGCTGGTGACTCTAGATCTCAAGGAGGCATACCTGCACGTCCCTATACAACCAGATTGCAGAAGACACCTCAGATTTCTTGCAGGATCAGAGCATTATCAATTCTCAGCATTGCCTTTTGGCTTATCTACTGCGCCCAGAGTATTTACGAAATGCCTGGCATCAGTAATTGCTCATTGCAGGCTTCAGGGAATTCAAATTTACCCATACCTGGACGACTGCCTAATACAAGCGGACAGCAAGGCAAAATTAACAAAAGATTTGGAAAATGTCATACAACTGTTGCAAGCCTTGGGATACACAGTCAACATGCAAAAGTCAAGACTTGTACCATCCCAAAGGATAACATTCTTGGGTGCAGAACTGGATACATCAACTCAGATGGCTTTTCTCACAGAAGAAAAACAAAAGCAACTACCAGCCTACTTCATGACATTAACAACACAAACTCGGCTTACTGCAAGGAAAGTCCTGCAAGCCCTGGGCTACATGGCATCCTGCATAATATTGGTTCCACATGCCAGGCTGCATATGAGAAAGCTACAGTGGTACCTAAGGAATGTATGGTCTCAACACAAGCACACTCTAGAAGCCCAGATTCCAATAATTCCATGCCTGAAGCAAGAATTCCTGTGGTGGGCTCAGGCCTGTCAGTTGAACAGAGGCTTGCCTTTCCTCAAATCTCATCCAAGCCAGACCATCACCACGGACACCTCAGACCTAGGATGGGGGGCACACATAGTGGATAAGTGTATTCAAGGCCTATGGACCCAAGACCAGCTGAATCTACACATAAATCTAAAGGAGATGCTGGCAGTGAAACATGCGATCCAGGCATTCAGACCACTCCTTCAACAGGATCATCTGCTGATAAGGACCGAAAATACCACAGTCATGTGGTACATCAACAAACAGGGAGGTACACATTCATATCCTCTATGCCGGATGGCAATGGACCTGTGGAATGTGGCCCTGAATCTCAACATTCAACTTCAGGCCAGATTTGTACCAGGAAAAGAAAATTCTCTAGCAGACACCTTAAGCAGAACTACCACGGATGCTCACGAATGGATGCTGCATCCAGATATCTTCAAAGCCATAACAAAGAAATGGGGACTACCAGAGATAGACCTGTTCGCCTCCCCACACAACCACCAATTGAAGAAATTCTGCACAAGAGCATACCACCCACTTGCTTGGAGGGTGGACTCCCTTTCCTTCAGCTGGAAAAACCTGACAGCATGTGCATTTCCACCTCTTCCCTTGATGTACAAAGTTCTACTGAAGATCAGAGAGGATCAACCAAGGGTAATCCTGATAGCTCCAGACTGGCCGAGGCAACATTGGTACCCGTTACTGAGAAGCATTTCTCGGACACACGCATGGCCTCTACCTCTATGTCCCTTACTTCTAACACAGGACAACTACAAGATCCTACATCCAAACTTGAAAACACTGCAGCTAGCTGCTTGGAATATTGCATAAAACAAAATAACCCAGACTTATCCCAGAGGGTTAAGGACATTATCCTGGAGGCATGCAGACCCTCCACAAGGAAGACTTATTCAGCCAAGTGGAAAAGATACCTCATTTGGAGCGCAGCAAAGGGAGAAAATGTCTCATTGGCAAACATAGCACACATCCTGGAATATTTAGCAGAACTGTTCCACAATGGCCTGTCTTACTCCTCCATTAAGATTCATGCATCAGCAATTTCAGCAGAATACAACATGGATCCTCCTGTCTTCTCTCATCCTCTACTCAGGCAGTTCTTGAGAGGAATCAAAAATGTCAAACCTCCAAGAAAACCACCTTTACCTACATGGGATCTCAACTTTGTGCTGGAAAAGTTAACACTTCCCCCTTTTGAACCAGCAGCAACAGCAGAATTACAGTTCTTGTCTTGGAAAACTGCTTATCTGCTAGCAATCACTTCAGCAAGAAGGGTATCTGAGTTACAGGCATTAATGGCAGTACAACCCTTCCTTATCTTCCATCAGGACAGAGTCTCTCTGAGAACTAACCCTACCTTTATGCCAAAAGTGGTCTCCAGAGTATCATTGAACCAAGCAATTCATTTACCTGCATTCTTCCCCAACCCACAGAACAGGGGGGGAAGACTGCTACATACCTTGGATGTGCACAGACAATTACGCTACTGTCTGGACAGAACTAAGACCGGCAGAAAAACTGACCAGCTTCTGGTAGCATATGCAACAGGAATGCAAGGAAAAGCAATTTCAAAACAGACAATGTTAAAATGGATAGGAAATTGCATTCGATTTTGCTACTCTTTTCATGGAAAGACAACTCCTGAAAATATCAGACCTCATTCCACAAGAGCTACAGCCACCACTACAGCTTTCCTACGAGGAGTGGCTACCAAAGACATTTTAGAAGCTGCTACTTGGAGCTCCGTGCATACATTTGCCAAGCATTATAATCTTCCCTTATATTCTAGATCCCGAGCAGGTTTTGCAACTGCTGTTTTGCAAGGGATCTTAATTACACCATCTTTATCTTAGTGCCTCCTCCTCCAGTTTGGCTATGGTATTCTACACATATGTTAGGACTGCAGATGCATCCTTGAAGGACATAGTACAGTTTTGTACCTACCATAAATGTAGATGTCCGATAGGTATGCATCTGCAGTCAGGATTACCCACCCTCCTTCCCCTCTGTGGTATTCCTAGGGTATTTACCCTTCTTTTAGCTAGCTGGGGGAATCTATTATGGTGTATTTGTTTGTACATATGTATATATATATATATATATATATATTTATATTGTTTGCTCTCTACTGTTTGGAATTATTTGCATTTATCCAAATTTAGCCTTCCTAGAGGGCACCTGGCATCTGGGGCAAGAAACACTGAGGAAAATGGCTTCGGCTGATGCCTTTATACCCAATAAACAGCAGCTATGACGTCGGGTGAAGTGCGACATCAGCCGAGGCCAGACCCAGACTTTGGAATCCGGCCGACCGAAGGGCTGCCTGAGGCAGGACAACCCATATGTTAGGACTGCAGATGCATACCTATCGGACATATACATTTATGGTAGGTACAAAACTGTACTTTTCTTGTGGCATGGAGTTTGAGATCCAGTTTAGCTGGTTTTCCGTAATAGTAGTGTTATTGCCTGGTGGAATGTAGCCACTTGCAATAATGATTTGTATGTTTGAGTTTAGTTTTCATTTGGCAAGGATTAGTTCAACATCTTTGATTTCTTGGGTGTTATAATCAATTTGCTCAGTGGTGAGATGATTTTGGGACAATATCGCTACACCACCTCCCTTTTCCTCTACTCTGTCTCTGTGTATTATGTTATAGCCAGGGGCTGTAATCTCATTATTATGGTGTTCTGGTTTAAGCCATGTTTCAGTTAGTACTGCTATTTCTGGTTTATATACAGCTAGAAGGGCGTGAAGGTCCTGGATTTTAAGAATACTTCTTGCATTTATGTTAATGAAAAGGAGAGAGGAGGTAGGTCTATAGTATAGAGGGTTTGGCTGATTAGAGTCTGTGTAGGGTGTTGTGGTGGGCCCTGGATTAGGGTGAATGTCACCACAGCGAAGGAGTTTGTGGAGTAGGTGAAGATGCAGTTTAGTTAGTTTGTGTAGTAATTTAGTATGTCTTAATGAGGAGTAAGGGTTAGTTCTGACTGACGGTTTTGTAGTGGGACTAAGAGACTGATCTAGAGGAGGTGAGGTCTAGTGGTGTGATAGGGAAGTTGCAAAGTTTCAGAGGAGTGGTTAGAGGTTTGGTTTGTCATTGTAGGGGGGTAGTGATATGTAGTTGAGTGTGGTAAGAGGGGAGAGGTAGGAGAGCAGGAGAAAGGTGATGATAGTACATAGGTAGAGTAGTGCTTTTATTAAGTGGGAGTGTTTATAGTTCATCATGTCTTTTGAAGAGTGCTTAAGGATAGTAACTTAAAGTAAGTGGGTTTGATATACTAATAATGAGTGATAGAGTGTGGTGAAGGGTGTTGGTTTGTAAGTGATATGTGTGGTGTGGAACTCTAATTGGGTGGGAGGGAACTGATAGAGGGTGTGGTGTACAACTATAAATGTAATTGATATGGGGGTGAGTGTGAATGGGTGTAGAGGAGCGGAATGAGTGTAGCGAACGGAGCGGGGCAGAGCCAGTAGTCCAAGACACTGGAGAGCTTGGGAGACTATCAGTGTTATGTGAAAGAGAGCCTATTACTGCAATATGTATCATATATGGGTGGAAGGTAGGTATGTGGCAGGTAAGTAACCTTAGACTAAATTCAAACAAAATAGTATATCGGAGATGTGTTGTGTAATTCAGGGAGCTGGAGTGTGGGCAGGATGGGGTAGGAAGAGGCAAAGGAGCACTCTAGATTATAGAGGAAAAGAAGTGCAGTATAACTAAGAAGATAACAGATATATGGGGGAGTGATGCCTGCCGCTAATCTGTGATGCAGCATTTGACCACACTAAGGTCAGTCAGCTGTCCTTAAGGGGAGTACACTATGTAAAGTACACTAAACCAAGAAAGTCTATATTCACTACTTTTAGGCTATGGTTCTCTCAAACGTCTTTGCTGGGTCCACAGTATTTTCTGGGCAATTCTTCTTAACTGATGTAGGTATTTAATGGGGGGGGGCCTTAAATAATGGCTACGAATGGTCTGGAGGAGGGAGAGTGATAATTAGTACTCAGGGTGTTTGCATACAGGCTAGGACAGGCTTTTTGTTCAAAATGTGCTTTCTTTTCGTTTTTGCACTGCTACCATAGGTATACAAGGTTCTACCACAGCAAGTTGGTCAGTCAGATGTTATATTTAAGCAGCTTTACCTTATAAACACCAAAACACAGTTCAGGAGGTGTTCACTTATCTTACTTAAACAGTGCAGTCATCAAACAGCAAGACCAATTTAGAAACTGCAAGGTCCCAAACATGTAGAAATATCCATGAAAACAGTAAGCCAAGTGGATCTATGGTATTTGAGAATACATTTAAATGTCTCAGTACAATGAGAGGAGGCTGGATATCTCCCCACCTCAGTTTACCCCTGCAGGTCAAGCAGAATCTTAATTTCCGGTTATTTAACCCGGTAACCCAAGCCAAATGTTGTCCACACAAAAAGTGGGTTACAAGGACTTAACTATCAAGTTTTATCTAATAAGTACGGGATGTATTCATCAACATTCTAACTAATCGTAGCATTAGTAAGCTATATCCAATACAAGTGGGAGTCGCTATGCTGTATTATAGACTGCCTTTGCTGTAAACATTAAGCGTTTTAAGCAGGCAGTGAGTTACCACTTTAATGGCTGGTAATGCTGACAAATAGATATACTAGTGCGACTATTATGTGTACACTTGGATGCTAAGTAAGCCATTATCTAAAAATAATCAGGCTAATTCAATAGGGAAGTTAGATGAAAACAGGGAAGTTAGATGGATCATTATACTATGCGTAGATCAAGGCAAAGGCTTAAATGAGAGAGCTTCTTTAAAGCCGGTTTTGAAGAAGCATGGCATTAAGTATGTTACAGTTTTTAATAACATTATTGTTATTTTTAATGTTATACACATTTTAATGATTGCTACGATCTTGAATTTGTTTTGTTTTTGTTTATTTATGCAGCAATGTGATATTTATCTTATAGGAACTGATGTAAGAATTCATAATGGGTTGTTGGATTTTCCATAGGCCAACTTTAATTGATTTGTTACTTAAATAAGGAGCTGTAGTGATTGAATTAGAGGTTTGATAAAGCTACACTCAAAAGCATTTACCTGGTTCTATATTTCTAAGTGATTAAACATTTTCATTTTATGTTAACTTCAACCGTGTTTTATTCAGTGGCCTTTTTATTTTACAGTTACTTTTTATTATGTTTGCTGAGCCACCGAATATTAATTCTTGTTTCAGTTTTCTTTGCTATTTTAGATCTGTTATTGAGTACAGTACCTCCTATGGTATGTACCTGACTAGGCAAATCCAACAGTTGGAAGGTCCACAGAGGTTCCTCACTAAAAGAATACAGAGAAAAAGTAGCATGTCCTGTGCAGGCCACCTCAAGGCCTTATCCTTGTATTCTGTCTCCTACAGGCTGTTGAAGGTAGATCTATTCCTGTCATACAAGGCATTGTCAGACCCCACTTTGATGGACCTCCTGCATATCCACAAAACAAACAGTACCAGAATTGGCCATTCTAAAGACTTAAACCTTGCCTGTGATATAAATAGGATCTGCTAGAGAGACAAGTATTGTTTCCCAGAGGGTATCCCTTCTCTGGAATAGACTCCTCCATCCATGTGAAGCAGAGATGTTCATCGTGTTTCATTGCTGCAGTCATTACACTTGTTATCCTGCCGTCAGGTGGGCCCGCAGGTGGCCTGAGTTCCAAAGTCTTGGTCTGGCGTCGGTTGCTGTCGCCTCTTCCCTGACAGTGCGCCAGGGGTATATAAGAAGCAGCCAACACCATTTTCTTAAGTCTTTCTTGCCGCACGGTGCCCGAAGCAAAAGCAGTTTGCAAGTGCCGGTCGGCCGACTCCTGAGATTTCAAATTCGATTTCAGAACCAAAGTCTTCAGTAAAGCTAAGTATCCCATTGGGGAAACTTTTTCTTGCCTCAGACCGATGTCAGTAAAAGTTAATTGTATTTCTTGTGGGAAGCAAATACCTCATAAGGATTTTCATTCTTACTGTATTCCATGCCTAGGCCCAGATCACGACGTCACTAGTTGTCGGTTTTGTGCTAGATTTAACAAACGCACTATAAAACGTCGGTTTGATTTTGCTCGCCATTACTTTGGCCGAAGGTTTAATTATACAATGCCGTCGGAACAACCGACAACCGGAATGCACAAAAAACGCAAAGATAAAGATAAGGAAAGGCATCCGAGGCCCAAAACTGACGAAGCCTCTTCTAGGCCAGTCGCCAGTTCACCAGTTTTCAGTGAGGCGCTTTCGCAGCCCCTGACACCCGCTACCTCGGAACCACAGGGCGCGACCGACTCCCATGTGGAGGTGCCTAGGCCTCTGGATACCCAAGGCGTTGGGCCAACAGAGATTAACCCTTCAGATGGGTCCAGAGCCGCTGATCAGGCATCGGCTTCTGAGGGTGTTTTCAGGCCTACTCAGCTTACCATTGCAACTACAGCCAAGACTAAGTCTACATTAAAGACAAAGAAGCAAGTACAGCATTCACCTGGACAGGCCTCCATGCCTAAAAAACAGATGCTCAAGATGGCCGAAGACTTTAACTCTGATCAGGGGTTCCCATCCCCCTCCTGATAAAAGGCCTAGGCAGGATACAGACTATGTTTCCTCTGACCAGGTTTCAATATATTCTGATTCCTCTTCAGACAAGGGATATTCTTTACCCCCTATGAGGATTCTGATGCTGAAGAATCAATTCCTTCAGCCTCTCCTCTTGAGGATTACTCTTTTGGGGAAACTTTACATACCATGAGGGAGCATTTCCATTGGGAGGGCCAGGATTACTCAGAATCCAAGAAAAGGCTCAGAGACTTTCTTTTACTGCCTCAGCACAGGCCCTTTGCTATTCTGCCAGTGTTGGACATTGTGGATGATGTGTTCTCTGAATCTAGTTTAAATCCTGATTCTTTACCCCCAGCTCCAGTCAAGCCAGACAGGTACTACAGAGTCCCTGACTCTCACAAATTTCTTTATAGAAACCCTGTTGCTGACCCAGAAACTATTTCCCAGGGTCCCAAAGGGGTCAAAGCTTCCACGGCTAAAAATCCAGTTCCCTCTGATAGGGACTCTAGAGCATTAGACAGATGGGGAAAGAAAGTTCACACCTCTGCAACTTTAGCAGTGAGGGCTCTAAATTGCCAGTTTCACATGCTTAAATATCAACAATACTTACTGTCTCAGTTAAAACAGAAAATGAGTACAAATGCAGAACACCCTGATTATAAGGAAACGCAGGATTTATTGCATGCAGCTGAACAAGTGGGAAAGCATACTTTGCAATGTGGTTTTGATTCATTAGAAGCTTCTTGTAGAGCAGCAGTTACAGGATCTGTGATTCGAAGGCATGCTTGGTTAAAAGAACAAAGTTTACCAGATCATGTTAAGGCAAAATTATTGGATGCTCCTTTGCAGCAAGATAATTTATTTGGCATTAAGGCAGAAGAGGTCAGACAGGCCACAAAGAGGCAGATACAGATGCCAAAGAGGCAGATCTCAGCCACAAGGCTCTTACAGACCACGACAGTGGGGTGTTACAAACCCAAAAGGAGGTGAGGACAGGTCACAACCTTGCAGGAAACAGTCCCAATGACTTCCCCCTTCCAATGCCAAACTATTCACTATTGGCAGCTCCCTTAGGGGGGAAACTAGCACTTTTTTCTCAAACTGGCAAGCAATCACCCAAGACAAATGGATTGTGTCTCAAGGTTACAGGTTCCACTTTCATACTTTACCAAGGCTAAAAGGAATACCAGACCTGCCACAAAATCAATGGACAGAGGCACAAAAACAAATTACAGCTCTCATGGACATGAGAGCTATTCAAAAAGTACCACAGCAGGAAAAAGGACAAGGATTTTACTCAAGAGTCTTCCTGGTACTCAGGACAAAGCCTGGAGACCCATTCTGGACCTTTCCACTCTAAATACTTACCAGGATGTTTCGAATTTCAAAATGCTGACACTACAACAGCTCCTTCCCATGTTGGGCAAGAAAGCTTGGCTTGTTACTTTGGACCTCAAAGAAGCATACCTGCATGTCCCTATCAGACAAAATTGCAGAAGATACCTCAGATTCATAGCTGGTTCAATGCACTACCAATTGTCTGCACTGCCCTTTGGCTTATCTACTGCGCCCAGGGTCTTTACCAAGTGCCTGGCATCAGTAATTGCATTTTGCAGACAAAAAGGAATTCAAATATATCCATATCTGGATGACTGCCTGATTCAAGCAGAGAGCAAGGATATTCTTCTACAGCATCTGGCGTATGTAAAAAGATTAAGTTGCCTAGGGTGCACTGTAAACGAAAAGATATCAAAACTAGTGCCCTCACAAGAGATAATATTCCTGGGTGCCAGCTTAAATACAATGGCCCAGATGGCTTATCTCACGCCAGACAAACAAGGACAACTATCTCAGTATTTTCAGTTGATGGCAATAAAGTCCCAACTCCCTGCAAGAAAAATTCTGCAGGCCTTGGGATTCATGGCATCCTGCATACTACTAATTCCATATGCAAGACTGCATATGAAGAAATTACAATGGTACCTAAAAAGTGTTTGGTCTCAACATTCTCACAGCTTGGAGACAGTAATACCACTAATTCCCTGCCTACAACAGGAGTTTCGATGGTGGGCACAGGCATGTCACCTCAACAAGGGTCAGCCTTTCACTCTTCCCACAGCCAGGCAGACTTTAACAGCAGACGCCTCGGATTACGCCTGGGGAGCACACATGGCAGGAAAATGTATTCAGGGCAAATGGACCACAGACCAAATGTATCTTCACATCAATCAAAAAGAGATGCTGGCAGTACAAAATGCCCTTACAGCTTTCAAGGATCTTCTACATCCAGGACAATTACTATTAAAGACTGACAACACCACTGTAATGTGGTACATAAACAAAGGGGCACTCATTTTTACCCCCTATGCAGACAAGCCAACGACCTTGTGGAACACCTCTTACCTACCAAGTTCATCTGCATGCACAATTCCTGCCAGGAAAGAAAAACACTCTGGCAGACGACTTGCACAGAAACATCATGGATCCTCACGAGTGGAAATTAAACCCACAAGTCTTCAGCATGATAATGAAAAAACTTGGGGTGCCTGGATATAGATCGTTTTGCCTCACCACTGAATTACCAACTACAAAAATTCTGTACAAGGACTTATCACACACAAGCATGGAAAGTGGATGCTCTTTCGTTCAGCTGGAAAAGTCTAAATGTTTATGCCTTCCCAAGTCTGCCTCTCCTTACAAAGGTATTCCTAAAAACCAGCCAAGAGAAACCACAGATGATTCTTATTGCTCCAGACTGGCCACGCCAGAATTGGTACACAATCTTAAAGAACTTAGCTCAAGGCCCACCTTGGATTTTGCCTCAGATTTCACACCTTCTGACTCAGCAAAACTATCAGATACTGCAGAGTCAGCTCAAAACCTTAAACCTGGCTGCATGGCAGATTCCTTAGCCAAACAGGCAGCTTCTCTCTCTAAAGCTGTTATGGATGTCATTTTGGGAGGTCAGGAAGCCTAGCACCAGGAAATCTTATTCAGAAAAGTGGAAGAGATACTATGCCTGGAACCAGGCTCAAACACTTGATCCTCTGGTCCCTAGCATTCCTCAGATACTACAATACTTGACTGAGATGCTGGGCAAAGGACTATCCTTCTCATCTATTAAGATTCACGCTTCTGCCATCTCGGCTCATTACAACACAGATCCTCCTATTTTCTCTCACCTATTGCTAAAGCAGTACCTCAGAGGGGCTAAAAACATAAGACTGCCCCGGAGAGCACCATCACCAACTTGGGATCTCAATTTCGTTTTGGAAAAGCTCACTTTGCCTCCTTTTGAACCAGCTAATTCAGCAGAGTTAAAATATATATCATGGAAAACTGCTCTGCGTCTGGCAATAACCTCAGCATGAAGAGTCTCAGAACTGCAGGCACTAATGGCAGTGGAGCATTTTATCATTTTCCACCAAGACAGGGTTTCTTTAAGAACAAACTCTACCTTTATGCCTAAGGTGGTGTCCAGTGTGGCTCTTAACCAAACTATTCACTTGGCAACATTTTATCCAAATCTCCAGAATAAAGGGGAGAGACGTCTACATTCCTTGGCAATTGCGCTTCTACTTGGACAAAACAAAAGCTTTCGGAAAATCTGAACACTTGTTTGTATCCTATTCTGCAGGATCACAGGGAAAGGCTATTTCAAAGCAGACCATTTCAAAGTAGATAGGACACTGTATCCGGTTCTGCTACACACAACATGGGAAACCTGTACCTAGTAATATTAGACCACATTCCACCAGGGCAACTGCCACTTCTACTGCCTACCTTAGAGGAGTACCTACCAAAGATATCTTGGAAACTGCAACTTGGAGTTCAGTGCACACCTTTACCAAGCATTACCATCTGCCTCTTTATTCTAGATCCAGAGCTGGCTTTGCTGCAGGGCCTCATAGCCACACCAAATCCTCTATAGAGCCAGCCACCCAAACTCAGCTTTGGGATTCTACCCAAGTGTAATGACTGCAGCAGTGAAACACGATGAACATAGTACAGTTTTGTACCTACCAAAAATGCAGATGTTCGAGTGTCTTCACTGCTGCAGTCCAGGTTACCCACCCGTCAGCCCCTCTTTCTTATCTGGGACTAACCTATACTACCTATGTGGTGTATTTGCTGGTTACTGAAGATTTTATTTTTACCTTTTTTGTATGTTTTATTAGCAATATATATTGCCTACCATTTTTGGGGGCACCTGACATCTGGGGAAAAAAAACTGAAGAAAATGGTGTCGGCTGCTTCTTATATACCCCTGGCGCACTGACGTCGGGGAAGAGGCGACAGCAACTGACGCCGGACCAAGACTTTGGAACTCAGGCCGACTGCGAACCCACCTGACGGCAGGATAACCCAAGTGTAATGACTGCAGCAGTGAAGACACTTGATCATCTACATTTATGGTAGGTACAAAACTGTACTTTTCCTCCCTCACCCAATTCAAGTGTAATGTGGACAGTTTAATGGGGAACAGGAAATTCATCCCTGGTTTTACACCTATGTCTCTAATGGACACAGGCAGCCTGTAAGTGGTTGATTTCCTAAGGCCTTGCTTGTAAATGTTGCATCTCCCAAGCCCCTGCTTACATGTATCAAGAGTACGAGAACTTGTCAGAGATTTGGGATGCATACCTAGGTTTAAAAGGGCACTTGTGGTTCTTAGCGTAGTAAACCCATATCAACCTATGAATGCCCAGGATGCTTTTTCCACTGCTTCTCAGGTTCATGATTCCCAGCCCCCTGCTCCAGAGAAACCTGATAGGTTTTATGAAGTACCTGATGAGGTTTTATGAAGTACCTGATGCCTGCAAGTTTCTTTATAAGTGTCCCTATGCTAACCCTTCTCTAGTGTCATTTGCTTCTGATAATCTGTCCAAATTGTTGCCTTCAACTAAGTTGCTTCCCTGTGATAAGGACAGCAGAACAACGTAGAGGCTGGATAAGAAGGTATATATTCTGCTCTCCTAGCCTCTAGAGCTATGAACTATCAGACACATATGACCAGGTATGTCTTGGCTTTTCTCTCTCAGGCCTATCAAGCCATTTCAGATCTCCCTGATTCTGAAGGGAAGGCCTCTGCTCTTTCCTTGCTAGGGACGTCCTCCCAAGTTGCTAATCATTCCATTAAATGCAGCTATGATGCAGCTAATGCTTTATCTAGGGGTGCTGTTTTTGGATGTGTTTTGAGGAGGTATCCCTGGCTCAGACTTCAGCCTTTGCCTGATGATATCAAGGCTAAACTGATGGTTGCTCCTCTGGATAATAAGCATTTGTTTGGTGTTGCTGCTGCTAAGTTAAGCCCCTACAAGAAAAGGGTAAGATCTTACAGAAGTTGATGCATATTTTTGTTTCACCTGTTCCCAAGTTTAAGAGGAATTATCCTAACAAGCCTGTCTTTGTCCGTTGACAGTCTCACCCTTCCCCAAAGGTAAAAAGCCTCTGCCTGCTAAGGGTTACCCAAACTCCTCCTTCTCAGAAGCCTCCTTTTCCTGACAAAGTAGGTGCTGTCTGACTATCCTTATCCTGTTCTTCTCAGTCACATTCCTCTTTCTCTACATCTCTCCTTGTTCCTTTCTTTTTGGTTAAAGATCACTCAAGACTCCTGGGTTTTTTCCACCATTCACTAGGGTTATTACATGGTTAGAACCCCCCCCCCCCTTTTTGGGCATTCCTCAGCTTCCTTAAGAACAACTGCCTTTTTTTCCCAGAAGTGCTTCAGGGCCAGTTGGATCAAAGAACAACTCAAGAAGTTTCAACTCCTCAGAGCGGGAAAGGGGTTCTATTCCTGAATGTTTTGGTCCCCAGGAAAGAAGGCACCTGGGGACCCATTCTGGGCCTTTCTCAACTGGTTACTTTTTTGATGGTACCTTCCTTTTGGAAGCTGTCCCTTCAAACCTTATTTCCTCTGATACTTCCTCAGGCTTTTCTAGTCTCCCTGTCTCCCTGTATGTCATGGATGCTTGTCTATGTATCACTATTCATCCCCTTTTTGGGAAGGCTTTATATTTCTCTGTTGCTTCCTGGCATTTTCAGTTCTCTGCTTTGCCGTTTAGCCTCTCTACTGCCCCAAGGGTCTTCACCAAATGTCTTGCTCCTGTGATTGCTTTCTGCAGGGTAAGGGGGATACAGATATTTCCTTACCTGGGCGACTTGCTTATTCAGGCCTCTTTTCCAGAGATCTTACTTCAGCATCTACACTATTTCTCTCCTACAAAGACTGGGGTTAATTGTAAATTTCCAAAAGTCATTTCTGACTCCTTCCCACAATCTTGTTTTTTCTGGGATGCAGGATCCAGACTTTTCAATGCTGGCATCCCTGCCTCCTCGCAAGGCTTTAACTCTAATTGCTTTCTTTCAGTCTCTTCTTCCTCTGGCTTCAGTCACAGCCAGAGAATTTGAGGGATCTGGGTTTCATGGCTTCCACCATTCCTATGCTCCCTCTAGCTAGGCTCCACATGAGAAAGCTCTATTGGTTTCTAAGGTAATTTTTACTCCCAACATTCTCATCCTTTAAATTTTCTCTCTTCTTCCATGCCTCAAGCTAGAACTTCATTGGTGGGCTCATCACTCAAGCTAGAACTACATTGGTGGGCTCATCATTTGTTCCTCAACCCAGGGCTTCCTTTTCAACCTCCAATCCATCTCGGCAATTTTTCACATATGCCTTAGATGTGGGAATGGGGGGACTTCTTCGCCCCCAAGGAACAAGGTCATGTCCTCCTATACTTGTGTTGCAGTATTCCAAACCCTTGGGTTATCCGCTGCTTACTACCTGAGTGTCCGGGCAGTATACAAAAGCTTCTAGTCGTTGGTAGGTATGTGGGACTTCTGATGTTAGCTAAGGGAGCATGGGCCATAAAAGTGACTACTGCACGTACCATTCCACTAAACTTCTGTGCTGCCTGTCGAACGTCAGCTGTTCCTGTCATCCCAGCCATCTGATCTTCACATTTAAAGATAAGTACCCCTTTGGGGCCATTTTTTTTTTCTGTTTCTTTTGGGTCACTGCATGTTTATTTAGTTTCATGTCATCCAAGAAAGGAAAGTGCAGGTATGGTCGTCAGATCCTTCACAATGACGCCCACGAGCTCTACTTTCTCTGTTTAGGGACTACTCATGACCATAAAACCTGAACAATCTGTCAGGCCTTTGTCCTTAAAACACTGCAGCATTCTGCATGCCCTCAATATTTATTTTGGAAACCAGCATCTCAAACGCTTAGCTGTAGCTATGGAAGGGCTTGTCCCATCAGTCCGTCGAGCCACATATAAAGAAGGCCAAAGTTTCTTGGCCTGAATTTGCTGCTGCACCTCCTCCACCCGATATCCCTCCTGTAGCCGATGTTAGTCTGGAGGAACATTCAGAATCCGTCAATATGGGTATAGTGGGTACCATGCGGGAGGCCACAGAACCTAGAATGGAAGGCACATCCATGGAGGTTTCACAGACATCAGCTGCCGATGATGAGGGGAACCTCTGTTTGTAACAGCCGTCCAGACAGATCCTTCCATGGCTCTAGAGCTTACTGAACCTAGGCCTTCCTTAGGCCTGCAGAAAGCCAACCAGACTGGCAGGCCTTTTCACAGAGTTTATTTAATGCATTCATGACCCTAAGGCCTGCTATGCCTGCCTCCCCACCAGTTGCTTCTCCACTAATTGTCACAAGGCCTGAGGCTGAAGACATCTCAACCTGAAGCTGAGGATTCCTCTGATTTCTCTTCAGAGGACTCTTTCCTATGAATATCAGTTGCCATCTCCCCTTGCTTATGCTTCCTCAGAGGAGGATTCTGCTGGGACAGACTCCCCATGTGAGGATCTCACCGTTGGGGAGACCATCTCTAAAATGAGGGAGTTCTTTAAGTGGGATTCCACTGAGATGTTAGAATTCCAAAAAATATATTATGAACTCCTGCAAGTGGACACGCTTACTCCTTCGGCTATTCCACCTGCCTCGACAGCCTTTTTGGAGCTTTCAGTGCAGCCTCTGTGAACCCTGATTCATAACACCCTGCCCCTTGAAGGCATGACAGTTCTATAAGGTCCTGAGGGGGGCAAATTTCTTATCAAATGCCCTGTTTCAGACCCTGGCGCTGTCTCAGTCTCTGCTGATAAGTCTTCCAAACTGCTTCCTTCCACGTCTGTCCTCCCTGCAGACAAGGACAAGTAAGGTCATGGAGCATATTGGCAAAAAAGTATATACTTCTACTACCCTGGCCTTTAGGGCAGTTAATTACCAGACACGCATGTCAAAGTATGCCCTAGCCCTGTTGGCCCAGGCTCCCTAAGCTTTTGTTAGACCTCCCTGACTCTCCTTCTAAGGCACAAATTTCTAGCCTCCTTTCCCTGTCTTCCCATGTCACAAGGCATTCAATCAGATGAGGTTGTGATGCTGCTGAAGCTTCTGCCATATCTGCTACTTCTGCTGGAGTCCTGAGAAGATATTCTTAGTTAAGATTGCAGCCTTTGCCTGATGGCATTAGGGCAAAACTTCTGGATGCACCTCTGAATAGCTCTGCCCTGTTTGAGACAAAAGTGAGTGAGTTATTCAAAACTTTGCAACAAAATAGGAAGGAGCTGCAGGACCTAAATCACTTGTTTGTATCTCCTATCCCCAAATTTCACAGGAACTACCCCTCCAAAACCCAGAAAGCATTATGCACCACCATCTCTTTCCAGGGGCAGAAAGAGCAACAGGAAGCAACAGGCCTCTTCCAGACCTATTCAGACTCCTGCTTAGAAACCACTGTTTCAGGACAGGGCAGGTAGTCTGCGACTACCTGCCTTTGCTGCCCAAACCTCTCAATGTCAGTTCCCTGTCCCTAAGGCCCTCTCACTCACTTCCAGTTTGGAAAAGCGTTACCTCAGACAGGTGGGTCCTTATCCATAATAGAAAAGGGTTATTTCATGACCTAGATCACCCCACCCTCCTTGAGGGGCATTCTTCAGCCATCCAAAGAACAACTCCTTCTTATCCAGCCAGTCATAGACAGTCTGCTTGCTCAAGAGACAATACACCCTGTCCCCATGGTGAAAAAGTGAAGGGTTTTTTATTCAAACTCTTCCTAGTCCCAAGAAACGATGGACCATGGAGACCAGTCCTAGATCTCTCCCACCTCAGTCTTTTCCTGCAAGTACCCACATTTTGAATGCTTACCCTACAGACCCTCTTTCCATTGTTAATGCCTCATGGATTTCTCGCCACTTTGGACATAAAGGCTGCCTACCTGCACGTCAAGGACCAACTACAGGAGATATTTATGATTCTCTGTGAATTCCTCACACTTTCAGTTTTCTGCTTTTCCCTTTGGACTCTCTACAGCACCAAGGGTATTCACCGAGTTATTGGTTCCAGTAATTGCCTACTGCCGGACCTGAGGGTTTCAAATCTTCCCCTACCTGGATGACCTCCTGATTCAGGCATAATGTTCCAGGTCCCCACAGTGTCAACTGCAGAGAGTCATATCAGTCCTGCATGCACCGAGATTCAAAAGCAGTTACCCCAAAGCAGTCTAATTCCCTCACAGGACCAAGTGTTCCTTGGGTGCAGAATAAGGATGGATGGCATGAGGGCATTCCTTCCACCTCAAAAGGTGGCAAACTTAAAGCAGTACCTGTTCTCTGTCCTCCAAGCCACTACCTTGACAACAAGACAGTACCTCAGACTTTTGGGTCATATGGCATCCACTATTCCAATGTTGCCATTGGCAAGGCTCCACATGAGAAAATTGCAGTGATACCCGAGGTCTATCTGGACACAACACTCACACCCCCTGGAGTACAACATCTCTTTCCTTCCTTGTCTTAGGAAAGAGGTCCTCTGATGGTTGAACCAAGTGACATTCGACCCAGGGCTCTCCTTACAAGCCCCCCCTAAAGTTCAGGAGATGTGCACAGATAAGTCAGATCTGGATTGAGGAGTAGCCATGGGCACCCTGAGAGTACAGGGTACTTTGTCAGACTTCTTTAGATGGGAGCTTGTCATTATCTGGGAAATGAGAGCAATTTTATTTGCCCTAAAAGCCTTCCAACATACCCTAAAGCAGGGTCCCCTAAAATTGTTCACAGACAACACTACAGTTCTATAGTATGTAAACAAGTGGGGGGAACAAAATCTTACTTGCTGTGCAGACTTGCACTCCAAGTCTGGGAGCTTGCGACCCAGCAATGAGTCACTCTCCAGGCAGTATATATATCCCTTCAGCTCAAAACACACAGGTAGACACCTTGAGCAGGTCCATGTCACAATCCCACGGATAGATGGTTCACAGGGATGTGTTCCTGGAGATAGTCCACAAGTGGGGTATACCACAGATAGATCTATTTGCCCCCCCTCTGAACAGACAAATTTCATTATTTTGCATCAGGCTACCCATTCCCCTGGCAAGGGCTACGGATGCCTTCTCAGTCCCATGGAAGGGGATGTTTCTCTATGCATTCCCCCCTTCCTGCTTTTTCAAAAAGGACTACTGAAATCCAACAGGGCAAACCAAAAATTGTGTTGGTGACTCCCTTTTGGCCAAGACAACATTGGTTTCCCCTCCTCTTGCATTTAGCCAGGGGCAATCACCACAAGTTACCTCACACAGTGGACCTTCTCACACAGGACAAGGGATCCCTAATTCATCCCCACCTACAGTCTCTGAACCCTGCCCTGTAGGTGATAGAATTCTGATCCCTTGCAGACAACTTTACACAGAGGACATGCTCACAGTCCTGCAGGAGGCAAGGAAACCTAATACCAGGAAATGGTATTTGTCTAAGTGGAAAATATTCTCCATGTGGTGTCTACAGAGACAGTTGGACCCATTTCAAGGTGATGTTCCCTTGGTACTGTCCTATCTGTGTGAACTCTTGCAGACAGGGTTGGCACATTCCTCTGTTAAGTCCCACCTTGCTGCTATTTCAGCTTGTCTACCTCTAGATCCCCCTTTAACATCTCGGCTACTTGCAAAGTTATTCCTAAAGGGAGTACTGCATTTCAGGTCCTCTAGGAAGCCAGTTCCACCACCATGGGACCTGAACTATGTTTTAGAGAAGCTTTGAACCAGCATATGAGGCTTCTCTGAAACACTGTACTTGGAAAACCGTACTCTTGGTATCCTTGACATCAGCCAGAAGAGTGTCAGAGCTATAGGCCATCATGGCTATTCCTCCTCATCTTCCACAAGGAAAGAGTGACTCTTAGGACCAGTCC